>NC_060918.1:11637373-12239943 GCF_021234035.1 Daphnia pulicaria
TCCAGAACGAGGAAACCACCGCATGCGTGTTGTGATTAAATTAGAGTGCAGCACTGGCTGGTGGAGGTTTTCTTTTTTCTTCTTTTTTTCATTTTTGAAAGGAGAGGTTGCTGTTGTTCTTGTCCATTTTTTGGGGGTTGTATTTCTCTATCTGTGTCTTTCCAATTAAAATGAAAGCCACACACACACAGGTGGTCTCTTTCTCTTTTCTTTCTGCTGCTGCTGGTGCTGCATATACCGTTGGGTCTCCGTTCCGTTGCTTGTTGTTGCTATGCGTCTCTTTTCTCTTGTATTTGGAAGGAAACTGTGAAACCCGGGGACTTCCAAGAAGATCAGCACAACTGGTTCCGGTCACAGACTTTTCTTTGGGAGATTTTCTGTTTTTATTTTCCGTTCGATTTCGTGATTTTTTTTTTTTTTTATTATTATCATTTTTCGTGATTTTTTTTTTATTATTATTTTTCATTCCTATTTTTGTTCAGTGGGAAGGGTTATTTTCGGCAGGCTATTGACTTTTTGCGGTTTCAAATCATCCTTTTTTTTTCTATTATTCCAAATAATAATCCGCGCCACAATCTATAAACGCTAGGAAAACGCAATCAGTTATGCAATATTATATATGCTCTGTGATTCGGCTTCTCTAGTTGACGCTTACATCATTCGTAGGGCTTCATGAATCTTATTTAGCGACTCTTTCTATTGGAAGATCGAATCTAATAATAAATCCCTGATAACAGGTACTCCCCTCCGGTTATTAAGCGCTTCTTCTGTGTATACACCGTGTTTCTAAACATTTCCCCCCCGTGTTCCCCCAGAAGCTTGCGATAATAAATATGCGGCTCTGCGGAATTTCTAAGGACTCCGGGATTCTCTCTCTGTTTTTTTTTTCTTTGCCGAATAAGTTTGAATAATAAAAGAAATATTTGTCCCAAAATACCCATCACCAAAAGAGTATTATATACCACGGCACTAGATGCTGATTAACTAACTAATTCGCGTGCTGTCATTCGATTTGAGTGCTCGTTGGTGTATTCGTTAAGTTTTAGGCCGAATGCTGTTGCCTCCCTTTTCCTGGCTAATAGCAGCAGCTTTTCCAGTTGAGATTCAAAGAATGTAGACAGACGTAACCATAGAAATCGTATTAATGAAAAGAGAAATGAGCGTATGTATAGAAGCGGAAGAAGACCGGAGAAGACTATGCTGGGTGATGACTGATGATCCATTCGAATTGGCTCCTATATTATACGCTCCTATTACCCAATACAACGTACACCCTAATGGTTTTAGCTACATACAATGTCCTTGTTTAGTTTTTATCCCCTTTTTTCTCGTGTTCTCGCAATAATCCACTTTACTAGATTACATTGTCGATAGATTGGTACCCCTAGTCAGTACAGTACGAACGTCTAGCCCAGTAAGGAGTGTGTGTGTGTCTACTTTGTATAGTAAAGGGTGAGAAATACCATACGTACCACGTCCAACCTAATGCTGCAAGTTTGTTGATCCCTTTTGCGTGACTCTCGGTCTTCTGTCTGGCGTTATCCGATAGGCGACAGCCGAAAAAAAGAAATGCGCCAGACATTTATACTAAAAACCCAAACTAGTGTATAGGAAAGCCCACACATATATATAGTAAGGAAGCAAAAGGACTTTCAAAGTTATTGAATGAGAAAAGAATCATAATATGATCTTCTATGGCTCTCTCTCCGTTTTGTTCTTTCCCTTTTATTTTTTGTTGTTCTGCTGTCTAAAGTTGTTGTGCAACTGTATACACTTACTGCCGAGTATACATGTACACCGATGTCATTGTGGTCACAGCACTCCCATCGATCTTATATATGTCTCCACTACATGTCCAGCGTATAATACTTAAGCCGGAATGTCAAGGGGAATATTCATATCAATCGGTATTGTCCAGCAGCACATATATACAATGTATTATATAAGAACGTCAACGAAAAAAGTTCCAAAACAACCGCACGGAAATAAGAAACTTTATTCTACTATGAGTTGTCTGTTCTGCTCGGTTCTGCTGCGCCAGCACTTCCTTCCTCGTTTTCTATTTATCTTTCGCCATATTTTATTCTTTTTGTTTATTGTGTAGCTGCTGTGATCATATACATTTAGTCAACACCATTCATATCGTTCGGTAAAGAAATAAATAGAGAGCTTAAGTATATCATTAGCAAGTACTTGGGTACTATATACTGCTCTGCGGATATTAGGGAGAGACGGGATCAATGCAGGGAGGGATGGGGTTGAGGGACTCGCATGAGCGGAAAGAGAGAAAAAAGAGTTAGTTGCATGCATGATGGCCTTTGCTGGGACAAAAAACGAGTTTTTATGATTTTGTTTCTAAGCTGGAAATCTTGATGATGTGGTCCTCCGCCACAACCACAATATAAAGCGCGGCGTTTGGATAATGTGCCGAAGTTATAATGAGAGCGCCAATGAGCTGACGTCCGTTGAGATTTGGGAGTAATCGAGTCGTGTATATAGCCTCTACACACCACTCCAAAATAATTTTTTTTTTTAAAGGAAGCATATTAGCCCCAGCAGCTATTATGTGTAGTTCCATTTGTAGGATCGCGCAAATTTAATTTGATGAATCGACCGCAAGTCAGTGTACATTTTGGCATTCGAATGTTTTCCAAGGACGGACTTGGTAAATTTGACAATAAAGAGGAAGACATTAAGAGCGTCTGCTGTTTTAGCTTTAATACTATTACGTATGTAAATTTCAGGGTGATGTCGTCGGTGCGTGGCACCTGCCAGTCGAGAGATCTACCCGCTAGGTATTAATAAGGGTAAGTTGGATACATTGAGCAGTACAATATAAGATGAAGCAGACGAGCGATACATTCGCAACCTCTATTAAACCAAAATTACCTTCGATTCTATAAGCGGGAGTGCGATGTGTTCTCTCTTTTTCGTGTGTTGCAGCTATGCACTATCGTTGCCTTGAAAATCCTTGGTGAATAGCTTAAAATCACCCCTATACTTAAACACAACTAGAAAGACATGATGTGTAAGAGAGAATACAAGACCAATTTGAATTGGCGCGTCCGCACAATAAAACCGGCTCAGGAGCATATATAGGCATGGTGACTAACATGACATGCCCTTTTGCTTATAATGCCACTCGCGACGGCTGAAAAAAAAATCCCTTTGTTATTCGAGTATGGTGTCTTAGCATATATAGTTCTATAACTTATATAAGCATGGGTTTCTCGTTATTATTACCCCACGAACCGAAAGAGGAAGAAAGAAAACGAAGAGAAATGAGAATCAAGAAGGAGCGTGAATATAATAAGAACCCTCCTATACATATATATATATAACTCTTATAGTTGTGGCTGCACAACTGCGTCCAGTGATTTGTGTGTCCGTTTGATTTATACAGTGACTGAGATGGCAATGAGCCGCCAGCCGAGTTTTCTCCCTCAATGTCCATCCGTTTTGATCGTTTTGGTCGCCTTTTCTTTCTTCCGCGTCCTTTTGCCCATGTCATATGCTCCGTTCTGCGCCATGTTTACTGCATATAAATGTATTCATATCTTTTAGAGACACACAACAGCACTCGTAATATTAAAGGAGAGAAAGAGAGAGAGAGAGAGAGAGAGAGAGAGAGAGAAAACACGTCGATATATCATCCATTTATATTACGAATGCATATATGTGGTGCTGTGGCTATATGCATGTACATGGCACACAGGGAGTGGAGTTTGATTACCCGCCTGGACGGCTGTTGCCGTACGCAGTCATGGACTCATGGTGTCCGTAACGACGTAGTATTTCATTACATCAAACACCACCAGCAGAAATGCGGTCGCGCTAAATAGCCGTCTGCTTGGCCGGCTGCTGGGCCGCCCGTCTATACTACTCTCTCTCTCTCTCTATGTCTGGGCTTGATATTTGTGTGTGTATCTATCTTGTATAGACTGATAGACTACACATCGGTGCATAGTATAAAATGTAGTCCTGCACACTTAATGTACCGATGAGGTTAGTAACGAACCTAAAAGAGAAAAAAAAAACAAGAACAAAAATATACACACGGAGAACTCGACAATGCGCTTTTGTACTTCTTGGTCCTACTTGTATAAAACTTATTGGTGTGCGCTGTTGTGTGTGTTTTGCTTTTTCCTATTTATTTTTTTATTTGAGTCGTGTCCTGTTCTTGTTGTTACTTTTTTTTACGTATTTACTTTGCTCCCGCTGTTGCTCCCCCGCTGTTCCCTGCAGTTCCTCCGATAGAAATAAAAGAAACAAGTGGAGGGAACACATAAAAACATAAGTGAATAGTCGTTCCTTCTCTCTGCACGGCCGTGTGACCGAAGATAAAAATCAAGTTGGAACAAACACGGCACGCACACATAAACCAGCCACGTTAAAAACAAACAAAATGCGTCTAAGAAATCAAATTAAATCCGACCGCGCCATAGCGAACGACAAATAAAGGTGTGGTCGATTTCATTTTTTTATCATTTTTTACATTTCTATCGATATCGTATTTAAATATTTAATCGTAAGGAAGGATGCTGATTAGAAGAAAATTAGACAAGTGTCGTCTGCTTTCGATAAGTTAAAAATTTCGAAAAAGTTCTAGAGATTATTTGTTTTTTAAAATCGTCATACTTCATGCTGTTTGGCGGGTAAATAAAACTACGAATACAAATAGAATGATTGTGGGAGTTATAGAAGACCTGTTCCAAATTTGTGAAATGTTACTTCCTGAGTTCTGACTAGCAAACATCATGTAAGCCCCAGGCTGTCGATCCCTGGCATCAGTTTGTTTGCACTATGTAACCTTTTTCTTTTTTGCAGATTTGAGACCAGAGCCAGCCATCACAACCACACAATATGCAAGTTTTTCTTGTGCAGTTGTTGAACTGTGACCAGCAACAATCTCAGGATCATTGCTTGGGTAATGATTTTCGTTACTTTTACTTCTGCATGACCTGATAGATATTTTTATGTTGCATTACCTGCATCAATGCAGTGTATTACATTTAAACCTTAAATTCTTCCATTTATTAACAATAATAGGGTTTACCCAGTGTCTCAATATCTACTCATCCTGACTTGTTGTTTCTGTCAATATTTTTTTTTTTCGTAACCCATTTTCTACTTTTTTTTTAGATAAAAAGCATTCCATTGCATTGGAATTCAATCGAATGCATTGGCAATCAAGTTCTCTTTTCCTCCGTGTACGGCTGTACGCACATATGAATGTGGGTGTGACACCCTTTTTACCCTATCCCGTCTGGTGGTGTGATTTGACTCTTCAGCCGATGCTGGATTTTGACTTTTTGAGCAACTGTAGATGCCTGGCTGTATTTCCCAGGCATAAAGGTAGGACAACATTGATCTCTAGTCTTCCTTTTGGACAATTTTTGGTGGCGTTGATCATCAATCGTTAGATATTAGTAACGGAGTTTATTTGTGAGCTTGTAGGCGGTTGAATGCAACTATTTTCTCTCTCCGTTTTTATTTTTTCTCAGTCAGGGTTCACTAAAAATCTCATTTGTCGCAGATCAGGCTTGTTTTTGTTTGTTTTTTACCTCACAACTTAACCATCGCATTCGAAAATATTTTGAACGTTTGAAGCAAAGTGCAACAAGACAATTTTTTTTACCAAGACAGAGACCTGCCGCCACACCGGCACCTCCTTGTTGTCTCTTATATTCGTCTTTCTCTCTCTCTCCCTCTGTCTGCTGGGTTTGTCTGGTTCATTTGGAATGGGAAGATGCACTCGGTACCCAAACTCTCTGAGGAAACAAAGCGGAAGAAACTTCGGGGACAGTACATAGAAAAAGTTGAAAAAGAAAAAAAAGTCGACAGGAGAGCGGAGAAATGTAGAGGGATGAACTCAAGTGTTGCGCACTCTTAGATTTCCTCCTTAATCCCGATTTCCGAGTAATCCCTTGTTGTCCAAATGTCAAGGAGATAATACTCCCGTGAGTCCTTTATGATCGAGACATTTGTCATCCCACGCAATTTCGCCATGTGACGAGGCGAAGCGCGTAGGATGGGGTTCCAACAGCACATAGACCTCACCGACCGACTGGATCCCATATTGTATTCAAATGACGTATTTGTCCCAGTCCCTGCGCTAGTGCGCTGGCTGGCTGGTCCACATATTTTATTATTAGGCTACGAACTGCGACGACTACATATTAGGTCTGAAGAACATTAATAACGCCCCCTATAGAAGTACTAAAAGAGTCGATGTTGAACGGTGAATATCAATGAGACAGTCGGCGATGACAGGACTATCAGGTATAGCCAATTAGGGGACGACACGTTCATCTGATGGGAGTTTAGCGAGAATAAGGGGGTTGACAATTCTCTATTCCTCTGCCCGTCCAAGAAAACTCTTGACATTAACGCGCGTCACATGCAAACACAAATTTCGACAGACGGAAAACCCTAAAGAGGTGGCCGGTTCATATGTATATACCGTTCGTGCGGTGGACGCATCACGCTTCTTTTTTTTTCGCCCGCCAACTCCGCCACCAACAGACGTCCCCTTGAAACGGAACGAACGAACATCCCCTCCCCCCTCTTTCTCCGTCTATTTCATGGCCCTGTGATATTGAATGACAAATCCCATCCAGCGGACGACACGACACACGAGACCATCTGGGTCCAGGATGTGTGATGGACGGCAAATAAAGCAAAAGCAAATAATGCTAAAAGGGGGAGGGGGAGTGAATCCATAATGTAGAGAGAAGAAGAAGAGGAATATATATCCAAAGTCATCATCCCTCCCCCCATTCAGCAGCAACTCATTCCTTTTTTTAAAACAAATCCGCCAGTTTATATTTTTCTCCTTTCTTTACTGGATATGGCGAAGCGATTGAGTCTCGCCACATCTATAGTAGCGTCTTTATTTGATGTCATCATTGAAACGGTAGATATAGGCCGCCAGCGCTTGTATTGTTAAATCCAATTGTTTGATACTCCTGGAGAATTACAAGAATAGAAATACGAGTTCGTTTTAAAAGGCTGCAAAGGATTTTATTGACCCGATTGAGCTAGATGTCGTAGACTACGTCTTATTCTTCTTTTTCTTGCTGGCACAAAATAAAAAGGAGTTTCACTGGAAGAGACTATTTATATACACTAGGTTATATAGGAGAAAGGGTTGGGTAGGGGGAAAAAAAATAAAGGGAGGATATAGCGACGACACGCGGAACTTTTTTTTTTTTTGGTTTTCTTTTTCTTTTTATTTGTCTTTCTGCATGGTAAAGGAAGCAGATGAGAGATCGGAGGTCAACTCGGCGGGCGGTTCTCGCGACGCTACTCCACCCAAGCGACCAGATACACACACGCAGGTTCTCCGGGGCGGCTGGACCGAATGGATGCGTTTGTGATGCCTGCTTATATATGCGGACAAGACACACACACACACACAAGAATAAGTAAAAGAGGCATATAGCCTAAATCTTTCTCTCTCTCTCCTTCTGTGTGTGTGTGTGAGAGAGAGAGAGAGAGGGGAGGAAGGTTAGATCCATTGATGACAGTGTATTTAGCCATCCGTAATTCGTTGATGCATCGGCCAAAGAGAAAGAGAGAGGAACTATATAACCCCATATAGCAGGCCTCCCCTAGGACGGGAAAAAGGGGGGAAACGAGTCAGTGCAAAAGAATAGAAATAGAAAGATGAGATTTTTTTTCCCCATCAAAGCCAACAGACACACACACACACACACGCAGCAGCTAGCAGAGAAAAAGATAGGAGCAAAAATGAAAGGGCGGTTTCAGCTTGTTATCGATCGATATACGTTGCGTAGTACGACCCCTTATGATGATGATGGGCTGGTGGAATTTTTTTTCTTTTCCCCCCCACTCCATGTCTGACTGTACTCAACTTTGCTCTATGCGGAATAGCGCAAAGAGCGGAAGAGATGAGAGGACGAGACGGGCGGACAATCGGAAATGAAGCACGCGCGCGCCAGTCGCTAACATAGAAGAGAGCGCAAAAAATATCCAACCCGAAACAAATGGATGCAGCCCCTCCAAACGGGAAATATATCTTCCACCTAAAAAAAGAAAAGAGCGACGAAAGAAGAATCGAGGAAAAAAAAAAACAAAAAAAAACATCACATCCTCCCCGCCCAAACATATAGACGCGGACTATATAGTGTTGCGCATCCCAGCAAGTCTATACGGACTAATTTGTTTACCACAAGTCCTGGCGAAAGAGAGAAAGAGACCGCGTAAAAATCGAGTCCTACCCCACATCATATAGCCCATAGCTTTCAAAGAGGACGTCGGTGCGCTCTATTTCTTCTTCTTCTTCCTCGACGTCTATGTATGTAGGAGGAGGACCAAGAAGACGCGGAAGGAAAAAGAACTTGTTTGTTTAGCTGCGCGCTCTTTTCGCCCTTAGCCAGACAGCCACCCAGACGGACGCGGAGAGTTGCGTCGCAGAAAAGAGAGAGAGAGATGGAAGGAGGGGAAGAAGAAACACACGAACCGAAAAAAAAAAAAATAGCTCCTATAGGTCGTCGACGAAAGCCATCAATCGATCGGCAGCTCGTATAGACTTGTGTATATTGAAGACTCGTCTTCGCTCGTCTTCCGTTTTATTTTTTTCTTCTTCTTCTTCTTCTTCTTTCCCGTCTTTCCACACGACGCTCTGCGCTGTCTGTGACGTGATGTTTCCACATCTCTATAGACGGCGGGCGTCCGATGTCAGTGGGGAGAAAACAAAAATGAGAAATAACGCAACAGCAGCGCTCGTGCTGCTGAGGCTCCGCTCGTTTGTTTTTTATTTATTGAGCGGGAGGTTCCAATTGGGAACGAGCTAAGAGACTAGACGCAAGACTATGTGTGTCTGTACACAATTATATTTCACGCCGGTCATTCATCCGGTGATACCCTCTGTCTGATGCTTCTGATTATTCCCTCTTGGCTTCCAAGAGGGTCCAGGGGGGTGTTATAAGGGCGGATTTTCGCAGGGTTTTCGGACAATTTGCGGATTTTGTGCAAATTTTTATTTGAATCTTGTCCGTCCAGCGTGGGTTCAATTAATTTGTTGAGACGAACAGTTTGATATGAAAATAATCCCGATCATCCGGCGATTAAATCGCTTTGATCGTTTTTTGCGGTTTGGATTTGGGGAAGGGGTTGATTTTTTGGGGTGGAGGGGGGGGGGGGCAGTCGAGGTGGGGAACATACGAAAACAGAAATGGTATTAGATTTCAACTAAAACTTATTCCCTCATCGTTTTTGAGCGGTTTGGATTTTGAGGGGGGAGTTCGATTTTTATTTATTTTAACTATTTCATTTCTAACTTCTGTCGAATTATCCATATCGTATTATCGTAAGAATGCTGACTAGAAGAAAGTTCGACAAGTGTCGTAACCTGCTTTCGTTGAGTTAAAAGTTTCGAAAAAGTCAGAGACAAAGTTCAAGATTTATATTGTCATAGATATTTTTGTTTTTGATAACCGTCATACTCCATGCTGTTTAGCGGGTAAATAAAAATAAGAATACAAATAACATGATTTTGGGAGCTATAGAAGAGTTAAACCTGTTCCAAATTAGTGAAACGTTAGTTCTGACTAGCATTTATCATGTGATTGCCCTGCTGTCGATGCATATGGCATCAGTTTGTTTATACAATTTATAACCTTTTTTTCTTTTTTGCAGATTTGAGGCCAGTGCCAGCCATCATAATCACACAATATGCAAATTTTACATGTGCAAGTGTTTACCTCTCGTCAGCAACAATATCAGGATCATTGATTGGGTAATGATTTCCTTTACTTTTATCGACCTACGACCTACTAGATGTTTTAATGCTGCATTACCTGCATCAGTGCATGTTACATGTAAACCATTTATTAACAATAATGGAAATTAACCACCATCTCATTCTCAACTTTTCCTGACTTGTTGTTTCTGTCAATATTTTTTCGTAACCCATTTTTTATTTCTATTTAGATGAAAAGCATCCCATTGCATTGGAAAACTACTCACGTCAATCGAGTTTCGGATCTCTTTTTTTCCCCTTTCTTTAAATGTCCTCGTGTATGCCCATGTGAATGTGGGTGTATTCACGAGGACACCCTTTTTTACCCTATCCCGTCTGGTGTCATTTAACTCTTCAGAGGATGGATGGAGCACTTGTGGAATGCCTGGCTGTATTTCCCAGGCATAAAGGTAGGACAACATTGATCTCTAGTCTTCCTTTGTGACAATTTTTGGTGGCGTTGGTTATTACTCGTGTCATAGTACGGAGTAAGATTTTTGCTGAGCTATGCGACTGACTGGGACTGTTTTCTCTTAGCGTTTTTGTAGGGACGAAATTGATCTCTATTTTTCCTATACGACAATTTTTGGTGGCGTTAATTATAAACCGTTACGTAGTCACGAAGTATGTTGATTCCTTAAAGCTAGGCGGTTGACTGCCACTGTTTTCTCTCTCCGTTTTTGTTTATTTCTCAGAATCTCATTTGTCGAACGACTGCAGATCAGGCTTGTTTTGTTTTTTACCTCACTACTTTTCCTGTGGGTAAACCATCCCATTCGAAAATAATTGAACTTTCAAACACTTCAAGCAAAGTGCAACAACATAATTTTTTGACCCATAAGAGGGATCTGCCGCCACACCGGCACCTCCTCGTTATTTGGTCTTATTGCTGAGAGATGTTCGTCTAGGTCGGCATCGCTGATCTAATGTCGAGGGGATAAATCGAGTCTCCACGGGCAGACGAGTTAGTCCGTATAGACTTGGGTGATGTGTGTTTGTGTGTACTATCACTGGTCGTCAAGTTCTCCCCTTTTTTTCTTTCCTGATGGATGAGATTCTTCTATTATTATCGGACTAAAAGGACTGAAAGAACCTTCGACGGAGAATGTCAACTATGCCGGGGGGAAAAGAAAGGGGAGAAAATAAGATCGGGGTTCGTTCAGTCTCGACCTTAGCGACGCATGTATTGGTATAGGGGCAGCAGCCAGTGCCACTGCCTTTAAACGTCAATTAAAAAGGAAGGAATTTTTCTCATCGAACGACAAAGGTCCGTATTATATGCAAAGCGAAGAGAAGGAAGACTAGAAATTAGGAGATATAGGTCGCACACAGCTCACTGATCGGTCGCCGCTGGTCTGCGGCAAAAGAATGCTGCAGTTCCGTTCCATAAATTTCGAGAAGCGATGAGCTCGTTTGTCACGAACTGAATTTTTGACAAAGATTAGGCCTATACGGGGACAGCTGTCCAGACACAATCTTGATACAAGGTAAATATACGGATCTAAATGCCGTCCGATGTCTGATGGTACATTCCTTTTGTGAAGGGAAATCTATTGGGCCCGCCGAAAAGGCAAACCACATCTCAATCTGTTCCACAAGATGCCCAGCAGAGAGATGATCCCCAATAACACAAGCAAGAATCCAGGCGGCGACACAGAGAGCAGTCCACTTTTTCGGTCCTTCTTCTTCATGGCGACGACTCTGCTGATGGTATAGACACACACACGGCCCCATCTCTGCTCATTAATTTTGGGGAATCTTTCAATTCTGATATCCTAATGGTTTAGGGCCTGGGCTATTCCCCGGGGATTCTGTCAATCAGACAAATGAGAGACACGAAAAAACAAAGAACACGGAGACCCGCAACACGCCAGAAAATCGAGACAGCACACACAGCAGCACCATTTGTCATATAGTTCGTCCTGGGACGCATCTTGATATTCTTTCTTTGATTTTCTTTTCTCACGACAGAAAAACTGATTGCCGATGATCGCCGTTTCTTTTTCTTTTTTCCTACTCTCATGTCAAGTTGTGGTATTATTATTATACATGTCTGTAATATAAATTTATACACGCGGGGTCCTCGCTCTGTCGGTGGCGGACGGGTGGTGGCTCATCTGGGCCCATCAGGAGTCCTTGCATCCCCCCGTCAATCTCCCGCTGGTCTACTCTGCTTCTTTTCTTTTCTCTCTTTTGTTTCTGCTGTGCATGCCCAGCAGAAAAGAAGCTTCCCGGCTTTCAGCAGGAGCTTTCCTTCTTTTTTTCCTCTCTGCTCAACCCCTTTTCTCGTCATTGTCCCGTTGGTTTGGTCTGCTCTCTGACTCTTGGAATATTGGGGGCTCAAACACTGCTGGGGGTCTTGTCGCTTCTGCCTCGGCCGTTTTTGTTTTTTTACCAATTTTTCTCTTTTCTTTTTTCTTTCACGACAAATCGAATCAACTGGCTTCATTTATTATATACATATTGATATAGTCTGGCATGGGCAAGGAAGGAGGGCGAGGCGGGCGAACCTTTAAACATTCACGCATGCTGGTTCCTTTCACCTCCCATTAAACAGCGCGGAGAGGGGCTTGTATGTATACGGCAGCCGCCGCCGCCGCCCCGCGTTTCACTATACAAATTCGATTTACTCCGCACAGACAGACACAGTCAGACACACACACACACACACACACACAGAGGCGCATACAAACAAGGGCCGGACTGGATCCCTGATCCAGGATTCCAGGATTTGATTTTTCAAATGGCATAAGGGGGGGGGGGAGCCCACATAAATTCGGGAGACTATTAGGAAAAGATTTTCGATGCTTGTTTTATCTGTCCTCTTTCAAGGAGCGGGACGATGGCGTTGAAATCAACACATTCAAGGAGCGCCGATGGAACGTCGGACCGAAATGAATGACGAAAAAAAGGGAGGGGGGGGAGACGACAGGAAGGAAAGGCTCAATGGTACTTCCTTCTTTTTTCTTCTTTTCGAACGGGAAAAAGCAAATTGGGAATCCCAAAAAAAGGGAGCGCGTGAAAAGAAAAGAGCGAAAAGAGAATCTGGGATTTCATTCACAATCATTCCGGTTCATTTTCAGTCTGGTTGGAATCGAAGAAGAAGAAGGAGGGGGGGAAGTCAAATGAAACTGAGGAGGCCAGGGGTAAAAAAAAAAAAAAAAAAACGAACGGATGGATGGATGGACGGATGGATGGAGAAGAGAAGGAAAGAAGATATGGCCGTGTGTGCTCTGCTGCGTATAGTATCATATAGGCCGGCTCTCTGTTCTGCGTTGGCCTTTGATGATGATCCTTCTCTCTGATGTTTCTGTCTGCCTGTGACGCACGAATCGCGAATTCAATCACCAGAGCTAGTGCACAGTTGAACGCCCCAGCACGTCTATCCGGGATTTCATAATTGCTCTCGCCGCTCTTCTTCTTCTTCTTCTTATCTCGGTGCCATCAAGTCATGACAAGCGTCAAGCAGTGACTTTCTTTGGCCTCCCCTTTTTTTAGAATTTTCAAATGGTCTGGGCTGCTGGTACTATACATCTAAGCTTAGCGCTTCGCTTCCAGGATCTCTCTCGAAAAAAAAAAACACGGAGCAATATTCATATTGATGATGGCTCGTGTCGCCTTTTACTTCATCTCCCGTCTCCTCCTCGACCGTTGAAAAATCCGAATGAAAAAGACAGTGGAAGGAATCAAATCGAGTCTCCTGGAAGAAAAGAAAAGACCAATCATTCTTCGTGCTGTTGTCCGCTCTACCACCAACTCTATCTAGCGTTAGCGGGCGTATCGATCTGTTGATCTTTGTCGTCGGCTATTATATCTGAGACGCTCCTCTCTGTTGGTCCCAAAATTAATTGGCCTCATTAACGATCTGACCAAAGGCAGCAGCAACAGCAGCAGCTATTATATAACAACGTTTGAGCGAGCTTGCTGCTGCATCCGCCAGGCAACCGACCGACCAAACCAACACCACCACCACCAGCGTCGAGAGAGACTCTCGCGGCCGCCCGTTCCGACTTATGTATTATACAACAACCGAGCGACGCGCCTCTTCCTTCCTATTCCTTGATATCTCACCCTATGCTGCCCTAAAGTCTCCTCAACTCTCTCTCTAGTTCACTCGACCAACTCATTAGTGAACCCATCCGATTCTGCGTAAAAATCAGTGCTGTTGCTGCTGCTGCTGTGAGTCCCATATAGACAAGCTAAAGGTATACATATACGGACACGGCCGGGGCGGAGACCTCTACACACAGAGGAATATACATATATAAAGATACCGGTAATTAAAATGTGTGTACAGATAGAGCGTGTATATCTATAGATATACGTAGGTATATTGTTATACACACAAAAGGTCGAAGAATATTTATATATATAAAGAGAGACTGCTGGACTATGCGAGGAAACTATAAGAAACTGGTGTAAGATCTCTTGTGTGTGTGCTGTGCTGTGCTGCCGTGCTGGGTGGTTTTTTTTTTCTTTCTCCGCTCGGCTCGCTTATTCTTTACGCATATATTTCAGTCCCCCTTCGGATCCTTCGGAGCACGTCGAACGAGAGGAGAGCTGCTGCTCTTGTCCATAAAGAAAGAAAACGACGTAGAGCAGAGAAGAAGAAGAAGAAGAAGACGGAGAAAGACATAAACTACATTAGTTCTTTTTCTTCTTTCTTTTTTTTCTCTTTCGCTCTGAGTAATGCCGGTCCCCTCTCACTCTCTTTCTCGTCTCGTTTAAAAAATTGGGGAGTTCGTTAGGCGTTTCTTTTTCAGAGGGAATATTCTCCGCAAGATTTTTCTTTTTTGGACCGAACAGACAGAAAGTCCGTCTTGTGTGTGTGTGTGCCGGACCCCCCTCTATATCTTGTTTCTCCATGTGGATCGCTGTCGTTGCTATTACCAAACGAAGACGAAGGAAAAAGTAGATGTAACGCTAATGATGTCGGTGTGGGCCTGTACCAGCAGGACGGATCGGTTCAGCTGGTCAATGATCCCGCTGCTGTTGCCGCACGGACAGATTTGTGTGATGATTTTCCCCTCCAATTTCTTCTGACTGGGACTAAAAGGCTAAACATGCCGACAATCTGATTTCTTTCTGTTTTTTTGTTTTGTTCCCATGGCATATGTGTTGGCCATGCAGCTCTTTTATTCTTCGCGCTGGCTAATGTAGATATTGGCTTGCCCAATGATCCGGATGCCGAAGGAGGAGGCGAAAAAGGGAGGGAGGGGAGAGACTATGCGGATTTTGGAAGAAGAAGAAGGGGACGACGAAAAAGCAATAAACCAATAATGTACACTAGAATGCTATATTTATACATATACCGTATGTATTATTTCTCCTTTGCAGCGTGATATGTGTGGACGAAAGACTGCAGGCAAATTCTAAATATATTATTCGTATCAATATTGAATAGAATATTGAGAAAGAAAAGGAGCGCTTTGCAGCTACTATATATATATAGGTGTGTGTGTGTATATATAAACAGTCAGACCGGCAAATGCGTCACTGTGAATAAGAAGTAGGTGTCTGCCGGGGTTGTATATAGCGCGGAGTAATAAGGATCCACCGGGCCGTCAAGTGCGAGTAAATATAAATAGATAACGAATCCGACGAAAAACACCCTAAAAAAACGATGAAGAACTCAACAGCAGTGAAGAACATTCACGAGCCAAACGAAATTTTTTATATCCCCCTTATTTTTTTTTTTACCTGCCGCCACCACACACTCCCCCCTACCCAGCAGAAATAGTGGGCGTGATCATTTTGAAATTCTTCGAAAACCCATAACCATAAAGTGACGTTGATTTCATTTGATAGATCCCTGGCGGGATCATCCGCGAGTATATTTCTAAGAGTCTGGCACACGTGCCGCAGACCAAAAGAAGAAGAGCAGAAGTTTCCGAATGACGCACAACAGCAGCCGCGATAATCCTTAATCGCCATCCATCCATCACGGAAGCCCCCACACAGAGTAGATGGGGAAGTGCTACGTATTAACTTAACTGTGGTAATATGCTCGCAGGATCGAATCAAAAAAGAAGAGTCGCCGGTGTATCGAAATCCACTTGCAGTCACAGTCTATATAGCGTTATAGTATACGGTACGCTATTACATTTAGTTTGTCGGCGATGTACAACCGAGAGCAAATCGGATTTCGGTGCTGCAGCGGTGGCGTTGGCGTACGGTCGACTTTTGGGACGCGAGGCTCGTCATTTTTCCCCGTGCTGTGTGGCTTCGCTGCTGCCGTTCGTTCTGCTGCCCGTCTTATATGTATGGTGTACACATTAAACAAGGAGAGGGGCATTTACTGTACACAGTTAATAGTCTCGTTTACTCCCCCCCCCCTCTCCTCATTTTCTATCCCTAATATTCGCGCTGCTGGCCGATGGACTTGTGACTCGGGACTTATAAGCGAATGCTATTTACCGTATGGGCTACATGCATCCGGTTTTTCCTCTATATAAACCTTTGCGGTCCTATCAGTCTCCCAGGGTGATATGGGGCCATAACTGTTGAATGGGGATGCAAACTGCAATTTTATTGATGTCATCGGGGACGCTGGGCCTGCGCCATTCGACGAAACTTGCCCCCGCGCCACCATATCAAACACTAAAAGACAAAAATATTCTGTGGAGGCCGTCCGCGCTTTTGCCCGTCACTTAAAGTGGATGAGCCCATATAGAGTCCTCATCTCATGAGCACACACACACACACAGCTTTCGTATGTGGGCGTGTGCGCTCTCTCTCTCGCTTCTCTCGGTATATACACTCGAAAATGCAAATCGCCTGTTTAATGAATCAACAGGCAAGAATGAAACGATGAGAGCCGAGGCTTACTGCATTATTCCATCTACTATATTCGTGTATTCATCATTCTCTCCCCATTTTTTTTTCATTTCTTTCTTTCTTTCTTTCTTTCTTTCTTTCTTTCTTTCTTCTTTTATTTCTTTGGTCTTCGTTAAAAAATTCCCCCGTCGTTTGCCGAGTATGACACACATCACTGTGCTGCCCTATCAGCTCCGCCTATCTTTTTATTCCTCTGTTGCTGCTGCGTCTTTATATGCGGTGTGCGGCATATTGCACGGCCGAGAGATGAGAGGCGGGTGGGGCCGCGCCGTCACACTTTTATTTGTCTTCCCTTTCCTTTCTATATGCAAAACGCAGTTAAAGATTGATGGAAATGGAAGTAAAAGTTCATGCGCGCGGCTAGGCAATTGCCGCTGCTGCTGCTGCTGCCCGGAGACTATGCTGCGCTGCGCGTTTCCCACTTCTGTATTAGATTCGTCTGTGCGGCGGGGATATTTAAAACGAGTTGGAAGAGAGATTATTATTCACCTCCGATTTCTATCCGTCTTTCGTCAGTCTATAAACATGTCCGTCCGATGAGGGTCTTCCCTCTTTTCATCTTGTATACAGCTTTACTAGCTTATACCTACTGTATACTGCGTTAAATCAGCCGACGTTCATCTCTTTATACAACAACGCTGCTGTGTCCGCCTGTGTGTACCTTCTATGCATATAGTAGTTAGAGCTGTCAGCCCGGCGGTGCTGATGGCCAGTTTGGACACAGAATAATGCATGTACATGGGTTTTCTATCAAGTGACTTTTGGGTTTCGATTACGACTGTATAGCGCACCGCATGTCCACGTAAGGCCGCATCTTGACGTTATATAAGGCAGCAGACTGCGTGTAATGTACGACTTCTCTCCTATATAGACGATCGTTCAAAATAAATCAACCAACTCGAAACGACGACGATCCATACTGGCCGTCTAGACATTTATCGATTTTATCAACGAGTTGGGTTTTTTTTTTGTTCTATTCTTTTAATATAAATTTCATCCGGCATTCCTTTACTGTTGTTTTTGGGTCGTTAAAAAAAAAGAAGAATGAATTGTTTTGCAAAGTTTTTCCCCATTTTTCTTTTTAATCCCCCACCCCAGACTCCGCCCTTTTAAAACATTGTGTTTTATTAATAAATGTTCGTGTGCATTGACTATCAAGACTTTTGTTGGCGTGATGTCGGGCAATTACCCACGGCGTTTATTTTTTAAAAAATCCATTTGGTTTATCATGGGATTTTGTCTTTTTGTTTGTTTTTATTTTTTTTTTTTCTTCTTTTCTTTTTCCTTCGTCGTCTAGCCGCAATGAGGAAAGAGCATCTATTCACTCACCCAACTCGGTCCCCTTCTGAAATTGTTTCTTTTTTACTTTACGGCGTTGCTGTGTGTGTTTTTCTCTCTCTCCCCCCACCAGCCCTTAACCGAGTTGGAAACGACAATTTACACAGACCGGGGGTGTCGAGATAATTTATCGATTTCTTGCCTTTGCAACCGCACCGAAAAGCGTTGCCAGACCCTCTTACCCTACACGCCCAAAAGATCAATAAATTAAAAAGCCGTTTCGAATTGGACAAGATCAAATTGCAATGCTGACAGCAACAAAATGAATGTTCCGCCGACAACACGTACACACGTACAGTAGTAGCGTAGTTCTTTTTTTCTTTTTCGTCGGGGTGTATCGTGTAAGGTGTTGGTTCTCATCGTTTGCTTGTGGTGTCAGTTTGCTTATTTTTTCAATTTGTCCGTCGAGTTAACCAAAAAATTAAAAAAAAAACCTGCGTATGAAGAAAAAGAAAAATAACAATTTTGGCGTCACGCGAGACCCTTCCCCGCAGGTGACGAAGATGAAACTGTTGCCTGGAAGAAAAAATAAAAGACGGAAAATGGAATCGCATTTTGTTCTTGCCTACTTTACACAAATCGTTTCGTATATTAGGTATTTGGTTTCGATTCAATTGAGGGAAACATCGCGCCGTGCGATTTCATTCGGCCCATCTGCGATCAAACGGACGTTGTCGCAACTTGTCTGTCGCATTTCTCCCATTTTTCTCACGCCCGTTGTTTGACCGGCAAACTGAAAACGTTCAGGCGCGGGCAGCACGAAAATAGGATAGAAGTTGCGGGGATAGTTTCACTGATCAATCATTAAAGATTCCTCGGGACAAGGTGAGCGAATCGGTCCGTAGCTCACGTTCGCAATTCCCGGAGACAATGTTCATCGATCTAAAAAAAAATAAAGAAAAGGAATAATATGATCGAGTCCATCCTGAAACTTTGGCCTTTCTTCTTTTGTTAAATGTTTTCTTATTGTTGGTCATCACACGGTCGTAGTCGTCGTCGCAGTTTATTACGCCATATTAACAGAGACACAGCGACGGCGTCGAAGAAAGTCAAGCCGCCGCTGCGCGTTCGTGATGATTTTCCAGAGCGTTGGCCGCCCACTCTCCTTCACAGCTCGAGGAGCTAGCCTTTAAAATGATTATATGGCCTTGCCATCATCACGAGGCCGCCAAACATTTTTCGAATGCTGTTGCCATTTCCATGACTATCAAGTTTTGACGCGAAGTTTTTTATTCCAGCGCTTTTGAAGTATGGCTGTAGCGCTGGGAAATTCCCGTTTATTCTTTTTTCAAGTTATGAACCACGCCCAAATTTTTATGGCGAAATAATAAAAAAAAGCGCAATAAAAAACAAGAACAGGATCTCCGTATGGATTGGTTTCCGACTTTCGTAAAGATACTGCGGGGGATTTCCCGCGATCTTTCAAAAGCAATCTAACCAGATTTTTTTGTTTTTGTGTGTTTTTGGAAAGGGGAAAAATGCCGAGAGAAAAAGCTCAAGTGAGGGAAATAACAGGATATGCTAAGTGGTTGCCAATGCTTCCTGCGGGTTTGTTGTTCTGCTGTCCCCGTTTGTTCGAACCGTGTCGAAACATTTCCTATTTTCAAGATTAGAGAGAAAGGGAGTATGTACGTATATTATTCTATTGGTATAGGAGGTGGAACGCGTTTGTCGATGATTCCCAGACATTAGGAATTTTATGCAGACAGGGTTCGAAAAAAAAAACTATACACTCGAAACAAAACAAAACAATATAATAGAAAAAAAAAATCACTGTCTGGCTGTTACGCTCTAATGGGTGTGATGGTCATATTTCATCTTTTGTTTGACATGCAGAGCTCACGAATTGTTTGCCCTCTGTCGGTCGCAATACATCTTCAATTTCCACAATGGACGGATCTAGTTTGAAGAGGCCAAGTTCTTTTTTTTCTCATTCCGTTCAAGTATGCTGCTGCTGTATTTCTGAGCCGCAGCAGCAGAGCATTCACTGCGGATCGGACGCAGGGAAAAATAAAACCCCCCCACACAATTCACCCGGGAAGGGCAAGTTGGGCAATGTGTGATGTACAAGTACGAGCAATACTATATATATATTATACAGTGGGGAAATAAATCAACAGCCGTTTTTTCTGTAGTGTGTGATATATGGCTGGGCTGCCGCCTCTTGTTCCTATATATAATATTACGTGTCTGTAATGTGTTTTTTTTTTCTTCTTTTCTCGTTGTAATCCACTTTTCGATGGCCATCATCGCCTCGTAATGGCGGCAGCTGATGCACCGATGTCGGAGATATAGAAAGGGCGGAGTAAAACGATTGATCATCCACTTGAAAATGCGGTACACACACACACAAAAGGAGAATAAATATGTATAGAGGGCGACAGAGGCCAGCAGCAGCCAACTGCAATTAGAACAACAACTACTGCAACTGCACCATTATATTATGTATGGAAAACTATACAGAAGGAAAATCGAACAAAAGAGAGAAAATAAGAAAGAAACAAAAAAATTTGAGAATAAAAACAAGTCGGGAAGTATATAACTACTATATATAGACGAGTACATGTATGCAGCCGACGCGCGGGATCTGATTTCAGCTGGGGGGATGTCAATGTCAATCACAAGGGAATGAATTGCCGACCCGACTGCTGTGAGTATGGCCCTCTCTCTTCTTTTGCCCCGTATTATAATAATGGACAAATTGTAGACGAGATTGTGTAGCTTTACTTATTCAGCCCGTCAATCGAGACGGTCGCTAGTTCCCAGACCGACGCTCATGCTGCTGGGCAGCCACGCTTCATTGGCCCGTCTCTCAATCCAGAGATGTAAAGCGTAGCCTACATATAACCCACACAACGCCAACGCAGCACGATCGTTCTCGCTAGGAATGAAAAAAAAAAAATGAAATAAAAAATAAAATAATAATAGTATAAAAGCACGCATAGGTTGTACACATTAAAATGTGTTGCTTTTACAAAACGGGGACAACATTTCCAGCCAGCAACAAAAAGGCAGCAGCAGCAGCAGCAGTTGTGCCCTGTGTAGTGCGCGCAGCCAGACGAGACGTTAGACAACAGCAGCGACGGCTACAATTCCATGTGGATTGACTCGGATGATGGATGGGCACCCGCTCGAGGGAGCCAGCCTATGGGGCATCTTTTCTCCTTGCAATGGCGTTTTGATAATCACGAGAGAGCGCGCGCATTTTCGACGAAGGGAATCGATTACGACCAGTAAACGAACGCTCCCCTCAAAATAAAGCGACGATGATGGAAAGAAAAGAACAACGGCAAAATATGGAAAAGAGATAGCTAGATGAAGATTGTACAATAAAGTGCAGCGATGGGAAAGATACCATCGCTGATGTACCTTGATGCGGAACATGCGTGAAGAGAGAATATATAGCTACAGATGAGATAATAGCGGGTCCAACTAGTGTACATATCGTCGCAGGCAGCAGCAGCAGCTGGAGAGTTAAAGGACCGCGCTGATGGCGGGCAAGTGGACGGACCAGCACCAGGTGTTGGAAACTGGTATGTAATACGCCAACATTTTGCCTATATCTTTGACATTGATCTGATTCTTGTACCAAATTCTTTTGCGGGGGAGCTCTGCAGGATTTTGATTTCGAGCCCATCAAGTTCCGTCCCGTCGATTCCGCCTTGTCCGACGCGTATCGGTTCACTGTGACAACTCCGTCGCCGAATATCCCACTCATGAATTTCTCATTATTCAGATTAAGGTCGTCGATTCTGACGGTTGAAAGGTCACTAGTCCAACTTATTATACCCCGAATGATGTAATCTTCTATTCTCTAATGAAAAAAAAAAAAAAAAGCATCTTTTTCCCTTTCTATCGATTCTAACCCAATCGCAACTTGATCGAACTCGTCGTGCGTATGTGATGGGTCCCGATTTCAAGATTGTCGACATATTGTTTCCAACCCCTCGTTTTTCTCCGAACCCTTTTCTTTTTTTTTTTTCTTTTCTTGTTACTGTTGTTCTGGTATTTGTTTTGTCTTCGGTTGAAGTTTAATTGTCTCTTTTTCCATTAATCGCTCGGCATTGTTTTATGTACAAGTCCTCCTCTTTTATTCTCCTTTTAATGTGAAAGGCCCCATGGTAGGATGTGCTGATGGTAGAACTGCTGCGACGTTGAACGCGCTCCAATTCTCCGTGTTGTGTCGTTGTTGACATTTATACCGTTATTGTCCTTTGGAAGATATAGTAAAAAAGCAGCTCACACACACACATTCGAGGAACTCTTAAGAAGACCGAACGAAGAGCAGAGAGAAAGAGCAGCAGGTCACAGAGTTATATAGGAATGAAAAAGAAGGACGCGAGGGGGAAACCAGTGGATCTAGATTTCACCATCCCAATTTTTATATTCTTATTTTGCTGCTGCTGCTGCTGGTGGTGGTGGTATAGTTTCTCTCTCGATTATTACGTGCTTCGTATTTTGTTCTAGGTCGCTGCTGCGACTGTCTGATACGCAGCAGGACTTGCGTCCCCGTTGCTGCGCGCCCAGATGAAGATGGAAAACCCCCAATGAAGAAATACACACACACACATTGCCCGGCATCCGCCTTGCTGATGGAGTGCTGATGACGATGCTGGTGCTGGGATAGGGGGGAGGGAAACAAAACCAAACTAAATGCAAGACAAATCGATACGAGAATGTTTTTATCGCCTATAGAGTAGCAGGACGTGATGTTGTTTGTTGTTGTTGTTGTTGTTGCTTGCGCCTTCCTCTCTCTAAACTCTCTCTGGGTTTTGTTTGCGTCGTTGTCGTCGTTGCCAAAAATGGAGAACCGAAAGGCGGTCAAGGCTTTTTGGCTCGCGAAAAAACCTCACCGACACACACGCGCGCAGACAAGAAAACAACAAACGAAAAAATAAAAAATAAAAGTTCGGTGGCAACCGCGACGCGCAGCAGCAGCAACCACTTGCCCCGTTCCATATCCGGACAGCGCGCCGTGGCACACCGCCGACAGCAGCGCACACGGTCTCGCACCATTATTATTATTATTATTATTATGCTATAATTACTAGCTGTGAGAAAATTCGCGTTTTTAGTTTGATCCGTTTCCAAATTCGCATTTCCACTCGACTTTCAGCTGATGTGCTCAGACATTCGCTTGGCAGATTTTTTTTAAATTTTTTTATTGTTTAATGTTTTGTTTGGCTTCCTATAGAAATGAAATATACGACAAGAAAAGTGCTGCTGTTGCAACTGATGCCTTTAGAGCGGACGAACTCTTTGGGGTTTTCCGACTGCAGGTCCTCACGCACTCTCGAGCAACAACTGAGCTGCTGCTGTTGGCCAAGGTTGTGCATAGCACTTGGTTTCTCCAAGCGCGCTCTTGTCTCTCTTTCATTCGCCGACATTGACACCAATCCGCGCTTCGGTTGGGCTTCAGAATGTAGTTTGATTCCGCAATAGATTCCCGGTTGTATTGTATATGTCGTCGCGACATAACCGAAATGGAAACAAAGTCGAGAGGGAGAAATCGAAACAAACAAATCCAAAAAGAATTTCAAAAAGGGACCACCTTCACGAGAAAGTCGCGGCTCTGTCTAGCTGACGGCCGACCTCTTCGGGTTTCTCCTCACGAGCCAATATAATATATTAGCTGCTATATTTATACATCGAACCTTCCGTTCCCTTTTTTTTTTTTTTATCTTTCAGACTCTTGTATCTTTTTTTATATATTTCTTATTTTGAATTTCTTTTGAACGATCAAAGGCCGCTCCCTCCGGAGAATATTTTTTGGTGGATTCTATATTCAGAGATTTCCTTGCATATTTTCTTTCGACAAGACATAAGGAGAGAGGACCAGCATCAAGGCTGCCAAAAAAAAAAAAAAAAAAAAAAATATGTCGGACACGCGGCCCACGTGAGAAAATCTGTCCTCGTTTCCACGCGTCTTATTGAAAAACAACAAGAAAACAAACTGCGTTTCAAACATATTTTTTTATTTTTTTAAAAGGAAGTGTGCTTATGTGCTCTTATTGTTTACAGTTTACACCTCTCCCCCTCCCCCTAGCAGCTCTTATCTCCACTTGATCTGGAGGAGACAATAGATGTAAAAATGACGGGCAAATAGCCTATAAATACAGCCGCACATTGTCTATTTGTACAGTGTATATCCTACGTTTACAGTTTGAAAGAAGAATCAAATACCATGCGAGCGCCTTATCGTCCATCAGTCTATTTTGTAAAAACCCTACATTCATTCATTCATTCATTCATTACAAGGAATTATTCTGTTCTCCCTATTTTCTTTCTCTCACAATTTCGAGTTTAGCGCCTCTCTTTTATATATTGTAGGCTTCGTTTTTCTTTCTTTCTATTCTTTCTTTCATCCCCTCCAGTTTTACTCGCGCTCAGCCATCAAACGGCAGCCAGACAGGAGGAACAATTCCGATCTCTTATCTCTCACCTTGTAGGCCGCCAAGTATTTATTTACTCCATTATTGAAATGCGCGCTCGAGTGTGATGAGAGGGAAATGTTGGGGAAAAGAGCTCACATCAGCCTTTTATTCTTCTGTCCTCTTGGCTGGTTCTCTTCATTTTTTTTTTTCTCTCTCTCTCTCGTCCCCGGTCGTCAGCATTCGCGTCCCGAGTCGTTTGTGGAATTCAAGATGGAAAAAATAAACTTACAGATAACCGAATACAAACAACCAGAAGGAAAAGAAAGGGGAAAAAATACAATCCAAGCGCCACTGTCTAAAGAGTCGGACCGGAATTCGTTTGAGGGAGCCACGTACCGCTCAATCCCATCACACCATCAAAACCCTGAAAGGCGCGCAGGTTTTTGAGCAGGTAGCTGTTTAAACCTAATTCCTTATTAGTAAGAAATAGGCCAAATACTATAGGTTATACTACACAATACGTCTACACGTCGCTATGTACGCTATCAACACAATCGGCCGAGACGCAGACAACCGAACAGACCAAAAGGAAATGTGGTGATTATATAATTTAATGAATGCAGAAAATTCATTCATTTCTTTTTATCCTAAAATATGTACATCGAACGAAGATTGGACTCCTCCTCCCACGGAATATAGATATCTCTTGATATCCGGCTGAGCATCTTCTCTCTCTCTCTTTATCTTGATGAGTATATATTTGAGTTGAGCAGTACACAAACGCTGACGTCAATAAGTCCCAAGTACACATTGTGAAAGCCGTGAGAGATACGACGAATTGAGGGCGATTAGAAGAGAGAGTGAATAGAATTGATGGCGACACACGGACAATCTCCACGCTTGTTGTTGTCTTTTCTCGGGGAAACACAATTGAATGAAATCAGAGTACTGTAAACAGTGTAGTCTCGATCCTAAATGGTTTATAGGTTATACGCACTGTTGCCGCACGTCTTATATAGATATACAATAGACGATTCGAGAGCGATGGTCACACTTGTTCATTTCGCCGACTGAGCGATGAGCGGCTTTCAAAAGTCCGCCACCAACTTTCGAATCGGACTTGTCGCGCAGCCGGGCGGATATACACGTGAAGCGACAAGCGCCTACACGCATCATGTTACCTACATAGAAATATAGACGCCGTCCGATTTCGCAACTGCAATTTTCCTTTTTTCCGACGACCTTCTCGTTTGTTTGTAGATTCATATACAACATGATTATTATATACCCGCCAAGTCACTTTATTCCGTTTTGTTTGAAAAACAAACAAAAAACCAGACATTGCGTCTCTTCGTCTGCTGCTCTCTCTCTCTCTCTTTTGTTTTTCTTTGAGCAAATCCTTTTTTTTTTCTTTTTGTTTTGAGGTCGGGGGTGTGTGCCGTTCGTGTCTGTCTGGCAGCCTCCGCTATTTCTGCTACCGCAAACACAGCACAAAGATGGGAGTGTCGTGACGTCACCGTTTTGGCGAATCATCGTCTATACAGCATCCTTTCTCATCCATCTGCGAAACAAAATGAAACAAAACAGGGAAGGAAGAAAAGCAAAAGAAAAGACGCCGTATTATATACTATGTGCGGCTCTCTCTCTCTCTCTCCGCGCCATATAGTAATCGGTTGGTATTTGTTATTATTACCCCGGGCCGTCATCTTCTTCTTTTAATAACGGCCTTTTAAATGCGGCACTTGATAGCGGCGCGATGTTGGGCCAACTGCCGAGGGAGGGTGAGAAAAGAAGCCAAGGCGCGTAGAAATAAGCCAATGAAACGTGAAAAGAGTCGAGAGAGAGAAGAGAAGAGAAAGAAGAGAGAAAAAGAAATTAAGGAAAATGAAGAGGATATAATGCAGCAGCGATGTTGTGGTGGGGTGCAAAAGGCAATCATCATCATTGTTGATTAGAAATGTTTGATTGATGAGTGGTAAGAGTATAGTATAGCGCGGAGAGCGCGCTGCTTTCTCCTTCCCTCTCTTTTATTTGATTCTTTCCTTTTTTTTTTTCTTCCAGCCATTCCATCCGGACGAATATAATAAACGCCACGGCGCTGGATTTTTGGGTTGATTCTTTTTTATATGCCCAACATGTTTTTTTTTTTTTTGTTTTGTTTTTTTTAACAAATTGGAATCAAAAAGGGGAAAATCGATATAAAAGAAGGGCCAAATAAAGGCGAGGTAGATATGGGTCTAGCACAACATATCAAACCCCACCTTGCTGCTTTACCAAAAGGCCCCCCCAACGAAAAAGTCTGTGTCTGTCTGTCTGTCTTTCCGTCTGGCTCGATTTTGTGTTTAACCGTTTCCCCGTGCAGGTGCCTGTTGGTGGTAGTCTGGGATCGGACGAGAGAGGCTAAAAATAGCTGCAACCTCGTCGTAAATCGAAGGCCGTTACGGCGATGGCCTGCTATTCACACACACACACAGACACATTTAAGTATGTATATAAATAAATACACAACATATATTAAAGTAGACATATGGAAAGAAGGAATCCTTTCCCTCCGTCCTCTGTCTGTGTGTCTGTATGGCGTAAGCGCATAGTCCAACAGCCGCGCGATGCTCATTGGTGGAGATCAGACCTGACTCTCTGGGGTTTTCTTGGCTTTCCGGAAAATTTTTTATAGGTGCTGGCCGTCTCGCCGGCCGCAGCCTATTTGCGTATCCGATCGTAAAAACGGAACGAAAACAAGACAAAATATGAAATAAAGAAAAACACAACAACAACAACAACAAAAAATGGGCAGGAAGAAACGAAACGAATTTTTTAAAGAAAAAAAAATAATAATAATAAAAATTAAGGAAACAAAAATAGAAAAAAAAAGTTTTCCCATTTTTCTTTTATTTTTTGGCTCGTCGAGGTTTTTTTTTTCTTTTTCTTTTTAGATTTTAATGTTTATTCCTCGGACGCGCTGTAGACCAAACCGCGCCGGCCGACTGTCTTTTTGAGTCGGCAGTCAAAACTCTTGAGCCTCAAGGGAAAGAAAGAGGAGGTGAATGGGTGGGTGGTGTGTGGGGGGTTATGACGGCGACGTCGGCCACAATGACGACGACGACGACGACGATAATAACGAAAACGCCGCGGGAGAACCGTGAGAAACGGGCGTCGTTCGAGCAGCAAATCGCATTCCGCTGCGCATCGCAGTCCCGCGGCCTTTTCCCTCCCCCGTCTCTCTTCTTCTTCTTCTTCTTCTTCTTCTTCTTCTTTTTAAAATTTCATCTGCGTTCCTCGTCGTTTATTATTATTATTTTCTTTTTTGTAAATTCATCATGACGCATTTTCATCGTCTTTATCCAATCTCGGATGTGTAAACACTTGCGTCATCGAACCCCTCGTTCCACATCGTTTTCCTTTTGTTATCGCCCTTCCGTCATCAGCGGCTGGAAATTCTCTCTCTATTCTCGTCGATTTTGACCTATGCCGATGCAATATCAATTCAAAATTTATATTGGCACTTCCGATGTAGAACAACACACGAGCGGAAATAGAGCAACCCAAACAAAATATTAAGCGTTCGAGGAAGGTAATAGGTGGGTGGTGGGTTTGTTTGGTTTTTTGTTTTTGTGAGGGGGGGGGGGGGGGCTGGAGTTATATGTACATAATAACAACGAAATCGTGTGAAATCGACGAGACTTTGTGCGCGTTGCCCTCCTCCTTTTTTTTTTTGTTGTGTCTGGGTTGTTGCGCCACCCCAGACGGAATGGTCGTTGACTGTCTATAAAAACGAACGCTTCCTTTTTATATTCGGGGCTGGTGCGAACTTCCAGACGCTCCAGACGTCCGACAAGGACAAGACGCAACAGACGGGAAGAATAAGAAGAAGAAGACGACGGGAAAAAAACCCCCCCGAGAAATAAAGAAAAAAGAGGGCGAATAAATGT
Organism: Daphnia pulicaria; assembly: GCF_021234035.1. Taxonomy (NCBI): domain Eukaryota; kingdom Metazoa; phylum Arthropoda; class Branchiopoda; order Diplostraca; family Daphniidae; genus Daphnia; species Daphnia pulicaria. The sequence continues at coordinate 11,665,618 of NC_060918.1, forward strand.
GTATAAATAAAACGGGGATAAAAGGTAGATTTAACGAAAAGCCACAGGTAATAAAAATAAAATGCTGCCATAGCTGTGTGAACGTGATGATGATGAAGAAGAAGAAGAAGAAAAAAAGGGATTTGGCAAACAGGAAAGAAAAGAAAAGAAATAAAAAATGGATGAACGCGACAATAGTTGGAAGAAGAAGAAGCAACGAACGGCCTCGAAACACGTCATGGTAAAATCCCGCTTCTTCTCGACGTCCTCGGAGAAGCTCGTGATGACGCTTTATGTTCAATGTCTATACACACCAGAACAAAAAAAAAAAACCTTTCCCAAGTTCATTCACTTTACACGGCCAACGGTTCTCTCTCTTTTGTGCACGTCTATTTATACGTCTATCCGTTTGGTTTTCTTCTTCTTCTTCTTCCTTTTTTTTTCTATTTTGTTTTGATTGCATTTTCGGTTGTTGTTGTTGTTGTTGCTGGCCCACGGAAATACCAGCGAGGCCGAAAACGTTTGCTCAGAGGTGGCAGCACGCGACAGCGTCGCTCGTCCCTTGCCCAGCAACAACAACAACAACAACAATCTCGTCGTCCCTTCTTCAAAATGTGTTGATATTTTCGTCTAGCCCCCTGGAAGTGTAGAGGAGACGCACGGAGACGAGCCAACGAGACAAAAAAGAAGGTGAAAGGAATGTATGGATGGGTGTGTACTGCTGTGCGCCTCTTAATGGGTTTCGGGGGGAGTCCATGCACACACAGTTTCGTCTTATCTTGCAGTTTTCCTCTGTTTTAGTGAGGGGGGAAAAGAAGAGAGACGGCCAAAATGATGAGGGAAGCAGATAACGGACCAGGGAGAATGAAGGACGTAGAAGAGCAGCTCGCTAGACAACAATTTCCAGCCAAAACAGCAACAGCCAGCCAAAGCCAGCCAAAGCCAGCCAGTCATGTTGAGACCCTTTTGCTACAGTCGGAAAATGGGAGGGAAGCTCGTCAACGAAGAAGAAGAAGAGGCTGTGGAACGTTAACGAAGAGTCGAAAACATGTTGACTGCGGCTGGCGGATTTTAAGCTGAGAAAAAAAAAGAGAGAGAGAGAGAGAGAGAGAAGTAGGCTGCTGCTGGCAGCGTGGGTGGAGTCAATGCGTCATCCGTCCCGATCGACATTGAGTCACAGGGCACGCCAGCAAAACCGGGCAGAAAAAGGGAACTAATACTTCAAAGGGCGAGGATCAACTCTCTCCTCTCGTTCGACTACCAGCAGCACCACTCCCTTCCGCCATAGTATCCAACTACTTGACTTGGCATCCAGCGCTTGTAGACAGGCAGCAGCCCAATAGGACTCTATATATGGAATGGAAGCAGCAGCAGCAGCAGCAACGTCATATAGAATCCCCCTCCATCCATCCATCTATTCATCCCATATCCAGAGACGACGACGGAAACCAATCGTCTGCTGACGAAGACAGACAACTTGATCCTCGCGACTATGCCGGCCTCGTCACCCGTCAGCTTTATCTTCCCTTTATCCTCCCGCTATCCCTTTATTGATGTTTTAACCCTTTTGGGCCGCTATTAGATGACTAACGTGTCATTCTTTCGACTCCATCCAGCTCCCGTCAATCTCCGATGGAAAATCACCAAATAAATATATAAACCTGGTGAGAGCGCAGGAGCGCAGCCCGCATGTTAAGGCTGGAGAAACATAGAAAAGTCACATTTAGGTCTAGACGGGCAAATAGTCTCCCTTATGTGCATATCCTTTCCTGGCGGATTTAGCCTCTCTTCCATCACTAGTCTATATATCGTAATGCTGTTATGGCTATATAGGCTTCCAAGAAGGTCCTGGAGGGTCTTATTGCGGCGGTTCCGCTCAAATTTTTATTTTTATTTTGTTTGTTGTAAGTGGGTTCGGTGTAACTTGATGAGACGAACTATTAGTTACTAATATAATCCCGATCCGTTCAGCGGATGTCGAGCGCTGGTGAGAAAAAAAACCCGCTTTAATCGCTTTTGAGCGATTTGGATTTAGGGGGAGGGGTCGATTTTTTATCTATCGATATTTTAACAAGCACGGCTAATTAAAAAATTAGTGTCGTCTGCTTGTAAGTTTCAAAAGTTGACAAAAGAGGTGAAGTGATTTCTGATTAGTGAATGATATTGATATATCTTTGGAGACCAAACGATAATTTCTTTGGAACGTGGTTGCACAAAAAATAGCACAAGAAATTATATAATAGGCTACTAAAATGTGGTCCTCGTGTGAACTCTGGTTTCGGCTCTTAATAGAGTAGCTTAATGCACACTGCATACTTTTTAGCAGGTAAATGAACTTAGAATATCAACAGGAATGATTTTGGAAGCTTAAATAGAACAATTAACTCAATTTACTGTTCTAAATGTGTGTAATGTAATTCATGACTATCATTTATTATCTAAGCCCCCTGTCAATGCATGGCAGTTTGTTTGCACCATGTAACCTTTTTCGTTTATGCAGATTTTAGACCTGAGCCAGCCATCATAACAACTCAATATGAAAGTTTTGCTTGTGCTGTTATTGCAACAACCTGTCTCCAGCAATAACCTGTCTTCAGCAACAACCTGTTATCAGCAGCAATCTCAGTATCATCACTTGGGTAATGATTTTCGTCATCTTTATTACCCTTTGACCTGCTAAATATTTTAATGATGCATGAATTGCAGTGAATAACATACAAACTTAAAATTCTTCTGTTTATTAACAATAAGGAAAATTAATCACCATCTTATTTTAACTTTTCCTTACTTGTTGTTTCTATAAATATTTTTCTTAACCCATATTTTTTATTTTTTATTTAGATAAACATCATTCCGTCTGATTGATTTGAGAAACTAACGATGTCGGTTGAGTTCTTCCCCTTTGTTTAAATCCCCTCTGCCCTCGTGTACATCCATGTGAGTGTGGGACTGTGGGTTTATTCAGAGTCTGAGACCCTTTTACCTATCCGCCTGGTGGATTCAACTTTTCTACGGATGGAGCACTTGTGGATGCCTGGCCGTATTTCCCAGGCTTATTAAAGGTAAAACAAACGTAACTTCTTTCTTCCTGCTTGACTATTTGGTGACATTGATTATAAATCGTGACATCAGTTGTACGATTATTCCTGAGCTGGGCAGTTGGTTGGAACAGTTTTCTCTTGCCGTATTTTTTTTACTTAGTCAGGTTTTTCTTTTTAAATAACTCATTTGAAAACGACTGCAGATCAGGCCCGGTTTTGTACCTCACAACTTTGTCTGTGGGTAAAAAATCAAATTCAAAACTATTTTTGCCACACCGGCACCTCCTCGTACACATCTTTGGCATCCAATTTACATTACAAGCTTTTCCCTTCTTTCTTTTTTTCTTAAATTTCCCCTTTTTATTTTTTTATTTTATTAAGACCTACCAAAGAGCTCGTCCAGGCTAACGGGGAAAAAACGTCTAGTCCTGTTGCTTCTACGTGATCAAAACGGAGCTAATAGCGGGGAAAGAGGGAACATGTTGTCGCTGCATATGGGATGGGAACCCCTTCTTCATCTATTCTGGTCCAACTTTGATTTTTGATTATATCTTTGGAATGCTTTGTATTCAGCTCCAAGAAAGGAGAATGCGCGCTCACATGGACCGTCACCTCGCCGACTAGACCTCAAAAGACCAAGAATAGGGGAACAAAATTTAGAGCCCGCCATCGTATATTGTCCATACAAGCGTAATAAAAAGAAGAAGAAAAAAATACGAATCCCAGCAGAGCGCTTGGGCCGCATATTATAATATATTAAGCATTTAACGCAGCGACGATGTATATCCAAAGCGGCTAATTATCAGTTTTTTGGGGGGGTTAAGCTAAAGGATTCGACCCCCCATCTATCTCTATATCGCCTCCTCTCTCTCAAATTCACAATCTTCTTCTCTCCTATATTTTTTCTTGTTCTCATCGCCAGCTTTTGATCTTTTCCCCTTTGATAAGGGGGAAAATGAGGGAACGAAGAAAACAGTTAGTCCGTCTAGATACAATGTTTGCATAAATAGCTCATTACAAGGCTGGCGTGCCTGTTTAGAAACTCTGGGAATTATCTAATTCAAGATTTTCCCACTCTCTCTTTTTTTTTTTGGAAGAAATCGGGTTGTTTTACGAGTGGATTTACTTGCTCCTATAATACTTCAAGTGTATATACAACGCTCTTCGCTTCTTTTCAATTTGTATCCAGCGCCTTTTTCAGTCTAAAGTGTTGTAAGTGTCGTGTGTAAACACGGTAGGAAAGAAAAAGAAAAAGGAGCCCGCTGGAGATATTGGGATTTGTATTTTGTGTTGTTGTTTGTTTGCTGCTGCTGCTGCTGCTGTGTCTTCCCAGAAAGAGGAGAGATGTATATTATGTTCATTCTCTCCTTTTCGTTCTTTTCTCGCTCCGTAACAGAATAACAAAACACACACACACAACAACAAAAATACGGGACTCCCCTCCGATGCTGCTGTAAACATCTATCGCAACAGTCTCTCGTCTCTACTCTCTTTTTCTTTCCCCCTTTTCTTCTTCTTCTTCCTCCTTCCATCAGCATAATCGTATTCATCGATTCAAATGCTATTCGCATTCCAGACGGATCAAGAGAAAAAAAAGTAGAAGACGGCGGCGGCGGCGGCGGTGGGCGGGGCGCGGGATATATGTAGGCTATCGGGAGTGAAGAAGAGGGGCCTTTCTTTATTGCGATTGTTGTTTGCTTGATGGAGACGACAAATCTATATACATACAGGAGAGGGAGAAAGAGGAAGTGGGAGTAGTAGAAGGATAATATCGTCTCTGATAAACTCCTGTCGAGCGTCAGCAAGGAGAATCCGTCTTCTTGGTGAGCTCTCTCATCCGGAGAAGCGCCAACGCTTGAAATTCCCGAATGAACGAGGCCGATATACTTTAAAGAACGCGTTTTCACGCATACGTATGTACATAAAAAAAAGGGAGGGGCATAGTTATACAATGACGTTAGAGCGTCGTCTCAAATAGGTCCCGTCCTTCAGAACTATGTAACAAAGAAGATGAAGATAGATGTACAATGTACGTTGCGGGAGGAACCCCGTTGATCCTTAATTGAATTTTTTTGAACTCTATCAACCCGCCGTATTCTCGAATACTTTGCTCTCTCTTTCTCTCTCTCTCTCTGCTCAACCAACTTAAACAAAAACGAATAGATTTTAAAGACGGGGGAAATAAAAATGCAGGACAAACGGAAACAGTGGAGGCGGCCTGTAGCCACTTTGAACCTTTACTTAGGCAGAAAACAGGATTTCCCTCTCTTCTATTCGCTGTTTGTTGCTTATACGGTGTAGGACTTTTCAATGGTTCTTTTTTTCCTGCCATAGTTTCATCCCGCGGGAATCCATGAGAATGCCAGAATATAACAACAAAACGGTGGAGAAAAAAAAAAGGGAAAAGAAGTTGAGGACGAGAAAGACGTCAACTGTCGGCTTTGTATATTTTAAATCCTCTCAGCCATCGGCCGCATTCCCGCACGGATGCTTTACACTAGTCCTATCCACTCTTTGCTTTTTTGTTTTTATTTCTCTACGTTTTAACCCTTGAAAATGCCTTTTTTTTTAATTTTTATTTATTTCAACATCGCGCGCCTTGACTTCTTTTGGGTTTGACCAACATTTTTCGTTTGAAAAGGAAAAAAAAAAAATATCTGGTTTTCCCGCGCTCTTCGGTTGAGCATCGATCGGCCCAAAAAAGGAAAGAAGCTGAATGAGGAGATTTAAAACGCTGATTGTTGGACCGTGACGGACGAACGGATGGTCGAAAGCTCGGGGAATTTTTTTTTTTTTTTTTTTGTTATTGGAATTTATAGGCGCACACAAAGACGCACGGTTCTTTTTTTTTTTTTTCTTAACTCCGTTCTTTTCCCTTTATGTTGCATCATTCTTTATAATTTTTTGAAAATCCTTTTCTGGTTCAAACCGACTAAAAAGACGACTACTTTTTTTTTTTTGAAATCGTGAATGTATATGCAAGAAGACGGAAGCGGTTGACTAGAAAACGCAGACATTGTGCGCAATGAAATTTTTTCGCTCGCGCGGCGGGAGAACGAGGTGTCAACAAAATGCAGTGGTGCGGCATTGGCGGCGGCGGCATTGGGAAAGAAGCGGGAATGAATCAGATGGAGACTTTGGTTGGGTGTCGGTGGAGCAGTTGGTGGTCAAAGGAATTCACGTCGTAAATTGAGCGGTTCACAAGTGTGCCGCCAGAATAGTTGTAGGTAAAACAGTACAGCCACTTCACGCTATAAATCCTCACGATATTGGATGGGAGGGACGATAGAGAACGAAGCGTCTTGTTAACTTTTTTATTTTTCTCGTTTTCATCTTTTCCTCCTTTTTTTTTCATTTGGGTTGTTGTTGCCAACCCCAAAATCTCGTTGTTTGTTTGCTACGATATTACGCTTGCGTTTGAAGATTTATTTTGTTTTTCGAACCGTTGCTCAATGGCAACTTGTACGCCATCTAGCGGTGATCGGAGAATTAACGTGATCTAAACGGCAGCTGGCGGGATTGTTCAACGGTCGTTCGATTGAATCCCGTTTCACGAATCGGTACATGCCATGCCATCTGACGGTCGTTTCGCACATGACGTTGTAATTGAGCGCACAGTTCGTAATTGTGAAATGCTTCCATTCTCGGTATTATTATGTAGGTTTCACTTGAAATGGGCAATTGGATCGATACAGTAGTAGGTTAAATTCAGGGCCGCGTTCTATTAACCACATCTCGTCGATCTAGATATTCAACTCCCCCCTCCCTTAATCGAGAACTTGCGCTTAATAAAGAGCGTCATTGACTAGGGCACGATTTTTCGTTGCTTTCCATCAAAAAGTTGCTTACTCAAAAAAATTCCGGTCCAATCCGCCCCCTCCAAAGTTGTTATGTTGAATGATGGAAAATAAAAAACACGCACATGGCACACCATTTTTCATTATCGTGGTAAGGGAATGTCACGTGCGGTTGCCCGCACCGAATGCGAGTCGAAGGACGGCCATGTTTCCAGTCGGCGTGAAGCTGCTGTTGCTTTGGAAATTCTTGTCGGGCTTCACCACCCTTATCAAACGAAAATTGCGTGAATATTAAACTACCGCAAATATTTTTCCCCTTGTCTTTTTCCCGTGTACGCACGGAGACATCAAATGGTAGCATCTAGACCATTGTGTGATTGATTCGCTCGGTCCATTCGGTTTCATCGCCTTTTGGCCCGCCTTTTACGTGTTCCTGGACCGTCTGGGATGCCGGAATGAATCAAAAGACGATTGATGATGGATAGGACTAAATATTTGGCTGTGTGATATTGTCGACGCAGTAATCTACGACGACGGGTCATTGTTCTTCCGTTCGTTGACTTTTTATTTTATTTTTTCTCTTGTGAACGGTTCACTTTTATTAGCATCAGCTGCTTTTCGACATTTTCACGTTGCTCGACATACCAGACGTGAGTTGTCGTGGATTTCTTGTGACACTCTAGAAGTTGGTTGATGGTTAACTCGTTAGTGTACAGAAACAAAGCAAATAATGGCCGCTGTCGCACGTGTTTTGCTGTTGATGTCAACGTTAAATACGACAACTGGCCAGCCTTGTCGCCCTGCTCGAGTCTGCATCGTGCGCCAAAAAGGGGTCGACTTGCACCTTTCGCCGACAAAGTTCTCCGCTCCAAAATACACCTCATCAACGGCCGGCCGACGGAGTGACTCTCTCCCACTTCTCTTCGGCGATCGAGGTCAATGGGAAGCCCTCCGAGTTGGGGTCCAAGTCGTTTGTCATTCTATACTCGGTATTATTTATAACCACTGAAAAGGCGTCGTGACATTGCCAGTTGCCACTGACGGGGGCCTGTCTCGCTCACTTTCGTCCACCCCATTTCTCCCTGCCGTAACACAGAGGGGAGACGGACGAAAGGAGCTGGACGGAATGGAGAAAAGGTAAAGAAGGAATCGAAGGAAGGAGTGAGAAAGAAAAAGAGAGAGAGAGAGAGAGAGAGAGAGAAGACATTCCATTTGAGAAAAAATAAAACCAAGATGAGTATGTCCACGAATAGAATTTTTTCTTGGCAAGCAGCCGTTTACCGATGAAAACGAGAGCCTCTTGGCCGTCTGAAGCGTTGCCGGACGTATCCCGAGCCCGCACCAATAGGGCCGCATGCAGTCAGTCCTCAAACCTCAAACGGTTTGAGCGCCGACATCACAGCCTGTGCTGAGAGACATTTGGTCCGACACCAGCAGCTCAACTCCAACACGCGAAAAGTGGGTCAGATTCTTTATCCTGGCCGGCTAGACTAGACTGCCGATTGTTCGCCGAACAAAAAAAACCAACCCCCCAAAAATTGTTTGTACGTGTGTTATTACAGAAAAGGCGATTGTGCTAGCGTCCGCTCGGCGGCGGTGTGCGATCCGATATCCAGTCAGACGTTTCCCGTTCCATTTTGGCAATCTCATCAACTCTGCTGCTGGACTGTAGAGATTATCGGCACGCTTTGCCGTGCTGATACGAGCGGCGATTCCAGCATGTCGTTAAGAGGCATTCGATCGCGATTGCGTCAGGGCGGCGGTGGCGGCAGCGGCAGCGGCGGAGGTTGCGATTCCGATCAAGGAAGTCCCTCTAGATCAGCGTCTTTCTTTCAACAGCTGGCGGCTTTTTTGGGTCCCGATGAACCGACTTCCTCGAAAGGATCCTACTCCCAAGAGGTGTTTTTTCCATTCTTCTTCTTTTTCATATATATGTGTGTGTGTTTGGGGCTCTTTTTTTCCTATCCATTTCCGCTGCGCACATAAACTTTCGCTCGCGTTTTTTTCCGGATAGATATCCGGGTGTTGGCAGTTCCCGTTTTATCTGTTTTGATTGATGATACACACACACCAAACTAATGTATCAACCTTCTACGCTTTTTTCTTCTATCTATGTGTCAACAATGCGCGCTGTGTTAAACACACGGGGGGCGGAAGCGCAGGATGACGGCGCCAATCCAGGCGGAACAAACTTGGAAGACCAACTCCTGTCGCTGGTGGTCATGGCCAAGGGTAAATACATATCGTCCCATTTTTCGACCTAAATCTCATTTATCAGCGCGTGTATATTTTCTTCAGTATTGTGTGCTGCATGATATATAGTTACTTGCGTCATAGATCTTGCAATTTTCGATTTCCGATGAACCGGAATCGAGGTTGATCAGTTGGACGCGGGCTGGAAGGATGCTGGCGTGTTTGTTATTGACTGGCAATATGTAGCAGACTAGCAGTAGTATATACTTCGGGCTTCCTCGAAGGGGGCTCGGCAAATCAAAAAGTATATTTATACACGTGTGTCGAGGTGCGTAGGAGGGAGATCGTCGGCGGCGGCCATGGAGACGGACGCGGCCGGGACTGCCAGTAGCCAATCGGATACGTCGGAACCCAACAGCATCGAGCAAACCAATTTTCAACAGCAGCAACAGCTGAAACAAGGTAAATAAGAGAAGACGGAAAAAGGTAGATTAAAAATAATAATTTAATTAGGAGTCGGCCTTAATGGGTAAAATTAGGAATTCAGTGACCTCTAAATCAGTTCTAAAATTTGGGCAATCAAAGCAACACTCAAGGCAAATTCATAAACATTTATACGTTTGAGAAAATGGAAAGGCATGCCGAGTGCTTTTGTGTATGCACGCTCATATTTCATTACTATTATATGTACGTTTTGTAGCCAACGCCAGCCCGGGATCACAGCACATGACGGTCCATAGATTGGCCAACGAGAGTTCAGTCGATTTAACGGGAAGCGACCGCGATACAGACAAAGAAGGAAGTTTGACGGACTTGAACGACGTTGTCCGCCCTCGCCGTTCGGTGGCCCAGAGTATACGACGCCGAGCGATGCAATCAGCCAAATCTGGCGCCGAACTCCAGGAACAGCCGTCGAATTCCTGTCCTGGACAAACTCCTCGAAGGTCTGACACATACAAACATTAATCTCGTTCTCTTGTCCGATCGGACTTTGTCCGTCCGTTTTCGATCTCGTTATTGAAACGTTATTGTTGCATTCGCCCGCCCACCCGATCGGTCCAAATACGCGAACGACGTGTGCCGCTTCCTATCGATCCCAAATCTTCTTTGATGTGATGGCTGACACTGGATCCGTGATGCAGGAACCGGTTCGCTCATCGCGATAAGAGGCGATCCGAGCGCAGCATATCGCTGGATCGTTCCATCAGAAGCGCCAGCATCCCACCATCCCTGGACAAGGACGACACTGGGTCCACTCTGACAAGTGAGTCTTTTTGACGCAAACACGTACTGCAGCCGTTTGGTCTCACGTCATCTGCCCTATAGGCTCCTGGCTCCTTCTATTCCTTTCCTTTTCTCTACGTTTTAGATTATTCCCTAGACTTTTGATGTTTATTGGGAAGGATTTTGTTTTGTTTTGTTGCTTCGCACAGGGCGCAGACTTTTTCTTACGTACTTTATTGTCCCTCTCCTCTTAATAACTAGCTCTTGATTTAATATGTAATCTATTTAATCTCTCTCACGAGTCGGCGAGCTTATGGATTTTCTCGATGCGCCTGCCCTCTCAACTTTTATTACGCCCCCGTCGTCATCACCCTCCGCACTCATATATTATTCCAGCATGCACGGCCAGTAAGTAGCCTAGACTCCCTCTCTCTCTCTCTCTCTCTCTCTCTGCCTGCTGGATGCAGTAGATATTGAATATAATAAGTCGGTATATATCACGCTCTCTCCTCGGCAGCAGACTACTGTGCGTTGTAGTCGTATCAAAAAGAAACAGATATTAATTACATGGAAGGCAAAGTCGGGATTCGGCTTTGGGTGCGAGCTTTGTTCACGAGTGTAGGACGGAGTTAGCAAGGTCATGAATCATGTGTGTAGGCTGGCTACTATATACCACACACACACACACACACACACACACACACACATAGACATAGAGGGTAATAACCTAGGGGGGGGGGAAGTCAGCGGGAAATACCTCGAATATCAATTAAGTATGGTAATAATAGAGGCGTGAGCATTCGTCTGAGATGATGTAGTACTCGACTCGACTCTCCGCTCTTTATGCGTCAAAACAAACTCGGCGCGAGAAAGAGATGGGGAGAAAAAAGGGGGACAGTATTGATTCGATCGATTTGTTTTCTTTTGATGTTTGCAATAGGAAATGACGAAATGTCGCAGGCGAGCAAGGAGGCTGCTGCTGGCATTGGAGACACTTCATCCCGGCTGCCTCATCACCGCATCGCCGCCTGGGCCCGCGAGCTGATGGACGATCTCCAATCGATTGAGGATGAAACGGATCAGGGACAGGGTTCGCCCAAAGAGAATAACGCCGATGATCTTGGAGACAGTCTGGCTGTCAAGAGGTAAAATATCAATTTCCATATTTCAAATCTATCCGAGCTGTATCTTTGATGTCCTTTGCTCTCGCGATCGCTGCGAAACGTATACATCTAGTATATGAAAATAACCAATTTCTCTCTCTTTTCTGAACTTGACATGCCGAAGCGAAGGTTGAAGAATAACATTTTGAGATTTGGACGAATCACTGGAGCTATTTCATCCTCTTGCGATTCAATTCAGTCGATCCGCCAATGGCAGTCACCCACAGCTTCCATCTTGTTCCTTCTGGTATGGGAGACACTTTTTCGATTTCTTTTTTTGTTTCGTTTCTCTGCGGTGCCTTTAGATATATGAAACGTATTATGTGTCTGAACTAAAGTGAACTGTGAATCAAATTGGATCTCGTGATGGATCACCATTCACACTCTGCGAAACTTTTGATCGCCCCCGTTATATTCTGCCTATGCATTTATCTTGGTTCTTTATATATACTTATTCGATCTTATGTATATATTTTTTTTAGGTTTCCTCTTACGCCATATGGCATGGTTTGTTTCTCGTGCTAGTCGTCGCTGCCAGTCTGTGGAAGTTGACGATAAATTACCTCACTTCCCAGTAATTACAAATATATCCTAATCAGTGTGTGTTCCTTGTTATATAACGAAGACGAATCGATGTAAGCTCAGAGTGTTGTTCCCCTGGCCGTCTGCCTTGTAACTTAGTCCTATAATTTAGCTCTTTTTTTACAAAGTAAGTTGTTCTTTGGTTGAATTGGCAGAGGCTGGCTGCGACACTTTGGCTGGACAATTGGCGGAGATCATCAAGATGCAGACGAGTCGTCCAACGACGGAAACAAATCGTCGACTAGCGTCATCGAAAGTGTTTCCGTCATCCTCCAAGTGGCTAGAAAAGTTCAAAATCAGCTGGGCAACGTCTGCGACGCTGCGGAAAAAATCAAAAAGTCAGTGATGCATATAATAACTTTCTCTCTCTCTTTCTTTACGTTCACTTTTGATAACTTTTAACTCGATTTCATTCGACTTAATGTTGTATATTTCTTGTTGCGAGTCCCCTCATTTGGACGTGAAATCCGATCAGTGTAGTCCTGTAGTTACACGGGAGATCCCACGGGATCGTCACTATAGAGGGACACAGTGTATTGAGGGGGAGAGAAGGTAGACGACTGTGATCTCGTCCATCTCTTTAAGACCGTTGTTAAGTTCGTTGTTAAGGTGACCAACGAGGGCACAAAGAGGATTCTGCTATATGAAAAAGGGGGGAGTTAGTTGTTGTCGGTCGAGCTCGTGATTATATTCCACCATCCAATTGCTGACTCGGCCATCCGAGAAAGAAGCAGCACTGGTCGATGGAGTAGTAGCGCAATCGATGGCGGTGGGTGGCTCCATCTCGAGTTTCATGAGTCGTGAGCTGTTCCGACATGCTTTGCCATTTCGTTTATTTCTTTCCGCTTTGCTTGTTCCCGTTTTTTGTTGTTGTTGTTGCTGTTGTTGCTGTTGGCGTTTCTCTGTTTTTCGAACTGGCCTTAAAATTCCTCGACAGCCCGAGTTCCCCGGCGATTATTCGGCAATCCAATTTCTTTTTCATGGGGAACGAAATGTCAGAGATAAAAAATTTGCGGAAATGATAGAGCTCGAGACTCGGAGCAGAAATAATGAATGAGAGGCCATTTTTCGAATCAATCCACGTGCCACACCCTCGGCAGTTGATCGATCATTTTAGGTCGTAAATCAATGAACGCGTCATCTTTTGTTGAATTGTTCACAACAAAAGAGTTCCCCCTCTTTTGTTCCGCTTAAAAAGAAAAGAAATGAGATGGAAATTCCGTGTTAGATATACTTGATGTATAATTCGTTGGTTTCCTTTTGTCATTTATTTTTTATTTTTATTTATTTTTTTATTTTTTTTCAACATGTTTAAGTTTGCTCATGTGGCGTCACGAAGCCTCGCGCCGGCTCTACCTGATTCTCTGGCTGGCGCTGCTCGTAACTCTTCTGGTGCCTGCAGCTCAGCTCTCCACCTTCGTTGGCTTCTACCTGCTCTTGAAAGTAATGATAGTTGACTACGTCTTCTTCAAGTTCCCGCGTCTACGTGCCAAGTACGACACGTCCTCGCTCATCTGGCAGACGCTGCCCACCGACGCCGACTTGGACGCTCGTCGCAAAGTCGAACAGGTATAAATAACCCTTGCCAGTGTGTGTTATTGTCGCTCCTGTCACCGATTTTGTTGAAAATTCGCATGCGGAAAATTTTCCGCTGCGTTGAACCCCCATAACTTGACAATAAGAAATATACATGTATCCCTTTCTCTCCAAAACAACACAAGGGCTTGCGCAACGCCGCAGCGTCAGCAGCCAATGCAGAGACGCGAACTTTCTGGGAATCTTTCAACCTTCCACCCAACGAGCATCCGCTGTCAGGTATATAAACGTCGGATGTATACAGTCGAGTGAATGTATGTTTCGCAGTGCAGCGCACAACTATAGGCATACTAATGAGCTTATTACAAGTTGTCGGTAGATATATGAGAGAGCTGGCCGAAACTTTTATTTTATTTTATTTTTATTTTATTTTGATGTTTTTGAGAGGGAGGTGCACTTTTTTTCTATATCTTCAATGAAAGCTATAAAAGAAAAAAAGTAACTCCCGTAGTAGTATATTATATATAGTAACTTTATGGATCTCTTTTGTCTTGGCGTTTTCGTGTCGGCACTGCCCTGCACGCACGCTCGATCATCGTCTCCGACACACACACACAAAAACACAACGTCATGTCAATACATGCAGGATGGCAAAATGGGTTGCGAGCAACACTGGTGAACCGGGACAAATCACTGACGTCGTCCTTTAAGTCCGGCCGGCTCTTTCTCACCCCCAGGTAAATTCCTTCAATCCATTAAAAAAAAAACGAGTTGAAAGTTTTTATGAGAATCGTACGTTAATATTATTTTGGTTGTTTTGTTTTATTTTATTAGTTATCTTTGCTTTGAACGGTCCAAGACGCAGCCGGGCAAGAACGTGGTTATTCCGCTGGACAGGATTATTCGTTTGGAAAAGGGCAACCAATACAGCTGGATACCCGGCGGTGGAATGATTATCGAAGTTTTCGTTCAAGGACTAGATCGGGTATAGACGAACGCTTTTCATTGTCCGACTTTTGCGACAATTATTATTTAGTGTAGACTTTTATTCCGGCCCCCTTGGGGGGCGGCAGGAACGCGGATGGATGGATGAGTTTGATCGATACATTTCTTTTGTGTGTCTTGCATTATTTCTATATGTATATGCGTGTGGCTGGCGTATTCACGCAACACTCTTCACCCCGCCCTCCGTTCACTGCTGCCCGACATTCAAAAAGGCCTACACTTTCGGCGCCATCATGAACCGTGACGATGTTTTCAATAGCATCCGCGATGCGGCGGAGGGACTCGGCTGCATCTGGCGCCAAGACAACAACAAATCCGGATCGTCATAACTAATCTCCAAAAGACTCCTAAGCCAAAAGACTCGCTGGCACCCAGTGACGGCTCAACATCTTCCTTGAACATCTCCTCTTCTTTCTTCCGATTTCCCTCCCCCCCCCCCCCTCGTGTTTTGTAGCATCCGCAGACTAAAATGAGCTTATTTATCCCTCCTTCCCTCCCTTCTCTCAATATATACACACACACACATACACACACACACACACACACACACACACACACACACACACACACACACACACACACACACACTACATAATACATCATATGTGTATATATGTATACGTTGTACCCAGTGTAAATACAGAAATTGCAAGGATTCGACGGACGGAAGGGAGCAGAGAGAGCCACAACACGTCTGTTTCCACCCGGAAAGACTAACAATCGCTCGCGCACTATATCGCCTTCCTCGTGTCATACGTACACAAAGGGGGGGGGGGATGACGCCACCGCCGACGACGACCTATGGGCAAAGTTGATGTTGCTGCACTGGTAGACGTACGTACCTATGGTACTCGATGTTTCAGAACACGTCGCACTCCCCCCGGCTTCCATTGTGCAGTCTTCTCTCTGTTGGTCGACTTCCCCACGGGCCGGCCTGCTGCCCTGCCAGTCTGCCACACAGTCTGTATTCCTGTGGCGGCCGGAATCGATGACACGGAGTAAGAGCAGAGCTTGAGGGGGTATCTTCAGTCAGCCAGATTTTTCTTCTTCTCCCGCCGATATCTGCATTGGACCTTGTTGTTTGAGTCAACATTTGCCTCCCTCGATAGAATTTGACTTTGCCCCCCTTGCCCCAGCAGCAGGGGCTTATGTAACGTCTGTTCGAATGTAAACCAAGCTCTGTTGAAGGATATAGTCCCTTCTTTCCTTTCAAGTTCCGTTGCTTTAACTAAGAGCGGATAGAAGATTTTTTTGAAAAAGACTTAAACAACAAACTGACCGCCCAGGATGTCCAGGAAAGTCGAAAGCTTAGATGATCTATTCTCCATTCTATCTGTTTCCCCGGCAGCACGTGAACGAACAAGCACTGGCATGTTGTTGGGGCTGGCCGATTGACCTTTCTCGCGAGCGACTAGATAGTCTACCACCACTTTTCATGTTAGTCCACTTTTCGGAGGGTAGAGAGAGAGAGAGAGAGAGAGGAATGCCGCGGTATGGGGAAAGTGACGAGAGTTCAGTTGAACGAAGTTTGAACGTCCCATCACGTGAGAGTGTACTGGGTTCGCTTTGATCCCCCCCCCCCCCCCACCCAACCCGTTTTCTCGCTTGCTCTCTTGCTGTATAGACCGCGGACTAAAATTCAGAAATTATGGGCGAGATGAGTCTCTCGTCTCTGCCGGCCAATGAGAAACCGACGCAAACTTTATGAAAATAGCCCGGCCAAAATTCCCAATTTGCTGAACTGTCGTTTCTTTACGGCCTACGGTGGTGTGGCGGTGGTGTGGCGGTGGTGTGCGCATCAAGGGATTTCTTTACAGTTCGGTACTGTTGCTAGGGCTTCCTTGTCACACGGCCAAACGACGTCACGCTGGCGCTCCCGCTCCTACCTCTTTGATGTTGGTTACCGGGCACTAATTTCTCATTCTGGTTCATTTCACCGCGTTTCTATTTAATAAAAATGTTTTTTTTTTTTCTAAAAACAAAACAAAAAACAAAACAGGAAATGGACCAGAGGTATATCACAACACCGATGGAAATGAAATCAAAACGCGGAAACAGTTAACTGCGTTTATAGGTTAACGGAGGATCTTATTGCTGGTTTCATGCAAATTTTTACTTTTATCTTGAGAGTGATATGGGGGGCTCATAGTAACTTACGAACTATTTGATGCTAAAATAATTTCAATCCAACAGCGAACGTCGAGCGCGGGTGAGAAAACCGCTATTTATTGTTTTTTTGAGCGGTTTGAATTTAGGGGGAAGGGGAGGGGGTCGATTTTTAATAATTTCTATCGATACCTTCGACTAAAAAATGTGTGTCGTCTGCTTTCATTTTTGAGAAATTTCAGATCACGTTTTGATAAATGTAGGTACGTGGCTGCACGAAAAATAGGGCAAGAAATAAGAGTACAAAAATGTGACCTTCGTGTCAACTGTGGTGTAGCCGCTCTCTACTCTATGCTGTTTAGCAGGTAAATAAAACAAAGATTACTAAGACAGTGATTATGTGGGAGCTTAGATAAAAGAGTTAAACCTGAACTTCAAATTTGTGAAATGTTAGTGCCATGGCAGTTTGTTTGCACTCAGTAACCTATTCCTTTGTTCAGATTTCAAGCCTGAGCCAGCCATCATAACACCAAGATATGCAAGTTTTGCTGGTGCTGGTATTGCCACAACCTGTCATCTGCAACGATCTCAGTATCTATCACTTGGGTAATAAATTGTGTTACTTTTATTCCTGTGACCTGCTAATTATTTTTATGATGCATGACTTGCACGATTGCAGTGTATTGTAACCCTTAAATTAACCTGTTTATTAACAATTAGTGCTTAAACTAGTGTCTTATTTCCTTGTTGTTTGTGTAAATATTTATCATGACCCATTTTTTTTATATTATCCAGATAAACAGCATCCCATTGGAGAAACTACCGATGTTGATCGAGTTACAGATCTCTTCTTCCCCATTCTGTAAATGTCCTCGTGTACACCCATTTCTGTGTGGGGGTATTCACGAGTCTGAGGACCTTTTTGTTATCCCGCCTGGTGTAACATTCAACTTTCCAACAGATGGAGCAATTGTGAATTGCTGGCTTTATTTCCCAGGCGTAAAGGTAGGAAAAATCTATCTCTATTCTTCTTTTTGGCAACTTGATTTCGTTGATTATACTGTAAATCGTTAGTTTTTCGTTACTGGGTAGACTACGATTATTTCTGAGCTATGCGGTTGACTGGAACTGGAACTCTTTTCTCTTGCCGTTTTTGTTTAGGTTCAATCAGGGTTCATTAAATAACTCATTTGTAGATGATTGCAGATCAGGCCCGGTTTTATACCTCACAAATTTGTCTGTTGGTAAACAATCAATTCGAAAATACTTGAACTTCCAATCAACAAGCAAAGTGTAACTAGAAAACTGTAAGACCAAGAGGAACCTGCTGCCACACCGGCAACTCCTCGTTAGGTGAACTATACCAACCAATGAGATATATAGTGCCAGTGAGTTTTATTTTTCGGTCGAGAAACAAGTCGCAAATGGAAAGCGAAATTTCAGGTTCTTGACATGTCCGTCAGATTTTCCGCGTAACGAACACTATTTATAGATTAAACAACATCTTTAGACTATCTCTGAACTGGGCTATCTGTCTCTGTTTCTCTCCCCGTCTCGCACGCGCGCACTCTTGCATCCGCATTCCGGCACTGGTTAAACAGCAGCATTCGCCTCTCTGCTGCCTCCTTACCATATCGCTCCACTCCGTCTTCTCGTCTGCTGCGTCTAGTCGATGTTATGTTGAAGAGCCAGAGGACTGAGGCAAAAGATGCAGTCCCGTACGGAAGTTGGGAGAGCTATACTTACGTGAGCATCAGCGGATGAACGATCCGCAGGGGATATGAAGAGCTGGTCCGCAGGCAACCGGAATCGCCTGCCAAATGGAATACTGAACCGAAACAAAACGAGGAAACGAGAGAGAGAGAAACAGAAATAAAAAAAGAAAAGGATTGGGGCGTCGCAAGATGGGCAAATGGCTGCGGCTCGAGTGATATAGAAGCGCCAACTTCTCTTGTAATGACTCTGGGCTCGTGAGTGGAAGCCTAACTAGACAGTACAGAGATAATCAAAGTAATTTCATGGAAGCTAGGAGGACAATTTATGTTATTTGATATTTATTTTTATTCTCCCCTGTAGCGCCCCCCCCCCCCCCCCCCCAGTTTCTTTGTTTACAACGACGGCGCTGTTTTTGTGTTTTCTCGTGCACAGCAGGGCCCTGCTGCTGCTGTTGTCGTCTCGGCAGCACCGGCTTTTCACGGCGCGCAGTGTAGTGCGGACTCTTGATGATGCGCCGTCCTATCGTTCGTTCCTTCGCGTTCGCGTTTACGCGCAGGCGACCCTCCCCCTCTCCTATCTCGACAAGAGGGGGGAGGACGGCAGACATGGAAGCGAGTCCTAAAATAAAAGAAAAAAAGAGTCGAAAGGAAATTTTTAAAAAAAGAAAATAAAGAAAAAAAAGCAGAAAGAAAAAGTAAAAGCGAGCGAGTTCGTCTACCGTGCTCGTCAGTTCGCCTGGATCGAAGCTGCGAGTCATCCACGCTTTTATATAGACCAGCACTCTTCTTTTTTTTTCCGTCCTCCCCCCGCACACATATACTCCATTACGCTCTCTTACACTCGACTCTCTCTCCTGCTGCTGCTGCTGCTGCTGCTTCTATGCGTTTCGGGCTGTGTTGGGGTTCATTCAGAAATACTTGCTTGACATCACGCCAGTAGTGGTCGCGCTCATCGACGTTTCGGTTCGGTTCGCTTTTAGCTAGTGCTGCAATTTTTTTTCGGTGCGGATGTCGTATTAGTGCAGTGCGCTGGTGGAGCTGTTGCATCGTGGACTTCCGGTCTTTCATTGTTCCGTCCCCCCTCCCCTCCTCACCACTTTCTTAAATAGTGATTGAAATCATTCCGTCTAGAAATCCCGTCGCATATAGAACGTTTCTGTTTAACTCTTTATAGTAGGCAACAATCGCTTTGCAACTCTATAGCAGAAGCGTTGATCCCGTGCCAGTGCCAGTGAACGCTCTAGACGACACACATACCAGGACATTATAAATAGAACTCTACGCTGTCGACTTATCTTTTGTTTCTTTTAACTCGTCTTACGTTGGGGGCGGGGAGTGGTGGAGACGGTAAAAGGTCATTTGGATTGACGTCGCCTTGTATTTATTGCACGGTCGCGTTTCCCGCTATCTCGTCTCAACCAATGTTGTCATCAAATCACCAGGTACCGTACCGGCTTTCGCTTTCACGATTAATAGCTTTCTCCTTCACTCTCTTGAAGAGCTACCCTCCTTCTTCCTTGTTTTGGTTGTTGGTCTTCCTTTGAAATGGTTTTTTTCTTCTTCTTCTTCTTGTAAACGCGAAATTGTGCTGTGTCGACTTCGTGACAGAACGTAAAGCGCCTTTGACACTCCGCTCGGAATTGCCAAAGAGATTGCCTTTTCCTTTTTTTTAGCTCTTCTCGCAATTCCGAATACTTGTTATTTATTTAGCACTTTTTTTCTGTCTTGCCTTTAACCGGCTTTAGCGGTCGATGGGCTGACGTCGTGACAGCACGAGGACCGGATCTCAGACAGGAGCCAATGTTGACGCGGCGAAAGAACGGCGGGTGCTAGGGGGTTTCAAATGGGGAAGAGGAATAACAGCAACCAAAGTGGGCGTATGTAACACTTTGTTATTGCATGTCTAGGCCTATACGGCCCTCACTGCGGTACATATATAACATAATGAATAAAGCAGAGTGCAGCTGACTCTCGTGTGCGAGCTCATATGACTGTGCCATGTTGTTGTTGGCTTTTGTCTTGGCAATTTTGCTACCATCTTCAAGATGAAAATTGACATTTTGTCGGGGGGATTTATTCACGTTTCCTCTTTATTGGAGAACTCGCGTCGTGTACGTATCGCTCGAGTGATACGTGTCGAGATGACAGGGTGCGAGAGTGTCTGGGTGCATCGTGCTCAAATGAAATTAAATATGTTCTCTTAGCTTCTTATAGAAATCTTCGTACTTTCATAGGAAGGAGTGGCATCAGATGTGAAAAGAAACTAATTCCACATACAAGAAAGTGGGAAAAGCGAACGACGGAAATAGAAAACACGGCAAACAATTGGAGAGTTTTTGTGTGTTGGTGTGTGTGTGTGTGTGTGTGCGCTGTATATTTCAGTTAACGCTTGAGAGCATATCAGCTGATGGTGCACGGACGGTCGCGTTCCGAATACGAGTTGGCTCATTTTCTCATCTCCAAACTACAAACAAGAACAAAAGAGAACAGATGAGAAATAGTTTGCCCCTCTCGTCTCTTTTCTTTTTTCCTCCTCTTTTTTGTTGGTTTTTTCTCTTATAAGTTTTCAGTTACGAATATTACTTCATATCGCTTTTCCAGTCTCCCGCGCCTCTGTCATCTCCGTCTATTCTCATTCCTCTCGTCTCACCATAGAAACATTTAAATATGCCATTCGGCTTGTGCGCCCGGCCTGCTAGCATTCAGACGTCACTCAAACCAGCTGCTCCCTCCATTTCCGATTTCACGGATTCTCGGCTAACGAAAAGGCGGCGGAGGAGGAAAGTCTCGTCTGTATTGTATAGGCTGGGAAACGAATAGGCTACGAAACTCGACTCCGCCAACTCCCGCCGCCGCGCATACACAGCACCATTACGTCGAATCATTTATCCATGAGGGGGGAAACGGGGCGTTTTAGATGAAAAGAGAGGGGGTGGTTACGTCAATTGAAAAAAAGAAGAAAAAAAGGATTCAAAGAAATACAGCGGCAGGACAGGAAATCGGTTTTTATCGGAACTGGTGCAACCGACAAGCGACAACACTTGCACAAAAAGGAAAAAAGAAACGAAATCGATTGCCATCAAGTCATTGTATCGAGAAAGGTCTGCACAATAAAACTAAACGAGGATTTAGTTTGGCAATTTATTAACGGTTACATCATCGCTCAGTGTCGACATTTTCGTATCAAGTCGTACCAACCCGAGGGAGGAATATTTTATTCATTCCTCGCGCACATTTTTATTTCGTTTCATCCGTTCACACGTACGGCTATGTATTGTATGGTGATTATACTGATTGGTATAGTGTATCAAGAAGACAACACAGAGCCTCTCCTCCCCTACCCATGGAAAAAAAAATGAGAAAATGCTGCAGCGTGCGCGTTCGGCATACCGGAACTGATGACTTGATGCAATCATCATCATCCCCTTATTTCCCAATTTTCTGTCTTTATCTCTCTCTCTCTGTGTCTGTCTCTTTCTTTCTCTCTTTATCTTTCTTATCTTTCTTTCTTTCTCTCTTCGTCGTCGTCGTCTGTGTATCCAGCCCGACGACTGCAGAAATCACAAGTTCTTTGTCCTGCTTCCCTGTAAGTCTCTGCTCGTCGTTTTATTCCTCGTCTTTTGTATGGAGGGAAGCAGAAACGGTCGACTTGATTCGGTTTACACCGGTCATCCAATCATGTCGCAAAGTACGTGAGCACTGTATACTGTACTACGTAGGAGGACTGCGTGCTTTTCGTGCTGAAGACAGTGCATCTTAAATAAAGACATGAATGATGGAGGAAGATAGTCGTCGAAAATCCGGGAACAGAAGGAAAAGTTTGGCAACCGCGTGGGCTGGGATCACAGCACGGAACCTTTCCGGCTCTCACAGGGACTCCTAAATATATTCCGCAGAGACAAATGGAGAAAGAGAGAGAGAGAGATAAACGCACAAATTTTATTCATTCATTCGAATCTAGCATTCTTGAAAGGTACTGGAGCAGAGATTCTGTCGCTTAGCTACTAACATTGTATAGAACTTTCTTGGTTGACTTTTAACTTTTTGTGAGGACAAATGTCCTGCGCTCTGTTATTGACTCGACTCTTTTTCTGGGTATTAGTTTTGTTTTCGGAATTGACTTGTGTTACACAAGAAAAGTTGACACGAACATCCACATATATGTCCGTCTGCAGTAGCTCCAAGCGACAGTGATGCGGCGATACGCCGAGTGTTTTTTGCGGTTGAACGAGCCCTGACTTTTTACACGGACATATTCGACTGTCGCTTGATATCACGAAAGGTTTTTTCGGTAAGGCAAAATAGCGTTTAACAGAAACTCCAACGACCGCTCTGGCTCACGTTTCCGCTCGGCTACACTCTCGTCTTCGTCTTGTCAGGAAAAAGTGAATCATTCTGACAAATAGGGGCTACAAAAAAATCTCGGCCGTCGTGACCCTGTCCGCTCCCGCAAACAACTATTTGTTTTCTAGGCTGATAAGGCTCAAAACTTTCGTTCTCGCGTGCTCGTTCTAATTGTTTGGTGCGGATTACATGTTACTCGAGTACATACTACTACTTGGAAGATTCGTGGCTTACTGCAAAACGCCACCCAATTTTTCCAGATCGCGAAGCCCCGATAGGCTAGCTGTGTTGTTCCCATTCTCGCGCTGCGAGGTCGTGGCGTGCCCATTATTCTTGACAAAATCGCCCTTTTGCAGTCTCTTTCTCTCTCTCTCTCGCCCCCGACCGATAGACCGTTCGAGCATGTCCTTTCACACATTTCACTCTGAGCTCTTATTCATGCCCCTCATTTTCCCTCTCACTCGTGTGTTACGGGTCGATCAGTTTTACAGTTTGGACAGAAAAAAAGAAAGAAAGAAATGCGTACCGCTTGCGGTTTTCTCGGAACAGACTTGAGTGTTCTTTGTTCCCACTTGAATGGGCAAGGCATATTGTACTAGCAATAAACACACATAAAGCCGGTCACTTCTGACAATCTTTTATGAGAAATATTTGCCGCGTTTGACCATTATTGTCGTCAAAGATCAATATACACTCGGAGGGCCAGGCAGGCCAGGGACGTCAAGGGCGTACAGAGTTATATCGAGTTGCGTTCTCTTTCACTCTTGTCGTATAACGCGAAGTTCATGTGGGCCTGTACATTTTCGCACGCACCGCGTGACATTCTTCTCCTCTGGCCGACATCCATCACCTGTTGGCTAGGCTGGGTCCGTGACTCGCTAAAGACTAAAAGAATCGGCGAAAGGGAGGGATGAAACCCCGAAAAAAAAATGACCCCGAAAAAAACAAAAACAAAAAAACAATTACTTTGTTCGTGAGTGATACCCGTCAAGGTATTCGGGCAATCACAAATAAAAAAATCCCGCCTCAATTTTTACAAATAATCCGGATTGCGTGATATCTGTTACGTGCTGCGGCAGCTCTGGTGGATTCCAAGAATCCATCTTAAACCACCTTGTAAACAAGATGTAATAATTCCACGACTTTATCGCGACCGAGATAATTTCTATTAATGTAATCGCAGACTTTTACTTGCATGGTCATTTTCGCTTCGGGTAAGTGGAGAACAGAATCGTCCTCTCGATAATCTACTTCTCCATTACTGATGGAATAGATTGAAGTGATCCTGGTCTCTTGATGCCGCATCCTTCTTCGACTTAAATAAAAAGAAAAAAACTTGACGACCGGATGAGAAACGAGGAGACGACTTGAAGACAATAACACACTGACCTGATTCACAGAAAGCTATATAGCTTGTTTTGATATTCGTCCGCTGTATCATGTGATTTTCGCCGACCTTCATCTGGCCGCTCCCATAGTGTACGCGCCGCTCCTCAGTTAGACTTAGTTAGTTGGGTTCAGTCTTTGAACTCGGTCACCTGGAACCACAGCCAGAAGAGAAAGTGTCTTTGGTTTGGGTTTTTCTTTTTTTCCCGTTGATGTCAGCTTCACGTGATTCGGCTTCCTCCCTCAGCGTGTCTGCAACCCACGCTATATACACTGCCTGATTCTAAAATCTAGACCTGTCGTGGCCAAGGATTGTTGTTTTTGTTTTTGTTTTTTTTCTCCCTTTTTTCTTCCCGCAATAAAACAGAGAGCCACTCAACATCAGTTTGACGTCATTACATGAAATGTGATGTACGGCTGGTTCTTGTTTCCAATCGGCGCTGCAAAACCAATGCCAATTAACCGCATGGGAAGAAGAGTCGGCAACTAGATCAAGGTCTTGCCACTTGGAGCCGCAAATAATCAAGATTGACGTTCAAAACACAGACATATACTAGAGAAAGGCGCAATAAACAAATGGCAAAAGGGAGGCAAAGGAACTATGTGGGAGCTCCTTGTGCTGCAGAGTCGTCTCTCGTGGAGGAATAATCAGCCAAAAGTAATTAAAAAAGGTTGTTAGCGTCAAAAGTTTAATTTCTTACTGACAATTTTTAATTGGAATGAGTCATTTTGGGATCACCGTGCAGATACTTCAAAGATAAGGAAATTTTCCTTAATAAAAAAATAGTTGTAAGTGTACGGTATTCATTTAAGATAGCATTATTGTTTGGTTGTTGGGCGCACTGCATCAGTTGATTTGTTGCGTCATTAGATTATTGTTTTGCGGCCCATCTGTACCAGGCTATCAGTTGTTTAGAGTAAACCGTACGTGCTGTCTGAGAGCTGACATTGAATTGTCTTCTCTGTGCAACTCGTATCAAGTGCTGCTGCCACAGTACATTCTGAATACTCAGAAGCCTTATCCTCGGGGGAAATCTAGATTAACATCCGAAATCAAAACGAGAGGCAGACACCAAGCTAAACCCAAAAAAAGAACGCCGGAAAATCAACCGAAAAAAAAAGAACTTTGTTCCCTTGTCTGTGTGTTTTTCCGTCTTTTTAAAAAATTCTAAACAAACAAAAGATTATAGAGTTCGAGGGGAAGTACTTTATACCTGACTCGATCTGATAAGAAAAGCTCAGCGGCTGCCTGATGAGTCGCTGCGGTTCAGTTGCTTCGTAAACCCTGGCGTCGAGTGTGCAAGCTCTCCTTAAACTGTCCGTCTTTCGCTTCCAAGTTGTAAGAAACTCATTTTGCTTTTTTCCTCGGCTTTCCTTGTTGGCTTTTTCTTTCCCCCCATTCGTTTGACTCAAGAGCGGTTTGTGGGCAACCCCGTGACGGTAGTGGTTTTCACGATACGCGCCTTTGAGACAGCTGTATACACACGACAGTATAGTACTATATGCAGCGTGCAGTCCCGATCAATAGCTGGGTGTAGGGGTGGGTTGAAAGCGAGCACGAACGAGTGGAGTAAAACTTTGATCGAGCTGGACATATTCTTGTTTCCTAGAGGGACAAGAAAAGGTTACGACGTCCATTGATCAAACGGTATTGAATCAACACGTAGCGTGTAGTGAACGTAAACTGAAACCCAACAAAAAGGTTATATGGTGTTGCTGGCGGAGGAATGCATTCACTTTTACTTCGTAACGCGTGAATTAATGCCATTAATTGTTTTAAAAACATGACGATAAAGAAAACTTTGTGTCCTCTTATGTGTGTTGTTTCGTCCGGCTCCATGAATAAGATAAACCCGTCATATGACATCTGTGACTCATTACTTATGAAATGCTATCTAGCTTGGAAAAGCGATTAAGCGCATAGCAATTGCACAATCCCACGCACACGTTTTTTTTTTCCCCATAGAGCGTTTTTTTTTTGCTATAACTCTATTTCTCTTTTCAATGTTCTGATGAATCAATTATATTTTGCTTCGTTTGTTTTACAGAATCATAGAGACCGAGGGTGAAGATGGTTCCGCGAGCGCCGCTCTCTAAACTGGCGGCCGGCCTTTTCTTCATCAGTTTCCTCATTTATCTAGTCATCATCACTCGGCTGGAAGGCGGCCAGTTTGGCCATGTTGCTGATCCGGCTTCCTTCAGTTCCCGAATGCTCATGAATCATCCGGCCAGCGGTTCGGGAGATGGCAGCATTCTACACGAAACCATCTCAAATTCAGGTGTCATCACTGCTATTGACAATATGGTCAACCAAATCGGCACGGCAGGGACGGAACTGACCGAAAATCGGGTCAAAGATATCAGTAATGAAATCGCAAAGCAGATCGCCGATTACGTCGTCCAGAAACTCGGCAAAACCGCCACAAACAGCAATGTGTGCTACGGATGCTGGAAGCACGGCAACACCACCGGTATCCAATACATTCTTTAATTTTTTGTTAAAAATCTAATCTATCTAGAAAATCACGCTAGATATTTAATTAGAGTCCTCCTCCCTATTTCTAGATTTGCCCGTTATCTATCTGGTGACACCGACTTACAGGAGACCCGAACAGATTCCGGATCTGACACGATTGGCCCAGACGCTGCTCAACGTGCCAGCCGTCCACTGGATCGTCGTCGAAGATAGCAGCACTCTCTCCCCTGTCATCGCTTCCCTTCTGAAACGCTATGGAATACCACACACGCATCTTAAAGGTATATATTATAAGGCTGTGCTCCATTTACTCGAATGCTCTAAACTTAATAGAAGCATTCACTTGGGAATTAAATAAATTTGGTTTGCTCTGGCGGAACATGGGGAGGCAACTCCACCTATTTATCGATAATGTGGGTAAACGAAACGGAGCACCGCATATGAACAAAGAGGGCGTTTTTAAACGACATCTGATCCTTGCCCGAGTTAGTCCACAGCACCGAAGGCTGAATGTATACATGCATACACTGTTTGCCACATCTTTAGCAAACATTTGGTGTCCTTCGTACACCGTTATCCGTTAAGATTAGAAACAAAAAAACTGATATAGAATATTGGGTGTGACGTGTGACGTGTGTTGTGAGAAAAAGCGTAAACATACCATCTTGTTGGTTTTTGACTTTTTTCTATGTCCAATGCGGTTCTCTTTTGTGCGATTTCAGCTCAAATGCCTGAAAAATATAAAAAATCGAAGCTCAAGCCACGAGGGGTCGCCAACCGAAACGCGGCGCTCGACTGGGTGCGTAGCAATTGCAAATCGGGCGTGGTTTACTTTGCGGACGACGACAACACCTACGACATCAGACTTTTCGAAGAGGTATTTGAATATAATTTGTTAACATTTCGTGACACGTCAGAGTTGTTTTTAAAAATTACGAATGGTTCTTCTCGACGCCGACTCTCGACATTTAATCCACGCCATAACACATTGCCTAATAATAACACCTCGGTGTCGGTTTTCTTCTTCGCCAAAACTCTCCGACAGATGCGGTTCACCAAGAAAGTGTCGATGTGGCCAGTGGGGCTTGTGACTAAAGTTGGCTTGAGCTCGCCCGTCGTTAACGATAAAGGCGTCGTCGTCGACTTTTTTGACGGCTGGATGGCCAATCGAAAGTTCCCCGTGGACATGGCTGGATTCGCCGTCAGCGTGCAGCTCGTCCTCGAGGTATCAATCAATGACTCTTGAAGCCAACTAAGCTCTAATAAGCTAATGAGTACGACGTGCTCACCACTTACACACCAAATTCTTGTTTTTTTTTTTTTAATGAATTTAGAAATCCGATGTGTACATGCCTTACGTTCCCGGTCACGAAGAGGACGGCTTCCTAAAGAAACTCGATATCACGCCCGCTGATATTGAACCAAAAGCGGATCGGTGCACTCAAGTGCGTATAAATACAAGACCCTCATTTTCTATCCCCACTATACTATATTTAATGAAAAAAGCAATATCGCCTTTTTCTCTTCTTATTATTCGGCCGACTAATTTAAATAATGAATTTATGTCCGATCGCGTGGACGCCAACCAACTAGATCTTCGTTTGGCACACGCAGACCAAATCCAACAGCCCGGCTAACAGGACAACGGCGGCCGGAAAACGGTACAAAGGAACGAACATCGACATCCTCCAGGAATGGGTCGTCTGAGATTGGCGCTTCCCGGTGCCGCCGAACTCAAATTGCTGCTCGCGTGTTTATCTGAATGTGTGAGTGTGTGTTAGCGTGTGTGGGTGTGTGTGTGAGTGTGAGTGTGTGTGAGAAAAAGAAAAGTTGAAAGAGAAATCATCTTTTCCATATCTCACGGAGGTGATGAAAATAAGACCGTCGTGACGAAGAGAGAGAGAGAGAGAGAAAAAGGGTATACATGGTATATATACGAACGAGCAGATTTTGTGCGTGATATGCGGTTTCCAGATTCTATCTGATGTCGCAAAAGCAGACCCCCTCCTCACTATTAGCCCCATACCAAATCCGCAGGAGCAAGCCATTCGTCTTCCCACTGCTCTCTCATTCTCTTTTTATCGATTCTTACATATATATACGCTGCCGTCTCTCATTCACTTACGCCCTGTATCTTTTCTCGTTCCGCTGTTCTTCCTTTCCATGCATCCACCATATCTCATTTAAACTGGAACTCGGTCCGTCGGGGGGTGGGTTTCCAATTTTTTAACTCTTTTGAAAAAGAAATTAATTCATCCTCTGGTTCCTTATTGAATAGCCTTTATATCTTGTACTATAAACTCTATCTATCCTTGTAGCTCTTCAGCCATGTCCTCACATCTTCAATAGATCCCCCCCCCCCTGTCCCTGCTGACACTGCAGTACTTCCCATTCAACCCCCTTTGGAACATGTTCAAAAAGTGTCTCCTCCTTCATCCCTCTATTATTCAGTGTGCCTATACATGTACATATTTCCCTACATGCAGTTTTGCGACATTTTTGGGCTTCTTCTTCTTTTTGATATGACAGTATATCTACCTGTAGTCTTATACCAATGCATGATATTGAAATATATTCAAAGTGAAGCTTGGAATTCACAATCCAAAAACACCTTCCGGTTGCATTTGTATCCTATAGTATTTTTTTTTTTTTTTTTTTTTCAATATCAAAAGAATTTGGGGTTACAAGGAGTAGGGAGGATTGAAGTATCATGTAGATTATTCTCTTTTCTTTTGACTTCCAAGAGGTCCGGTTCCTGGAGGATCTTATTGTGGCGGTTTCGGTCGGAGGGTTTTATTTTGTCTGTGATAGGAAGGCTTTGAAGAGATCTTGATGAGACGAACTATTAGAGCTATTACATACGAAAATAATTCCATGTTAAGCGCTGCGAGAAAACCGCTTTTATCGTTTTTCAGCGGTTTGAATTTTAGGGTGGTCGATATTTAATAATTTCTATCGATATCTTAAGCAAAAAGCATGCCAGAGAAGGAATAGTGTCGTCTGCTTCGTTTTGTTAACAAGTTCGAAATAGAGACGAAGAAGTTTAACATTACAAAGAAAACTGAACGAAAACTTTTTGGGAAACGTACGTGGCTACAAGAAATAAAAGCCCAACAAATAAAATTACATAAATGTGGTCGTCGTGTTATCAACTCTGATCGCGTCTCGTTATAGAATCGCTTAATTCACACTCCATGCTCTTTAGCAGGTAAATAAAACTAAGAATACTAAGAGAATGATTATGGGAACTTAAATAGAACAGTTAATCTCATCCATATTTGTTAAATGTGACTACATTGACTAGCATTTGTCATGTAAGCCCCTTGTCAATTCATGGCAGTTTGTTTGCACTATGTAAACTTCGAGTACATATTTTCCTTTGTGCAGATTTGAGGCCTGAGCCAGCCATCATGACAACACGCTATGCAAGTTTTGCTTGTGCTATTATTGACGTGTCATCAACAACAATTTCAGAATCATCACTTGGGTAATGATTTGTGTTATTTTTAATCCTGTGACAGTCTGCTAAATATTTTAATGATGCATGACTTGCATAACTGCAATGTGTAACATGGATACCTTAATTCTCCCATTTTTTTTTAATTAGGTTACCCACTGTCTTATTTTCAACTATTCCTTCCTTGTTGTTTGTGTAAATATTTTTTGTAACCCATTTTTTTATTTTTATTTAGATAAACAGCATCCCATCGGAGCAACTACCGAAGTACCGATGTCGGTCGAATTACGATCTCTTCTTTTCCTTTCTGTAAATGTCCTTTAACCTCGTGTACACCCATGTGAGTGTGGGTGTATTCACGAGGACCCCCTTTTTGCTATCCGGCCTGGTGGATTCAACTTTTCAGCGGATGGAGCATTTTTGCGGATGCCTGGCTGTTTTTCCCAGGCTTAAAGGTAGGAGAAATGTATATTCATTCTTCCTGTTTGGCCATTTGTTGTCGTTGATTATAAATCGTGATATCTGGAGTAAGATTATTCCTGAGCCATGCGGTTGACTGGAACTGTTTTCTCGTGCCGTTTTTGTTGACTCAGCCGGGTTTTTTTTAAAATAAGTCATTTGTAGAACGGCTGTAGATCAGATCAATTAAATTTCAAAATATTTTAAAATCACTTCAAGTAGAGTGTAACTAGAAAATTTTTACGACCGAGAGGGACCTGCCGCCGCCGCCACAGCAGCAACTCCTCTATACGTTATACTGCTGTATAGAACAATGTTGATAGCTAGGTTAGGAATGAGGAACAGCAAGAAAGATCAAGGAGTTGTCTTGATGTTTTCCCGTTCGTTTGCTCCCTCTCTCGAGAGCTTGCCGCCGCCCGTGATTGAGCTTTTGAGTCCAAGTTCTACTGATCTTGGCAACTTCCTTTGATTTTTGATTTTCTTATTGTTTCTTTTTCTTGTTGCACACAATTCGAACTGAATCTGGCGTTTATATCGCGCGTGCAAGAACAGCAATAGCAAAGCTCGTGCATGATTCGTTTAGTACTCGTATTGATTTTGTTCCCGTTGCGAGCGCGTCTCTTGCTTTGTTGTGTGTCGTGCCGAGTTCCGACGATGACGGTGGTATACGTTGATAGTGGAAAGGGTCTGGCCGCCACAACAGTAGGATAATGTAAAAAAAAATTGGAAAACATCGTTATACCATATAATACGGACGGCTTTGGATCCCACTATATCATAATTGGCTACTACTCTACTAGATGATATTACAGAACTGGTAGTAAAGTTTTTTGTTTTCTAGCGACAATATTATACCAGCCCAAACTCTGTATACTTATGTACTCAATGCCTTCTTGGCTTTTCCCCTATTCACCGCCAGCAGTAGTACTTGTAAAACCCGTTTCTAAAGAGTATAGTTATATGGGGGATTGAGGCAAAAAGCAAAAGTGAGGCGGACGACCAGACTGTACAGCCACCGAGCGCGAGTTGACTTTGCTGGCTTTCATTTTCTGATGTTCGATTCAGCGGGAGCGTGAACAATACGACGGCGAATATCCGGTGCAATTGGTGCTACCAGTCAGCACTCTTGCTGGTATAGTAAAAGTCGTTGCCTTCTCCAGTGATCCTTCCCTTATCTATCCTATACTGGCCGCTTCTTCTTCTCTGTTCCTATAAAACCCGGCTCCCCCTCCCGCTTTTGTTGATTCTCCGCCGCACAGACAAGAATAAAAGGCGAAAATATCATCAATGCGTCTTTCCGTACTGCAAATTCTCTCTCCCTGTTCCGTCGTCTTTTATATTTTGCCTGACTCTTTGTGATATGGCGTTCTGCTGCCCCATCTGTAGTTCGACAAAGAGAGCTTAGCAAAGCGGCGATAGACAGACTAAAAAGAAAGAAAGAGAGGGGGGAATCGACACAGATATACATATTCAGCAGTATTGTATTGCAGTAGTCAGTCTTAGATTTCCTTTCTAAAACAACGCGAGGTCATGCTGCAAACCTACAATCCTAAATCTAGAGTGTAACGTATAACGAAGGTTACATGCTTTTTTTAATATTCACAAAAACGTTTTTTGCTGCCAATGTGTCTTTTTTTCTAATTTATTTCAGCGTATTCGTATTCGTATTTGGGGTTGCTGTTAAGTGGAACATTATATAGAACTCCTCTCGCCAATTGTGCTTAATGCAATATACCGGTATTCTTTTTTCATTTTTGGAATTTGTATAGTTTCAATCCCGACTGTTCAATGTCTGATGGGTTACACCCCGATGACTAAGATAATATCTGTGCGATTCGGTGAGAGGCAAAAGAAGTGAGCGGAATTTTATCTGTCTGCTTTGATTTATAAATGTATGAATCCGTTTATTTCAGTCAGAGAATTGTTGCGATAGTAAAAGCTCCCAAAAGGACGAAGGCCAAAAAGAGAAACACTAAGCCGTCGGTTCGGTAATATGTTGATTGCAAATCGGGCAACGCTCTCTGTCTCTTTTCTACATTATTTCTCTGCTTTTCCTATATAGTTTATTCCCATACCCGTGGGGTCCTATTTTGGAACCCAGTCTTTCAGCGGAACTGTCGTCAGTTGCTAGACTAGAACCATCATACTGACAGAGCTGAACAAGCTCATCCGAAAAGTTCATCCATGTGTTGATATCTCGGCCGTCTTTTTCGGCAGCCGTGAATGATTAATGGCGCGTTCGTTCCTTCCTGTCGCTTTCCGCTGATCGATTGGAGTCAAACTCTTGAAATGTTCGAATTTGCACGAAAAAAAAAAACGCGTCGCGTTGCGGTAGCTCGTGAATCCGACAAAACGACAGGCAGGTCCTTCTTTTATCACACACTGCATGGCCTCTCCATGAACTCTAGGGCCTTGTCAATCGAATCCATCCGATCTTGATCCGATGCCAATCCAGCAGTCTCACGATTCCAGGGCGATTCAACCGGCATTTACGTCAGAACTTCTTTTCACGAATGAGCCGTTAACTACCCGAGCGAAGATCTTCCATCTCTTGGGCCATCTCGATCAAGCTCAGAGCGCTTCTCGGTTTTCATCGATCAATTTCTGAAGGGATGAGTATACCCTCTTGAAGTGGCTCGTTGTCGTAATATGAACAGCGTGTAATAACTCGCTCCAGGTTTTGGCCTCTAAACACCACCCAGCCCACCCCCTCCTTCGAGCGTCAACTAAAGCGGTTAATCGATCACGATCATGTTCAACCAAAGCCGGCGATGCATACAAGTATAAAGACTAGGCCATGATGTAAGTACTGTACTTTCTTTTGCGTTATTTAACGAAAAACAACGAGCCGACCTTCACGAAAACATATTTCAGAGCTCCGACACCGGCAGGACGTTGTTTCACACATAGCAATTGGAACCGAAATATACATGGCAACAGCTGAAAGTATACACCAATCTAGTATTAATAGAAAGGGAAAACTGGATTTTTAAAGCCAAAAACTCTATTTCTTCTTGGGTTATAATGTAATTGGAATTGATCGTCGGACGATGGGACCACGCCCCGGAGGCGCAGTACCGCAACTCGGTCACAAATCCTCAGCGATGTGGGTTACAGCGTTTCAAGCTATAAGCCAAAGACTGCTATATATTTTGCCAATGCTGTTTCTCCCAAAGATATTGAACTCACGAAGCAACAGAACTATAAAGCTAAAATAACACTTGAAGATCACTGACGTAAAAGAAAAAAAAAGAATCACCCACGGTTATTCTGTTTTCGGTTTACCATTGGTAAACACCACGCTCGATCGATACAATTCTTGTTAGCGTGTGTGTCTCACCAAGCCACTAGTTAATCTAGAGAAGCCTGCCTTTTTTCTTACTTTTTGGGCGGCGACAGAAGGACTATTGAAACGATGACGGTTCAATCAACTCGTCACTTCCTTCCATTGAGTAAGAAATATACCGAGACGCCCGAGACGGTTCCATCTACGGCCACTTCGTCGTCGGCAGTCATCGCCATATCACACACTTTAGACGAGCGAGAGAGAAAAATATAACGGGAATTGGAAGAGAAAAGAAAAAGAACGAGAAAGAAAAACGAGGTGAAAAGTAATCATCGTCGTCGTCAAATGTAAATAAAACCTATAACTGTAATGGATCTTCAAAGGGATCTTTTTCTTTTCTCGTCCTTTTTTTGTGTGGCTTTCCTTTCCACATCGGCCTTCAAACACAATTTGTTCAAAGTGTATTTTTTTCCCCGCGATGCTGGGAAAAATAGAACTACCATGAAAAAATTCAATGGAATTGTCAAATGTGATCGCTCGAGGAGAAACGGCAACACCCGAATGCCCGAATCCTATAGCGATGGCATTCTAAATGATTATTTTGAGATGAGATGGCGGTGGCCTGAAGGACGGCTTGTAAAACAATTCGGAAACTTACGGTATTATTCTTCGACGAAACATGTTAGCTATTCGCTTTTTCATGACTGAAGTGGAAAAATCCGACTTATGCCATGTATTATGTTCTAGGATGTTGTTTGGCTTCCTAATCCTTGATACATATATAATAAGGAATGTTAAAAACATATTTCCAGGACCGCACGCATATATTTGTAATACAGGAAATCCTTTTTGGTTTTTCAGTTTTAATCCAAAAAACACGAAATAATAATTTAAGAAATCCCAATCATTTAATTTGATTTTAAGTAAAATTTGTAAAAGTAGATCACGTCCTTCATTCAAAACTGTTATTGGCATACTATAAAATTCTGCAGTTATTAGTTGATTATGTTCTTCGATTCCAGTTTCAAGGGAGTTGTATTAATAACTCTGCACATAAAAACCTTAAGAGTTCATAAAACAGCTGTTTCGGTTGATTCGGTATACAGTTCAGTGATCTAGACTGTTACGGCTCGACGGAAGCCAAACGATACACACGTACATACTCCCGTCATTCGTGCCTACTTTGTTTCTTAGCTCAGTAGCCACGAAAGATTAAGATTGAAAAATCTAAAATCTGATCCGCAGTTTTCATTTGTTGGATGAAGCTAAGTTTAGCAAACGTATCGACCGTAGAGAAATGGCTGGCTATTGGTCTTTTATGTAACACTGATGTGATTATTGCTCCTTGCATCTAAGCTGATAAATCACAGCCAAGTTAGAATCATGGTGTGTGATTATCGTTGTTGAGAAACATATTTCAACTAACGGGGTCATGAATTTTGTGACGGACGTGGGATAGGGGTATTTTTTTGTTTGCTTAATTGATGGGATAGGGGGATAGAAAAATTTTACGTCACGACCTACAGTCAGCTGATGAAAAACTTTTCTTTTTCTTACAAATTTTCGAAAATTTGTTTTTAACAGTTTCTTGGTTGGAATGGGAGGTAGGGTGGTTTATCACTTTATTGTTACGTTATTTTCAAGGTAACGAAGAAGGGAGGGGGTTCAAAGTTGCCAAATTTTGCGTGACGAAAATTTTGGGCGTCTAAGGTGTAGTCGACCACTTACCTGCATGTGCAGTGCTTACTGTGTCGGTCTTTGTGGCCTATTCTAGCGGTTTTCGAGCATAAAAGAAAGATGGCGTTAAAAAAAAGTTTTATGACAGCCAAGACAGTAAAAATTGTTTGCCAAAACAAGTGAGATTTATTATTGCCTTGTAATATAGACTTTGCTTTGTGTGACCGTTATAGCGTCGTATCCGTATTGCTTCGACCTTCGTACGTGAATTGGTCATTTCCGTTAAAGGTAAGAATGATTGTTTGATATAGGCACGTGCCCTCGTCGGATATTCTCGAATTGTCACCCACCGACTATTTTTGTAACGTTCGTGTAAATGTCTCCTGAGCTCTTGAAATCCTTATCTTGACTGTTTATGGTATACACTACCAAAGCATTGTTAGTGGCTATATTTTATTGCTACTTTTGTGACAGCCACTTTATATTTAAGTTACTAGGAACTCTCAACTGCAAAAGTCAATAGTCTTTGTCTTTTTCGTGTGTGTAAGAAGCGAAACGCTGTTGCCGAAATGTCGTGATACATTATTGCTTAGCATTTCATTTCTCAAAATGTCCTTGTGTCGCAGAGTACACTAGGACTGTGATCGTTAAATATTCTATGCTTTATTTCTTCTCAGCTCCGGTGCCGGCTGGCCTTATATTAAATGAGGCAACAAAGACAAAATTTTGACGTTGAGTAAGAATTTGTTTCGATATGACCGGAATTAGTCCGTTAAATTTTAAATACTTCTTGACGTTACTTAGCAGGTCACAGTAATTGAAATAAATATTAGATATCCGAAAAACTTTCTCCGTTTATTATCACTACTCGAAAAGTAGAAGACAAGCAAGTTTGTTTTCTAATGACTAACCGTAAGACAGGTTATAAAATGTCGACAGAAAATGAAGAAATGTGAATTGCGCAATCGAGCTGTGCTTTGTATAAACGGTAATTTTGCGCCAGATTTCGTCGTACGGTGTATTTTAGTTCGATTTCAAATTGTGGTAACACGCGAATACAGCAACCTGCAACCTCTACGTTTCCAAAATAAATTGTGCGGGAGCAATGACATAGTTTTATTGTCGACACTTTTAAAAGTACATTTGCATGCAGTAAAAGGGTGTTTACTCAATATCCTTCACGACCATTATTGCATAAAAATGACCCCAGCATTGCAAAAACTTCTTCGCACGGCTAAATCGAGACAAATAGCATAGAATGTAATGAGCTTGAACGTACTCGATTTTACTCTTTTCGTACCCTTTTCTTTCTTATATTTTAGACAAGATAGGTTTCATGCACCTGACGAAATGGTTCTATTAGAGAGCACTTTACGATTTAGGTACAATATTTTAAAAGAATGTTTTACTTACCCAATTTTCTTTGTGAAGAAAAATCAGATTTTAATACAAATTATATTTTAAATTAAATTATATATTTTGTTTTTTAATATTTTGGTCTCAACAGATTTTTTGAAAATCATTTATTGCGTAATACGGTGTGTAGATATTTCTTCAGGCACACCCTTATTAAGAGTCGAGAATTCCTTTTAAATTCATATCTAACTACCGGAATATAATCAATGTCGTCTACATTTTTATCGATCGCTCTACATCGTTCGTCATAATTGGATTAGCCTATATTATTTTTTTTTGTCGTGAAATCTCTGAAGAAACAAGTCAATCCAGCTATTGTTCTCATTCCGGAAAGAAATTTCGGGAATGTCACAAATCACAATCTTATGTAATCTGTGCTCCTTTAGCGACTATACATACAAACTTTAGCTTAGCTCTGATTTCCCCCTCGTTTTTATCAACAACTGGAAAATTAATTCTAGTTCATAGTATCAATATTTACTATATGTGTCATTAAACATGAAATTTATTTGTAAGATATTAAATACTTATCCGGTTTGAACGTGGGAATTTTTCTCGATTCATTTTACTATGGAAACGTGGTAAACAGTAAAACCTACTTTTTTATGTAGGTTACTATAACGGTTCAATTTCTAATTTAGTTTAAGATGAGCATTTTTTGTTGTTAGCCGCTGTTTATTAGTTATCACATGTAAGCGTCCCTAGCGACTGCACGTGGATACAAGCTTAATAAGGGGTTTATTGGTTATTCTCAGCGTCTTCCCGGGAATTGCTTCTTACGACCTTCAGTACTATCGGGATACGCCCATCCCTTGAATAACTCAATATAGAAGTGAGCCATTGTCATTTTTAATCGTCGGGAATCTACACCCGATTGCGGATTGTCTTCTGAGTAGACAAACACTTTCGTTTTTTACAAGAAGTGTTTCGATTAGATATATCCATTTAAACAGATAAGGGAGATTTCTTGATTAGATGAACATCATGTGTGACCTTATTTTATGTCCGTGAAGAATTCTCTTCCTTGTCCGAGTTTTTACCTCTCATTCAATTCGTAACTTGTTTGTTTGATTGCCTGAAGCTGGGGCGTGTAATCGGCACTCAGCAGCTTAACTAATAAGGAACGCGAGCGTGAATTTTTGGTCATCCATTGCCAAATTTATTTTAAAAGCTCAATCTCAAATAAGTGCAACATATACGTCTCAGACGTTCAGAAGGTTGTTCATATACCACTTGATCCTGAGGCGAAGGCGAGCCAGTAAAATCATTTTTGCCTTCCATTCACTCCACTGCTCGACTGCTCCATCACTTCCATGTTCTTGTCTCCGATTCCTCTGATTTATGCATTTCGCTCTTAGAATGCAGCGATGCACTTTTTTGTATATGGTCACGATTGTTTGGAATATGTGATTAGGCATCTCACGATAGTAGAAAGACCGGCCTTGGCGTTTGAATTCGCTGGCCTTGGCAGCGTGAAGGGAGGTAACAGAGATGCCTTTTTTTTTACACCGCAATAGACAAAAGAATAGTTAAAAAAATCCTTGGGTAGCAAATGCCGAACTTTCCATGATGGGGAGGTCTTCGTCCCAAGAACCCAAAGGCGTTAGCCTAGTCTACTTTCACTGTATAGGATTTAGCTGGCAGATCTGCGCACGTCTCGGTCATTTGATTGTTTGTCATTCTCCGTGCTTGATCACGAACAAGTCGCGCTCGTTCAAGTGAAATAAGGTGTACCGTGTTTTTTTAAGACTTTCTTGCCGACAACTGGATTATTTCTCTTCGTCAACATGAAACTAACCGCCAGCTTATTTGTCGTTTCGTTGTTTGTGATTGTCTGCGCCCAACCTGACCGGCCGAGGACTAGAGCCATTTCAAGAGGTGAGATTACATTTAGTGGCAATGCTAACTTTGGCGAGACGTCTAGAATTAGATCTAGAGTCGGTGTTGATGCTAGAACCAGTAGAGTTGATGCTAAACCTAGCAATGTCGAATCTAAGCCAAGATTTACCGCCAAACCCAGAGAAACTAGAGTCGAACCTAAACCTAATGTTCCAGCTAAACCTAATGTCGAAGCTAAACCAAGATTTACTGCCAAACCCAGAGACGCTAGAGTCGAAACTAAACCCAGAGAAACTAGAGTTGATCAACCTAAACCAAGATTCGAAGCTAAACCTATTAGAATCGAACCTAAACCTAATGTCGAGGCTAAGCCAAGATTCACCGCTAAACCAAAAGCCGAAGACAAGCCAGTCCTCGAAGCAAAACCAAAAGTCGAAGAAAGGTTTATAGAAGAGGATTTCCCCATTGAAGAAGATGGCACTAAGGATAAGGAAGAACCTAGCCTCCAAACCGAAGGTAAACCATCGATCGATGTCGATGACAACACTGTGACAGGTTAGTTGCTTTTTTTGCCAACATTTGAAGGTAAGTTTTTTAAATGTTGAACTTACATGTATGTTTCTCTTTTCGAAGGTAACCCATCCACTGAAGTCAGGGGTAACGTTATGACAGGTTAGTTTCGGCTGCCAAAATATTTTTTGGAGGCTATCATAAACTTATCAATGCGTTACTTTTCCAAACTTTTTATGGACTTCGTTAAGGCAATCCAATGGTTGACGTCAGTAACGCAGCAGCAGGTTAATTTTAAATTTTTTAATACTTCGGATGCAAAATATTGAATTTTTTCTTCCCAACCAGTCAACGGAAGTAACTGTCAACAAAACGATTTACTCAACCGCTTATTACTACGAGTGCTTTTAAGCTCTATGATGACGACAACCACCCAGAATCCTCTAATGGAAAATATCAACCGTCTGTTTAACATAAATCCGACTTCGACGAGTCCAGCAACAGTGATTACTTCCACAGCCGTTTCAACGGTCACTCAGCTCTTCTCTACTATTGTCAATGTATTGGAAACCAACAATTACGCTTCTTCATATTTTACTGAGAGAATGAATGGAATGTTAATAATAGTTTCGTGAACTCCGATAGGTGATGTTCAGAAACAGGAAATTACCGACAACAATCTATTCCAGCTCAACTCTAGTGGTGACGGAGATCCAAACAGTAACCTCCACCTTCTCTTCTGTGGAACCTTCCGCTCTTTTCCGCTTTAAGCGAGATACTGAACTATTTGACGAAAACCAACTGCAATCTTCACTTCTTGAATCAACCTCAGTCTCCAAACTGAGAATAGAACCAACACAGCCGCTGCCCACATCATCCGACTTTGCTTCCCACCGTGATGCAATGGAACCGGCAATTGATATTGGTAATGTCACTTACAGTGAGCAATCTTTGAAAAATCCATTAATTTTTACAACCTGTTTAATAGATCGTTTAATGGCCGCACTTAATCATCCCGATATCCGGGAAGCATGGAATAATTTCTTACAAGTTTTGTTTAGATTTTTGGAATGAGGCATAAGCATTGAGAATATATCACCTCTGCACAAAATATGAAAAAAAAAAAAACAACAAAAAACAACGAAAAAAAAAAACAAAAAAAATATATAAATAAAATAAAAACAAAAAAATACAGATTATAAAACTATTAATAGAACTGGAAGTAGATTACAGAATGTTTTTTACGTACTAGTACTTCGATTGGTCAAAATGGAAGTAACATTGTGGGCATATTTCTTGTTCTCGACAAAGTTGGAGTCCAGCCCACGTTGTTGAGCGGAAGCTTTAGTTGTCCAAACAACTTTCACTCATTGAATTTTTTCCTGATTGTAGCCTCTTT
Organism: Daphnia pulicaria; assembly: GCF_021234035.1. NCBI lineage: Eukaryota > Metazoa > Arthropoda > Branchiopoda > Diplostraca > Daphniidae > Daphnia > Daphnia pulicaria. The sequence goes on from NC_060918.1 coordinate 11,706,208, forward strand.
CTCGATTCTGCTGTTGGAGGTCAACCTTTTAGGTTAACGGACCGTGACGGCCCTTCTCCAGGGTTCGAATGAATGGTTTCAGGCAAATTCTTCTCATTGATACCTCATTCATAAAATTTAATAATCTCAAAATAACTGATTGAAAGACTCTTTAAACAACTTTTTATTATTTGAATCGAACTGAATATAGCCCAAAATATAATGTTTCTACTGAAAATCGAGCCACACGCAAATGGTGCTGTAAACAGAAAAAATATCAAGTGAAAGTTTCCATAGTTGCAAATTGCAAGAGAATGTTTCATACGAAACTATAAATATTTTAAAGAATGCTGCCAACGATTGCCTAGGGCCTCTCGCATCTCGGTTTACCGGCAACTAGCAACCTCTGTCTGCAGGCACTGTCTGACATAACGGTCACGAAGGGAGCGCACCTGGAAATATCCCTTTCCATTATACTGCAACGCTAAAGTTCAGTAATCGGTTTCACGAATAATTCCAGATTAAATGGAACATATTTGAAATTGTAAATAGAATTTACACCTTGCACCAATTTAAAAATTTTATTACTCTATTGTTAGCTGGATACCTTAAATAACGAGTATTATTCATGACAAATTGAGCGTATCTATCACGTCATGCTGTGTTTGACAAACATTTAATAATAAATGCATTTGGGTGGTACATCTTACGCTTATCACGACTCATTTATTTTACAAGAAAATATGTGCGTTGTAGCTTCTACATAACTTTGGAATCACGGGAAATTTACAGATTAGAAACTTTGGTATAAGGCAGCGTGTAAAACACCGTCTTTTTACATTCGCTAACTAGCGGCTTTGATCCGGCTTCGATGACGTAAACTTTATATCGTGTATTCTTCGCATGCCACGAAAGGTGACTGCCCTGTTTATTTCATTTAAGGGCGTGGAGCCTAGTAAATTTTCTGTCTTGTTTATAGCTTTCAGATACCTTTAGTTGTTTAGAGAATTCTGTTTTAAAAACGTCTGAATTCTTCACTGAACCGTCTAGAAAGTGAAGTTTAAACGAATTTTCGGTTTTCATTTTTTCCCCATCCTTATTGTCAAGCCGCCATTAGCTTGATGTTTCTTCTTATTTTGTATGTATTTGTCTTTCCTTTTACCCCAATTTGCAGGAGTTATTATTATTATATGATTATATGATTTTTATTATACGTTAATTTGGTTTTACCATTAGATATTTAGTGGTGGTTTTACGAACTACAAATATTTAAACTAAACCTTAAGTCCTTAATGAAAAGGATATTTGTCGATGGTAGATTTAGTCGGATTTAGTCTAAATCAATTTTTTTCCAAACTTTTATAGTTCATATGTTATTTTGATTTTTTAAATGGGAAAAAAAAATCACAAAAAGCCCTTTGCTTGGTAACGCAGATACTGACATGCTGAGTTGACAATGGTTATGGCTTGGACACTGGCTGTGGACATCTGGCGGCCAGATTTGTTTTCAATTTCGGGGCATAGCTAGCCCTTTAGCGGTTTAGCCCCTACCTTCTTCTTGGTTCCCTGTCAGATGAAGCGTGGGTTTCGAGAGTAAAGATGTTCTTCGTTGGTTTCTTTTTTTTTTCCTGTTAGCTGGGTATGTCTTCGTGAGGAAGAAATATTTGCCATTTGTTTCCGAGACGCTCGACTTAAAAGTGTATTCCAAATTCATTACGGAATTAAGGTGTCGATCTACATTTTCAGCCATTAAATGTAATTGGTAATGCTAGTTTGGATTTCTTAAATGCAATTAATCTTTGACGTCTCTGTCTGAATTTACAGGTGATCTGGCATATAATTTCATTTGGCCAAATATGATGACGTGGGTCGAAACTTCTGCCATTTTGTCGAAATGTCGGCCATTGTTAGCTGTACGTCTCATTTCGTGCAGAAACACTTCAGAGCTAGTAAAGTAATATTGTTGATCAATCTCTGCAATAATGCAATAGGTTTTATTAGTTGATTTTCAGGTCAGAGATGGAGATCCGTTGCTCAACTGTTGCAGAAATTTAGAACACGACAAAGTCTGAGCTTCATGGCTGTCGTATCATTAATGTGGTTTTGTTGCAGCCAGCTGGTGAAAAGTGTGATTGAGTTCTGTTGAGCTGCAGCTGCTGCATGCAGTTAATCGAGCTGGTGTTATCCAGTGTCACTGCAGGAAAACTTCTTGAATTGGTAATTTGATAGATATTATTGGTTGTAACTTGGGAAGTCTTGTGTTTTTTTTTTATTTATTTTGCATTCAACTGACAAGTTTAACTATTATGTGATGTAGAAAATTAAGGGTAATATTTCTTCCTTAATTGTTTCTTCAAAGATAGCTGCATTGTTGGTCAGCTTTCATTGAGTTAACAATTTCCTTCCAATCAAACTAGAAAAAAAATTCTCACTTCAGTATTGCCAAGTTTATAACACATTAGAAGTATATGTACAGAATTCTTTTTTGGTTACTTTTTCAATTGAAATTATTGTTAATTTTAAATTAAGTAAATTTCATTATTGGTACCCTTTTTCACATTTTAAAATGTTATTGTTTCATTAATGTTATTTTACTTTGTAGGAGTTCATGGTCAGTTGGAGCTGTTTACGATGTTGCACTTGTTGCTTTTTGGTGTCCAGTGGTTTTGCAGTCCCTTTCCAGTTGAGAGATGCTCTGAAATGGAGTTTGTGCAGACTTGCAGTTCAACATCACACTTAAATGTGTCATTTGTCTATGTTGGTGTCCATGCAGTATATGCAGTGTTGAACGGTTGGGTAAAATAGTTCATGCTGCCTGATGGCTGTCGGCCTTATTTTATCGGTTGCATTTTTCGAAATGTCATCTCTTGCTACCTGTATTGGCGTTTAGGTAATGGTTGATGTTTCGTTCAGTTATTGACTTTTAATCAAAATCTCTATTCTTTTTTCAGTTGAATCGTTTGCTGCCGTTGCATAGACTTGATCCATTGGTAAAACTGAGGAGAGGTTGCTGAAATTCAAGACTCGTCAATAAATTATGTAGATGTAGAAAAATTACAAGTGCATATCTGGCTCCCTTTTTTCTGTGCCCCGTTTCCCTAACTAACCACTAACCAACGCCCGCCGGTGGTCACTCACCCGCTGTGAAACCAGGAGGAGGGGAGGGCTCTGGTTGAACGGGGACTTGGAAGGCGCATGATCCGACTAAAACTTTTTGAGAGTCATGAGTCTAACCCGGAAGCCTATTATGACTAATCGCTCCCCAGTAAAACTTGCCTCGCACTCTTCTCTCTTCTTCTATTTCCAGGTAATCTCCCTGGATCTACGCCGACACTGCATGTGCGAGTTTTTTAGCAAGCAATTCGCCACCCAATTTGACAAAAAGTGATAGTTTGTTTTCACGGAAATTTCGTCAGACGGTTACAAAATTTCTATTTCAGCAATCTCATGTAGAAATTTGCATCTAGTCTACTGGTGCAAATTGTGATTCTAAGCTTGATTAATTTAGGTGATGTGTTGAAAGCAAATGTGGGTAGCGAAACAATTGAACTAATCCTTTTTATTTCTGAATATTTTGGTTTTAGATAACTTTGTTGTTTTTAGATTTTCTTGTGATCTATCTTCAAAATATTCTGAAAAAGCGAATTAGTTCGATTTATTTGCTACTCACAATTTTTTTAACACATCTCCTAAATAATCAAGCTTAAAGAATCGCAATTTGCACCAGTAGACTAGATGCTAATTTCTACTTGAGATTGTTGAACTAGAAATTTTTTAATCGTCTGTCGCAATTTCCGAGAAAACAAACTATCACTTTTTGTCAAATTGGGTGGCGGATTACTTGCTAAAAAGGCCTCGCACAAAAACAATTGTTTCGAACCGGACGCTCTGTTTAATGTAACTTTTGTGCACAACACCAGCAGTCCGGCACCAAAGAACAGCAACAGCATAACTCGATGCAAAAAATCTTTCACCAGTATAAGCTGCAACAACATGCCATATTGGACAGCAACATCACTGCTAGGTAAACATAAACCTATGACCAAAATGAAATTAATGTTTGATCAATGGAAATTGTTGTATAAAATTTAAAAAAATCACTTCAAATGGAGTTCACCCAAATATTCTATGGCAACACTATCTGATAACTATAGTTTAAACCAAAATTTACATGAAACTAGATGACTCATTTAAGATTTCAATACAAATCCATTTGAAATTTGTAGTGCTCTGCAGCAAAACAAAAACATTCTTCTACAGTATCTGCCTATCTTGTTAACCAATTCCCCTTAAACAATCCATAACTCAATTTACATATGATCTAAGGAAAGAGCTGTTGACATGATGAAATCCCCAAATGTTAAAATTAAACAATCTAAGCAATTATAGTAGTCCAAGCATGATACTTCCCAAGTTAGAACTTATAATTTTTATCAAATTACCATTTCAAGTAGTCTTTTTGCAGTTCTACTAGATGTCCAACATTTCGGCAACCACAATGCAGCATGATCCAGCGTCAACTCAGATATGGCTGATCCCAGAAGACTTAAAGCATGGGACTCTCCCACTCTCCAGGACAACATCAGCACCAAAGACTGCATGCAACGCAGCTCAATTTAATAACACCTTTCACTGGATGACTGCAACCAATCCATGTGCACATTAGACTGCAACAAAGAAGCACAGACTTCACCTGGCTATTGAAAAACAAAATCAAGTTCAAATTACCAATTCAATTAGTTTTCCTGCAGTTACACTTGGGATAGCACCAGCTTGATAAACTGCATGCAGAAGCTGCAACTCAACCATGACTCGATCACACCTTTCACCAGCTGGCTACAACAAAACCACATTAATGATACAACAGCCATGAAGCACAGACTTTGTCGTGTTCTAAGTTTCTGCAACAGTTGAGAAAAGCGATATCCATCTCTGACCTGAAAATCAACTAATAAAACCTATTGCATTATTGCAGAGAGATTGATCAACAATATTACTTTACTAGCTCTGAAGTGTTTGCACGAAATGAGACGTACAGCTAACAATGGCCGACATTTCGACAAAATGGCAGAAGTTTCGACCCACGTCATCATATTTGGCCAAATGAAATTATATGCCAGATCACCTGTAAATTCAGACAGAGACGTCAAAGATTAATTGCATTTAAGAAATCCAAACTAGCATTACCAATTACATTTAATGGCTGAAAATGTAGATCGACACCTTAATTCCGTAATGAATTTGGAATACACTTTTAAGTCGAGCGTCTCGGAAACAAATGGCAAATATTTCTTCCTCACGAAGACATACCCAGCTAACAGAAAAAAAAAGAAACCAACGAAGAACATCTTTACTCTCGAAACCCACGCTTCATCTGACACTATGACAGGGAACCAAGAAGAAGGTAGGGGCTAAAGGACTAGCTATGCCCCGAAATTGAAAACAAATCTGGCCGCCAGATGTCCACAGCCAGTGTCCAAGCAATAACATGGCAATAACCATTGTCAACTATCACAGCATGTCAGTATCTGCGTTACCAAGCAGCAAAGGGCTTTTTGTGATTTTTTTTCCATTAAAAAAATCAAAATAACATATGACCTATAAAAGTTTGGAAAAAAAATTTATATTATACTAAATCTGACTAAATCTACAAACGACAAATATCCTTTTCATTATAAGGACTTAAGGTTTAGTTCAAATTAAAATATCTAGCCTGTGTCACTGTGTGTGCTTATAAACAGCATCACCACCATGGTTGCATGGTACGTGGTGCACCATAATTGCATTACACTTGGTCTCTGAATTTAGAATTTAAAAAAACTTAAGTCAACACGTACAATAACACTGCGCCACTCCTTGTCAAAAACCTTCAATAGATCGAGTTGCTGTTGCTGTTGCACACGAATGAAGTTTAGGTATTTTACCCGGAAGTTTTCTTTAAATACCTTGCGTGGGGCCGTGTTCGACCGTCGACCTAGGCGTCGTCTAGGTTTTGTCAATGACTTTTCCTCTTTTTCCTCGCGGACCGACGATGGAGTAGAAATTATGATTTGTTAGTTGACGTTGGTACTTAGTCATAGTCACAGGACTTTCTTCGATTATTACTGGGACGATGGCATCAGGAGTGGCAGATGCAATCAGCCTAACCAGGAATTCTACTACGACCGATTATGGCTAATCGGCTAATCACTCCCTAGCAAAATTGGCCTCGCACTCTTCTTCACTGGCAAGGTAATCTCCCTGGTCGTAGTCAATCAAGGCAGTGTCTCCCCCCGTCTTGATTTACTGTGTGTGCAAGTCAGCAAAGCATAGCCATTTTTGCTTACGGCCAGTGATGATTCGGTGGAATGTAAACGTTGGAAATGTATGAAACATTTTTAAATTGATCAACATGTTTCAAGCATTAAACAACTAGTAGAACACACTAATATGGGATCAATTTTGGGCAAGACTTTTGGGAAACAATTGCAAACAAGAAACTGAGTGGATGGGCCGCTGTACATGGCTAAAATTTTCACGTAAAACTAACCAATCAAGTTAATGAACACAATTTTAAATATCAAAATTACGTTTATTTCTACGAATTAGTATTGCCAAAATGGCATCGGAAAATTTTGTTGAGGCATATGATTAAAGAACGTTCCGTTAAATGTAGTCAATGCACACAGTCACTTACACTTAATTTGTTTGTTCACATAAGAACATCGTTTTATAACACTTTGGCTGATGTAAGAAACGTCATGCTGTACACTGTACAACCAAAAAAAGATAGGGAAAGTGAGACATATTTTTTAAACAGCATTGAGTTAGTTTGTTGTCGATAGCGCTGTCATCCGCTAAACATATAAAAATATGTTCCGAGTTGCCTCCCCTTATTTCCCTAGGGATTTCTCAAGAACTCAAGTATCCCCACAATAGTGAAGAATTGCGTTATCTCCGTGCCGATGCCAGTCTAAATTTTGTCGATCAACTTTGGCATGATCCATGCATCCAACAAAAGCTTCATAGTACGGGGAAGGCAAGCCGGGAGGGAGTATTGAGCTGCCACCTGCATCCAATTGATACAATTAATGAACAACCTAGCTACAGAATGTAAAAATCTTCAAATTTAAAGAGAGGCAGTACCAATCCAAAGTTTCCCGTTGCTGTTGAGGATAGTGGCGCCAGGATCAGCCGTAACACGAATAGGTTTTTCTCCGTCTACAGCGATGCTTCCTAAACGTTTCTTACGTTCGACGACAACCGTATGCCAATGACCGTCACTTACATTCACCTTCATGAAACGGAAATCAGTTACAATTCACAACAACAAAAATTATACGTGACAACTTACCATTGATCTGGCGGAGAGAAACGAAGATTGTTTTCCCAAATTAAAACTGAGCTCCAATCGCGAATGAACAATAGCTAAGGCAAAATAGTCGGCTTGTAGCGAATGGCCCCGACTCAACCACAGAATCAGTCCATTTTCTGCTTCCGTTCGGAAACGTAACTCAAACTTGTTGGACCGCTGACTCTTGCCACTAAAACGAATACATTTTTCATGCAAATACAAACAAATCAATATCCACAGAAAATATTGGCAAATAGAAACCAATTGGTCACCTCTCATTAGTATAAACATAGTGCACATCATAAATGACATCATCTAAGCCTTCGAGAGTAGTGTTAGCATTGTTAGTATACTCTGAGAGCTCATCAGAAGAATTGTTAGTCATCCACAAGTTTTGCGTTGTTAGCCAAGAAAAATGAGAGAAATCCAGAGTTCTAGAAGAAAAACCTTTAGACAATCAAAAACGGAAGAAGAAGGACTTCTAAGACAGAAGAACAAAACTACCGAGAGAAGCAACAATGTAGCAACAACTTACACATCTTTCAATTGATTGGGATATTTCAAAAAAGTTTTCCCATCAAACTTGATCGGGCGTGTAATTTCCGCGGTGTCAGTGCCTGCAACATTATGAGTATTATATCGATGTTGAATTAGAACAGACAAATTAAATGATCTCTTTATCTATTTACGTACGTTTTTCGCATCGTTTTCCGAGAAATCCCGACTGACATTTGCAAACGAAACTAGCCAAAAGTGGTTGACATACGCCACCATTTTGACAGGGTGACGATGAATCTTTACCGCTGGTAGGATAAGCGAAGATCCGGGACGACGATGGGTGAGTGGCGGGCATGTGACCGCATGGTGGGCCTCTGTAGACGGCCACATTATGCTGTTCCATTTCACTCTCCATCAATTTTTCAAAAACCTCGCCATTAACAATAACTCTCTGAACGGCCCCTTGCAAGTTTTCCAACTTTGGTACGTCACGAGGCAACGTTAAATTAGGTCTGAAAATTATGACTCGATTAGTAGAACATAAATAAGAATAACTGCATCTGATAGTTTACCTTAGTCCTCCAATAAATAGAGGAATATCTAAGTTCAACTCGGAAAGAGGTCCTAAAGAACGTCCTTCACTCGTAGCACCATCATCTAAACGGATACTGGCTTCTTTACCGCGCCTGCTTACTAAAACTCGGTGCCAATTGAACAAAGTGACCCGTTCAGAGGAACTAAAAAAACAACAACAATAAAACTTTGGCTTAATTCCAGTTCTTTTCTAGTTAAATAGATTTTTAGAGCTACGTGACAATGCCGGCCCCGCTGCCTAGATCCCAACGGAATTGTACGCGGCCGCCAATCAGCGCTAGCCAGATGAAGTCTCCACGGCCGTTTTCATCACGTGCCGAATAGGCAAGCATTCCATCAGATGAGCGACTGAGGAACCAAACCTCCAAGTCTAAGTTCTGACTGACTTGAAAGGAACGCGCTACTGAAACGTAACTGGAAGCTGACGTCGGTGAATGCACGATATTAAATTCTGGAACAAGAATCTCATGTTTCATTCCGTCATCTGGCAAAGATAGAACGAAAAGAGCTTTCATTTAATTAAGTAGAATAGTATGGAGATAGTAGATAACCTACGCTGATCGCAGAGAAATCCTTTCTTTCCGGGAGGGCATTTGCAAGTAAAACGATTCTTTGAACTGACGCAAGTAGAGCCGTCGCCGCAAGGAGAGCTAGCGCAGAGGTCAAGAGCACTTTCGCACGTTAATCCTGAATTTCAACAAAATGTGCAATGAAATGTTTAAAAAGAGTCCAGATATAGTAGGTTTTGTCTGATGTACCTGTGAATTCCGGCCGGCACACGCAAGTGTAATTTTCGCCAGTCTTCCATACACAAGTGCCCTGGTTGGCGCATGGTGTTTTCCAGCAAGGATTCTCGCCGCATTGTGTTATGCCATTCATTTTTACCACGGTCGATACGGTTGACTTGTTTATACCGTCAATCGCGTTTCCCCGTCGTTTGTTTTCGTCAAACTGTCGACCTCGTCGAGACACTTTTCGTCCTTCTGGAGGAACACGGAAAATCACCGAGCGACGACCAAGTTTTACTCGACGCATACAGCCCACGAATCCTGAGCCCGTCCCAATGCGATCATAAGTTCTGTGCAAAAAAATCAGAGACAACTTTGGTGTAAACCCAACTTTCAAGGCTAAAGCAGCTACGCTCAATTATGGATGCGTACCTGGCTGTGGCCAGATGAGAAGGTACGGCTCCGAGAAAGGAGTTGGTATCTAAGTCAAGAGTAGAATGTTCTCCGGGTGACGTGGTAGCAACATCTTCGTCATCGTCCAAGCGAAGCCAACCGTCTTGTCGGTAGCGCTGTGCCACAACACGATGCCAATGACCCAGCCGAATCGGTTGCAGGGAGCGAAGTACGATTGGTCCATTACCGAGATTGAAACGTAATTCTACGTGCCTACAGTAAACAAGTTAGAGAAGCCACGTGTAATCAAATAAATAAGGAAACAACACAATTCATTATTAATTACCCCGCTATGATTGCCAGCGAGATGTAGTCAGCGTCAAAATCTTTCCTCTGCTGCGCGTACAACAGGATACCATCCGTCAACAGACTCTTAAACTCGATTTCCATTGCGAACTTGTCTTGGGCTTTCATTTTCTTCAGCTCGACGAATGATTGACCATGAAAGGCAGGTGTCTCAGCTGGAACAATTTCTTCGTCTATAATTTCAAAATGGATAGGGTTTTGTTAAACAACTAAACGTAAAGTAAAAATTTGCATTTCCACTCACCTGATTGAGAAAGGGCGCGCTCACAAAGCGATCCCGTTCTTTCAGCTGGACAAACACAGACAAAAGATTCCATGCCCAATGGTTGGCAGGTTCCGCCACCCAAACAAGGAAACGAAGAGCAGGAAGATATTTTGGCCGGTCCAAATTCTTCCATTCCGGAAACTGTTGCGACGTTAGCTGTGCATAAATACAAAGAAAACCATCATTAAATAGTTCACGAAGATTTCTAGCAATTTAAGGATAAATGACCTACCGACGCAAGATTTGCTATTCGAATCTTCGGCAAATCCATCCGAACACTTGCAGACTCCAAATAAGCAGCCACTATTTGATATCAACTTACACTGACTATCGTCGATGCAAGTTTCCCCCAGATACCCATGGACGTGGACGCTAGCTGCCGTGGGCCTCCAGACCGGCTGCGAAAAACCGTAGTACTCATTAGCCTTTTGCGAGCCGACTTGACTGAGAGAAACGATGTCACGACGCCCCCAATCGAGTAGGGCCACGTCCGTCTCTTGCACATGGCGAGTTGCCTTCGAAACAGCCATTTCCGACTCGGCAGCCATAAGCGGCGAAATGCCAGCCGAAGTATGAATAATATCGTCAGAGCAAGGGCCTTCATAAGCCATGACAACGTTGAGTTGTTTGCGGCAAGCAGCCAATCGAAGGTCGCACTCCGATCCGTAACTAACGCCGTCCGATCCGCAAACTGTCTGCTCGGCGCTACTGGCCACTGGACAGTCCATGGGACACACGCAAACTGCCTGACCCTGCAAGTCTTGGCAGATGGCACCAAAACGGCAAGTCAGATCAGAGCAGTGACGTGATTCACTTTCAAGCGCGTCGTCGGGTCCGCTCCCTGTTCCGCCGTTTCCACCGTAGCCGCCGCACCCTCCTGGCACTTTGTCCACCAACTGTCCGTCCTGACAACGATCGCATTTAAGGCCAACGACATTTGCTCGACAGACGCAGCGCCCTGTCATTTGTTCGCAGTCGGCACGAATCGATCCCAGTCGATGACAATCGCAAGCTGCAACGCAACAAAGAACAAATGAATAAGAAATGATGAGGAACTAATGAATAATCAAAAAGCTAAAAGTAGAACATATGGAAGGATGGATTAAATCTGCTGTTCCGTATTAGGAATTGGGACCGTCAGAAAATATAGTTTCTCTTTTTCTTTTTCGTTCGGCTTCATTAGTCATTTATAGCAAATCCATCTCCAACATTAATGTCCAAAATATTGAGGTCACATTCGAAGAGGAAAGTAAAGGTACATTGACGTCGTGCAAATGGACGATGGTAAACTTACGTTCGCAACCGTTGGCATTTGTTCCAATAGAGTGGATGCCCCAGTACCCCGAAAGACATCGATCGCAACTCCTGCCGCCCACTCCAGCCAGACAGCGGCACTGCAACGTGACTGGGTCGCAAGCTCCATCCAAAGACCCTGAAATTTTTGAAGACCAGTAAAGTTTATACTCAGCACCCAACCGCAGACGTAGAAACCCGCACAGCATACGTATAAGAATTGAATGAGCAACTCCTAGAGCTAGTGTTATCTTATGTACCTTGCTTGTTGCAGTGGCATTTTCGAGCAACTGAATGGTGAGGGGGATTCGAAAGGGATGTAGACGAATCGTGATAGTCTGAAGCGGCCAAAATTAGATCAGCCGGAGGAGTCGGGCAAGGTCCCGTGTGAAGTACCTGCAGCACTAGCCCATGATCGCATGCAGCACGCTGCATATGGCACTCTGTTAGGTAGGTACGACCATCGCTGGCGCAAATTCCCACGTCACCGACACTCTGCGGGTCCGATGGTTCAATAGGGGAAGGGCAGTTGGTTGGACACACGCAGATTCCGTCCTCGCATCGGGCATTGTGTTCGCAGTGAACTCTATTACACAAATCTTAAAAAAAACACACACCAATAATTAAGATGCGACACTCCTAGGCTATTACACTATAGGAGGCGAATCGTAACGAATAATTAAGTAGAACTTACCACAGTCGCCTTTCGAAGCCACGACGATGAACTGTTGATTACGGCAAGCGGCCTGCTTTAACTCGCACTCATTACGGTAAGTGATGCCGTCTGTGCCACAGACTTCGGTAATGGCCATCTATAAGAAGCAGGATTCATAGAGGAAACCAAAAAGAAATGAAAAGTAACCAAAAACTTTTGTTAATAAATTATTGTGACAGGAAATTTCGGGCGTCGGCTCCGTCTGTCATCGTCAATCCTTTTTTTACGTGGAATGTGCGAAGTTCAAAACATACCTTGGCGCAAGCTTTGGGACAGACACACTCGGCTCGGCCCATTTCGTCCGTTTCGCAAGTGGCGTAGAAATCGCATCTCTTCTTATCGCAGCCGTCTGCAAGAAAAGTTGAAAAGAGTTCGTCAGTAAAACGAAAAGAAAGAGAACGTATCATGCGACTATGCGTATACTATAAGTGGAAGAAGAACAAAGGCACATATAAGGCACAATTGTACATCATAAAGGTCGTGAGATTAAATCGGCCAAATGCGTGTGACATGAGAACGACTACGAAATCAGCTTAGTAACTAAAAATAGAAAAGAAATACTGTAGATTTCTAAGTTAAACAAAAAATTCGTTTTGAACGAACAAGGCTAACCTTAATTCCATATTGCAAATAAGTTATGTATAACCACATACACGAGCACAGAATGAAATGAAAATAGCCAAGTTTTTGGGGGAAAGTTCTCTTGCAGTATAATAGTGCAAAACTTGTAAAGAATTATTTTGAGTTTATTTGATTTCTTATCTACACAATTATCTAAAATTTACTAAGGTTAGTTTGCTGAGGTAGTCTACTGTGCATCAAAGTTATACGAGCCTATGCAGTGTCACGGCAACTAAAATAGAACTTTGATCAATGCACGACAACAAGTACTTTGTGGGTGTCGTTACCTGCTTGTTTCGTGTCGTCAATCAAATCTGCAGCGTACGCGTCAGATCAGAAAAGAATTTAGAAGTTATGAGAATAGCAATAAAAGACACTATGAAGGAGAGACAGAGTTTGACATAGTTCCTGCGTAGACCGTGAATGCATAAGCATATAGAAACAAAATTACCATTACAATGTAGTTCGGATGAAAGCCAATAACAAAATTGAAAAATTACATTGTCGTGAATGGGACGCGCACTGAGAAGAACAAAGAGCTTCACTAGCGACACAGGGAAAATCTCTCTCTCTCTCTCTCTCTCTCTTTGCACGTGTTTGGGTTAATGGTTAATAGCAGCAACATCTTTACTGAGCAAATAGAATATATTGACTTACTGCAAAGGCCCTTGTAGACAATAGAGAGGCTCTTGTTGTGACGACAGGACTCGTATCGCAGACGGCACGGGTTCGTGTAGGTAACACCGTCCGTGCCACAAACGGGATCCCACTCGCCGCCGCATAGCGGACAGTGGCAACTCGGCTGACCCGATGCAGTTTCGACGCAATATCCGCCCGTTGGGCACTGGAAATTGCTGCACGCCTCTGAAGAACCTAAAAAAAAAAATAGTAAAAAAAAAAAAGACAATATTTTAATCCAATTAAATCTCCTGCCTTGTGCCGTCCTTTACTTTGTGTGTGCCTTCAGTTGGAAAATACCATGAACAGTTGAAAAGGAGAATGAGAGATCCCCCACACGTTCGTTTGAACAGTGTCCGTATTTCAGAATTGCGGAAGAAAAACTAACAGAATCAGAATGGAAACTACTGTCTGTCTCCTCTATATGTGGAACGAATGGCGTGCCGCCGAGCACATAATCGTATTGCCGTTAGGCATACAGGGATTTCAGCTTTTTAACAAACAGGAGCAAAAAGGTTAAATTTCTTTCTTTTTTAGTTATCCCCTTCCCTGGCCCTCATACATAACAGTTCCTGCTCACGGTGCGGCAAGAACGAGATGCGTAGGAGGTTTTCCGGCCCTACTTTTTAAATAAAAGGTCAACTTAAAAATAACGAAAGTACCCCCCAAAGGCCCCAATTTCAAAATAAGGCAGACGGTTGCTGCCAGTACGGTTGCAAACTTACCACATACTCCTTCGTACAGCAACTTGATGCTTCGCTTCTGCAAACAGGATTCGCGCTCGAGCTCGCAGTTGGATGAATACGTCAGCTGATCCGAACCGCACACGGGCCGATGGATGGGCGGGCAAGGTCCCTTGCACAGGCATTGAGGCATTCCTTTCTCGTCGACTTGGCATTCTTCGTCAGGTTCGCAACCGGCCTTACTGCATGGGTGCACACCTGTCATGGTGCGGATAAAACCAACGAGGAATAAAAAAAGCAAACACGATCCTTTATAGTAATTATCTGTAGAGTGAGCGATATTGTTGTCACGCTGTATAGCGGAAGGACAGCCAAGCTTAGGTCAGGAATTAGCGAAGAAAACGGACCCAAACCGAGACGAATAAAAGCTAACCGTCACCGTCCAATAGCACAGGACTTTGGAATAGGTTCTCCGCACTAATCCGATTGGGTAACTCTTCGTCTATTTAAAAAAAAATTTGGATTTCCTCATGCCGCATCTTCGGTTCTGATGGCAAACAGGATTAGGCTACAGTATTCCCAGATTGCGTGCACTGTGTCAGATGGGGTCGACGGCTATTTCCCTCTGCATGTTTTTTGGTTGCCTTCCGTTTCAAATACATGACAAGATAAAGGCATGACAACGAAACGAAATATTCGGACTCGTTCACCCGGGGTACGTCCACCAAAACTGAGACTTGCATTTTTTTCAAAATCTTTGAAAACCGCTGTACTCCAAGGTTTCTACAAGAGAATTTCTGTTTCCCCCTGTTCTAACACTTTCGTCGACTATGGTGAGGATGGTAAGGAGCTTGAAGTTTCGGTCTTATTAAGCTGATTACAACGTACGTAAGTTTTACATGCATCCTCGCGGTGAAATCATAGGTCTTTGTAATGGTGAAAATCTTGACAGTTTCGAGAGGTTAACCAACCCATACGTACCCGATTCACAGAGGCCCTTGTAAAGGATGCGCAAGTGTCGTTGAGACCGGCATGCTTCTTGTTGCAGGTGACATTGCGAGCTATAACTCCTTCCGTCTGATCCGCATACAGGCTGGAAATCCGACGGACACGTATCGCCGCATCGGCAATGAGGTTTTCTTTCCGAATCCAAAACGCAAACGGAAGGCGACAAGCATTCCACCGAAGCGCACGGATCTGTTTGTGTTCAAACGAATAATATTTTCCTCCGTCAAGTGGGCTGTAGAACGTCATAACAATCGACTCAAACGGAAATCAATAAAGCTAGTTTGTCCGGTTGTCAACACTGCCGTGACCGACTCACCGCAAGATCCTTGAAATTTGACGGCAATCATCCGGTTTGCCAAGCAGGAACTCTTGTGCAGTTCACACATGTTGGCGTAATCTTTGCCATCGACACCGCAGATGGGCCGCGAACCGACACTGTCGCCATAGCTCGAGCACCTAAAGCGAAAGATGTAGAGATAATTTTGTCATATCAAACAATATAAAAGCTAGTATTTACTAAAAAAGTAAAAAAGTTTCATGACGGAAATAAATGCAGACGACAACGACGGAAGTTACAGAAAAAGATTTTAATAATAAAAGGTATGTGGGTAGTTGTAGGACGGAAGGAAGATGAGGCGATATCCCCCGCGATCGTTGCAAAGCCGTCTTCAAAATTCGATGAATTCGTGAGAATGCAATGACGTCTTTCTATCGAGCAGTCGAATCGAGTAGCAATAGGAAGAGATTGTCGAAGGGAGGCCTGAATTATTTGACTTTATCATGCACGCTGTGTGTGTGTGTGTGTGTCGAAGTGGTAGTTCGTGTGGGAGGGACACATTCATTGGGGAAACATATCCAATACGGCAGCAACCCAAAAGGATAAAGGCAACACGAAAAAGTAAAGGTGCGTCTGCCCGGCTTAGGGGCACCGATCAATAAACATGTACTAGCCTGGCGGCCTCGTTTCCCCCCTCACTCTCTCTCTCTCGCTCTGGTTCCTATTTCTTCTTTTTCTATTGCCTCGATCCAATCATCAACCATCTATGACGTTAGATATATATAGCAAAAAACTGGTATTCAATGTGGATGCTGTTGCCGTTTGGTGCTATTTGTTATTTCTGCTACTCCATGACGTTTCTATTTTCTTGTTTAAGTTGCCGTTGAATGAGTGTACACTAAGTCAGGGTGGGTGGCTCCGGCTCACGACAGCGGATGATCTATCAATTTTTGGCATGTCGCTGAACAGCAAGGAACGTCGGTCGAACGACGGAAAACGAACGTGAATAGTCTCCCGTACTTTTTATGTTGTGCGAGGGACCTAACTCGATTCCCTATTCAAATCCGTGCGATTCAAACTTCACATGTGGTAAACTATTAACTGTTTTAAACAATTAGTCAATTACGTAGTAGCGCGCCATCCTTTTTTCAAACGGTAAAAAAATCATCTGGCTGATAAAGAGACAAAATTGAAAGGTTGGCTGAATTTCTTCTGGTTGTCAGATGAACGTTTGGCCAGAAATGACAAAAATGTTACTAACTTAATAAAACAAAATCCTGAGCAAAATATTGCTTTTCGTGAATCGGTGAGAAAGCGAACCAGAAATAAATCGGAAAAAAAAAAAAAAAATTCCCTTGAAAATGTTCACTAAAAAAAAATAAAAACTTTGATCTTTGGATGCCGGTAAGCCAAGAGAAGATGATGGGATTACTTGGGCTTCCTGTTTTCAGTCCGCCGCGCCCGTCACCACGGGAAAGACTTGGCAAGTAAAAAGGAAACTCCGTCGAACCCGTACCTATCACGGATTCACGGGCGAATAGAGAACTTAAAGAGCGCTCTTAATCTTAAAACAAACACGACTATTGCCTAAACCCAATAATTCAGTGTTGTCTTTCCGTGTACATCATTGCTACTTTAATCGCAAGGCAGTAAACTTTTGATAGAAGATGTACCATTTGAATGCATTATAGCAATTCCAGATGTTGTCCATAAGCGTTCGCCTGCACTGCCCTTCCTTTATGATTTCACATATCAGATTGTCGATTTGTCGAAACGCAATCAAACATTGGATAATTCAAGATAGCGGAGGACGTGTTTATTACTATTTCCGCTTCCCCTTCGTCATAGCGACGCTGACGGGAGAGAGCAGAAAGTTAAATAAAAAGAAAAAAAGGGCAAAGTTACGGGAGCTCCAAAACATTTCCGTTCCGTTGGGTTTATCAACTACCGTTAGGCCATCAAGGGAACTCTGCTGTCGAATCGGATCGATCCCGAGCGTTGATACGCGTCACACGTACTTCGCGACATTGGCATAGAAGTTTTCAAGGAAAACGTTCGTGAGATATTCTGTAAAAAAAAAGACTGTACCAAGTATAACGAGTTGGTGACGGGAAAAAAAAATCTTCCTTTGCTCTTTTCCTTTCATCTTTTTTTCCCCCGTCATTTCTTTCCTCACTTTAACGAAACGAAAGATATACTACAGAATTTTAAAAGAAGCAAAGGGGGGGGGGGGGGGAAAGAAGCGTTGATACTATACAACCTGGATAAAAGTAAGCCATAAAGCTGACAATTGAGGAGGTATTCATCTTGCAAGGGAATAGTAATAGGCGAAACCGAATTCAAATACACACCTCTTGCAATTCTTCCTCTTTCTTTCGTCGTGACGTTTACGTAAAAGTCGTGTAACAAGGAACAGGGGAGGCGGAAAGAAAAAAAAAAGATTCCAAACCATTCGAAATTGATGGCAAACGAGGTCTAGAACAAACACCTAGATGGCTACTCTATAGATTCGATCCTTTTGGGAGTCTATTTTTCGGCGTAACCACTCAACAATATTACCGCGTTGCCTCTCTTCCCAAACTTGATTTAAAAAAACGGCGCTTCACGAGAATGGTGCGTTGCGGTAGGAGAAGCTCTACAACGATTGATTGTTTTCCTCTCCGTCGACCCTGGGATTTTTTTTTTTCGCGAATGGTTGCATTGGCTAGCTGTCAAATAAACTAAAAACTATCGTCGATATTCGGATTAGATCCATGCACGGTGACGCGAGCTTCACCGGAGCACTTCCTTCTCCAAATGACATTGAAAATAAAAAGAACTTCTTTTGTAATAGGAGATTAAAAGAAGAAAGGAAACGCAAATTCAATTCCAACGAATGAAAGAAATCAACGAACGGAAAAATTTTACAGACAAAAGGAGAGGGAAAATGTGATATAAAAATTAACACTGGTAGATGATACATAAATCAATATTTTGAAAGGAAGCCGTGAAAACGCTAACGCTAATCTGCGTACAAGAGATGATGACAACACGGAAAATATCAACATATCCTATCCTGTATTACTATTTATAATTGGAGCCCTACGGCTTACCAACTACAGTGCGATGTGTCCAACTTTACACAGAACACTCGTAACTTGGAAAACGAACATGACAGTCAATGCGAAATTGAAGGTACAAAATAGTCAAGACTTACTTGGTTGGGCACTGGCAGGTGGCTGAACTGGCGTCAGGGGTAGCAATGCATTTGGCTCCTGGTGGGCACTTGAGGTCGGCGCAAGGGTCCGGTTTGTCTGCGGGAAACAGGTAACACGAATCAGTGGGACGGCTAAAAAACATAAGGACGGCTGCCCAGCCACTGAAGCACGTCCAACACAGAAGGAATGACAAAAGAGCACGGAACGGAGCCGCCTTGGACACCAACATAGTCCGGCCCCGATCAACACGTTTCTTGGGAGATTTTGTTTTGTTTTTTCCACAAAGACACAGCTCCGACAATCTAACACGCACTCATCGGCAAACGCGACCGCCGCGACAGAACGTTCACTAACGACGAACAGTCTGCGCCGGAGACAGTTGAAGATCGAAAAGAAAAAGGACGACGGAGAAAATGCCAGAGAAACGCGATACCCAAAAAAAAAAAAATCTCGTCACATTCAATGCCGGTGGGTTTTTCGAATAGGTTCAAGAGTAACGAACTGATCCGTAGGCCGGCTGCTTTGCTTCTGGGTAAGTTAGGGAGTGCACAAGCAGAATTCACTTTTATATTCCAACTTCACCTTCTTCCTTCGTCTTTGTCGGCGTTCAAGTTTCTTTTAAGTTACTTTTCTCTCTTTTAGAATTTGTTAAGACTCGAATCAAATATCGATCCAGTGCGGTGTCGCTACTAACAAGAACGAATCAAAACAAAAAGTAGGATCGACTGGGAGAAGAAATTACGAAAAGTGCACAAGAACGAAAACAAATGAAGGGAAACGATCGCGACGTTGTGCAAGTTAAAATGTTGTCCCTCGTCCACATGACACGATTGCTGGATCGTTTCTTCTGCCCTTGTGGATGTTCGCCGTCAAAAAAGGGGTGGGGGGATCGTTTTTCAATGGATGAATGATTCTGAAAATGTCGGTTTTCAGTCCATTTTCCTGGAAACGGCTCCTACGAGAAACTTTTTTTTTTATGCGGTGACCTATTCCTGTTGAGGCTCGTGACCTGAAAATAAATACACGCGAGCGTCAACAAGTTCCAGAGCGTATAGACGACACAAGATTCAAGAGTTCCAACTTGCTCTTTGCCGAACAGAAAGCCGTTGATTGCGCGGTGAGACCATGCCCAGCAAACGAACGCGCATCGAACTTGGTGAGCCGGGTCGCTTCGTTCGGGTTGAGCCGACTTACTAGACTAACGGCTGCCTTTCCTTTACCCACACACTAGGTCGGTCTTCCCCCGGCTCTTTTGTTTTGTTTTTTTGTTTTCGTCCCTTTTTTTATTATTTTTGGCGTTCCTGTCACGAAAGGACCGGGGATGTGCGCGCGCGCGCGCACTAGGCAGCCCGCACAGTGCACAAGAGAAATGGAGCGTGAATAAAGACGGACGTTTCTGGCGGACAAGCGATGTGTACGTTAAAGATTTCAAAAGTTGAAGGCGGGAGGTTGAAGGAGGAGGGAGGTTGGCGTCAACGGTGCCGTCGTTCAAACAATATGAGGTGTCCTCCTTGCAGTCAAGTGTCTTTTGTTGGGAGAGGGTTTCGCATGGGAATAGTTGGTGAGAGAGAGAAGGCCTGTCTACTTGGCCGTTCTAGACACACACACACACACATGTACGCGTACAGAAAAACAAAACACTCCTTTAACACCCGACAATAGCTCCGTCGGGTGCGATTCTCGGACCCCGCCCGAGCTCAACCCTTTACTTTATTCACTCACGCCTTCATGAAGGAAAGCAGCAGTTCTTTGTCCACCCAACCCCCAACCCAACCCAACCCCTCACCCAACCCTCCCCTTTAACCTCATACATACATCACGCGGGAATTGCTGGCAGTTGGTTGGCGCTAAAAAGAGGCAAGACTGGGAAAGCTAGTGAACGCTTCAATTCCTTTATCGCCCTGCGTAAGTCGTCGACGATGTGCGCACAACTGGCATGGAAACACAAAGAAACCTCTTCAACACTGGGGCGATTTATGGGCCCGCATACACAGTATATCTAGCAGATAGACTGTCTACTCTGTTTCCCAGCAATTTCAAAAGTTGGCGCTTATTTCCTTCTAGGCGATCGAGTGCGTAGTATGTGAGAAAAGAATCGCTGAATAAAAAAAAAGCGGCTAGCACTCGACAGCCGATATCTTTTTATCGGATTACTGCACACATCATCAGGAGCAATCGAGCTAGTTTCCAAACCGGCGATGCCCCCGCAAACCAATACTCTGCAGACAAGATATCGAGTCCCCCTCCCCCCCCCCCCCCCCAACACACACACACACACACACACACACAATTCAAGTGGATTTCACCCGAGAGAACAGTGGCATCGATTGCTTTTCCCCTCCTTATCCCAATGTTCCGTGTCGTCTAATCCCATTCGATATTAGCGCACGTTTCGTTTGATTTTTCGGCCCACGCCCTATTTTATCTCAATTCTCGGTGGACCGGCCAAAGCCAATGTTGACGAAAAGCCTGCGAAAAGCTTGCGGTCTGAACACACCCTGGGCTGAGATAACAAACTCGGAAAAGGTTGAATGTGTTAAGACTTAAGGTGTTGCGGGATTGGCACTATCTTTTTTTTTTCTTCTTCGTTTTAAGAAGAACGCTTCGACTTTTAGAAGAAAAACAAAACGTCGAGCGCGTGAGCCGCGTTGGGGGTAAAATCGATTAATGCGATGCGGTACAGGGAAAGGGTGTGAAGACTGTCGGGCGGAGTTGATGTTATTATCGCAGGCTAATTACTGAGCGCGGGTTTTTTTTTTGGTGCGGGTAAGGATTAGTTCCTGTCAGTGTTACTGCTCTCTTCTTTCGGTCGTATTGCGATCATTAAGACGACGTGATAAAGAGAAAGAAAAGAGAAAAGGATCACTAAGTTCGCTGATCGAGGGAGAGAGCGAGAGTGGGAAGCTGGCTATATACAAGACGGGAGTTGCGGCATACATTATACAAAGAAATTAAGACGCCCGACCGTATTAGTACCGCCACGAGGACAGAAACAAAGTACTGTGTATATGTACTCTGCTAGTCTCTTTGCCGCATTTCTTCGACTCTTGGTCCCGTTTTCTTTGTCTGACAGCACGCCGTCTTAGCCACTTTTTTTTTCTCCCCCCTGATAAGTGAAGTAGAAGGAGGGAAGGGCAATCTTCGGCATGATTGAATCATCAGCTGAGACGGGCAGAGGAGGCGGTGGTGTGCTGGATGTGAGCGGAAGAAGCCGGCTTGGCCAGATTGAGATTTTCCATTATTATTCCCATCAAGACCAAGCCTTGTTTCCCCCCTTCCTTTCTCGACCTCCAATGATGTTCCCACTCACTAAGTCGCCATAAATTCCCAAGCTGATGAGGAACAACACAGAATTAAGAGAAGATATAAAAGAAGATCCTGATAAATGTTGGGAAAAAAAGACGGGTAACTTCCAGATTTAGAAGTACGGTCCGGTAAATAATAGCCAAAAAATCCAACTTCATCCCAAAAGTAAGGATTTTCATAGCCAAGGGGAATTAACGTCGTTGAGCCGGGGCCTTTTTCTCATTAGGATGAGCAACGCAAAATGGCGAGACTTAACTTGACAGACAAAAAAAGAAAATGTCAGCTAGAAAGTTGAAAATAACTGGACCGCAATTCTTTTTAAATTCTTCATCCTCTCATCTTTCATTATTAGAATTCTACACGAATCACGTTTGACTCGATTACGTTAGGTCTAGCGAGACCAGGGGAAACACAACTAGTTTGACTACTGTCGTGACTACGTCAGTGAGCAGACAAAAGTTCCTGAATATGAAACAAACAAACAACAAAGTCAGCCCACAGAAATGTAAGTAGAATGATGAAATCCTGTTTGGAGATGTCCTTATGTTGCCGATATTATGTTGAGGTATAACTCTGAACTAAAATTGTTGCTCGCTAGTCGCTGAAGGAGATATTTGATGCGGTAGCGCATTAAGTACTCGGATTCCTGAACGAAATTGCTATTATGTGCGCATTGTGTGGAAGTACACGCTAGATGTTCTGACGGAGGGTCGAAGAACAATAAATGCAACAGCAGGGATATATGTTGGTTTTGAGCTTATTCGAGTACGCCATCGAGTTGAATAAATTGAATCTCATCTTCTTTTGTTTCCCGTAGACGGTCCGTAAATACCCACCCTCCTCCGTTCTCTTGTCTCTCTCACTTATTCAGAAGGACCATAGGATCTCGATCAAAGGGAATTTACGGGGTGGAAAACTTTGCGATTGCGTCCTGCATCACAACACAGCACCAGACAATTGGTAACGCACCGTAAACAACCCCCAATAAGATTCTGCCGGAGTCACGGATAAATCGACTCATAGGAATAAATTTGATGACGTCTTTCGCCGAACGAGAATTGCAATCATGTTATTCTGAGTAATTTAAGTGAGCTCAGCAGATATTGCATTCTTGGTTCGTTAAAAAACAACAAACAAAATCTAAGTGCTAGTTTAAATAAAATAACATCGCTCACTAATCAATGTCAGCACCTTCTTGTTGCCTTCTGGTGCACCAAAAAGAGTTTAGTCGCGTTCACAGCATTAATAAGAATAAAAGAAACTTCGATTGAAAAGAAAAATCTAAATAAAAAAAAAAAAAAAACTATAAATAATAATGGATCACGACTAACCATCAAGCACAGTAACCGAAGATGCAGCAGAAGCAGCTCGACTGTCGAATGGAACATCTGCAAGGGCAAGAAAGAGAATATAAGTTAAAACAAATTGAATCAATTATTTCAAACTGTTATTTATATGCTGGCAATCAAGATAAAAGGGTATCCATTGAATGAAACCGTCTCAGTTAGAAACAAGTGCCAGATGATTTAGTATTTAAAAAACGAAGCAATTGGGACGTGAAATGTTTTTTTTTTTCTTATTCTTGAACGCTTTACTCTTATTTCCTCGGGTAAAGTTTCGATCTGGCATTTTCAATGTTCACGTTCCGAGGCTCAAGGAAACTCACACCATAAGACTCATAATCATGTCAAGTTCGGTCTACTTGTTCCCACTTCAACAAATTTCGAGTAGACGCAATAGGTTTACGCAATCGTTGCGCTCATATCCTTGAAATTGAATTGTCGATTCTGAAGAGGCATACAAACCAAACGGAAGCGATATTTTGTAAGCCACCGTCTCTTTGGCTCGAGAGTTTCCAGAAAACAAATAAACAAAAAATGGAAATAAACTCTGGGAAACGTTTACTCTCTTGCTACGTGACGTTCAAAACAAACAAGGAAACTTAATAACGAAAGACGACGTGTACGTGTATTGTTCCATGTTGGGAGAGAACGGACGTTTGAAGTGAAACCAAGCGCTTCTCGACAGATAACAAAATATAGAGTTCAATAAGAACATGGACGTTCCTATACCGTTGTTGATGTACGAAATAACAGCATTTCACACCATCCGAAAAAATTGGTCAAATCAATACGTGTCACTCTTTTGTCCCTTGGTTATATTAAAATGCAAAACTAATACAAAAAAATAGGACAGGGATCAAGGCGTTATTTAAAAATAAAAATAGAATACTGCGATTCTCTTGCGCAATTTCAAGTGTATCATGACTAAGCGAATTCTCGTGTCCCTTTTTCTCTGCAGCGTGGCGTTATTGACCCGTCATCGATTCACTGACACGTTCTAAATGACAAAACAAAGCCAAAGAAAAAATGAAATGGATGGATCCCATCCCACGCACCAAAAGATGACATTTTTTTGGGTGATTGAGATTTTTTAAAGAAATCTGTGCAGCGCTATACCGTCGACGTTCGATAAAACTCACGGGCTCCCCCTCTTCCAAGAGTAGTGAGGTGACACAAAGTGGCACTGAAAGGTAGCTAATCCAATTACCTACGCGTCACCGACAAGACCGTGCAGTTAAAGACGCGCCTCACCGCCCAAAAGGAATCGTGGGCGGACATGAATACGTCACGCTTTTGAAAATGACTTACCAAGGTACAAACGGAACGCATGGAGAGTGAAATATACCAACAAACTTGCAGTTCACTATCGAGCAGAATAGGACAACAAAGAGGCACAAAGCTCAGCGAAAGTCTCCGATGCTAATTAAGGATGAAAAAGGGAAATATTTGTCGCTGGTTTCGTATGTTTCTTTTATGTTAGGTCCCCCCCCCCCCAAGTTATTCCTCTCTTTCGGTATCGAGTATCGACCGAACGAAAAGCAAAGTTTTGCTTCTCGTTTCTACCTTGCTTTTTGTTTTGCTATTCAATAAAGAAAACTCGTAGAAATAAGGGAAGAAATCGGCGTAGGAGGAGTGCAAGTTAATTAGACATTCCTTTAGTAGAGGGTTTCAAAACACTCCCTTTTCTAACGCTATCCTCCATAAAATATCAAAAGAATAAAAACGATGGGCTTCTTTGTTGTTGTTTCTAAAGGACGAAATCATTCCAGTACTGACCAGCTCTCGTAGACCAATAGCTGGGCCAATAACAAAAGGTTGGGGGAAAAAGTAAACTCTCATCGATCAAAAACCTCGGCTCGAAGGAGCCAAACGATGCGACCTCCCACTGTGAGAAGTGAATCGAACTCGATGGTCGACGGCGACGTCGCGCACTCGAGCGCTTGGCAGCAAAAGAAAACGTCAAAAAGTGAATCCAAGTGACGAGTGAAAAAGTACAAAGTACAGCACAAAAGAGTCAACTGTTCGCCGAATCGGCGACTAAGTGGAACATTCACTACATTTGCGCATACAATATATGAACTGTGGATGGCAGATGGGCAGATGGGGAATAAAGGATGGAGCGCAGCGGGTGGTACAAATTGGACCATTAACTTCATCTGCATAGTGATTGTTCACCCGACAAGGGGGAACATAGGTAACTCCCCTTTCGTTCCATCTTTTCAACGTCTAAACTCTGAAATCCCGGGTATTACCAGGTGATAGATCCAAGAGACTTTTTTTTTCTGGTTCTTAACCAATCACCATTCAGAATGCGATCCAATTGTGTCGCTGAGGGCGGTTGGTTGTAAAGTTACATAAATCGGCAATTGTTGGAAACCTCTCTGTCCCACCGCCGTCTTTCATTGATTCATCGATTGACGTTCAGAGAGCTACATATACGTACATTGTTAATTGAAAAAAAGGTTGCCTAGGGATATTTAGTGGAGCAAGAGAAGTGTATATGTAGGAATCTGTGATTGACGACGTCACGCTGAGTGAAGAGAGCAAGAAAACAAGAACAAAAAAGAACCAGAAAGGATTTTGTTTTTTTCCTTCTTTTCCCCTCTTCAAATCATGTTGGTGTTCTGTCGTCGAGACTTGACGTGGCAGCAAAGCAGATGGATAAGGTCGTGATCGATGGAAACAAAGAAAGGCAGCATACTATATGCACGGGATTCTGCATAGGTTGTCTGGTTGGCAGACACGAGCAGATCAAACCGCAAGTTGATGGATGGTTCGATCGCACCATCGACCACCTGCCGATACGCTCACGAAACATGGCAACTCATTTTCTTTTTGCCAAAAAGAAACAAAACTCTTGTGGCAGCGCTCGTATGTATCTTCATATCCTTTCCCCTTCAAATAATGGATTCATCATGGGAAATGTATGTGCAGAGTGTAGTAGGTACAGCTGGGAGCACACACACAAAAAAAAAGTAAGGAGCAAATAACGAGGGTTACTTGTTCCTTTTATGTCAGCAGGAGGACAAGATTGGAGCAAACAATAGCGGGCGATCTAGGCCCTGCCACCAGCGGCCGCGGGGGCTACAAACTCCCATGTTGCGAAGACAAGAAGAATCAAAGTCACGTGGAGTGGGGGGGGGGTTACGTTTTTATTTATTTGGAATAAGAAGACGAAAATTGAAAGGGAAAGAAATGTCTGGATGCAGATTGATGTATTGTCCAGATGGCTGCGCTATAACCCCGTTGCCCCCCTGCCAGCAAATCAATGGTCTAGTCTTATCTATAGGATTTGTAGGTTTTTTTTTCTTCCTTTTTCAATTCTTTTCCTTGGATTTTGTGCGTGCTTTGTTTCTTCCCCTTTTTCAAAGAGTGCCTATACCTCCAATGGCTGTTACACAAGATCCTTCCCCTGTAATTCTTCGTGGGGCCAAGACGGAAGAAGAGACTGCCAAGACGCTGTGCAATCAGCAGCAGTTCCACTGGCGTTGAAAGGTCGCCAGTCGGAACTGTCAGCTCCCGCTCATATTCTCCGCTCATGTTCATCCGTCCAGTACTCTGACCGGATGCAGCGGCCCTTACATCCGTATAGTGGTGGCCGTAAATGCAAACGAAAACGACGATTGTGTATACGACTCACCAAATAATCTTTTATGATTATATTTTGTCTTCAACCTCCTCCCGGTTCGGGAATTTTTCTTCTTTTTTTTAATAGTCGAGACTGACGGTGTTTTTGTAAAACAAAACAGGCGAAACCAACGGGGAGAAGAAAAAAAATAAGAAACTGACGCTGATTAAAAAACGCGATGGCGCGTAAGGCGTGCCCATATTCGGTCACGGGTGCCAAACGCCCTCGTCGTGATTGTTTCTATCTTCTCTCATGATTTATCTGTACACGGTAATAACAAACACAAGTGGGGCCACTGAATTCGTTCTTCATTTTTTTGCAACCCACAGGCCTCTCCAGATTGAAATGAAGAAACACGGAATTTAAACCGGTTTTTTTTTTTATTATTATGCTCCCCCTCCCGCTCTTTTGAAATCACCGCGGCGTGAGACGGAGATTGCGGCGACGATGAATCACGGTGGCAATCCTACTCATCCGTCGTCGCTTCCATTTCGATCATCTCTCCTAGAGACATGTGTCAGCGTGCGGACGGCTTCCACACATATATCTGTACCTATGGCAAAGTTCTGATTCATTTGAAACCCGAATGAAGCTCGTTTCCCCGAGGTGATTCGCACACGCCGGAAGCCGTTAAAGAGAGGCGTGATGGAGTACGTGAAGGAGAGAGTATTGTGGAGATAGAGAGGCGTAGGAAGGAGACTGCCTTTTCAAACTCAAGTATGATAATTCACTTCGTCTTCCCCTCACTCATTTGACTCGGTACCCCATGCATTTCGGGACGCTTCACGTGTACACAGAGGAAGTTATTCCTCACACATTTAATCAATAACGACGCGCCTACGGTTGGAAACTGTCGTTCCGAATTAACGACTATGTTTACGTCCAAGCGAAATTATCTTCATGGCCAAATCATTCCAAACTACAATCAAAACATCTACTGGAGAGGTCGCGTTGGGTTCTTTTCGTGTGTGAATGTATAAATGACAAGTGAAGGTTGGGCAGCCATTGCGTAATTTTCGTTTCTTTTCCCCATATTTTCCCGTGTAACTGCTTTCATAAATACTGTGACTTTTGGAGACGGAGAAGGACAAGGACCCGGAGAATAACAAGAAAATAACGAAACACGGATCGAGCCGACGGGGTGGATGCCTTCACTACTGCGAAGGTAATGGATTTCCTCGTAAAAACACCCTTGTTTTATTTGAGTTGAGCCTTAAACCCAAGTTCAAAATCATGTTACGAAGGCATGGTAATGGCTAGAAAAGCGATAAAATTGAGAAAATACAAGAAGAAAAAGGAAAGACGCAAGAAAAACGAAACTAGGCGGGCTCTGATCTCTCCCTCGTTCATTCTCGCGATGTTATTTAAACTCCACTCGTTTGATGATGAGAGAAGCTCATCCCAAGAAATTACCTACAGCACAAAGGAAGGCAGTTAAATAATAATAGTAGCACGTCAATAAGAAATGAAGTAGAACTTCTTCGCCGGCTAGACTGCATGGCTAAAACAGAAGTTTCTACTTTAGTCCATTCAAAGAAGAAAATATTAAGAAAACTTAGCAACGGTTATATCGGGTAGAAGTGTATACTGGCGCATTCTCAATGTTTTTTTCGTTCTTTTCTCTCATCAATATGTATTTATTTCTCGTGATCGGTTCGTTATATATTATCAATGCCGTGGAAGATGACTCGGCCGGCTGTTGCACGCGCGCCTGTGTTTGGCAAGCGCGGCCCCGTCAATTATATGGGAGGCAACGGGCCGCCATCTCCCGACGTCATTAGAATGATGCCCGGGCCCATTATTGACACGCCATGACAACTCCATCATCAGATAAACGTCGGCCGGGCGGTCAGCCGATACAAAAACATCGCCTGTATCCAACAGTCAGTTCCAAGTGTTCCGGGCTCTTTTTACCATTCTTCCAACCCACTTGATTCTTTCTGATGGATTCCAGTCTCTCAAAGTGGGATTGAATTTCCAGTTCTTTTTTTATTATTATTATTTTCTGGCCGTTTGATCGAATTGATGCCAACGGGCAGTTGATGGGTGGAGCTCATTCGGAGAGGGGGGGGGGGAAGAAATTTCAAAGTTTTATAGAAAAGTCAGCTGTCCGAATACCTTCAACATTAAACAAGAGGACGTCTAGCGCCGTTAGCACTTGATCCATCCACACGCCCAAATAACCTGTTGCAGCATCGGCCATCCAAAACGTATTGGCATCCGCAGTCGAAAAAGAAAGCGGTCGTTCTATCGATGCCTATGCCCACCGTCCATCGAGTATTGAAGGTCTCAACTTTAATCTTTTAGGGAATAATATAACAGCCGACTGCGAGTGCCAACAGCACCAAATCATGGGAGAGAAATTGAGCTAGCACCGTGAAAAGATTAGCGATATTAGAACAGGAATAGTAGCGCTTATTTGTCAAAGGAGAATATTAAACACGGTTGTTCCTGAGACACATACGAGCCATAAACGAAGAATGCGAACACAAAAAAACACGGGAATAAAGATTAGTCCGTTTGGACGATGCCATCTACAGGGTCGGTAAGCAAGTGAGGCGTGGGACGGGGGGCGGTTAGGACAGAGAAGAATTTCCAAATGATGCGTCATTGTTTCACGTACCGCACGAAAAACCTTCAACATTACGAGCCTATAAAAAAAAAAACGGGGGAGCCTGGAATATCATCCAGCGGTGGTGGTAATCTTTCCGTATTGTTCGACGGGAATCGTAAAACGGATACGTGACTTCGGAGGCCAAGTAGCAGATCCGATACCGAAATCCCGTCAAGTGTACCGACTACAACAGAGTCTTAAACGACAAATCGTAAATCACTCGTTTTATAACTTATAAGACGCTATTTTCTTGTCTACTAGAGCAACGAACGAACGAACGCTGCCAGCCAGACTATAACAGAGTGAGTCGGAGCTGTTAGCAAATTTCCCTGGAGAAAATGCCAGGAGAGACACAAAAGAACGAGCGAACGTCTATCAAGACATTCCTCGCTGGCTCTTGTGATATCGAGAAAAGACAAACGATCACTCTATAAAAACGTACGAAATATATCCTTTTCCATCCGTCTCTTAGCGCTGGGGAAATCGTCTTTCAATCTTGCATCCACGCAACCGGGCGAGTTATCGTTACTGCTCCGACAGAGCTGTCTTCTTTTCTCGATTTGAAAATCCTTCCACTTTTGTGTCATCCAAACAGACAGCAGACCAAAGCCAGCCTTATCAAGTTTCAATGCAAATGGCTCCCGCTGCTGCCGATAGAGTTAACTCTCTCCCTCCCAGAGTCTCGACAAGGGAAAAAGCAAACTCGATTACCAGTATCTTTAAAGTCGTTTTATACCTAAATTCAGTCATAGTTGTGGGCAAAAATAAGACGAAGAAAAAGACAAGATTGTCAGTGTTGACTCCTAATAAAGCTTTCTTCGATCCAAGGGCACTGGACACCCTGGACAGTGACGAGAGAGAGAGAAAAAGAGACGGACAAAAGTTCATGTCATTGGCCCGTCTTATTAATATTACAATTCCACCAGTGAGCTTGTTTTTGGTGGAAAGGGCAGTTCAACAAACCACCCAAACCAAAATTTAAAAAAATAAAAATAAAAATAGAGAGATCATTCGGCGTGTCTCAAGACGAAAGTGGATGTTGCGGTGATGGACGGAGGGAGACAGAAAAATGTAAAACAAAAATATACCAAAAACAACAATTTCTACCTTTGGTGAATGCCCGTAGCTGCTGCAAGTGACGCAGACTGACGGACATCAAACTAGAGTTGAGTCGTAGTCGGATGGGCGCAGCTGAATCGATCGGCGGCTGATGGTGGACGGGAGCCAGCGTTTCATCGTCATCGTGGATCGTGGATGACACGGGCTGATTGACGTAACTCGCCAGGAAAATGCGCGTGTCACGGAGCCGGACGCGGCTGGGACAGATGCGAGGGTCCCTTAGACCTTCGACCCGCACCCGACGTCCTTCCCACATCCGATCAAGTCCCTTGACGACTTTTTTGATTCGGACGTTAATCGCCAGATTGGGATCGCCTACAATCGGCTGGTCTTGTGACTGCTGCATCAAATAGCGCAGACAGATCTCTTGATCGTCTTCGACAGTTTCACCGTCGATGCTGCCAGACTCGCTCGTTTGGCACGATTCAATCACGGCCGTGAACACCACCTGCGACCGATTTTGGCGCTCCTCTAGCGACCATTTTTCCAGCGGACAGGACCAGTCGGCCGGGCTGAGGCTGCTGCTGTTGCCATTGCCACCTTCAGCGTTTGATTGAGTAACTCCCGTCGCGCTCGTCACTTTCGCGGTCGTCACCCAGAGCGCTAACCAACACAGCCATGGCAGTCGTCTCATCATCACAGGCGCCATCTTTATGACACGAAGCCGGCGGGCACGGCAACGACGACGACGACTATTTATAAAACAAGGTGGTGGTATAGGACTCATCATCTCGACCGAAAGGCGGCGGTAGTAAAGCGCAGAATATATAGATTATATAGCCCCACACATTTGAAAAAGGAGAGTCCGTCCGAGTCGAGCGGGGGGCTGTCTGCTCGGTACGCCAGAGAGATGGCGCACTTTCACGAAGGCCGACGATGCCAACCGATTCCAATACGAAACACGGTCAATGGGATGGACTGATTTACATCAAATATTAACACCTACAAGCTATATAAGACATCAAACGCTTTCCTACTCTCTCTCTCTCTCTCTCTCCTATTTTATTTTATTTCTTCATTCTTCTCGAAATTCATTTTTGGTAGAGCCAATCAGATTCCCCAGACGATTTTCCTTCATTCTGATTTCGATTCTCCAGTCTCCAATCGAAACCTATTCAACTGGACAAAGGTTTGTCTAGCTAGCTAGTATATTACATGATTGTGTTTTGACAAGCAAATGAAACGAAAAATCAGCGATGACCAAGGAAAGACGTCAGAGAAATCTAGGATGGATCCTAAGATCGGCTTTTTCATCTTCGGCGCAAGGTAACTCATTGATATGTAGAATGGACTTTTTGTTTCGGGCTCTTTTAAGAAAATAGACAAATTTTTTGAAGAACAAAGAATGTTCTTTCTCTCTCTCTTTTACAGACACAATAGGGACTACACACATCTCATCTTCCCATCTGATTGATCCAGACGCCGGGTTTTTATCGAAAACTTATGCAATGTTCTAGCAAGGCTCTATTTTAATTTTGTAAAGGCAAAAGAGAAAGAAGAAGAAAAGAAGTTTTTTTTTCTGGCTGATTTGTTTCCTTAGAAATTCTTTTTCTTCGTCGTTGCGGGATTCGTTGAATTTACCATTTTTATACACTTCTTCTTTGTGGTTTCGTACACAGTCGATTGAAGTATCAGTCACGCTTTCGAGGTGCGGCCAATTCAACGCGTCCCGCGTTCTCATCAGAGAATCTCTGCCGCTTATTAATGAGATGATGAATATTAAATTGAATACTAATTACGTTGTTGATAGATTCCCCAATGAACGCCAAGAAGACGAAGGGACAGCAAATGCAAAAGAAGCGTGATTGCTAATCAAAATAATCATAAAAAATAACCATTGTGATTGCTTCACGCTACCGAAAATGATGATGTTGATGGATTCCGAAAACGAATCACAAATACAATAAGGATAATTGATGTTAAAGATAAAGCGAGAAAACTTGTGTGGAAGACAATCAACGACCTAACGTCTCTATTATTTCTCATTCGAGAGAAACGTCAACAACAACAACAACAACAACCCTATATACGGTCTAAACAGCAAAATAGAAACAAAAGAGAAAAAGGGAAAAATGTTTGGTTAATTGGAGATTCCAGTCTCTTAGCTGTTAAGAGATATGCCATTCTTGGCTCTGCTGGTTAAACCGGGTTGTCATTGCCCTTGTCGTTTTCAATAAATACAGAAATTTGTTCGACACAATAACTTTCAAAGACTATTTGAACGCTGTATAATGTGAACGAGCTGCTCGGAAAGAGAGAGAAAAAAAAACCGGGACGTCGTTTCGAATTGGAACGGGAAATCACGCAAGACGAGCAGACAGCCTTCTTCGCCACAGACCCTGGGCGCCACTCCTTTCGTTTGAATTTCCCAAATGCATATCAACAAATTTAATTAGAATAGACAAGACGAACCAACCGCGATTGTGTCACCGAACTTGAATTTCCCTATTCAAGTCCGTACGTCCCGTCCTAAAAACTAAACAAAAAACCTGTCGAAGTCAACTGACGAGATTTCAAATCACGCAAACTAGACGAAAATCAATCGAGCGAACATCAAAGAAAAAGCCAAGGGGTTAAAATGTCTGTGCGATGGCGACGAACTGATCAAAAAAAGTCCTGGAAACAATTTCTTCTGAACAAAAAAACACGAATCAATGGTGCAGTTTCAAAAGCTTTTAAAGTTGTCACGCGGGAGTACGAGGGGCACGCACGCAGGTTGGCGACGCAACAGGCGCAAAGGCGCACCGATGTTGCGCAACACTACGAACAGAAAGCACATCAGTAAGGCACACTGGAATCGGGAAGAGGCAAACAAACACTTTGAAATGCGGAACACTGTGAAACACCAACAACAACCATCAACTGATGGAGAGCTCTGCGGGGATCTGCTCAGGACGGAGGGCAGTAGTTCACTGAAATCAACTCGGGCGAGTAGCACCGGTGAGACAAGAGGAAAACCCATAAAAAGAAGGGCCAGCAAGCTTCAAAAAAACGGTGCATACATACGCCAGAGTCCCCCCACCGTTTATCTCCACCAACCAGAGAGCAGAGAAAACGAAGCAGATAGACCTGGCTCTCTCTCTCTCTCTCTCTCTCTCTTATTCTCTCGTCGTTTCGAAAAGACACATACTCAACCACACCCCTCTCTCCCTTTTTTCGCCTGAGATGGTCGATCTTTTATGGCCGTCGTCCAGCAGCGCCAGCAGAGCTCTCGGCGGAAAAAATAGAATATATAAATCGTAACGCGGCGAAACTCCAATTTTTGTCGATTTTCTTTTTCTGCACTCGGTCGTCGGAGAGAACGACGTCAACAAACAACGGGAGCAGCAACAAACAGAAACGACAGCGAGAACTTGATTGCCGATAAAATACCGAAGTGTCCGGCTTCAGTTGCGACTTTGGTTAGAGGCCAGCAGCAGAGAGGACAAAAGGGACGGACCTGACGAGACCACACGAGACGCCATCTGGCGCGCTATTCAAATGGGCACCAAGGACGCAAAGTTAGGAAACAAAAAAAAAGAGCCGAAGCTACCGCTGGAGATTCCACCAACAATACACGAAATGACCCCATATATACGTGTGAAGGTAACGAAAAAGAAGAAAAAAAGAGAAGGGGCAGAAGATGAGACGATGCTGAGGGGGTCGCAAGCGATTGCATCCCGTGATAATAATTGGCGCGGGAAAGTAGTCAGGTTGATCAATGACCCGTTCGCGTGCGCCATGGGCTCGGTAGAACCAAGACCCTATCAGGCTCAAGCAGCAGGGTGGAAAACGAAACGAAAAAAGAAAAAGGCAAAAGAAAAATATTAAAGAACAAGTCAATATCAAACCTTCTCAGCTGATTCCATCATCAACCGAGAGCCCGTTTTGTTTTGACCATCTCCCCCCCCCCTTTAAATGGGGAGATTTCTCGGTCCTTCCACATCGGAAATTTTTCCTGGGCCTCTTTTTTTCGATTTTTTCCAAAATAAATCATGGCACGCAAGTGAAGCAGGAGAGGATCTTTCAGACTTCAATGGAACCGGAATATACCTCAAGCGTTCGAACCGTTTTTTTGAGAACGCACGCGGAAGAAGAAGAAGAAGAGCCAACACACACACACATTTGCATACAAGGCATCCCTCCTCCGCCCATTAAGTTCCAGTTCCATCTGGGATTGGTTCGGACAGAGGGGTTTTGTATTATTAGTAGCCCCTTGATTAGAGCCCCAGCCGCAGCAGATCACCCGGATGATGGGGAGGAGGGATGAACGAAGACGTCATTCATTTTTGATTAACAAAACATTCCCTCGTTAATAGATGAGAGGGAGAATAGAAGGAAAAAGTTTAACTTCAAACTCCCTTTATTGGATAGACCCAATTTCACACGGTCAAGAGAAGAAGAAGAAGAAGCATCTTTTGGGTTGTCTAGTTTCCATTTTGCTATTTCATCTTCCCCTTAGTATCGCAGTAGTTAAACCGAGGGGGGAAAGAGCGAAAAAAAACGGTTTAGGTAACATTTCAATCGATTATCTTGGCATCTGAAGGACTCATCCGTTCCGAAACGGTCAAGTCTATTAAGGGTAGACAGAAACAGACACAAAAAGAGATTTGTACGACGAACCCTCTAGAAACATATAAAGATAACTTGTCTTATAGACACTACAGTATATATATACGCAGCGGCCAAAAGGTATACGCAACAATGTGTACCAAAGGAAGAATGAGAAGAAAAGTGTTTCCACTAAATTCTTTGACCGGGTCTAAGAGGAAAAAGGGGAAGAAGAAGAAAAAAACGTCGAACCATCCGGCGAAAAGATAGTATTGGAAACAAGGCACGATCGCCTTCCATTGATAGCGCACACGCCGCGTCCGGTTGTATAATACATTCTTCTTCAACCCCCCCCTTTCTTGCATTGACTCTACCATCCGGGGGGAACCCATGACAGGGGGGCTACTATAGACGCCGGTGCTTAGCAGTTCCGACACTCGGCGCAAACCCCAAGACTTTTTTTTCTGAAAAAAATAATAAAAAATAAAATCCTAACGTGGCCACCGCTGGAAACCCGTGAATCAACCGTGGGCCCCTTCTGCACCACCTTTCTTGCTCTTTTTCTTTTCTCCCCCCCAACGACCATCTTTATATGTGCCTTCAAAAGTCGTTCCTTATCGGCTGTTCTTCTTCTTCCCTGCTGGAGCCGTTTGCCTTGACGTATTCCATTAGCAAGTTCATAACATGTAAAGGCTTTTTAGGAGCGAAGGAGAAAGAAGGTGGGCTCCCTTTTTTCCTATTCTTCTCCTGGTTATATAAGGGGGGAAAAGAGACGAAGCAACAAGGAGGGTAGTAGTTCGTTATAAGGACCATTTTCATGCAGATTGCCGGAGCAACCTGCTGGATTCAGAATCGTTCATGCAGCATCTTCTTCCGTGCTATGCGCTCGTTCAGTTAAACAAAATAAAACACGGCCTCTTTCGTCCTATTTTTCGAGTTTCCAAACTGAGAAGAAGAAAAAATCATAAACGATCATCTTCCCCCCTCAACTTTTTTTTCTATTTGGTTTTTGTTTGACTGACTGTTAAAGAGGGAGGGGGGTGATCGACGGACAGACCTCCCCGTTCGCGCGATGGGCCGCTCAGATAATACGACGGGCCATTTAACGGACTTGAAGACCGCAATTTGTCTTGTGGTCAGGTCACGTCAGGTCGCAGTTTCTTCACGAACCCCTCCACCCACCCCAAAAAAAAGTCCTTTTCTATGATATGCCGCGCTCACTTTCTCAGTCGCATATACCTTCCTTTTGATCGTGGGGACTATGTGGTCTTGACGTGTTGGCTGGGCGGGAAGCGATGCTATAAATAGCTGGGAAATAGTAGCGACACAGATAGAAATGAAAGAAGAGAGGTGGCCCCCCTGGACTTTGAACCAGCTCAATCATGCAAAACAAGACTTTGGTCTCTTAACTGACGGGTTCCACTGGCCCAGTGATTTATCTCGGACGAGCCCCACAGCCACAAAAGCTCACGTGCACACCTCACTGTGTAAACAGCCATCGATCGTCGGAGGAGAATCAAGCGGCGACGGCCGGCCGGCGGAAGGAATTTGAACGGTGACAACAGTGGCCAACCTTTTTGATGATCTGTTCTCGGCTTTTTCTCGCATAACTAGTCCGTCTGTTGTTGGGTTCGCCAGCCTGTCTCCCTCCAGCTGACGGTGATGGACTCTGTTTGCGTAAGAACGACGCCATTCATCACTGTTGAAAGCCATTACGGAATTTTCCGTCAACTTCCCCGGGCGACAACCCACAAAAATGATGAGAGTCGAATGAAAGGCCAACAGATTGGGTCCGACATTTTCCAGCGGAACGAGGCCGCAACGAGAAACAAAACGAATTGGGAGCGAAATAAAGAATAAGCATCAGAATAATACATAAGAGAGCGAGAGAATGAAAAGATGATTTCTTTTGTGTTTCCAATCTAGCAATCCGGTATAACAATAACAGTAAGTCAGCTGTTAAAGTCATTTCTGCGGCAAAAGAGGAAAACAAGACGTTGCAGAGAGAAAGAGAACTCATAACTCATTTGGCGCCTGCCGCTTATTGGGATCGCCATAGGTCGCCCAATAAGGAAACGTGAGCGTGAGTCGAGTGTGTGTGTGTATGTGTGTGTGTAGCAGGGGCCGAGACGCACGCGGATACGCAGTCACACAAGGCACACATCCAGCAAAAACACGAACGAAGAGAGTCGAGAGAGAAAGAAACGAAACGAAACCAGAAGGCCAACTGTTGTTCCTGCCCCTCCCAAAGTCTCTTCGGTTCAATCTAAATCTCGCGCGTCAAGCCATTCCAGTCTATTACTTATCTATGGAAATTTGTAGAGCTCAAAGTTAGAATAGCTTATATAAGAGACTGGAGCCACACAATTTTGAAAATGACGTCCACGACGATAATGTCGTCAACGTGTAACTTCTCCCCCCCCCCCCCCGCCGTAGTCTTCGCTTACAATCAAAATACCGTACACACACACACACACACCGGTTTTATTTTGATTTTTTAAAAAGAGTTTGGAACGTATTTTGTTGTTTTTCGTTCCTTATAAAATCATCGATGTCTTGTTTTATATGGTCACGAGCTCAATTAAATGGAGAGAGACACCAAGATAGATTGGAACACGTTACACACACCTCAAAACAAGTCTGTACACACCGGGAGGAACACTGGAGAACATCGAGGTCGGAACTCTCTCTCTCTCTCGTTCTTGTGTTGGACAGCCATCAACGGCACGAGCCGAGACAGGAATTTCGATTTATTGATTGCTGCACGATTCTTGTGATGCTCATGAAGATTACCCTTCTCTCTCTCTTTTTCAAGATATCGGTTCCATGACTAATACATGGAGTCGTTTGGGCTAGAAAATTATCATCGAACGCCTCTAAACATAATATTTCGTGCATGAATAAGGACGAAGAATATAGTATCTATAGAAGATATCCTTGAATATTTCATTCGGGGGGTGAGGACGCTTTATTACGTAATTTATGACAGTTTTCTTTGAGAGAGGGATTCCGGACTGATGAAAGACTTCCTGCCAGCGACCCTTTCTCTCTATTCTCTACCCCCTTCCATCCATCGACTGAATACAGAAGTACCACGTTATAAATATAAAGTGCGTGCGTCGGGAGCGGAACCGGCAGCTCGGTCGGTCGGTCAATCAAAGAATTCCTAAGGAGCTCCGAGATTTTCATACAAACAACAACAACGAAACTGTCCGTCAACGGGTGGAGGTTCACAAGGGAAAATAAAACAATGTCCGAAAAGAATGATGATGATGAATGAATGGAAAAAAAGGACGCACCATATGTCTCTTTGATGAGGAGGAAATGATCGCCCATATAGTCCACCGCCTACCAGCGGGAGAAAAACGGGAGGGAACTGGAAAAAAGAAAAAGAAAAGAAATTTTTTTTTTTCTTTTTCGATTTTTTGGGGATTTGTAATCTTTTCTGTGAGGCGCCACTGTGCTGAACGACGACGCTGACAAGGGGAAGTTGATGGTAAGAGAGTCCATCAGACAGCCCATTTGCATACGGATGCGGCGGATGGATGCGCCGTGATGCATTAGTGCCCTACGTCTAACTGTTTGTGCTCATCCTGCTCTTTTCTCTACAGGGTGTTTCGTTGTTCTTTTGCCTTTCTCCATTTCAGCTTTCGTTCGGGAGGAAAGAAATGACTCGACAGACAGACGGACAAGAGACCAGCGCGAGCACACCCACGCCCATTAATGTTTAGCCCCAAAAAACACGAAACAGGGAGGGAGGGCAAAACAACCCAAAAACTAAATCTTGAAATAAAATCATAATAATAAATAAAAAATAAAAAGGGACGAACAAGACCAGACTCTATGGCCGTAATTTCATGATATTATATAACCCCCTTTTGAATCTTAAAAAAAATAAACTCCAGAGCAGTATATCAAATAAAACAAAAAAAAGAGAACCATTAGAGACAGATTCATCAAGAGGTTAGACTGGGCTGGAAAACGGTCCGCCTCTTTCGTGACGTCTCCATTTAACAGCGAGATGGAAAAGGTGGAAAAAGTATCCGGCTCCTTCTCACACGGATACCCTTTCTCTCCTCTCGGGCTCTCCACACATTGTCCGATACGGATCGATTTCAATCACGTCGTCGTCGTGAACTAAAACCTCCCCTCCCTCTTTTTTGTTGTTTGTTGTTGTTTAGTGTGTGCGCGTCTCTCTACCTGTACGTTATAAGTTATCATATCCCCGGCGACGATAAGAACTTACCTGATGATGGCGAGCCGGGCGAGGTGTGGATGAGTTTCAGATTGCGCAGCGTGATACGCAACGGCGCCGAGACGAGGTGAAGTGTCTGATTGAGCGGATCGATCTGGACGAGAAAGAGAAGCACGTCGTGCACTCGGATGCGGAACTGGGGCACGCACGAATTTTCGCGGGCGTCAAACAGATCGTGCAAGATTAGCTTGGCTTTGATCAATGGACCGTTGACGGCGCCCACGGCCGGCAGCGGATCCAGCGCGTTCGATTGTCCGCCGCCGCCACCTGTCAACTGTTGGCCGCGCGAGTGCTGAACCAGCGAGCCGACCATCGACCATTCCGTGCCGTTGACCAGCGAGCGGATCACCCTGCGCATCGAGACGCGGATGGTTCCAAGATCTCGGTCAATGTCCTCGACGGAGCCGGTGAAGACCAATTGGCAGTATCGATACCACTCTTCCAGCAGAACGCTGGCCACTTGACCACCGCAACTTTTGGCCAGTCTCGAGCGCGTTCGTCGATTCGCATTCGAACTGCCGTTTTTCCGCCGTCTGCTCGTCGAGTGCCACTTGCGTTTGGGACCGATGGGAGAGCGGATGATTCCGCCGGAAGCATCGAAAACACTTGTCGATACGGATGTCGAGTTGGAAGAACAGTCGATGCTCTTACAAGCCGCGAGAGCAATCAGCGTCCACAGGAGCCAGCGCATTTTTCCGCGAAAAAGTTTGAAATTGGCGCCACACTAAATCACTTGAAATGTTTCAATCCAAAATGTTTGTTGGTTTGTTTCTCTTGCTTTCCGATTTGTTGTGGTTGTCCTCGCTGAAAATGCACTGCTGGTTTATTGCCAGCCAGGTAGGTACTGAGTCGTGGAACCCGAACGTAGGCCGTCTTTATGCAGCTTCGTCGGCCACCATTCGCTTTTCCTCCCCAAGATGGACTAAAAACCAGTCCCCCTGGTACCATAGGCTCTTCTATCTACTTCTCTCTCTTGTCTAGCTCTCTCTCTCTCTCTCATACCTGCACTATCACATAACCCTCCCACATATGCAGAAGGCCCTTGTAATACGTTGGGTGTATACACAACAGGCAAATGGGTGATGCCACCGTACCGACACTGGGCTCTCTCGTGGTAAAAGTAAGTGGTGGCCTAGCGGTACGCATGTAAGTAAGCGGTGGCGGCCGCACAAGCAACCAACAGGAGGTAAATATCATATAGAGAAAGGAAAACATCATGGACAACCCGCTGAAGCAGAAGAAGAAGAAGAAGAAGAGGGAAGGAGAAAAAAAAATATAACTATCACTGGAATCAACAAATAACCAACAGGAGGCAGTCGTTGCTCATGTAGTATCTTTCAAAGTCTATTTACCGATACATCCACCCCCCGAGTGTATCTATTATTGCGGCGTGAATAATAAACGAAGAGAAAACCACGGACAATGCAGGGAGGAAGGAAAAAAACAAAACAAAATGAAAGGTACTCTATAACAGCGGCGCAGTTATTGTGCGTACCGACAGATGAGGGAGAAACAATCACGGCGCAAGTCGGACGGAATAAATTGTAAAGACAATCGGTAAAACAAAGTAAAAAAACAAACTCGCGAGTTTCGTAACGGATGAGCGATTCGAATCCGAAATGTATTTCTTCCCCCAAATTTCATAGATAGATTTCGGTTATTCGTTCTCCCCTGGCATATGGAGAATAGTCGCGCCAGTGTGTTGAAACTCGAAAAGATGAGAGACGGAAGATATTGTGAAAAACAGTGGAGCGGAATACTCTGGCCAGTCCATCCGACTATAAGGACTGAACAACCAAACAAGTCAAAAGAAATGACCTTAATTGGAAAACTGTCAAACTAGCGAGCTGCTCATCGTCTGCTCCCCCCACGTGAGCTTCAAGTTGTTGGACCTAGTTCTGGCCAGTCGGTGCTGATATTTTGTCAGCCAGAACCATCAGCGGATCTTTTTGAAGTCGGACTTGGGACGGTTGAATGTTGGATAACGCCAAGTCCGTCCTTCCGAGTCCAATCTGATGTGACATTTGAGAGAGAAATCATTTTCTCTTTTTTTTCTCGATTCCAATGGAAAGAAAAAAAAAAGCTAAATGACGGCACCCTTGGCCATCTCGCTCCCCCCTCTTCATATTTTCTGTCAAAGAAGCTGCTCCCCCCGGAAAAAAAGAAGAAGAAAAAAAAAAACATCCACTAGACGGTCGGGAAATGTAAGATGGGGGACTTTTGGCCCAGCATGCAAGAGAATCAGAAAAAAAAGAATAAGGGAAATAACTCTTTGAAGAAGAAGAAAAAAAGAAGAAGTCTCAAATAAAATTATATACGACATTTGAGCCGATCGCGCGCTAGGCGACGTGCTGTGTGTCGCATTGAAGTGCCAATGGCCCTGAATAGAGACGGATTAGCCGGACCATTTTTGGATGTCCCAAAATGTATTTTCTTCTTCATCTTTCCCTACGCTTCTCTTTCATTCCAAGTGGAAAACCCGTCGACCGTCTTTTCATTCGTCCCTTTTTCACTGTTAACTTATACGACGTAGACATATATACACGACGAGGAGGTACGGGCGACAAGAGGCACGAACACACGGGGTCTGGAATTTCAACTACACACACATATATATATATGTATCCAGCTGGATCCCGCGCGGACCCTGCAACAACAGTGACGGGATACTAGTTTTGCCCCTTTTAAACTGCCCAGCCGCCCGCTTCGTTTTTCTTTTTTTTTTTTTTAAAGGTGAACAAGAAGCTAAACGGAATAGAAATCGACATCAAATCAAATGTTTCAACAACAAGAGGGGGGACAAATAAATAAATTCGAACGACTCTCTCCCTGTCGTGTTGGACGTCATTCAAAGACATTCCAAGTCATCGGTCTTTCCTCAACTGCAGTGTCGTGGGATATGAGATTCGATTTTGAAATTGTTGGTTTTGTCTGGGCCGTTTGAAATTTTCCAAACGACGGGGACGACAATGGCGAAGAAAAGAGTCGACCGAACCGGACGGGAGAAGTCATTAGCGATCATGGGTCATTAAAGTATAATGACGGCGCAATAGATTTGCTGGTGGCATTTGGAGGAGGAAGGAAAAAAATGTGACGGGTCACTGGCCGTTGCCGGTCGACGGCAATGACTGATGAATCGATCAGACATGACACATACGTGACGACTGCTCCGGGAAAGAACGTCGAACCCTCGTCTCTCTCTCTCCCGTGCAGTACAAATGGAAATAAGTAGAATGTTGATGTTGTTGCTCCGCTCTGTTCTTTCGATTGTGAAAAACGCGCAACGCGAACGAAAAACGTCTGGCGAAATCGTTGCGCCAACGGGAAAAGAAAAAAGAAAAAAAAAACGAAGACAGACGATCCCTCTTTTCTTTCAGAGTTTATCTTTCTCTCACTTTCGTTCCGCTAAATCCACGCTAGAAAAAGCCCCAAAAGCGCAGAGAATCAAATGTCTCTTCTCTATAAAGAAGCGGAATGCGGAATGGAAATAAAACAAAGCCGAAGAGAAGACTCAATTGATGCCCAATTCGTTTCTATTGTCTCTACTACTACCAGTTGGTCACATCGACAGATAGAACAGCAACAACAACAACAACCAGAAAAGACGAGCTAGAGAGAGAGAGAGAGAGAGGAGAAGGTTGGACGGACGAGACCGACGGACGGATGGATGGACGGTGATTGATTTCAATCGTGTAGAAAACACAGGAGAGCGGAGGGGGGAAGCATCCTGCAGACGCGCGCGGACACGAGATGGAAATCTATTGGCCCCTCTGACTGACGAAGACGAAGAGGATAGTCCCTAACTCGGTCCGGACAACAACTTCAAAGTGGAGGCGCGCACATATCCCCACAGTCGGCACTGAAGTTTGGGTAGTTTGAAACCATTCTTCGCTTGATTCCTTTTTGTTTTTTTCTCCGAAAAAAGCAAAAAAGAATCTAAAACAAAGTGGGGGGAATGCAAATGAGTCAATAAAAACGTCATTACAACTCGCGTTCGGAGCGGATCACCAAAGAGGAGAAGAAACAAAAAAGGGGGAAAGAAAAATGTAAAAGAATAAAACACACCCAAAAAGAACCCCCCGAAAGAAAACCAACAAACAACAAGCGATCCATTCGAGAAATCGTTATTTCGGATCGACATTTCCAAGAGCGGAAAAAAAGTGTGTGTTGAGCGGTCCCAATGTCCGATCGCCCGATCGGGTCGGCACAATAAGGGCGCCATATCGTCCGACCCCTTTAGTCCCCTTTTTCTTTTTATCTTTTATTTCATTCAACTGTAATGACCGTGGCAGCTCAGACAAGTCGAAAGAAAGCGACAATATAAGGAATGGAAAGTGAACCATCGAATGATGACGTTATTAAAAAATAAATTTCCCCCTTTGGTATTTCGAGTCGCACCAAATTGGAGAAAAAAAAAGGGGGAAATAAGGAAGAAGAAGAAAAAAGAGTGACGAACGAACGTCATCAATCTTATCTAGATTTTTTTAAATTCTTCCTTCTCTCCTCTCTCACCTTGTTTTGAAGCCGAATATATATCAAATGGCTTTTTCACGCGGGACGAGCTGGAGAGCCGAAAAGAGGCCGTCAAGTGCAGCCATCGTGACAAATTAACCGGATCACCATCCACACGACTTGTGCCCCTATATATATATCCACTTATAAACTCAAACACGCATCTCTCACACTCTTTGACTTTTCCCCGTCCAGATAGCGTCGATTGGGGCGCGACTTGGTCACGACAATCCCATCAAGGGTCTCTCCACGACGAGAACCAACAAAACTACAACAGCAACACGAATGTGTAGTGTAGAAAAGGAAAGAAGAAGAAGAAAAAAACCCACACACACAACCCCGAAATAAAATAACCTTTGAAAAAAAAATAGTGATGGACGTGTATAAATTTATATAAATAAATAACGCAGATATACGAGTTAAAACCGGTACGTGTGTGTGTGTGTGAATGAGTGAGTGAGACAACCTCCAAAGGTCTTCTTCCATTTCATTCCCCCAACGTTCGTGCATTTCGTGTCGGCCTACGGTCGCACACAAATCCTTCCGCCCTATTCTCCCTTCACACCTTGTGCGGAGGAGTTAATGGTTCGTCCCCAACCACCCCACCAAGATTTTGTCGAATAGGTGGTGAGAACGGGGGTGGCTCTGGTCGTGATCTGCTCTGGGCTTCTCAGACTCACGCTCTGCGCTGGGCTCCTCTTTTGTTGTGTGTGTGTGTCACAGGGCGATATGGCCGCGTCATGTCCACACGATTAGGGGGTGAGAAAAAGCGAGGGGTATAGAGGGTTGTGACAGGAGAGGACCAAGATGCAACGGGAATCGAGCAATCAGTCTCCCT
Source organism: Daphnia pulicaria (assembly GCF_021234035.1). Taxonomy (NCBI): domain Eukaryota; kingdom Metazoa; phylum Arthropoda; class Branchiopoda; order Diplostraca; family Daphniidae; genus Daphnia; species Daphnia pulicaria. The sequence goes on from NC_060918.1 coordinate 11,750,981, forward strand.
TGTCAATCGTTGGTGATTGTATACGCTTCTCTCCTTAAGAGAGACTTGTCGTCGGTTCTCCAAAAAGCTGATGGCTTTCATCAACAGGTATAGGCGTTTCTGGGTGGAGAAGGAGGAGGAGGGTGGAAGTGAAGATAAACACTTTTTCCAACATTTCAACCGGAGGCTGAGCCTCTGCTTTTCTCTCTCTCCCATGATCCCCATCCGTCGACCCTCTTTCTGTCGTCATCAACTCACGTGGAAATATCGGAGAATAAAAACCTCCCCACCGGAAAAATAAAAGTACATAACTTGTCATCGTAAGCGCAACATAAAAAGCCCATTGGTCTGCGGGCGCCACGACAGATGAAAACATTTTTCTCGGCCCGTCATTGAATCATCAAAGAAGAAACTTGTTGCAACTCGAAACGAAAAGTTACCAGAAACATTTCTCTTCGTCAAAAGAAAATATATATATATATAAGGACATTATCCACCCCGAGGCCAGAAAAGACCGGACTTCATCATCAATAAGGTCCGTCATCTTTTAGATTGTCGTCATTCAAAGGACTATTTGACGTGAGCGCGAGCGCGCTCAGTCGGCCGCTCAAACTTTTCAATTAGCGAGAGAGACTCGGTTAAGGAAAGTGGCGCTGGAATGGCCGATAAGTGCAGTAACAGTTTTCTTCTTCTTTCTTCTGAAAGGAGGAGAAGAGAGAAATGAAAAGGTTGGACGCCGTTGACGACGGAGGAGGAGGCGGACCTCCTGGCGGCGACGGCCGCCAATGTGTGTGTGCCCGCGTCGTTAAAGATAATATACAGCGGGAGCGAGTGGTGTGTGCCGTTCGTCTCGTAAAATGAAACAAAACGAGAATAAATCTCAGACGAAAAGCGGCGAAAAAAATAAAATAAAATAAAATAAAAAATAAAAAGAAGGAGCGAAGAGCCAAGAGAAAATGTAAGGAGACTAGCGACACATGTTGCGTGAAGTTCGGGAGCAGGAGTCCCGGCACGCGAATAGACCCCGGAGCCACCGTGCCCAGAAATGGCGACGACCGTGCCACCTACAATTTCACGCTCCAAAGATATCAAGACGCTGCTGCTGCATAGACCAGAGAATAAAAACGGTGACAGCCACCAGTTGAATGTCTAAGCCTCGAAAAGAAGAAGAAAAAGAAAAAGAAGGAAATATATGGTGGAAATTATTATTAAAGAGGTCATTCGCTTTAGAAAATATGAACGTTTCCATGACAGCGGCGGATTTCCCGATAAAAGAAAGAAAGAAGAAGGCGCCGGTCCTTATTTTTCTCTAGACTCGGGGAGGTATATTAGTTTTATATTTCCCTCTCTTAACTCTCTTTCTCTATACACTAATAAAGCAGTGTGTGCTAGTGCCATAGACGTTTCTACCAAAGGTAACGTAGGTAGGACTGGTGCCAAGCTAAAAAGGACTGGGCTCGTATTCACGCCGAACTCTCGGCCGCCAGAAACGCAACATCAAGAGAAAAACACAAAAAAATTCCCATCGACCTGATCCGAGTTTTTATTTGAAAAATCCCCGAGCGGCAGCAGCAGCCCTTCATCCATGATGTCCTTATTCGTTGTTATTGCCGTTTGGTTTCTGCGCTATGCCTTGAGTGGAATCTCTTAATGATCCTACTGGAAAAGAAGAGATTTACACGGCCGGACATTATCGCTTAATTAAAAGAGAGATTGTTGGCGCTCTGTCCCGGATAGAACGAGAACGAAAAAGAAAGAAAAAACGATAGAGATTATAGGAAAGAAAAAAAAATAACCACCTGAAGGCAAGCCATGCTGAAGAAGAGACTGCCGTCCAATCAGTACACCCCATACGGCGCAAGTTTGAACAACAACATCAACAACAACAAAATATTTCTCCACTTGGGTGTTGGTATACAGTTGGAGGAGGAGAAAAAAAATAAGGAAAAGATGAAAAAATGAGAAAATGCTTTTTTGAACCATGAAATTTCTTTCCCCCCTCTAGTCGCAACATCCCAACTGGCTGTGTAGAAGTCAGCGCCGTTTCATTAATCTTCAACTGACAGATGGGCATTTGTTTTCGTTAGCGCTTGCCCTTTCGATCTATCGACTGGGAGTCTCTCCATCTTTCTTGTTTGTGGTATTTATTTACTTGCTGGCCTCCAATAACGCAGATACACGACCAACAAGAAAATGAAAAAGAAACAGGAAAATAAATAAAAAAAAAAAAAAGAATTGGATAGCCCATAGAAACGTCGACGGCGGCCCAGGTTGTACACAGTCGTCTCCGATTCGGGACCCAACACGACAAAACTGAAAGATAAATGCTCAGATGACTAAGAGCCCTCCGGGGGTGGTGGTCTTGCTCTCCTTTAAACCAGAATTTGAATTCAGTTTTTTTTTTTTTTTACATAATTCAGCGTACACGTTTTGGGAATTCGGGAAATCGAATTAACATCTGCGACACAAGACGTCGCGTGACTCTAACCCAAAAGTTCACTTTTCTTTTTCTCCCGTTTTCCTAAGTGCTTTTTAAGAAAAACGTCCAAGTGGGTCGACTCTCACCCAGGGAGGGCCCGGCCCAGGCTTTTAAATATCGGTCATTTTGATTAGCATCGGAAAAATATGAAGAGACTGTGACCAAGGCGGGGAGGAAATAGAGACAAACACACCCTGCAGTCCTACGAGGGGCTCGCTATAGCAGCTGCTTGTATACCCACGGCCGGGCTGCTAGCGGAACGTGATGATTGTCCACGATAACACATTGCTGGGCCTTTTTCTCTCTGTGTTGATGTTGTTGTTGCTGCTGACCGGTTGCTTACACACATACCAAAAGTTTGGTGTTGTCTGAATAATATACCTATAAGAACCAAATGGCCAGGTATAAGACAAATGTTTCCCCTGTCTATGCGTGTGTGTATCTATAAACAGAGGAAAGAAAATATAGAGACGGACATGTGCGACCGAGACATTTCGACCCAAAACATGTTGATGATTTCCTTTTTTTCTTTTTTACCCCCGTCAAATGAAAAGAAATAGAGGGGGGCTAACTAATACGAGGTTTCTTTTGACACGTGGTTGTCAATTTGATTCAATCTGTTACAGAGAGGCCGCGTTTTTCTTCTGATTTCCACGAGGAATGCCTTTCGGTTGGTTTCTTCTCCCCCCTAGTGGCTTCTCCGACCGTTTCCAAATGTCTTTCCTCATTTCTCTTTGAAAACGCACGGAGAGATAAACTACACGTATACGTAACATCGCGTGCGCTCCAACCACCACCACATCATCGCCTCGACAAAAATACTTGACGTCCCCGTTCTGAAAAGAGCCCACCATCAGAGATCCAATTTCACCTGGAAAAAACAACAACAACGATTCCCGATTCGAGACGAGATCAAAGGGAGAAAATTTAACGGTCGAATTCATTTGCAATGGTAATTCAACCAAACGGAGTAGCAGCAGCAGCGTGTAACATCTTCTATCTAGTGAAAAGAATGTGCCACGCGCGCACTTTTGGTCAGCCTCCTCCTTCTCGCATCGCCCACTCTTTTAATACCCTCAATTGATGCAATCGTAATAATAATACATCACGAGAGCCAACAAGCGCCTCGAAGGTTGGACTAGAGGCAACACGATGATGGTAAAGGAAACCAAAGTCTGTACGGACGAGGACTCGGAGGTCCTATCCAACACGCCGCTCGCTCGCTCTCTCACTCCGTTATTATCCTACAAGAAGAAGACGACGTCTAGTGGAAATCGCCCATCCTGGAGGGCGAAGCAATACCCCTCCAAAAGAAAAAAAAACCTTTCAATTTTTTGTGTGCCTTGTTCTTCAAGATGGAACGAAAGAATTTGTTTTAAAAAAAAACACAGAAAGAAAAAGAGACACATGAGTAGAAAAATACATAGTACTACCTAAATAAATTTAATCCTTTGATGGATTTTTTTATTTTAAAATAAAAGGAGAAGAAGAAAAAGGCCGCCCTTCATTTTTTTGGCATTTAAATAAACGCGCGCCAGCTTCAAGGAGAGGAGGAAAATTCACGACGCGATGGATGTATGGCCAATTTGCACTGCCTCTATTTGGACAGAAAAGAAAAGATGCGAGGTGCTTCTCTTCTTCTTCTTTCGGTGTGTATTAAACCTGTTACTGCGAATTTATATGCCCCGCTAGATCTGGCGGGCAAATAAAATGGAGGGGAAATCAGAAATGGAAAAAAGCCAATCTCTCTCTCTCTCTGTCTATCTGCAGTATCTTATATATTACAAGTCCATCCGGGAACGATATGATAATGGGTTCGTAAAAAAATAAAAAATAAATCTGCACACACCATCTCTTTTGACTCATCGTCGCCACGGCTGAAATCGCCACCACCACCACGACCAGCCGATCGCACACATAGTCTAAACACAACAACAAAACAAACACCAAAAAGCAAATGTTGGGTTTCGCCATGTTGCAAGATCGTTCATATTCATGAGTCTCTTTTCACTCTCGAGATTAAGTCACTCTCCCGCGGGTGCAGCAGTGCCACATAACTCGCGACCCCACCTGACATACGCCAAAACATGGGAGGGAGTTGCAGCGCGGCTTTTATTTAACGATGGCTGGACTCGCGCTTCGATTGGCGCCGCCAGACATTTGATTAAACGACATCCCTTTTTGAATTTGGTAATTTTGTTTTGTTTTTTCCATCTAGTCGATGGCGTCCCTATTTTGATTTTATCGTACGAGAAAACAAAACAAACGTAAAAGCGACGCTGGCAAACGTTTTTGGGTGGAGTCCTGGCGCCCGCTCACGTTGCACGGTATGTTATTATTACGTCTATAACACTGTTGGCATTGCACGGCGATTAAAACTCTGCGGACGTTTTTCAAGGCGCATATCGAAAACAGTAGACGAATTGTGAGGAAAAGATAAGAGCCAATAACAGATCAGACAGAGAAAAAGAAAAAAAAAAGAGGGGGGAAACAAGACGGCCATCAACCTGTCGATCGATCGGAATCGGGACACAAAAAGAATAAAACGGCTGGGGCCGTAAAACAACTAGCCAGTGCCAGAGAGAGAGTCCCCTGGCTTTGCTTTATTGGCAACTTGATACCAATACAAGCCAATGGCCTGTTTGTCTTCGCGTCTGTATCGTTTTGTTTTATAGACTCTGAAATGTTTCCCTTTCGTCTCCTTCCTTCTTCTTCTTTCCCCTAGCTGGCCAAGGCACTGTATTATCTCCCTCCAAACTTTTGTCAGCGGTCGTGAATCTGCTTTTCACGATCGCACCGTCGTTGAGGCCGGACGGCCGGGTAAGATAGCCCTCGTGAAACCTGTGCACGCCCGTCCACATATGGGCTGTAACAGAGATACATTTATTTTCTAGGGACTTTTTCTTCGGGAAAAAGAAGAAAAAGCCCAAAAAACGAGAGACAAAAAAATAGGGAAGTCTAAGGAAAAAGGCATACGACGCTACGACCTGCCAAGGAGTTGTGTTCTAATTCACTGGCTGACAGACCTCACAAGAAGAAAAGGAAGTCGGGAATACTAGAAAGAAATAGCCCCCAAAAATACAAATGGTCCTTTATTTTATTTTTCCCTCGACTGTTTTCCCTTTCAGGTGAGCTCATCAGAGATTTGAGGGGGGAAAAAAGATGGACACTAGTCCGACACGAACGGGGCACCCTCAAGCCAAGATAAAAATTCAAGAGAGGGTTGAACAACAAACAAGTCAAAAAAAGAATCATAAAACTTCTTGACAGGCCTGCTCACCCCTTTTGTCTCCCAACATTGAGAGTTGCAGGGACCGATCCTTAAACCTCCTCCTTCTCATTCCTTCGACGAGGAATTAGTCTGGCAAAGAACCAACAGCTTTACCAATTTTATCTCGCAACAGACAAATGGACGACGCGTTTCGTCTCTCTTTTTTTCTTTCAGAAACTTATATTGAACGCAGAGCCTGGGCTCGTCATTAGACCAAGTAGGGAGAGACGAATAGTTGGGGAAAAGTGCATTTTTTCATCCTCCTCACTCGGGAGGAAATACTTTCAGAGGGAGTGGACCACGCTGAAAGCATCACAATAATTCCACGTCACCTTTATTCCGACTTCGGGTCGGGTCATCTCCAAGATCGTACTCCATTTCTCTAACGGCCAGGCCAGTGATAACTCACGCAGTCTCACACACACACACAACGTCCATTGTTGAAGTTTCGTTCTCTCCCCATATATTTTCTCCCCTTTTTGTTACTCTGGTGATTCTGTATGCAACGATTGGGACCCACGAGGAAAAATCCAAAAGAAAACGGGTCATCTGATCAAAGATTCGACTCTGATTTTGTCAGATAAGAGGTTCGTGTAACACGGTAAGATCGTACAACATTTGGTTCGACACTTTGGTCGACTGCCCAGTTCTCGATGGGTTTTCGTGGCCAAATTGGGGAAAATGAACGTTGACGGTAGCAACGGTGAAAAAACAAGCATGTCGACCTCAGCTAGGAATTGCCATTACGCTACATATACGACAAGAGTTGAGAACCAGATTGGTCACTTACTATTTGGTTGTATGGGGGCTCAAGATCTCCAGATTGGGATGACAGTTCCACGGCAATCTTGTTTCCTGGAATCAATCCAGTCTGCTGAATGAGTCACTAACGAACGACGTGATGCCCAACACACCTGTCCACTCGATAACAGATCAACAAGGTTCTCTCTTTTCTCTCTCCAAAAAGTCATTCTACACAATTAATTTGTCTCCAAGTTGTCAAACACGTGGCGAGCTTTTGTCGAGAAAAAAACACTGGAATATTGGCAATATGCTGCATCACTTTCCCGAGGTAATTAGTGCAATGACAAATCGGTTCTAAATTTTTGTTTTGATTGCCGTGAGGATTTCACGGTGTTGTCAATTTATTATCTCTCGTTCAGACACACACCGCTGCCAGTTGGCAAACGTTGACAGCTACTCGTTAAATCCAGCGAAATTTACATTCAAATTTAGCCGGATGACCGAAATCCAGTTACAGGTTATATATGTATATATATATATAATATTTATTTTTATTCGTAGCTCTAAATTTGGCTGTTAGTTTTATTAGTTCACGTCAGCGCCGCATATGACTGTTAGAGACTTTGGACTCGTTTGTTTTTATGTGCCACATTCCAACTAGCAACGATGAGGCGTTCTGTTCATATTTAACGTCGCTCCCGCCTTCCGTTGGAATGCCGAATGATCGATGCCCAATATTCAGTAAATCAGTGGTTCTGCTTTGGGTGCTATGAGGAACGACGCAGTTACACAACAGAGAGAGAGACAGAGATAGAGGGGAAAAAATGTCTTTAAATAAAAAAAATGAGAAAAAATAAAGATGGCTCCACCCCTGCTGTGGCCATTGGGGTTTTCCTCTGGATACCGCAAGAGAATTCAAATGTATCTTCCTTATTTTATTTTTTTTCCTTCTTCTTGTTCATCTCAACTTTTCTCTTTCCTACGGCATCTACAAAAAAAAAAAATTTTTTTTTAGATGATTGATCAAGGATGTAATATTAGGGGGGGGGACCGTGATTTGCCCTGATTGTCCAGGGCGTCCTATCATCTAGGAACCTGATTACCATTGATCGAGAAAAACGATCGTCGGTTTCGACGATCGTAAGAAGAAGAAAAAGAGGAAAAAAAGATTCCGGTCGTAAAAATGTTTATGGCACTACTACCAAAAATGAAATCGCCCATATCCCAAAACGTTCAGGTTGTAAACAGAAAACCATTGAACGTGAGCATTTTCTGATTTTTTCTTTCTTTTCCTCGGAAGAAATTGGTAACAAAAGTTATAGGAGAGCCTATTCTTCCCGTAGAAGGTGTTCAGTTCATTTCACAGTTCGAGGGAGAATAAGTAGACCGAGGCACTTCAATCCAAGGTAGCTTGGTTCTTCTCCGCTGTCGATCTGAGTAGCACTCATCTTAATAGAGACCTATCGACAGGTTAATGAGACAGATGGATAAAGCGATTCAATCAGGAAAAAAAAAACGTCAGTCTGGCTGAGCCGTGGAAGAGACGGGCGATTGAGAGGCTTTAAGCAGCGCGATGCAACTCCACCCTTTCGGTGAGAACGAAGCCGGACGAGAGAGTTCTGGAACTCGGCTGTTGTGACGCCACTGTGGGATGAATAGCAATGCCTCTATCTCTTCTTATACACACACACAACCAGCACTCCTCCCCCGTTCCCTCATTAAATTCCCTAACACTCACTGTCGAAGCCATTAAGAATGGGATAAAAAACGAAAGAAAGAACAAGGGAAATCGGAGAGGCCTAGTTCATCTTCGCTGATCTTTCCAGTGTTATACGATCCTTCTCCGTTCTATAAGGCGGCGTTTATTTTTCCGATAGTGAAGACGCAACTCCTCCTTGAGACTAATGAGTCCCGATGGAGCTCGTTGATTGAAAAGGGGGAAAGAAAAGAAAAAAAAAACTTTTCGCTGCGTGAGAGAAATGATCTCCGATAACCTTTTCGAACCCCGAGTATAGAGGGGATGCAACAACGGGTGGTTATAGGTGATTTTGTGGCCCGATATAGGTTTATTGTTTGTTGTCAGTCGAGTCGGGACTCTCTCTAAAGTTGGTTCAATAATATCTAAAAGAGGTTTAAGGATTCCTGGAATTTCAGGCTGATCAACTCTTAACAAAGGTGGGCGATTAGTCGAGACTTAATACCCTGGTCGGGATAAAACCGAGCGATATAGAATTACTAGCTGCCAACATGGCAAGGAAAACTCTAGACGATCAAGCGAAACGAGATATACATTCGCTAGAATATAAAGTTATAGCTGCCGAATGCTTCAAAAAGAGATATACAGAAGCGAAACACAAATTGGCTCCCAGTGTATAAGCTGCACATATCGGGTAAGCCATCAGTAGCAAGTCAGACAGGTGATGGCTGTCATCAGAAAGTCATCGTCACGGATGATCAGCTGCCGGCCGGCAGGATATTTTGTCGGTTGGGGGCCAAAACCGCAGCAATAACAACCCACCCACTCACCTATGGCCCTCTTGAAAGCCTCCGAAATTTTCAAGGCTCGGCAACACAACACGAAGAACAAAAACAACACCGCGCGCATGAAGGTTCGGAGGTGTGTGTTGAAATCAAATAAGGCTGTCAAAACGGCCACGTTCGATGGTGGACGGCGATAATACCGGTATATACTATGCATGCTGAATCAGCGCACTCCAGTCGATCACACGGCTGAATAAGTCCATTGAACAGTCTCCGTTCGACCTCATCCGTTATAGAAAATAGAAGAGAGACAATCACCAACAATCGTGGGCTGGTTGGGTCTTTTTTCGACGGCCTGGACTTTTGATTACGATCTCCCCGACCCAATAGCGAATAGCGCTGGAATGAATAGAAGACTTGATTGGGATCGTCGGAACCTGGTTATCTTTTCAAAGGAGCGATAGAGCGGCAAAGCCCTGAGAATGTGTAGAGCTACAATCTATTTATTTAAAAAATCAAGTAAGAAGAAGAAGAAAAAAAGGATATATAAAGAAGGACGACAACAACAACAACATCCCACAAACTAGCCAAACCGGGTCAGTAAACAAAATTGTGACATGTGGCTATTTTTATCAGGAGGAAATATAGTGAAGCAAACAAGAATTTATTTTTTTTTTCTTTCCTTTTCCCAACGGAAAATGAACAGTCGCTGAGAGGTCAAATAGTCCAGCTTACTCGTTATTCAGTCGGCCGCAGGCTCAATTTTTAATTACTTTCAGGCCAAGGAAAGGTGTCGGATGCTTTAGATTTATTTATTTATTCAGGTTCCCTGTTCTCTCCTGTTTTATTGGCTTCTTCGGATTCTTTTTTCCTGTCCAAAGAGGAATCCTCTCTCTCCCTGCATGTTGCACGGCTTGATAAACACACGCCCGAAATACATACTACACGGACGGTTACCGTGTTGTGACCGCATCTGTGTATTTACTGGCGGAGGACAGCAGCGGCGTGGCAGTCGCCGTGATCCGCCGTGATTCCGATCATAAAACACGATTTACGGAAAGAGCACCTGGGTGGGAGCGCGCAATAGGCTGTACGAGCCGTCGCGCTCGTTTGAATATATCGCGCCGGATAGAAAAAAGCAAAAGAGAGAGAGAGAGAGAGAGAGAGAGAGAGAGTTAAATAAAAATAAGTTTTCCAAGCTTTTCTGCCGTCAGTTGGGAGAGCATTATTTCTTCCCGCCAGTTGCTTAAGTATTTGAATTACGACGGGAGCTTACACGATCGGACAATGGCACACTAACCGATTCCCGTTTCAATAAACAAGAATTTTAGTAGGGGGGAAAGAAAAAGGGACGAAAAGACTTCTATTCGGGTTTATTTTATTAGAATACCCCGTTTTCATTTTTGTTCAAAAAACGTTTGGGGGAAACAGTTTTACACCTGAGAGAAGGTTGAACTGCTGATATGTCGAGCTGTCAAGCCTGTCTTATATTCGTGCGCCTCTACAGGACGTGTGGTAGTCGTAAAAATGATCGGAGATCGTAACTCTTTCCCTCGTCCTTGGCGAGGCGTTCGCAAACCAACGATCCGACAGTTTCGACTTAAGCGGCGAGAGAAATATATACATGCACCGACGGGCCAGAGAAATATTCGTCGCCAGACCCGTGGTATTCGCCGAAGTCTATCCTAGCCATAAAATGAGAAGAAAGGTGTCTCTGATTGTGTTCGACAAGAGTCAAAGAAATGAAATAATGGCCAAAGAATAGACCGTCGCTTTGCAATTGAGGAATTGACTCTCACCAGTTCAAATTCTGCGGTACAATGAATTCGCACAAAGAAAGGAGTGCATAAAAATTTCAAAGCCCAAAAAAAGAAAAGTAAAAAAAAAAAGAAAGAAATAATTTAAAGAAGAGGGCGATCTAAGAAAGACCGTCGAACGAGCCGTTTCTTTTTCTGCTTTATTTTTACGACTTTCTCTTCCACCCGTGCCGCCGAATGTGTCGCTCATTCGGCAGGGGATTTCATTTCTTGTACTTTTAAGTTTTTTTTTTCTTTTCGGCCATAGTTCCACATAACCGTAGTGGAAGGTTAAATGTATTGAGACATTCGATACATAAATATAACCCTCTTTTCTTCATGAAAAGAGAAAAAGAAAAATGCCAGAAAAATTGAAATAAATTTGTTTGAACGCCTTCAGAAAAAAGAAAAAAAGAAAATGGATAGACCACCCATAACGTGTCACGAACACGTCTTTTTGGCATATAAAGAAGAAGAAGAAGACAAAAATGTGTGAAGAAAGAAAGGGAACTTGGACGAAAAAGGAATGAACATAGAGTAAGAGATAGAACAGGACGAATAAGGCCCGATATAGCTGGCAAATGAAAAGCGGCTAATTGGCGTCCCGGAACAAATCATAGGTTTCCTGGCGTTGGCAACGCATGTAAATGGAGTCCCGCTGCTGTTATGCGATGCCCGAGCGATAAGACCTCGGTTAATAGGCAGTGCGGGAGTGCCAATATTGAAATTATCGACTGAATCCAGTCACGAAACAGAGAACCATGTAGAGACCAGAATGAGATGCAATTCAACTCGAAATCGTGACTAGACAGGTTCTCGATTGCATAATTTGATTAGAATACATAACTCTCTCATTTACATCGCGTAGTAGGAGAGAGGCAGAACAATTTTCCTTTTTTCTTTCCCCAGCCAAATATTCAATAAATGAAAATGAGGGCGGCACTTACTTTTCGTTGAATTCCGGAGCTTGATCAAGATGGATTTGGTGATCTGTATGTGAGTTCCGAGAACAGCGGAGGAACCGTACGCCCGAACGAAAAAGACACGCGAATCACGCTGTCTCAATTCAGTTGGGCCGTAAGAAAAGCAGCCGGCCAGGGAACGCTGAGGCATCGACCAGTGGGAGGTATCCTCTTTCTGCGGCTGGAACTCCGGCGATGACGATTCAAGTTGTTCGCTTGCCAACAAAGTGATACTGGGAGTCTTCCATTCACCTTTAAAGACCGATTTGATCCGGATAATGATCAAGCGTCCACCGTTTGTAATATTGCTGACCGTTCCGCTGAAAACCAAGTCGTTTCGACTTAACAACTCGTTCAAATGCTGTTCATACTGCGTTAAAACAAACAGGTTAATTTGTGTTGAAAACGGAAAATAAATGAATGTGTAATCACTGACCGCTTCGCTATTAGGACAAAAGAAGCCCGTTGCGTGACTGCAGCTAATTGGCAACAAAAACAAAAACACCGACAGCACTAGCACAAATAACTGTGAATAACGTGAGGCCCTCCTTCTACGCACTGTCGTCATTTTAATTTGCTCGATGCGGGTCGCCTTCGTTTTCTTTTAATCACCAACCAGCAGTTTATTAAACGCAACCCATATTTATATATCGGGCAGATGCAATTAATCACGTTTTATTTCCAAGACTAGCCAATCAACGGACTCCCGCCGACGATGGCCGATGATCGACTGAGGCAATCGACCTGTCCTTCAAAGTCCTCAATGGCACACAACTCATATTTTATATGAGAATAGAGAGACGATAAAAAAGTAGATAAAAGTGTAAAAGAATATAGAAAAAAAATAAACAAGGCGGGATAGGGCGGCGGCCTATTTTTTCCCCCCTCTTCCTTACTGTTTCAGGTATGCTCTCTGCACTCACTCAGACACTCAAGCCTTTAAAGCACTGGACAACGAACCAGCGATTTAGTTCTCTCTCCTTTTCCCACTCAGTGTCTTTGACTCTTTTTCTTTTTTTTTTTTTTTTTTGTTGGTCTATGAGAGACGACGACGTCCGAGAGAGTTTTTGGATGGGCCGAGAGACGGCCAGGGCGGCAGCATCGAAGCACTTCAGGGGGAAAACAAATGACCAAGCCCGCCGCTATGTTAGGGAGGAGTACCTCTATTCTCGCGCCGAATAGTAAGGCTGAAGAAATGGGATTTTAGCACCTGGTTCTTTTCTTACGACCTATCTACCTATTTGTTTATTCGTTGAGTTATCTCAGTCGTGCGCGCTTCCCCCCTCGAAAACTCTTCTATAGAGTAGCACAGTTATACGATGCACGAGTCGTGCAGTCAATATTAGACATAGAGTACCAAGATGAAACTGAGAAATCCGGGTGGGTCTCTATCAGAGTGCAGTATCGGTTTATTCCGCAGATCGTATAACCCTGCATATCTAGTTCGAATCGGAAAATCACGCATCAAAGATGTGTGAAAATCGTTAGCCGCGTTTCACGATAGATCTTTTGATCCTTTTTTAGCACCAAGAGGATTCTGTAGATACGAGGTCGACCTTTAAACAAAGCTCGATCTGATACGGCGTTCAGCAAGCTACAACGGCGTGAAGTAAAAAAAAAAAAAAGCTCCGAGCCAAACTGTTCGAATATGTATACAAGGCCATCACAATAAGAAAGTCTGGAGAATGGTGGCTCATGCGATTTACATTTGGCGAGATTGGTTTTGGGATTCATCGGTCACGGACCGAATCGTCGTCCCATTCGTATTCGAGCCAAACAGCTGTAAAAACACTAAATCTGCTCAAGACTAGAGCTAGAGGGAAACTTTCGCATCTACTCAACGTTCCTGATCGGTCGGTAGAGACTAGAGATGAACACTACACTGCGTCAAAGGTCAGATCAATACAAAGAGATTAAACCATTAATCGAATCAAAATCGAGAGGTCTTCTTTATCGCCTTCTTTCTTCATCGGGACCTAGTGTCTAGATACGGCGAAGAATGGTTTCTCAATAAAAAGCTATAAATAAACGGGTGCTGTTTGTTGGCTTCTTTTACCGATTTTCCCTATCAAACGGAAAACAAATAGAACTCTATATCTTGTGTTATTTTCTTTGTGTACGTGTGGGTTATGGTTTGACTGTAACACGTCTGAAGGTATCTATAGCTGGCTTGCCCAGGGGCTCGCTCGCTCCTCCTTACAAAGGTGGTTTTCTTTTCCTAAATGGCACAGAATATTTCTTTTAAGGCGGAACGGGGCGCAATCTAATGATTTATATCATTCAAGTCATCCCGACTTAGGGAATTTCGAACCATAAAGGAAAAGCAAAAAATGATAACTGTTTCAACTGCTCAATAAACAATGTTACGTCGCGCCTTCTTAGCGTGTGCAGAGCTTATTACCTAGCTTATAACGCATGTCCATCCATCAAAAATAATCCTAATCGTTCTCGTTTCAACGCGATCAATGCGCATGGAATAAAAAGGATCTTCAAAGGGGCTCACTTTTGACGAATTCTAATTCTTATTTAATGACTTTTTCCCAATAAGATTTGCCATCTAGTGGCCAACAACATGGACTTATTTACCACTACACAACACTGGAACGCTGCGCATCAGTAACAAATAATGTTATTCATTTCTTATGTGAATTATTTTTGTGAATCTAATCATTTTCGGTCGAAAATTTTTTCACTCCAACTTGATCACCATGAATGCGGTAATTCTTCTTTAGACTTTCTTTGAGAGAAGATAGACGTCAATCAACCGATGTTGAGACGGCGAATGGTCCGCGCCACAATAAGACCTAAAGCCGTAGCGGCAGCTAATCCCACGACTGCTCGAATCCAAATAGCGCTGGAATTTCCACTTAACATTGATGGTCTCCACGATCTGAAATTCCCGTGACAAATGATTCACTTGACTGTACATACTGGACTGTAAAGACAACTGCCATTTACAGAAAGGAAAATCAACGACTTACGGAAAGGATGACATGGTCGCCAGTTTGATGTAAACATCACTTTGTAGTCGACCCGCCTTAGCACTAAAACCGTGAGGTGGAGGTATTCTATGTTTGCGACAAAATGTTTCGGGCTGCTGCAGATATTGCTGGCGCACAGGGCCTGATTCCCATTTTGAAGCAACGATAAGGACTGGTATCGAAGTTTCGGCAAAGTACTAATTTCGATAAGAAGAAATCACGTTTTACACAGTTGCAATGTCTAAAACCTTTCCACCACCACTCTTACCTTTAGGTACAATCTGGCGACGTGTTCGAAGCTGTGCTCGTCCGTTGCATCGTAGACCAAGCATGCTACATCGCAACTTACTTGCTGAGGGGAGAGCGAATCAGCTCCGAGAGCATCGACGTCATGAAGGAGGAGGATCTTGCTCTGTCCATAGACACTCAATTGTCGTGCGACGTATCGGGGCAGTTCACACCACAAGTTTGAAGTGTCAATTTCCTGCAAATACTCCAGTTGTTATTTACGCATGTTTATGATTGGCGTTAAGTTTGACAACTTACGTCGATGGTTCTGCCGAGTAATCCTTGGCAAAAAGTTGTCTTTCCCACGCCAGGCGGCCCAATGACGTGACCCATAAAAACCGTGCGTGTGTTTCGCTTCTTGCTGCCTCCAGAGCGTTGCGCTTTTGTGACAGTTATAGCTGAAAGCTGATTGTCCGTGCCAGCGGTGTGATAACCCAGGTACGCCAACAACTCACACGTCCGGCGGACGTCCAAGTATGTCATCAGGCTCCATTGAGCCATGTAACCTTTCAAAGTTGGCCAGCCCTGCAACGTAATAGTCGGTTGACATAAAATCTTAAAATCACAACATTATTTTATATTGAGGTTTCCATTACTTGGGTGTTGGTAGGTACCGAATACTTTAGATTTTGACCCCAAGGCATTATTGAGCAAGGAGAAAAAAGAGATGCCAGTTCTTGTGTGTTAAGAGCTCCATCCTTGTCCTTGTCATGCTGCTCAAAAAGCTGAACAAGAAATGCCCAACCTGAAGCAGAGAATTCCGTGTTGCATCCTGGAGGAACTCGTAATCTAAAATCAATCATAAAATTAATGATGAATCGTAATACAACAGGAATATAATAATAAAAAATGCTACGCACGGTGGGTGTAAATAATCTCGACTTAGGTTTAAGTAATCATCGTAGCCGAATTTTCTCAACACCGTCCAAGTGGTTTCATGTCGTCCTCGTTGAATAAATAAACGATGAAGGAACAGAAACCCTAAAAAATAAAAAAAATATAAATTAAATAAAAATAGAAAAAGGCGGGTTTATCTTCACAATAAGAGAGTTCAACGCACCAGAAAGTGTAAGACCGTTGGAGCCTACGCCGTCATTAGTGTGGCGACGTACAACGTTACGTACATCTTCAAGAGCTCGATTTTGCAGTGATGTTCCAAAACATCGCTGTTGAAAAGCATTCAGCTCAGCGTCACTAAGGGAGCCATCACCATCACGATCACAAATGGCAAATATTCGTCGGAGAGCCCGCTTACATTTCTCCGTTAACTAACCAAGACATTAAAAATTTAACAAAACCGACAGCAACCCTTGTAGAAGTAAGCTAAGCTTCACCTCTCGATCTTCAGCGATGTATAATGGGGCAGTTGGATGAAGCACAGCTTTTTGAGCATAGTAGAACATCTCTGAAATGTTGCGAAGAGTTCGCGCTGAGCACTGAATAGAGAAAGATTGACAAACGTAACACAAACCACTAATTCAAATTTTTCAAAAGGCAAACCTCAACACAAGTTTCGATCTCTGCATAGTGGTTCATGATTGGCAAAACAGATTCCATGTTTCCCTGCTCGAGCAAATCAGATTTGTTTCCAACCAAAATTATTGGAATCGCAGACACAATTTCCCCACTTTGACTTTCTCCATCTTCTTTGGAAGCTGGCCTCAATGACTGAAGCAATGGAAGCCATCTTTCAGTAATTTGTTGCAAAGAATGGGTGTCATCAACAGCATATCTAAAATACAATTTGCAAATGGCATTAGATACAGCTTTCTTAGAAATATGCATGATGATGTAATACATACACCAGGCAAACTACATCAGCACGCTGGACTTCCCTGGCAAGATCTTGTTCTGTTTGTTCACTTTCTGGAAACCAAAATAGAAAAAAAACAAACAAAAAAAACAGAATTTAATAAATTTGCTAAATGTTCTTGAAAAAGTAGCACACACAATCTTTGTCGTCATTTGTTGTCCATGCACAGGAAGTGATGTATAGGGCACACCACTGTACAACAGATTTAAATATTGTTATAGTAAGACAGCAATAAAAAAGAAAGCTGTTGATGCATACCAGAGAAATCGACGATATGTGTTGGTACTTGCTCTGGCGTGACATCGGCCGGTATAGTGATTTCTTCGGCACGAGGGGGAACAACATCTGGGAACTCTTCACTGACTAACGACAAAATGAGTGAGGTTTTCCCAACACCTCTTTCTCCTAATAACAAAATTCGCACATCTTGCCTCCCAAAAGGGCCCATTTTGGCCACTGCTTTTAACAAAATAGTTTGTAACGAACTTTTGTTGTTGAGTTAACAATCGCTGAACTCAGCAGTCATCTGCTTCTGCTTCATTCATAATCATAAATGGCCACCTAGCGGCCAAATATAAAAGCCTCAAGGTTTAGTAATTTGACAGCTATAGCCTATAGCCTTTGAGGCTTTCTATGCCTACGAGCTTAATTTACAAGTTTGTTTACAAAAAGTTGTGAGTTATGTAATTGAGGAAGCTGAACCTCTTGTGAAACATTCAAGTAACCTGAAAGAATTACCGATAAAATGAACAGTGAAGCAAACAATCAATCCACAGTTCCTAAAAAAGGGCCTAATGATTTCATTTTCGGACGTGTGCTTGGAGATGGGAGCTTTTCAACCGTTAGTATTGTCGTTCTCATTTTCTTTTCATGACAAAGTGCTGTTTTATATATCTGATTCTAATTTAGGTTTATTTGGCTAAAGATATACAAACAGGAAAAGAATTTGCAAGTAATATTATTCTTATTAACATTTTAGGAATTTATCATTATAATTAATTTCGTTTTAGTCAAAGTATGTGAAAAACGTCACATCATGAGAGAGAAAAAACAGCAGTATGTTAAAAGAGAAAAAGAAGTCCTGATGCTTTTAAGTGACAAAGTTAAAACCTCAGCTCCTTTTTTTGTGAGACTCTATTGTACATTTCATGATCATAGTTCACTATGTAAGTATTTTATTACTTTTCAACTATGTTTCGTTGTCTTGATTTTTAATTTGTACACCTTGTATTTATAGATTTTGTTCTCACACGTGCTACAAATGGTGATTTACTAACCTATCTTCAAAAAGCAGAGAAATTTGATGAAGAAGTAGCACAGTTCTATACTGCAGAACTGGTCCATGCAGTTGAACACATGCACCTATTGGGAGTCGTTCACCGGGATCTAAAACCCGAGAATATATTGCTAGACACACACAGACATATTCTGATTACAGATTTTGGTTCAGCCAAAATAATACCCCAGCCTCCATTTTTACCAGGTAAGGAAACTTTTCTTTGGATGGAAAACGATTTCACTTAAACATAGCTACTCATTAATATAAAATATTAATCTGTTCCTGGAATAGATGCAGATAATTCTAGTGAAGGCACCGCTCGACGTAGCAGCTTTGTTGGAACAGCACAATATGTGTCGCCCGAGATTCTTACTGACAAGCGTTCTTCACCAGCATCCGATTTATGGGCGATCGGATGCGTATTGTATCAAATGCTAGAAGGCAATCCTCCATTTCAAGCAAGGTATTAGTGCAATGGGTTCTTTTTTAATTAATAAAATTTATTTTGAAATGTTCCTTCCTCCAGGAGTGAATATGCCATCTTCCAGAAAATCCTCAAATTGGAATTTGAATATCCCGCTCTTTTCCCGTCCGTTGCCCAAGATTTTATTTCAAAATTACTAGTAAGCAATGAAGATTATACTTTTGTCGTGTGTACTTACAAAAACAAAATTTTTCTTAGGTGATTGATTCAAAAGAAAGGTTGGGAGCCCAAGATTTTGGTGGCTACCCTTCCATCAAACAGCATAGATTTTTCCAGTCCATAGATTTCGAAACACTATATCTCAAAACACCCCCTTGTCCAAGCAAATGCAGGGATACTGTAGATTTGGAGTCTGAAGCGAGTGATCCGTCCGAATTCCTAAACGCAGAACCAGGTCTCAGTGGACAACAGTTGAGCAAACTACTTGGTCTCCACCTCAACGATGAGTCCTCAGACGCAAGTCGAAAGTCCGCCCCAGAACCTTCCAGAGAAACATCTTCGTCAATAAGTAGCACAACTAGTGTGCCTCCTCCACCCGCAAAAAAGGGTTTAATCCATTTTCCAGAAAATGAACAACAACTTCAAGCCAGACTACTTCAACAACAAAAAACGCAGCCACAATGGCACAATTTGGTTGATAAAAAGCTCATCTTAAAACAAGGGCTTATCGATAAGCGAAAGGTATAATATTGAGCTTATCAGCTTCATAATGACATAATGTATTGTTACTATGATTATACTACATTAGGGTCTATTTTCACGCCGAAGAATGTTTTTACTAACACTGGGGCCTAATCTTTACTATGTGGACCCATCTAATATGGTGTTGAAAGGACAAGTTCCTTTTGGCTTGACGTTAAAGGCGGAGCCAAAAAATTTCAAAAACTTTCACATTCATACGGTAAGAACATTTTGTCAATTTCCCCCATTTCTTTAAAGTAACTCTTTAATTCTACTTTCTAGCCTGGAAGAACATACTACCTTGAAGATTCTGAAGGATTTGCATTAGAGTGGTGTAAAGCGTTAGAAGAAGTTCGAAAACATTATTACGACTGAATATAATAAATAGTCTGTGGTAAAGATAAACCTTGTAAAAATAAATTGCAAATTACTAATGTTCCTTAACGTTACATACACTGTTCCGAAATCATATTCATCAATTTGATGTTCTATTCTTCCTTTGAAAAAAAGATTTGTGTGGAATGCTTTTCAAGAACGTAGTTGAAATGTGCAAGCGTGTGAAAGAAGGTCGACATTTTTTTGGCTAATGCATGACGTAAGAGATGAATGATGTGCTTCACGAGATCTCAGAGCACGGGACCTGCGCGGCGCGGTTGCGCCATTCCGCTTGGCGCAAAAAAAAAGACCTTTTAATGAGTGCGTAGAATTCTTAATTTAAACTTGGCAACGGAGCGCTTCCAGAAATAGCGCCAGTCGTTTGACTGTTTGGTTTGAAGAACAATAATTCAATTTAGAAGTAAAGCGTGCGGAAAACTCTTAAAAACTTCTTGCATAAATATTGTTGATTGTTGAAGAGTTTTTTTTTACTTCATGAGTTGGACGCGTTATTATTCGTTGAATTTAAAGAGATGCGGACCGATGCAAACAACCATTCTATGGAGGACCACCCCAAGCAACCGACGAGCGCCATAGAAAATCTTAGCATTGATAAATCCTTACAACAGATGGCACTTAGAAAAACCCACGATTCAATCTTTTAAATTTAGTAGAACAGAAAGCGCGATCGTTTGCACATGATGCGTAACGAAGCCCAAACGCAGAGACCCAACTGGACGAATGAAATTAAGAATGAAACCTTGGACCATTCGTGACCGTTCGTATTAAGGTCATCGCCGATCGCAGAGGAAATCGGAGCGATTGCTAATCATTTGGGAACGTAAAAAAGCCAACGAGAAGCTCTTCAATTAACAGCCATCAATGATTGTAGGTGGGTTGGAGGGTGTTGCTCAACAGGGGTGGGCCACCTGAAGTCTATAATGCAACACGCTTATCGGTTACGTACTCGATGTTGCCGAGGACGACCGAGAAGAGGAATAACTACTCCCCCACTCGAAACTAAGAGGGGTTTAAAAAGAAAAAAAAATAACAATAGAGAACGCGAGCGCGGACTGATTTGTACGACACCACCCTCCGCCGGTCCAGTATATATCGCGGTTAATCAGAGGGAAATGCCAAGGATTCGACATGCCTCGCGCCTCGGCCACAGGTTATACCATCACAAATCAAATGGTTTGTTCCTTTTTTCTTCGTCGGAGAAAGAAATCTAAAGCAAAAAAGAAAAAAAAGGAGGTGCTGGGTCCATTGGTTTCGTGCCGTCACTTGATTTCTTGACCCCCCATCAGAAAGAAAATAAGAGAGAAACTTTACCCCCCCCAAAAAAAAAAAATGGATGAAGAACACGAGGCCTATGTGTAGATGGATAGTGTTTGTACGTGTGCATCTATCGTCGAAAGAAGTGTTGCGCATCCATCGACACGGTTTGACCTCTGCGGGGCCCCTTTTTGGCCTCTTGTTCTACACTCATTATATGGCCGAGGCTGGAAAAAAAAACGAAATCCCATTCCAAAAAGTGGATTGAAGAAGAAAAAGGTGAACAAAAATCCCCCCCAATCTAAACCTAACCTAACCTTATAGTGTGTTTGGTCGTGTCGATTTTTCTGGCCCGTTTGATTGCTTTGGCCGGCGTTGTATATTTTCTCGTTTCTTAACTATTTACACCGGTCATAACCCATCGTCCGAAAATAAAAACGGAGCCTTCCCCAGTGCGCGTTATGATGTATATGCACACACAAATGCGGAGCAAGGGAGGATCCCCCTCGCCATCAACACGGCACGGTCGAGAACTGAGCTCAAAAGAAAAAGAAAAAATTAGAAGAAAAAAAGGGGGAAGAAGAAAATGAAAAATCATAATAAAAACAGAAAAAAGGGGGGGGGGGGGATTTTCGGGGCTGCTGTTGTTATGTTAAAAAGGAAAAAGGGCCGAAAACCAAAAAAAAAAAGAAGAAAATCATATATAACCAAACAGTGCTGTCAGATGCCTCACACCCTAGTTGATTGAATCTCGGCACCTTCTGAAAAAAAAAAAAACTTAAAACACATTCAAAACATTTTCAGAGAAACGTGTAAAGAATTGGGGAGAAAGGTAACACAAGGCCGACACCTTCCGATCACAATGAATACGTCAGCTTGTATATATATTCACTAGAGTTTATTTTTTTAACCTTTTCAGCTACTTAAAATGCATAGGCCTATATCGATAAATATACGCCACAGATTTTCCCTGAATTGTTTTTGGGGGATTTCTTTTTGTTTTGTTCACCTTTTTTCCCCCTCAAAAGCAGCGAAAAAATGATGCTGGAGGCGACCCCCAATACATTAGAAATTACCGAATGAACTACCTATAGAGAATTCAAATGCATCAGGGGGGAAATCAGCACCAGTATGTCTCCGGGAAAGAGAACTAGAAAAACGAGAGGTTCAAATATTTGCTGGCCTGCCCTCGCAGATGCTGTACACACAATAGAGATGAAGCAGCGCCCTGTATGTACGCGTCGCACGCCCAAGTGTGAATACCTCTGCGGGGGGTCTTTCATGTCCATATCCTTCAGCTTTTTTCTTTTTCTTTCTTTCTTATTCTCGAAGAGAGATGAGAGAGTCTACCCAAAAAAAGAAACCCAACATCACGCACGACTATATATACATGAATTTTATTATTATTTCGAAGAATTATATTTATGTTATTATTTTATCAAATGGGCGGACGCAGTGGGCCATTATCATTTCCTCGAGCATTCCAACAATCCATGCCATCTCTCTCTCTCTCTGTGCAACTCCCATTTGCGCACCTGCCGCGGCGACCGTGCAACAGTTCGTTAGCGGCTGAGCGGCGCTCTCGTTCGGGGCAACGCTAGTATACGGCGCAGCACACATCGCTTTTGAAAACTGATGTTGGGGGTGTTATTTCTTTGAACAGTTATATGTTTAAGAATGATTATTCATCCTCCTCCTCGGCAGCGGAGATACACGAATCAAGAAGATTCCATTTTCGTGGTTGGTCGGTTGGCTGATGGCGCGTCTTTCTTCGTTTTCTGGGACTTTTTTTGTTGTTCTCCTTTTACAATTACGCCGTACCTATACATCAGTCCTATAAACACGGGATGATGGCCGGTGGGTCTTTTTTTCTTTTTTTTCTGGAATAACATCAAGAATGCCGACCAGTAAAAGTAAAGAGAAATAAAAAATAAATACATAAGAGTCTGGTGCCGGGATGGTGGTGGCAAACTGCACGGCAATTCAAACGCCGCGCGCACCACGATTCGATATAAATACAAGACACAATTCAAACTGTTCACGCGATCGGATTTTTGGGTTGTTGTTGTTTCCTCTCCTATTCCTGAAGCCTCTCTCTATAATAAATGTATGGAGAGAAAGAAGAAAAAAGGGATAAAGAATAACTGCGGCTCGTTTACGATTCGTTACGCGGTCAGTCGGACGATGCTATGAAAATATTTAAAAATACATTAGAGCTATGACTAAAGGAATATGTTTTTTCCCTTTCGGAATTATTCTGTAGCTATATATCCCTCCGCTTATTCCTCAATCTAATCAACTTTTGGGGGTTGGTTCAATTGAACTCCGTAAATTATTATAGGCACACAGCCCATAGCCCAATAAGTTCTACAAGGAATTTGAAAGAACTACCAAAGAATTGAGAAATAAAGTGAATTACATTTGTACAAAGGCCTTACAGGATATTCCTATTGCCACTGCCATCAAACAAAAAATGTTGGGCACCCATAAAAATAATAGACAAATGTTCCTTTATATCCATTCAACAAGAACTGGGTAGCAGTCCTATACTTGTGCTGATGGAAATGGGGTCTGTCTGCTGGGAGCCCATCTCAGGTTAATGACAGGCAGCACACAAGAGGCAACTAGTAGTTGTGTGAATGTACGAATGTGTCAGACACGTTGTCAGCGGCTGGCCGCAATATCATTCATTCGAGATTGACACCTGCAGAGAGAGAGGGTTGCCACCATGATGGGGCATCACACGGGCGGGAATGTGATATCTGTGTTACGTATAGAGAGAGAGACGTGTCATTACGTGTACACATAGCGGAATAGGCACGAATATGAGAACAACAGCAACAACAACAACGGCGGTGGCATTAGAAGAGCTGTGAATTTCCCAGCCGTTGCGTCGTCGACTCCATTCACCCGTGAATTTCTCTAGCGCCCCTATGAACAACCGCACACGAATCCTCCCCCCGCTGGAAGACGAAAATAAAAATCGCGATTATTGAAAAAAAAAAAAAAAAAAAACAACCGTGTAGTCTTCTTCTTCTTCCATCTCAGCCGTCACTCTCTACCATTATGTAACGACACAATTCCATTTCCATTGCGGCGGCGGCGGCGGTGGTGGTTGCGGCCGAGCGGCGGTGTTGGTACGTTTAATAGAATAATGAATAGCCGGGATGATACGAGATGATGATGATAAGCTGGGCGGCATATTGTGTAGAGGGAGAAAAAGATGAGCGAGGGACAACCGAGAGCAACACGATAACATTCGACTGCCGAAGCTGAGAGATTGTGATGATGATGAGGCCTCCCTCAGAACGAGAAAACGCATTCCGAATTGTAAATCAAGAGCTGGCCGCGTCTACGTATATCCTACAGGTGGAAAAAAAAGGAGAGGGTGTGCAGGTTAAGCAACAAGTGAGCGAGAGGTATAGAAAAGAGCTTGAGCGAACGAGAGAGTCGGAGAGAGAGAGAGTCGGAGAGATAGAGAAAGGTGAAGAGGTCCAGAAAAGAAAAAAAAAGTTGATTTCTTGCACGCCATATAACCATTTGAGAGCGGAGTCAAAAGAGACCGAAATCCGCCCGCCGCGACCACGTGACCACTCCTCCCATCACATAAGCGCGCCGGCTTCTTATTGTATGCGCACAATACTAACAGCCAAATGTCATAAAAAGAAAAAAAAGAGAAAATTCTGATTTGGGAATCGACCGAAACAACAACAACAACAACCCCCCCAAAAAATGATAATAATAAGAGAATGTGTTGGTTTTTGTTTTCTTATATATTCTTCTCGATATACTAGTGGTCCTATGGTCGGCCGATTCGCCGGTTCCATCTTGTTTCTTCGACTCTTATTATAATACAGCCAACAGTCTCTCTATCTTTCTCCTTTATTTCTTTTTATTCGGCCAGAAATAACAACTGGAGAAAAAAGAAATAAGAAAGAAAAAACTACCACCTTGCAATTTGGTTGATTACACGCTTCCTCCGGCCTCCCACCTTTGATGTATGTATATATTCTCGCCTCCTCAAACACAGACGCACACGGAGATACGCACAGACCGACAGACAGACACACACACACACACAGGCGTGAACACACGGAAAAACGCTGCGGTAGGCAACGTCCACACACACACAGCACGCTCGCCGCCGCCGACCCTTTTTGTTGCATTCGACCATAAATTAATAATTCGTTTTTCTTGTTGTTGTTGTATGTACACACACACACACACACTTTCAGATCAAATATATGTATACACGCTGGTTGGTTGGTCGGTCCGCTCTTTTTCTCTCTCGCCCCTCCATCAGCAGTTTCTTATATTTTTCTTTAGATTCTCTCCTTTTAATAAATAATTTCGGTTGTTTTCTTTTTGGTTGTTTCCCTTTTTTTGATCCATCTCGAGAAAGAGAAAGAGAGAGAGAAGAGCCTTCGGTTGTTGGTTGTTGTTGTTGCTGCACACACACACACACACCGCTGATGGGGGGAATGTGTACCGCTGGGTCGATCACTTTAGATGATGGATGACCAATCGCGGGACTTTGGCGCCTGTAATTTCAATACATTATATGCTAATGGGTGGGCAACTCGGCGGCGCACCACACATGTAGAAACAACAAGGAGCAGCTCCGGCTCTGCTCTCTCTCTCTCTCTCTCTCTCTCTTTGCTGTTGTATAGTATAGCGTCGCCCTGTGTGAGTCCATTGATTAAGCCCCGCCATCGACTTGCCTCTGTATAATTTGAAGCTCATTCGTCGTCGGCGGAGACTTCATTATGCCGCGGCCGAGACAATGAAGGACTGCCTTCAATTAAAATGAGATTCACCTTGTCAGACGCGGGGGGAATCTTCTTATATATAAAGAAAAAAAAAGCATCCGGGGGAATCAATTCGAATCTCCCAACATCAGACCAATAGGCTGGGCGAGGCGGTGCTGTAGGTCTTCCGACATTAAGCCTACATCACCGACTGCTGCCAGCGAGAGACTTGAACGCGGGAGAGAAGGTCTGAACATATCTAACGGGCCGCCGTGTTAGCATTATTACCATCGTTTAGACTTTTTGGAAAGAAAATAAAGGGAAAGAGCATCAGCAGCAGCAGCCGTGTAAAAGTTTCTGTGTGTGTGTGTGGGTTTCCGATTCGACTATATGGTAATGTAATTGATTCCCCGCACACCTTCCCGCAGCAACTGGCTAATCGATTCAAATGATGGCGCACAGGAGAAGTCGAAAAGAATGAAAACTTTACCTTTTCGATATGAGATATCGGCATTTCGAGATAAGAGAGAGAGAGAAAAAAAGAGAGTCTATAGCTAATTTGGATCCGCTGTATTATGGATATTTGGATAGTTATCTTTTTTGAAATTCACCGGGTAACGCCTCTTTTACCGGTTGGCCAGTCCGCCTGCTGATGCCTCTAACGTTATATTGCCGCCGCATTTCTAACTATGTATAAGCCATCAGATATGTATCTGATGATGTATATACATGTTATAGTCGCAGAGCCGAAAACAGATTAAAAACTCTTTTGATAATGAGATTGAAGCCATCTGGTTGATGGGTCGGTTTGATTATTTTTCACGTTCAGGGGAGAAAAGAAAAAAAAAGAAAAAGAGTCAGATGCCGAATGGACAAACTATATAGAGAAGAACGATAAGTTAGTCGGGGATTTTTTTTATTTTTTCCCTTTGCATTTCTAGAAAGTGGTGTGATCGTTTCTCCAAATGCGGCGCTCCTTTCTCGCCGCTCCTCCGTCTAATCTCATTCCTTTTTTTTTTCTTTTATTATTATTATTGTTAATAATCACTAAGCTTGGCTTCTTTCCCCCCACCGATTTCCAACCTTCTTTGCACCTCTGCTGCATCCTATATAGACTGCAGCCTAATAACACCGCACCTACTTTTTTTTCTGTTCTATTCCATTCCATCTTCCACTCTCCGGCGACTGTAAATGTGTCTAAGTGCCAAGCAAAGCAACAACACAACCTCACAAAGCTTTTGAAAACATATTCACCTTAATTGGTTGGGAGCGTGTAATTAGAAACTCTGTGTGTTGAACCCCATGGGGTTGAGCACAGAGAAAAACACGGATGTATAATACGTGTGTGTGTGTGTGTGTGCTAGTGGTGGTGGTGGTGGCCAGCAGCACGTCCAGGTGAGAAAAAAAAAGCTACCGGACAAAAGGATTGGAGGAGAAAGAAGAAAAAAAGGGCAATGATGGTTGCGTTATGGTGGCAGCGCACGCCCTGACGATCTATACGAAAGGCACCCCCGTGATGTGTCTTATATCCATCCGCGTGTTTCTCTTCTCTTTCTCTTTTCATGCGTACGGGCAAATGATAGAGGCTCTTCAATATATAATGAAAGGCAAGAGTAATTACACGCCTGTGCATAGCAATAGCAGCAGCAGCATAACAAAAGCCAAAGGATCGATCTATACTATACGGTAGAACGCGTGAGGGGGTCCACACAACACCGGAGTCCATCCAGTGCGAAAGCCAGGCAGCAACCCGCGTTTCTGTGTTGGGGTATCAAGAAGATAAACGCGTGGAGGTTAAACACTGAGAATTGACTTGGATCTTTTTTCTTTTCTTTCCCCCCAAACTCACCTGTGGCATCAGGTGGGGTCCGTGTCGAGTGTTGCACGCTATTTTATAGACCCAACGGAATAAATAAAGGAGAAGTAGAGCTCACTATCATATCTCTCGACTCCACCCGTGGCTCCGTAATTTCATACGCGCGTTATATTCTCCTTTTTCTTTTTCTTGTCCCTACGTATGTCATGCTGTGTTTTATTATTGTTAGAAGAGGCTTGGCTGGATTTCTACGCACTCGCCCCAATGTTGCTGACTACTATGTCTTCCATCTGACTGCCTCTGCCAAAAAAAAACAAAAAAAGAAAGAGAAAGACTAACATTCAAGAAGAATTTGTAGCTGCCGGATTGGTGGAAATTAACTATGCTGTAGGTGGCCTATAGTTGTTGCTCCGCAGTTGGTCCTTGTCTTCAGCTCGTCAAGTTCCCCCCCCCTTTCATTGACGAAAATGAGTGTAGGAGGAAAGCATTAGAAAACTGAATGAATTAAACCCAAAAAAAGAGAAAAACAAAAAGAGGTAAGACTTATTAAGCCTATATAGACTCTGAAAGTGCTGATGCCATTTTTCTGGGAAACATCGGCGCATCACCCGGCGTGAAAAGATTATGACGGGCCTGTGCTGGATCGGCAAAACAATCAAAAGTCTCCACGCACCGAGAAAGAGGAGGGCACAGACATCCTTTTATCATCGAGTGATGAGATTTTATGTATTAAGTCAGCCAAAGTGCATTGAAAACCCTACGACCACGGCGACAACATCCAGGGGGGTCTATCTCTTTCTCTTAAATACATTATTTCTGCAAGGACTTCTTTTGAATCAATGAAGCTCGTTTTTTGGGGGTTTTACAGACAAAATACTAGCTCCGGAAGCGCTGGCGCCTCTTTCTCTTTTTTGTTTGTAATTAAGAGAGAATCGGTCTGAGATTTCGTTTTGTTTTCAGTCTCTGAGAAAACATTGAAGGGCGCCGGGAATGAATCGTCAAACGTCAACTCAAGAGCCCGGGCAAGTGAAGCGGAGCATCTCGGGCTCTTTAACAACCGATCGGCCACGACAGGACCTCCAGTGAAAGAGCCGGAAAAAAAAAACTAAATTACAAAGAATCTCTGTTTCTATCCTTTAAGTGTGACTATTAAATCGTTTCTTATCCTGGAGAATAAGGGAAACACAAAAGAGAGAGGACGGGCCTATAGACATCAGAGAAGAATAGGTGTGGCTTTGATAGTCTCTTGTGTCTAGTCCTTATCATTTTCTAATGAACCTAAGTCTACGACATAACAATAGTCAACGAAAAATAAAAACGGGCTTTTCATTACATTTCCCGAAGAAAAGAATGAGTCGAGGATATTCGAGGTAGATAATAGGATAGGGCCGAGATATTGTCCTCTTTTCTTTGACAAAATACACATTATAATATCGAGGGACCAACCAAATTAACACGCAGTTTGTAGACCAAGCCAGAAAAAGAGCACCGGGAACGTCTACGTCGTGAATAAAGACGAGATGGAAACAATCCCGCTTTTCCAAACGACTACTTATACAAGGGCACATAAAAAAACAAATATTTTTTCTGTTTCTTTTCTTTTTCTAGTCTGATGTTTAACTTCATTCTGGCAGCCCTTTTATTCTTAATGCATTTTATAAGTGGATTAAAAAACCTTGTGCATAAAAAAGAGGAGGTGCCGGTATGGCGGCAGGTTCCTTTTGGTAAAAAAAAAAATTCTCTTTGCACTTTACTTGAAGTGTTAAAAGTATTTTTGAATTTGATTTTTACCCACAGACAAAGTTGTGAGGGACAAGACAAAACAAGCCTGATCTGCAGAGACACTGAGTCAACAAAAACGGCAGGAGAAAAGTGTTCTAGTCATCGGCATAGCTCGGGAATAATCATAGACTCATAGTCCGTGCTTGTCACGATTTATAACCAACGCCACCAAATAGTCAGACAGAAGACTGGAGATAGATAAAGGTAGGACAATACCTTTATGCCTGGGAATTACAGCCGGGCATCCACAAGTGCTCCATCCTCTGAAAATTTGAATCCACCAGGCGTAGTTGGAAAAAGAGTCTCAGACTCGTGAATACCCCCACACTCACATGGGCGTACACGAGGACAGAGGGGATTTCAAGAAAGGGGAAGAAGATATTCGTAACTCGATCGACATCGGTAGTTTCTCTAATCCGGGTGCTGTTAGTCTAAATTAAAAAAAAAAAAAAAATGGGTTACGAAAAATATTTACAGACAAAAGTAAGGGAAGTTGAAAATAAAAGTGGGTAATACATACACAGCATTGGTGCAAGTCATGCATCAATAAAATATCCAGTAGGGCACAGGAATGAAATTAACGAAAAGCATTACCCAAGTGATGTTGCTGAGATTGTTGCTGATGACAGGTCAATACCAGCACGAGCAAAACTGGTGCATGATGGCTGGCTCTGGTCTCAAATCTGCACAATGGAATAGATTACATGTACGAGCACACAAAAGCCATGGATGCAACAACATTTTACATGATAAATGCTAGCTGGAAACTAACATTGCACAAACTTAGAACAGGTTTCTTAAACTCTCATAAACATTGTATTTGTATTATTTGTTTGATTTACCTGCTAAACAAACAGCATGGAGTGTGCATTAAGCTACACAAGTACAAAGGGCCGAAACCAGAGTTCACACGAGGACCACATTTTTGTCATTTTATTTGTTTTGCTGTTTTTCGTGCAGCCACGTTTCCAAAAAAAGTTATCGTTCCGTTTTCTTGATAAACTTATTCAGCTTCGTCTCTTTTTCCACAGCTTTTTCGAAACTTGAAAAAGAGAAACTAAAGCAGACGACACTAATATTCTAATTAGCCACCATTATGTTATCGATCATTAAATATCGATCCCCTACCCCTATAAATCCAAACCGCTCCGATAAAAGCGGTTTTGATCGCAAACGCTCGACATATTACCATTATTTTATCATATGCTAGTTTATCTCATCAAGTTTTATTAAGCCCCTCTATGACAGACAAGGGAAAAGTAAAAATGTCTACGAAACCCGCAGATAATTACGTTTAGACCAAAACCCCGCCATAATACAACACCCCCCCCCCCCTCCTCCAGGACCCTTACGGGAGAGAGAATAATTTTTCTTTTTGTCCTAGACGATTTCATCCATTTGTGATTTTTTGTTCTTTTCTTTCTTTTTTTCCATCTCGACGTTATTGGCATGAGCAGCCGAGGTGTTTTTCTCCGTTATGACATGCCAGCAGAAGTTTCTTCCTTATATAGCTCTCATTTAAGAGGTGCCGGCATCACACGTTTGTGTACAAGTCAGAAATACCTCAGCCGTCATACTATAAATATATATACATGTATATGCATATGGTAATTGCCTTGGCGCTTGTGTCTGTGTGGGCATCCGCGTATCGGTACATTTGATCCTATACTAGGCTGCGCGCTTCAAAGGAGAATTGAATCGATTCGATTTGCGTTGGGTTGTGTGTGGAGCCTGAAAATGGCGTTCGTTCGTCACCGTCGCCAAAAATAAAAATAATAAAAAAAATAGCAGCTGCCGAGCTCTTGAATAAAAACCTGAACGAACGGGATCTATACGTAGAAATAAAATAAAAAATAAAAAACAAAACACGGATGATAAAAACACAACTCTAAATCTTGTTATTTGAAAGAAAAAGGACAGAAGAGCATTTGGATCCGTGTCATGGCGGCTGTTCTGCTACGACAAATTCTTACGTCAAAACTCAAAAAAATAAAAGGAAAAGAGAAGAAATAAATTTTATTGAGAAGACGCTATAATGCGATGAGGGTGGTATGAATGATGCCCATTTTCCGCCTTCATTCTTTTCCATCTCTTTTGTATATTTTTGGGTTGTTGTTGTTGTTGTTTAGTTGCCCCTCAACTGAAATTTCAAAAAAAAAAAGTTCCTCGGCTTGACTTATACAGAGAGGAGGGTTGGACTCCGGCGCGCTCACTTAATTATACATTCATGATCGTTGTAATCAATATTAGCCGCACTTTAACGTCTGTTTCAATCTTCCAGCGTTCACGCGGCCCCGTAGGACTTGAAGGAAAAGAAGAAGAAGAAAACTACAAAAATAATACCTGGTCATTTTGGGTTTCTTTTTCTTTTTTTTTCGTTCAACATATATCCGTTATGTCGTACACACAGCAACTGTTCATAGTTATTTCATATGTTTCTCCCTCCCTGATGATGCCACACGTAGTGAAACAAAAAAGCTGCTGCTGCAGCAGCAGCTGAAGAAGGAAATGAGTTTCGTTCTGATGGCAATCAAAACTCTGTAAAATAAAGTACAGCGTACATCTCTGGAATAGGCTACAAGAAGAAGAAGAAATATTCTTTATTAGAAACCTGACACGGCAGATGAGCTATACTATTGAGTTTCCTTTGCCGCCGCCGCAAAAAAAAAAAATCCATTACACAAACGTTTAATTCGGCTGCGATGCAAACTTGATTCATTTCTTCGAAACCCAAAAAAGAAAAAAAAAAGGGAAATTAAAGAGTCTAAATCAAAACATGGATAAGAAAAAATAAAAATATGGGCGCAAAGTTATTTGGAAGCCGCAAGGCGCGCGCGCCGGAGCAACCAGATTGAACAACGCCGGGCCAATTTGCACCTGGAATGCAACGGCAAGAGATGCAGCAAGGCTTTCTTTGATATTTATGACTGAAGAGGGGGTCAGATCCCCCCCCCAAACAACAACAAAACAAGAAACCCAAGTAGAATCGTCGTTTTTATTTTTTCTCCTATTCTATTTCTGATATAATAACTCGACTTGGGGAGAGACAAGAAGTTTTCCATAATTCATTCGGCTTCCAACCGTCCAATGGGGCGGCTTATCTCTTCTCCGTTGTAGATCGTTGGGTGTTTGGGGTTGAGCCGCTTGACAACCCTTTCAAGCCACTGCTTTATGTTGTTGCATCCTTTTTTTCCTTCTTGTTCTCTCTCTCTTGTGTTCCCTCATTCATTTTGATGATTGAAAATGGCTCGGAAAATGGTTGCACGTCTCTGCCTTTGTGTGTGCGCGCTTGCGTGCGCGCCGGCTCTAACGTACACAAACGCAGCGGGAAGCGCTTTTTTCAACCTTTTCCAACCACAGCCGACGAATCAAGTTCGCATTAATGAATCTCTCTACATCATTAACAAGTGTATAGTAGCAGTACCAAGCACTACTAGTTATATTTTACGTTGTGTGGGTTTCTCTTCTCCGGGGGCCCAAATGAAATGCTGGCAAAAGACAATTTGAAGCCTGTGGATATCTTCTATGGCGAATCACACTCGATCGCATAGACTAATACTTGAACACCAACTGCGAACCGCAAAAAGCTGTCAGCAAACCTGAAAAGAATACAACAAACCAACACTGAATCTGATGCTGCAGTCAAATTACTTTTATACGTACATTTCTTGTATGTATATCCTTATACACATCAAATCTGGCTCCAGACGCTTATTACGCAACTAAGTTACATTGTGCTAGCTTGCGGTTATGCCGACGTGCTGTTGTTGTTAGCGAAACAGCTTTTTACGCGTAAAGAAGATGGAAAAAAAACAAGTTAAGGGGGGAATTACCCAACGCCAGGCGGCGAATCGGTAATTCTCATCTTATTATTAGCATTAGCAATCATCTGTGTAGAGCTGGCAGTGTGTGTCGACTGTCGCCCCTAGCGCGATGTATTATTATTACGTCATTCGTCTTGGGCTGTGAAATTCTGAAGCCACCCGTGATACTATTTTACAATAATAATAACGATATCACAAGTCAACAAAATGATTATCCAACATTTCTCTCCAAAGAAATAAATGGACCTGGATGATGAATATGCCACCAGCCAACAACAACAACAACAACAAGAAAAATCTCATCAAAATCCCATCACCGACGAGTTGGTTGTTGTTCAAATCGAGAAGAATATTATAAAGACGTGATATAGTGGTGACTGGGCGATAAATTGGTGTCGGTTCGGCAGCGAAAACGTTTATCTTTTTTTTTCGGTGCACCGTCGACCAGTTCAACAGAAGAAGAAGAAGATAAACATAAAAGGAGAAAGAAAAGAAATATAGATCTTTATTGTTACATGCAAACTCGTTGGTTCAAACGAGTTAATACCCACACACACACAGTGTTGCCTATCACAGCCAGCATGTAGAGACGTTGTTGTATATCGTCTCTACCTGTGGTGGTTTCATTCACGACGCCTCATTGATCATCCGGTGCACGTGTAGGAAGCTGAATATAGGCACTGCAGAGACTTGAATATCACGAGCGTTGTTGTGGCGAGATCTTAAAAAAGAAAAGAATAAATGTGATTGCATTCTTGGACGAATGGCGGCGGTATAAATCGAGTCGCAACCGGGAGAGATATACTATACAGCTATATAGCGGGTACGTGCGTAATATGCAAATTGAGTAGTTTTCACCTTATTCTTCTTTTATTCCTTTTTATAAATATTTTGTTGTTGTCTTTCTCGATTCCCGGATATAAAGTGCGGCATCACCTGGGCCTCGATCAACCAACTCGTCCAACTGCTGTCCGATAATAATAACGAAATCCCCCCCTGCGTTTCACGATTGGTCCTACGAGAAAGTCGATAAATAGTCGTGTAAAAAAAAACATATGAACCGTGGCTGTTGCTGGATTTAGTGATACAACAGAAAATAGGAGTTTATTATTACAACTAAAATATAGTCTCGTAAGTATATTGAACGAAAAATCCGATTCCCATGAAGCACACAGTGTATATATGGAAAAGAGTCGCCAACAGTCCGCCTCCAATTAATAATAAGACGGGAATGATGTGTTTTCGTTGGCCCGTTTTATTTGATTTTTTTAGTGAGACTATGCACAAAAGTGTAAAGCCCAGCCAAAAAGCGCGGAGAGGTGTGTGTATATCAACAATCATCAACTAATTCAATAAGGCCGGGCAAAGTGCTGATGCTTTTCTTTTGGTTTACGCCGATCCGTGCTGTTGATTGCGTCTTTTGATGGCCCTCCTCACATCATTGTCGACCAGGAGGGAATAAGGGAAAAAGAGGCGGTAATTTGAATGTGGCCGCAGGGAGAGATAATACGCTCGACGACTCCCGGTCTCTCCCGATGCGCCCAGCACACACAACTCTCTCGGAGTAGACACGACGTATATACAGTCTCAGAGATGTGCGTTTGGTGTCTAAACTTGCCGGCACAATCATCCCGCCAGCAGCACCACCGCCGCCGACAAACAAATGAAGGCAGAGAGAAACAACAGATAACAGCAGCAAAGGGGGAAACACAAAAAATATATGGTGATTACAGAAACCAATTGGCGGAGCTTTAAACAATAAAGACGAAACCGCAAATGCTCATTCTCGACCGAAAACAGGTGTTTCTTCTTCTAACACAATAATAACAAGGAGGGCATATATCTATACGTGTATACACGCATTTAGATTCGGCCGCTATAGTCTATATTTCTCTCGTGTCGTCTAACTTATTCTTTTGATTGTTTCTCCTTTTATTATTATTATTATTTTTTTTTTTTAGATTCTTCTTTTTCGTCCCACCGGCAGACAACAACAGCAACAGTAATAACAGCAACTATCCAGCAATATGACAATATATATACGACAACCGAGGGAAAAATGAAACGTAATCCTCGCGCACTGTGGCGGCTTGGCGCAGCGGCTTATTGTGTCATTATTCTGATATTTATAATGCTGTAGGTGTTTCACCTTTTTCCAAGTGACGGTTTTGTAGTTCTCCCTTTATTGTGTGTGTCCAGGAAGTGGAATGACAAAACAAATGGCCGTCAAGTCTATCTCTATGGTTGTTGTTATTTTAGACGTCGTGCTGTGTGTGTATAATCAGGTTGTATTAGACAACCCCCTTGACTGGTGTTAAAGGATAATGTGAAACGACTAATATGTTCACTCGTTTATTCCCGAGTTGACACTTTGGCGGCCGAGCAAACTGGACGGAATCATACCAAGTCAATGCTGGTGAGACCGGGGAAGTTGTTTTTTGTTTCTTCAGGTTTTAGATTTCCTTTATTCACACCGAGTACGCAGTCTCAGGTGAATGGGAATTATTCCGAGGAATATAGTGTGAATGGTAAATGAGAGAAAGAAAAAAAGAGCTGCAGGGGAAGTCAATTGAGCTTCCGCCCGGCGAAGAAAAGAGAGAACTATACAATAATAATCAAAGAGACAACCGGAGGAAACCTCCCACCAGCTACCAGTACCCCCGTTTCCTCTTCCCATCGGACGTGATGTCTCTCGTGCAGCAAGAAAACAACTGATGCAACTGGCTGTACTATTTTTTCAATGGCTAAATTTTAAATAAAAATAGAAAAATTGTAAAGAGTGACAAGAAGAGGAGGGTTCTGCTCTGGCGGTTTCAGGATCGTGGCTCTTTCACCTGTACAACTTGATTATAAATATATACACAATCGATGCGGATCTATTGTGAATCGCGGGGGAAACACGTTGAAGCTCTTTTCCGGTCGTCTCTTTTATATTCTTTTTTTTTTGTATTTTTCAGAGGGGGGAGAGTGTTGTTGGGCGCGTTGCTATAATACCTATTGTTTCACATTTGTCATTTCTCCATTATTCACCTTTTTTGGCTTTTCTTTCTGATTAGTTCGTGATACTGTGAGCTGCAAACTCTGAATATCACACGAAATTTCGAGCCTCTTCCGAGAATTTCTTTTGATGATTGATTATTGTTTCAGGCAACGTTACGACTTGATTGGTATATAGACATGAAGTTTAAATATTATTCCGTTTTTTTTTTTAAAATCTACTGTTAAACAAGATCGTGTTATTGGTGTGAAAATAAGAAGATGATTGCCCGGTGGTTGTTGTTGTTGTTGTAGCGCTAGCCGGCGCTGGCAGCTTTGTCAGTTTGCTGCTGCCGCGATCGGATTAGGAGCAATTTTCCGGCTCGTCGGTATTACCACTTTGATTTCCCGTCGTGGCATTCCGCTTTGACAGCAGCCCAATTTGATGTTGTATACCTTTCGTTCGAAAAAATCGGAATTCGGACGGATAAATATAGACGAAATCACACTGGATATAGTTTGAAGTCCTTTCAACATCTTTGTGACGTGTATAGGAAAACAGTTTTTTAATTTTTTTTTAAATTCTTTTTAACATTTCTAACAAGACATTTTCTCTCTCTCTCTGTTATTGGATATACCCACAGGACACAGCGTGACTCCCGCCGAGGTAGTGATGTCTGTAGCGCGCCACCGCGAGTGAATATATATCCGAGTTTGATCACAGCCTTTTCTATTGGCTGTAACGTCTCCACCGAGAATCTACCGGATGCTCAAGCTGATTGAATGGGGGGAAAAAACAAGCGCCACAGGTGAAAACCCAAAGAAGAAGAAGAATAGAACTACTACTACTACTACTACTACTACCACCACTACTAACTATATTCGGAAATATATTTATTCCCTTGTTTCGACCCAACAAAAAAACAAAACAACTGCATATGTAGATTGGGAGGATGATGATGATGCGTGTTTCCATATGCCGCCACCGCCACTCTTTTATTTTCGATATCCAACGCCGTACAACGAGTCTCTCTCATCTCACGAGATGGGAGAAAAACAAAAAGAAAATTCTCTACTCAAACGGCAAATATTATTCATGCGCATCTTTGGCTTGTATATCCTCTTCTTCTTCTCTAGACAAGTCGAGGTGTTGGAAAAGATGGCGGGATGCCTCACACCTACCTCAGACTATAAGCTGGAAGATGATCAATGACTTTGTTTGCATGACGTCGATCCCGCGTTTGAAATGTTTTTTTGTTTTTCCTCCTTCTTCTTCTTCAGGTTCTTTTTGTATTTTTCTGATATGGGTTTTTGTGGTTTTGGGTTGCCCACTGAAGATATGGCCCACATAAGAGGGGGGCCCGCCACCCGCGCCCCTCTCTGTACATTTATGAAAAGCTCCTACGTCACGTGTGTCTTCCCCACTGCTTCCAACGATTTGTTATCAACGCTTAATTAAAATGCTAACAAACACTCGAGATCCATCATGTGTTTGAAGAGGATTTCTCTTCTTCTTCTTCTTCTTGTTTTCCTGCTGGCGGATGGAGATGCGCGCGGCCAGCCAATAACTATATAGCGCGCGCGCTTCTTTCCTTCAAAATTATTCCGGGTGTGAGAATTCACACTTGAGAACGAGGGGCCACCACCACCACAACCACCTCCTCCTCCCCCCTATCCGTACTATAGTACACCCCGAAAATGTGCCGCTGCTCACAACAAGAACATGATGACCAATTTTCCTCCCTCCAAGACATTCCACCTTTATTTTTTCCTCCCTCCCAAGCGCCAAAACACATTCAGCCCCCCACCTAAAAACTCGGAAAGACTTTTTAAAATGTTATAACTATTCTATTCTATATGTTTATGGATCTATGGGAATTTCACGCAGAGTGTTTCAAGACACGTACAAAGAATGGAGACCCCCTCCCACATCCACCCCCCACACATTCACCCCTCCTATTCTCAACTGCTGGTCGATCCTATTGGCAAAAGAGAAAACCAACCGTGGACGACGGGAAAGAAAAATCTTCGGCGCTGGAATTATCAGTTAAGGGGGAAAGAAAAAGGGGAGAGAAATAGATTTTCAAATTCAAATATTTTTCTTTCCCGCAGTTCTTCATCTTCCCCCCCACCCATTCCCTCCAACCCCCCCTGCATAATCTAAACAGAATTCTCCTCGGAGAGCAAAAAATAAAAAATAAAAAATCTGAAGGGAATTCGATTATTTCATGATAATGAGGAAGAAGAAGAAGCTTTTGTAGTTACAATATTATCATCATCATTCTATTCATCTCTAATATATAATAAGCAGCAAAGTCATTGGCTCATATTGCAGCATGGCCCCCCGTTCGTCCAATTGCCGTGATCTCCCGTGAAATTGCCATTCTTTATTTCAAAACATTTGGCCAGATACCACACCATACATGTGTGTGTACGTTCGTTTCGCCTATATGTATTTCCCAGGGAGACTCTATTGCGCGCAATTTTCTATTTTGGAATTGTTGTTTTTTTAACGCAATTTTCGTGATTTGTCCGCCATATATACTTGAACCATCTGGCGCTGGCCCACCGCAACGTCTTTTTTCTTTCTCAAACACAATTAGGAGAGAGAGGGACACACAAAGAGAAGAGTGATACGATTACGTCTGCCGGCCATCCATCCGTCCGTCCATTGGGAATAAGGGAGTGAGAGAATAGAAAATTGTTGTTGGCCAATGGGACGAGCGGCGGTCATTACGTCTGATGAGCTTTTCCCAGACCGACAGCACACAACACACGGCGCGAGAAGACCAAAGAGAAAGAAAACAGCCGGTCATTAGATGCCGTTTAGGACTTTTGCTGGGTTCTATCCAACCAAACAGTTCCACACACACACACACACACAACAGCACACACGTAACATACAGACAATTGGAGGCCGTGACGAATTGGACAAACAGAAAATAGACGTAGGAGAGTCTATATAGGAGAGAGATAATAGTCACGCTGCGGGGCGTTCGTTATTTTTTCGTCCGGGCGGCTGTTGTTATTATCACGAAGCTGATTTGAAATTTCACGACCATTACGAGAAATGACAAGCCACCCGCGACGATTCCAGTTCAAATTCAAAAGAATAAGAGAAAGAAAGAAAAAAACAAAATATTTGAAGAAAATATTCAGCAGGTATAATATGTGCATAGAACACGCTCATTATCGATCGTCCTATCACAAATATTAATGAAAAGAAATCCAAATGGTAAAGAACAAAAAATGCAATCGGAATAAGAGAGCGTCACGATTGATCTTTTATAGACGTCTGGAGGAAATAATAAAACTAGGCAACAATATCAGTAGAGAAATCATATTCATTCTGCGCGCTTTCTCGGGTCGGGAATAGCTCACCATCGAGCGCGTTATTATGCGCAGTTGTTTCGGATTCTTCCACAGGCCATCAACTTGAAAAAAACCCGCATAACGATGGCCATTTTTTGCTATTGGGCCGTGCGCATTGTTGTTTCTTGGACGATTGATGCGGAAATTCCATCCCAAAAAGAAAAAAAATCGATCTGCGACTGACTGACTATTTATTTGTCTGACTGGGGCTGTGGAAGAAATGAAATTTTTTGGCGATGAGCGATGCGTTTTCATGGCCTTTTGTGCATCCGGACGGATGGCATGTCGACTGATTATTCCCCCAGTCTCTCTTATTCGGCAGCCGAGAAGAAAAAAAAAACAAAACAACTGGCTATACACACAGCACACAGCAGCAGCTCACACACACACATCACGACGAATTTCGTGCGTGTGCAAGTGCGCTCAATAATAAAAAAAAAACCTCCCGAAACTTTCACGGATTGGCTCGTTTGTCCTGTATTTATAGA
This sequence comes from Daphnia pulicaria, assembly GCF_021234035.1. Classification (NCBI taxonomy): domain Eukaryota; kingdom Metazoa; phylum Arthropoda; class Branchiopoda; order Diplostraca; family Daphniidae; genus Daphnia; species Daphnia pulicaria. The sequence continues at coordinate 11,790,875 of NC_060918.1, forward strand.
TCTATCCATCCATGCCTGTAGTGTATGTATGTATATACAGTGGGGGAGGGATGAATATAATAACTATAGACAATCGGAAAGAGGATAGAGAAACCATTTTCCAACCTGGCATGAGATGCGCGCAGGCTAAAGAAAAGCTAGAGATGAGAATAGGCGCTGGTTATTGGTGAGGATGCGAGAGGACGTCCCGGTGTGTGGCTCGTTGTTGCCTTGACGTTGCCAAACACAAACCTGCCAATCACCATCATCTATTCCCTTCTTCTTCTTTTCTTTTTCTTTTCTTTTTTTTTTCGGTGATTTCACTCGGTGTGTGTCGTCCCTTTTTGTACAAAAATTCATATAAGGAGATGTTGCAGCGGTGGCGGCCCAAAAGTGATGGGATTCCGTCTCTCTCTTCTCCCACATATAATGCACAGCAGAGTTGAGACAAACTCTTTCTCTTTCCGAAATGTGTCTCGTTCGTGTGTACGATCACAAGACGGATGATCTTTCGGTCGTGACCTGCCACTTTGGCTATTTCAAGCCACGCCAACACAACAAATACACATACAGCGCCCAGCACGCACCTTCTCTCTCTCTCTCTCTCTCTCGCTCTCTCGGCTGGGAATGACAGTTGGAAAAATGGTGAAAGATGGATCTCTTCTATCCCCCGTGTAATGTGTGGAGGAGAGACATATTTTGTCACCCAAGAGTCATTTCCATACTCTACGGTACGTTAGACGCCACAATAGTTGTTGTACAAGAGAGAGAGATTGAGTCTTTACATTTCATTCTGTGGTACGTCGGGTGATGGTTCGACATTTCTGCCGACATTTTGGCTATATAACAAAGTGGGTTCGTCCTCTACAGTGACTCATCGGCGCCAACGTCACCAAAGAGTCACAACTTTGCTCCACCTTTATACAGCGCTGCTATGTTTATCCAATTGAATAATCTCTCTCGTCTGCCGGCGCGTGTGTATTATTATAAAAAATGTTGCCCAAAAAGTCAAGCTGCGCAATTTTTTAAAAAGAAATGATTTACCGCGGCCTCTCCGTGGCTTGGAAACTTATTAAATTGAAACTGATTATCTTACACGCGCATTCAAAGCGTCGAACATTTTTCGCATGTGACTTTTCTGTAAAAAAGTTTCTTTGATGGCTTTATACTACTACTCTAAATGTATACATGGATAGAGTGCTATCTTTCTCTTTTTTTTGGTGCGTCTGTCAGAAAGATCTTTTGCGCTCAAAAGGAGAACGCGCAACAGAGACGTCACTTGCTGAGACCTGCTGCCGGATGAAATATGGCGCGTCGACGTTAACTCGATTCAAATGTATTCATTCAATCAGGAGACGAGCGGGGCCGAGTCGAAGGCGTGGGAGGCCAACAGAAATATTAAAAAGAAAAAAGAAAAGAAAAGATGTGAAAGAATAAAAAGAGTTTCTTATTATTATATTCTCGGCCCGCAAGGAAATAACATTCAACGGAAGACCGACCCAGCAAGACAATTATTTACAAGGCTCAGCCAGGGCTTAGCTCTGAGATCCATTGAATAATATTATCTATAAGAAAAGATTCCGATGGGAAATCTTCTTCTTCTGTGATTGAATGATGGAGGAGCCTCCTTCTCCTCCTCCGCGGCAAATGAATAATATACATAAACATAATGTTGTATCCAATCACCGTCCTACACGGCATCCGAAAAAAAAGTAACCCTTTTCCTGTCGAGTTATAATATCTGATTGTTTCTCGTTGGGCCTCGGATGACGTCGCCGCTCAAATCAAATCAACGGGTATGTGCACAGTGCAGTATATACAGTATATACATGTCCTTAAATGTTATGTAACTGCGCACTTACTTGGATTGATACCGGGCGGGACTATTAACGGCGATGTTGCCGATAGCTTTTCTTTTTATAATTCACGTCATTTTATGCCCAATAACAGAAAACTCTTGAAGATTGTGGAACAAACTTCACGTCCAAGATCTTCCCAGAGAGAAGAGGAGGAACGCATCGATCCATCTCGTAACACTTTCGAGTGAAGGGTTTTTCCTGTTGAAAAAACCAAACCAGCGACTTTTTCGACGGGATTCCGTTAATGGCGTTATAACGACTCGACCGAGAGGGGGATTGAAAAAAAAAAATAAAAACAAGAAACGAATTTTTCGGTTGTTTTGTTTTGACTAGTTTGTTAAATATTGTTGCGCCTGCGAGGGATGCGGTTCGGCTGCTCTGATGGGCTTAAAAATCAAAAAGAGAAAAAATAATAGAAAATGCAAAGTCTCCCTATTGTTGTGCGCGTACCTTTTTTTTTTTTAATTCCAAGAAATTTTTTTTCCTTCAAAAGAATTAACCAGATAAGAAGAAAAAAAAAGAAAAAGGTGTTTGAAAACCTTTCAATAGTTTTCCACCTTTTTTTTTAAGGGAAAAAAAAAACGCGCGCGGGAATTGTCTTAAAATAGAAGAGAGATAGAATTTTGTCTCTTCTTCTTTTAGGAGCCATCCGCTCATTTCCATCAGCGGCCAGAAGAAGAAGAAGAGCTAGGTAAAAAAAAAAGGGGGAGAGAAAAAAAAAATAAAATAAAAGTTTGGGGGGGTTGGGAGTGTATTCTCTCAACCAGAGTGAATACACGTATAGACTCTTGTTCTTACTGTGAGAGATAAATCTGCCCAGTAGGCTTATTCATTCTCTCCTTTTTCTCTTTCTCGGTTTCTCGCCCCCACTGTCTTTGAAGAAGTGCCAAAGAACAAGAGGGGGTATGTTATTTTACAGGTTAAGAGAGGCAAGAACGACACCTGATGGCCGTCCCATTGGCCCCCCATGCCACACATGCATATATCTGTACGTGTATACTATATATGTATGTATATATCTACAGATAGACACACACACACACACGTATGTATGCTGCAGTATATGTAGCTATGTGTATAGAATCATCCCAGAGATTCCCAAAGTTTCACACCTGGGCCAGACCCCCTGCGTCGAGTCACAAGGTCTTATACCCTGGGCCAAGAGTTCAACCCCCCTCGTCCCTCCCCGAAAGAGGAAAAAAAAAAGGAAAACTTCTAGGATCCTCCCTGTAGGCCACGGGAAAATGTATTAAAAAAAGGAAAGAAAAAGAAAAACTACAAATAACACACACACACAGAAATAGAAGAAGAAGAATAGAATGAGAAAATCTATACGAGATGACTCGGAGCATATTTGTGAAGTATATAGGCACGAATATTGAATGTTGATCCCCACGTCACGAAGAAATCGATTGTTAGATTCTTCTTCCCTCTCCTATAGCTGTGGGTGTCCCTCTTATAATTCTTGTAATAGCTGATGGGATGACAATTAGAAAATTGGACCAATTGTATTTTTTTTAATAGATAGACTCTCTTCCCCCCTATTAACTTGTAGAACACAGTTAATCCAATTAATGAGAAGTGTTTGAATTGTTTGCGATGTGCTACATCACCGTGATGCCGTCATCTTCTATTAGAAAGTTGTTGGTGTTGCTGTTGTTGTTATTGGCCATTTTCTTCGAATGATCGAACGGATTCGGATTCTCGTCTATTAAACAGCCGGGGCACAATCTATCGGCATCCGGCTTTATAATAACAATCATAATAACAAGTTTCTGATTCCACGGAACTCGTCAGTCGGCTGGTTAACGAATCCTTGGCGTGTAGGTACAACAACACAACAACAACAGCAGCCGAGGATCTATACAGCTTTGAATGATTGTTAGTTAGATAATACATTGTGAGCCCATCGTCTATACAGCGAAAGGGGTTATATACGTACAGTACCTCGTTGACTATCAATTGGCTTGTAGAATTTTCGGGTTGGGCCGTCCGAATAAAAAGAGAGAGAGAAAGGCTACATATCGCCCCACACACACACCCCCGGCCGTGCGCTCGTTACACGCCGATTTCTATCGACAATGTTCCGTAATTCTATAATCGTAATTACCCGATCATTGACGAACTGGTTGATGATGATGGTGGTCCTGAGATTTTCCCTTTTTTCTCTTTGTGGAAAAATTACAAATCTGGCACACAGGCAAACGTGTCAGTTTTATTATACAGCGTCAGTTATGTATAAGGAGAGAGAGAGAAAGAGAACCAACCGTGTATAGTTCTATACACCCGCAATCAGCGGGGGCGCGGATTTCAAACGATCCGAGCCTCTCAAACTTTTTTTTCCCTTTTTTTTCTTGTGTTGTATTTCATTTTTTTTCTCTCCACCAAATGGAATGACTGAAGGCAGAGGCGATAGAATAAGCACTGCATACATTATGATTATGTAGAGAGAAACACAGTGGAGGGAGTAGTATATATATCTACTACAGGGGGGTTTTATAATATATTGTGGCGAAGGGGGTAAAAAACGCAAAGGGGGGTTCAATCATATACATACATTTATACAAGCTACAACAAGATCTCCCGCTGACCCTTTTTGGCTAACAAAAAAAAAAATAGAAGAACATAACTATAACACACCAATGGTAGCCCATGTTCTTCGGTCATGATGAGAGACACAAGAACTAAAGGGGGAAAACGAAAATAGAAGGTGGATTCTCCAGGCTGGATCTGACAGACTGGACGGAGCCGCTGACCTGAGCTGACCCTAGAGCCATATATCTCGACATGTGTATAGACCGCGTCCACCATCTACATCTATACGTATTTAAAAAAGGAAAAAAAGTTCGAGAAACAATCGATTCTTTTTTTTTGTTTCTTCTTTCGTGGAACCAAAAAATGCAGAGGGGCCATGAAGGGATTTTTTGTTCCCCCCCAATATCTATTGGGGAAGCGCGGACCCTTGTTCTATCTCTCTGCGCTGGGTCCGTTTGGCTGGGCCAGCGTATTTTGGGAGGGGGAGCGCGAGCGCGCAACCCCCCGTCGAGTGCGGTTGTTGTGTACCAGGTCATTAGCGGCAAAGGGTCAGAGGGATTCTGCCAGGCCGAGGTGTGAAACGTGATTGGAGACCTGTCAGTCGGGTCGTAAGGAGGGCTGGGCCAAGTTGAAGGTCCCAAAAAATCAAAAAAACCAAAACCCCTCCACGAAGAAAGATCGACATGTACATATCTAGTACACGCAGCAGTTGTTATACTGTCTATCTACATCCAACTGGAGTAGAGCAACATGAGCACGAAATTCGTATCGACCTGGCCCCCTCTTGTGTTTCTGGATGTATAGCCCATCACCTCTTTGGATGAGGAAAAGGCCTATGTCCACTAGGAATCAATACGGAGAGTATAAAGAACCAACCTGTCTATATATCTAATTGGAACTTTGGAGGGGGGTTCGAAAGAAAGAAAGAACGCCATCAAAGCGAAGAAACAGAGCGAAGAGTATTCTTGAAAAGAATCGATCCTTTTCTTCTTTTTCTTTTCTCTTCGGTGCATTTGGAAAAATGAAAAAAAGGGGGGCGAAAGAACGTATAGAATAGAGCCCCAAAAGCCCCAAACGCTTATTCTATTCTTCTTCATTCCGGCAACGAGGTAGGTACTATACATATGCCTGCGTATAATAATATAACGCCGCGGTAAATAAAAGAAAAATAAAATAAAAGATCTGGATGTTAAAACAGATCTTTTCGCCCTGATGGATTTCTATTGGGGATTTGATATGTATATATACACAAGAGGCAAGCGTCACCGCACCCATTTCAAAGGACTGAAATAGTATCATTTCTTTTTGGTCTGATGTGCGGTTCTACATCTACCAATGCCCGCTGGATAGTCACTTTCGGGGTTATTCAAATTCTTTTTTTAACGATTGCCAATAACAAAGAAAGTCTCTTTGGTTGTTTTTACTTTTTTTCCCCCGGTTATATAACACTTACGGTGCAAACACTTGTTGTTTTTTTGTTGTTGTTGTTTGATGTTTTTTCATGACTTGGGTATGGGAATCGGCTTGATTTTTTCCCGCGTCCGATTCAATGCCCGCCGTCAATTCAAATTGAATATTATGCCGCCCGCCACTTATAGCTGACAGCAAACGCGCGGGTCCGCCGCCGTTGTTGCTGGTCGCCGATTCACGCGTCTGAATCGAGGCCGCCGAATCGTTGAACCCGTCGAGCTTCTCTTTTTCTTTCTCTCTCTATCAATATAATATTTGAATAAAAATTAAAAAAAAAAAAAAAAATAGAAATCAAATAAAAGATGAAACGTTTCGCTTGACGTTGCCAGCCCTTGGCGCTCTACACACGCAGATCGACCGAGTTGGCTTTGTCGTTGTTGCCTTTTCTTTTTTGTTTTCTGTTTTTGGCTTTTATGGACAATAATGCGCTGCTTTCAAAGTTTGATCTAGTTTGGAGATTCGCGCTTCTATTTTTGAAAAAAAAAAAAAAAAAAATGCTATAGGGATGGCGTGTCTGTTTTGTTTTTGTTTTTCTCGAGCGCGCCGTGTTTTTATTTGGACGTTCCCGATGTGGAGTTGTAGATTCTGCATCCAAATGGGCTGATTACCAAGTTAGACACATTTTACAATCACACACAAAATGGTCAAAAAGAAAAAAGAGAATATCTGATAGGAATATAAGGTGGTCCAGCCCACCTCCTATGCACCCAGCGCCTTCCAGGAGGTGCTGCAAGAGCGGGAGGCTCTTGACGCTCCATTGGCTCCTGGTGGCCGACCAATCGGCTGGAGGAGGACTCGGCTTTCCAAGAGGCGGAGCCTGCCGACTCCAGGGACCCACCGAGTGCAGAGACAACGCGGAGGATTCACACTCACCACCTCCCACCGTGCCCGTCTTTCCCTCCTATTTTTTCGAACCGAAAAACCTGGGCTATATTCCAGCCTGCTGGCCCCTGGAACTAAACATTCTATCAGCGACCGTGCTGCAGGCACAACGTCTCATCCTGCCCTTTCCCCCACCAGCTCAGTTGATTTTCAATTCCGTCAAAGTGCATTTTCTTTCACTTACGCCTCCCCTGTTGGTTTGATTATTTCTCATCCGCACACTCCACGATCCAGTGACATTTCAGTGAGCGCCAGTGCCGTTTTGTTCGACATTTTCCCCTCCGATGCGCTAATCATTCCGCACCTGACCCAAACAATTTTGTTTCTCCGATCGAGTTCCGTCTTAAAAAAAGTTTCATCCGGAAGAGATTTGACACGGGAGTCGGAAGAAGAAGAAGAGAATCATTGAAAAAAATGCCGCGCCCATGTCGCGAGAGCTACGGCGACCAGAAGCCGCCGTATTCGTACATCGCCCTGACGGCCATGGCCATTCTGTCGTCATCGGAGCGGATGCTGCCGCTGGCCGACATTTACCGCTACATCATGGAGCGGTTCCCTTACTACCGGAAGAACACGCAGCGCTGGCAGAATTCACTCCGCCACAACTTGTCGTTCAACGACTGCTTCCTCAAAGTGCCGCGACGTCCCGACCGCCCGGGCAAAGGCGCCTACTGGACCCTCCACCCCAACGCCATCAACATGTTCGAAAACGGGTCGCTCCTGCGTCGCCGCAAGCGCTTCAAGTTGCACAAAGCCGACAAGGATCTCCTGGAAACTGAGTTGGCCGCCTTGTCCAGCATGAACCGCATGATGCAGCAGCAGAACCAGCAGCAAGCGGCCGCTGCGGCTAATAACGGCACACCTGGGCCGGCATCGACACCGACGGCAGCCGGACCGGCACCCAGAGAACCACCTTCTCCTCTGCCAGCCGTTGCCCAGCAGCAGCCGCAACACAATGCGCCCAACAGCCTACCATCAGCGGCCAGCACTCAGGTGGCCATGTCCAACATGTCGGCCTGCGGACCCATGACGGCCTATTCGGCCATTCCTTACGGCATGGGATTCGCCGCTTACAATCAGGCGGCCATGGCGGCGGCTGTTGCGGCCGCCGCTGCGGCCAACCACCCGACGCCGGCCATGATGGCCGCTGTGGCCGCCCAGCAGCGCGTCCATGGCTTCCATCCGCACGGACCGGCCCCGTCGATGGCCTCTCCGTCTTCCTACCCGGCCTATAATCACGGCGGCTTCGGCTCCGTCATCAGCGCCCACCAGCAGCCGTCGCCTTTGGGTAAATTCACCAGTCACTCGACGAGCCTATCGTCTCCCGTCGGCGCCGACAGCCTCTCCGGCAGCAACGCCAAGCCCAAAAGATCCTTCACCATCGCCAGTCTCATCGCCGACGACTCGGACGAGTCCGACGACGACCAGCCGGCCGCCAAACACAAGAAGATGCTGGGCAACAAAAGTGACATGCTCCTCCTCGACGACCGAGACTCGGCGGCCGATTCGTCGTCCTCTTCATCCGCCTCACCATCCGACGACGAGTCGGAAGTGGACATCGAAGCCGAGGATGCCGACGAGGAAGTGGCCCGACCGGCCACTGTGACCCCTCCGCCTCCATCCGCTTCTTCCGCTTTAGCCAAACCGATTGAAAATAAAAGTTCGACGCCACAACATCAGCAGGAGCCGGCGGAGCAGCAGCAGCAGCATCCGCACCTTTTGATGCCGATTCCGTCGTACATGGCCTACGCCGGAATGGCGCCGTCGGGCGCCTTCCCTTACGCCAGCATGCAGCAGCATCACCAACAGTTTCACGGGATGTACGCCGCTGCAGCCGCCGCCGCCGCCGCCTCGGCGGCTTTTTTAGGGCTGGCCCGGCACAGTAATCATCGAGGCGACGGGCCCGCTAAAGAGGACTGCCGGCCGTCGTCCCTGTCGCCGGCCGTCTCCCCGCAGAGCCCTCACCAGCACCACCTCCACCGGCCCAATCCCTTTCTGACGGCGGCCGACTGCAGCCGGGACAAATTGCAGCCGAGCCCACTGACTCCACCCGCGACGTCCGTCCATCAGCGGCCGCAACCCAATTCGCCGTCCGTCAACAACCAGCACCCAGGAGCGGCGGGTGCGCCGCAGCAGCACCTCCTCCACCACCACTACCATCACGCCGGTGTTTTTTTAAGCCCAAGCCCCGACGCCGACTCGCCAAAGAGTAAGGACGGCGTCTTCCGATTCAGTCCCAATCTCAGATCCATTTGACTCACAACAACGCAGCACAAATAAAAATCCAATCCATCGCGAAATGGCTGTACTATAGATAGAAAACGCAAACGATAAAAGAGAGAGATAATTTTAAGTATATCTGTAAATTTCAATTGAAGATGGCGGAGAGAAGGAAAAATGAATTCAGTTCAAATTCCAAATTTAATTATTATTATTATATTTTCCTCGATATGCAACACACAAGACAATTTTGCTGCTGCTGCTGAACTGCTGTTTGATTCCTATCATTTTCTTGTGTTTTAAATTTTCATTTCTCTTGTCCGATTATTAGATCTGTTCATTTTGTAATCATCACATTTCAAGGGGTTACCTCAACCAAATCTGCCTGTTGTGTCAATCGTCATTCGCGTGTGCGTGTACATGTTAGGCCTATACTATGTTTTTGTAAAAAAAAGATTCACTTGTGTGTGTGTGTGTGTGTGCGAGAGAAGGAGAAATGCAATGCAAACAAAAAATAACAACGACTTTTTGATTCATTTCGAGCGGGCGAATTAGATATTAAAGCAATAAGACCCACTCACCCAAATCAGATATAGGCTTCATGACGTCATTGCTGCCTCGTTGCCAAGCGATTCATTATTCGGCTGCTTAACCAACAACAAAAAAGGCCAACAGGAGAAGCGATTGTTGTTGTTGACGTTTCAGGGCTCCTTTTGAGCTCCTAACTTGTTTCTTGGCTGCGCGGCCATCGTCTGATGCCTGGGCTGCTGCATGTGCGTCCTCCAACAGCCGAGTGGTTGTTGCCTTTTTGAATGATGTGATTCATTATACAATCCCGTCTGAGTGCTGCTGCTGCTGGACTGGACGATGCCGGGCGCTAGAAGAGAGAGAAAGGATCCTCGTCTCGTTTCCGCTCTTGACGTGATGCTGCCGATTCATTTGTTTTGCCTCTATTTGCGTATACGCCACTCGACTCTTGCGTGAGTGCAGCGGTGGAAACACACAGCGGCACGCAATCAATGATAACAGAGTGCCGGCTCCATCTCTCCCGGTGTAGTAACTACATCGCAGTTGCAACTTTTGTTTTCCCCCCCGATTTTGGCGCAGGGAGACGTATCTCGTTTTGTTCTTTTCGGTGCCGAGCTTCACGGGCTCTTAAATCCAATTAACTGATGGGCGAATGCAACGAGCAAACAATAAGCGGGCGATGGATACAGCGGGCCCCGTCAATGTATAGTAAATTGGTCGATTCGTTTGGTGCGGTTGTAATGCAAGAGGCAACACGGCGCAGTGACACACAACTAGGTAAAGAAAACGAAGGCAGAAATCGAATCAGGGTTACGCGCGTTGATGGGAACGAAGAAATCGTTGTAGGCCATCCATTTGAATAAATAACCAGCGGCTTTTTTACTTATTTATTTATATTTATTTGGGGATATCATTGGGAGAGTTTCTTTCTTTCGTTCTCTCGTCTAACATCCAGGCGGCTTATTTTTTTGATTTTTCTGGTGTCGTGTCATCAGTCTTCATCACGGCGGATGGACACAAACAAATATACCGGCGAGAATAACCCGTTGGCGAGGATTTTTTGGGTTTTGATTCATTTCATTCGGTCGGCACGAGAGAGAGAGAGAGAGGAATATATCTAGGAGAAGAAGAAGGTATACACACACACACACAGGTAGAACGCAGATAGACGGATGACCGGTTACATCAAAGAATGACTTGGGTTTGCATCGCTGATTTGAGAGAAGAAGAAGAAGAAGAGGCTCAAACATACTTAGTCGGTTGTTGGCTTATGCCGGACGGGCGATAGCGCGGCGCTAGCCACCGAAAACGGGCAGCGATTCATCAAAAGGACATCACACAACACTTTTCTCGATTCCTCCTCGTCGTCGCCTTGTTGTCCTTATACGTATGTACATTTCCAATGTTTATATATATTTCTCCGGCTCGTTTGTTTTTTTCCCTTTTATTTTATTCCGGCAAATATGTCGGTGGCATTTGAACGAGCAAAGCAAAGAGAATCAAAAAATGTTGAAGAGGGGAAACCTGTTTGTGAAACAAGTGGCTCATCACCACCTCGTTGTTGCCCATTGAATGTGCAAGAAGGGAGAGAAAATATAATATCTCTAAACCGTCAAAGTTTTTGACAGTTCTTATCGATCATGAAAACGACAGGGCCTTCTGGCCATCCAGCGCGCGAGCCTATATAGTACTATATAGACGCACTGGGCAGAGAGACTATAGCTTACACCAACCGATTGGATAATGCGTAATAATCATCTCTTTTCTCCCAGATCCATCACCGCCTCGACTATGCCATGCCGATGGTTTCCGAGGCGATTTCGGACGATTTCTCATTTACTAACAAAACCCGCACTGGATGTACGTGTGATCCAGAATTTTTTAATCCAATCAGATTCCCTTGCTTATACGAATAATTAATGAACCCTCTGTCCCATCCAATTTCGTTTCTCTCTTCAATTCAATTTCATTTTTCAGAGCTTTTGACTTTCCAATATGATGTAAGATTTTTTCGGTTTTTTGATATTTCTGTTTTCTTCCCCGTTGGATAAAAACGCGCGTGCCCATCGTGCGTTTGTGTCTGCTCTAGAGCTCTCTCTCTCTCTGCTATAGCTCTCTATAGTTGGCCGTCCTTTTTTTAAAAAATTTTATTTCCTTTTTTTTTCGACCGTGTTTACGATTTTTACGACTTGTCCGCCGCCTCAACGTCTGCTATTGCCGGAGAATCTCTTCTTTTTTTTTAAATGGGGGGGTAGAAGAAGGGAGGAGGAGGGCAAAGAAGAAGATATAGAAAGGGGTGCCGGTGATTCCAATGAAGGGTCGACAAGAAGAAGAAGAAGAATAAAGAGACCCCATACACGTATACGTATATGTATACACGTGTGAGTGTGGAAAATATATAAGCCGCCGAAGGAGCTTCAAATGAGTGTTGTTCAGCCGCCAGGCTGTCTACCAGCAAAAGTTTCTTTTATTTCTTCTTCTTCTTTCCCTTTTAGAATTTTTTCGGGGGACCTTTTTTCTTTCTCCCCCATAATAAATAGTTTTGTTTTATCTTTTGGGATTTGTTCCCTTTCGTTTTTCCAATCGCGCCCTGTCGTCGTGTCAACTTTTATGGATCTCTCTCTCTAGTTCGGCTGTGTCTGTGTGTACGGATAACTGTACACAGGGATGCCATTTCCAGCACACACCGCACCGTTTGGGTTTTTGTTGTTGTTTCAATATTGGAATTTACACGCAGCGGCCGTCGACGATTTTCTCTGACGCTTGATTATTATTATTTAAGGTTCGTTCTTATAGATCTCCCCCCCCCCCCCCTTCTGTGTGTGTTTGTTGTTGGTGTGTTATTTGGGTGTGTGTGTTATCGTTATGCGGTTTTTCCAGCCAACCACCAGAGAGGCCCTCGGAGCGACTTTATGTCCTCGATAATGTTGGGAATTGTTTTTGTTCTTGGTCGCCTTATTGTGTGCCAAGTCGAGTTTCACGCCGTTTCCAGAGCGACGACCAGCAACGAATCGTTCCAGGCGCAGTACAGAAAATGAGAAGAAAAGCCATTAAATGCTCTGATGGGAATTGCTACTAGATAAATGCGCAGCAGTACTAGCTATCGAGAGGGAAAACAGAAATGTAGTATGTACCGATATACGTATAGTATTAGACATGGCCACACCACGGCAAACAGGAGCTTTATTGTATACACTGTACAGCTCACAGAGCCGGGGCTTCTGGCGCGAGCCAGCAGCCCTATATACGTGTGTCTACATTCACAGCACCTTTTTTTTTAGTCTATACATATAATAGGCTAGCCAGCATGTAATAATGGTCAAGTGGGTCTTATATTCTATTGATACTAGAAGCATAGTTGAACAAACTGGGGCTGTTGGCACGTCGTTCCAGCCCAGATAAAAAGAAACGCTTTTTTTCCCTTTCAGTAGGTATACATCAGCCAAGTTGCTATAGATCTGATGGCGACTGGAAATCATTGGCTCAAAAGGATCCAGTTGGACACGGGGTGGTTCATCTTACGCAGCTTTTTTTCCCCCCCTATTGTTGAATGGGTATATCTACCTTTTTTCTTGGGATATCGATTGGTGACAGAGTCGTGGCGAAAAGAGCCGCAAAAAGGCGCATCAGCCATTTTTCTATTCTCAATAGAGAAAAGCGATAAACTAAACAACAGTTGCGAGGTCTATGCGCGCGGTAGATGTGCGCTTACACAGTAGACGCACTGTACAGTCACAAAAAAGATAGTCCGTGACCAATGCGAGTTTTGGGAAAACAGCGTCCGTCTGTATACAACATCGACACCTACTGTAACATAGTGTCTGGTCTGTCTATAGAGACGGCCTGCCTTTTTGCGGTGCTGTAACAACAACTTTTACACATTCCAAATAGAAAATAAGGAGGCTCATCTTTCGACACGAACCATTATCCGTAATCGGGCCAAGTAAATGCGCAGAGAGGACAAACATATATTGTTGAAATAAACCAAGAGTTGACTATAATATAATATCCAATAGATCTCTTTCCTTTTTTAGATTTTGTCTTCAAACGGCTGGAAATAAAAAAAACCGGCAGCGGCTGTTTTATGAAAAATTTTCGGGGGGGGGGGGGGGGGGTTTCCTAGCTCTTTTGTAAGGCCCGCGCAATTTGACGGTCACGCCTCACACTCTCTTTCAACGCCGCCTATATATAGTAGTATCACAGTGTGTGTGTATAAAAAGGCCCAATCGATTTTGTATTTTTCGTGGGGGACGTTCGATGGCGGCGTGACGCTCGGTAGAGGTGTCATATAATATAAATAAATGTGTTGTGTATAAGCCTATACACTCTGGCATGCATCCCATATACATAACATTACTGTAAAAAGATATCGCCGCGACGTGTGTGTTGAGCTTCCATGTAGGTGTGTGCAGGAAAAAGAAAAAAGCTTTATTTTCGTGTGTGTGTGTGTGTGTCGATTTACGATAATGCCCATTGTCATTTCTTCTTTGGTTGTTTCTTGTGGAATGTCTTTCCAGTCTCACCAGCAGCTCGGCCAGGACCCAACCGAAGACGCGCACTCAGGGAGCAGAAAGCGATCAGGGAGTTAAGGGGAAAAAATCAAAGAAAAAGAAACAAGAAAATGATGAAGAAGAAGATGAAGAAACAGGTGTGCATCGGTCGGCTTCTTTTGCACTGGATTTTCCACCTTCCATTTCTTTTAGTTTTTATTTCTTCTTCTTCTTCAAGGGCTCAGATGCTGCTGGCGGCTATCGACCACCACCCCAATTTCTCGGACCACCTTTTTTCTTCTTCTTCTTTCTCTTTTGATCCTTTTTCTTTCGAATTATTATTGGCGAAAAATGTGAACGCGCTTTCAACAACACGCGCGCTATTCACCAGCATCGAACCCTATTGCGTCTTTTGAGGGTGACACATTTTTTCTCATTCTCTCCTATACTTATTAACACTACGGCAGAATTTTCTTTGGCTGCTGTTAAGCCGTTTCTACCTGGACTGGTACATAAGATGGTGTGCCGACATTCCCCGAGCGCTCCTCCCCAAAACTCTCTCACCTGGACCATCATTCAGCTTCCCTCTCCCCGTTGCAAATGGTGTGGTTATTAATTCCTCAACACCACCCCGACCAACTAGCGACACTTTGGAAGGGAAAGTTTAAAAACAGAAATGATAACGATCGATTTTCCATCGTCTGGTTTTGTGATGTCGTTTTCTTTTCGTTTTTAGACGCATAAATCCTCCATCTAGAATCCACATCAACAAAAGGCCGTCGAGCTATAGGACTATAGGAGAGAGATACGTTTATATGGGCCGGTTTTTATTTGCTCGGTTACAGACTTCATTACACACATCAGGGCTCGTTGGCTTCGGCGTGTTAATGTTCCATCTTCCCAAAAAATTTCGGATCGCTTTTTACTTTTTACCGAGTCAAGAAAAAAAGACATAAAATAACAAGTTGGGGAAACAGAAAAAATGTTGCGTATGTGTGTGTGTGTGTGTCTATCTTTATATTATATAACGGCGTTTTATGCCTTGTTTCTTTTTGGGGTGCTGCCATTTTTTCTCTGTTTCATCCACCCTCAAGGAGGCCGACACCTTTGACTCCCATCATGTTGAGTTGATGAAATGGCAATAAAAATAATACAAAAAAATAAAATAAATACAAAAAATACACCCAAAGTTTATATTATTATTTTTTCCCCTGTTATTTTTCACTTCCAGCGTGTATAGTATCTTTTCTTTTTCCGAAGAATTTTTATTTTTTGATGGCCGTTGTGATATGCGGTGCAAGTCGCAAACTTTGGCCAAAAATGGGGAGGAAAGATGAAGACGCGGGAGACCGTGCCGGCGGGACCAGATGTTTTCATTCTCTCTCCTCGGTTTTTCTTTTTGGCGTTTATATGATGCAATATGCAACGAACTGCGACTGTCTGAGCCACACACAAAAAAAGGAGAATATCAAGACCCGCAAGTCATCCTCAAAAAAAAAAAAAAAAGAACGCCGACGACCAGGTCATAACCAAATATTATGTGACCTTTATTCATACAACATCCTTTTTTTTTTAATGCTTCTTTTATGCTGTGTATAGTGTGTTGTTAGCCAAGCGAGTCCTGGGGGTGTTATCGTGGCGGGTTTCGATCTAAAACTCATTATCTGCGATTTTCGTCCGAATTTTTTACTTTTGTCTGTGGCAGGGGTGTAACTTGATGAGACGAACTAAAAATACTAAAATAATCCCGAGATCCGTTCAGCGGATGTCGAACGCAAGTGAGAAAACCGCTTTTAATCGTGTTTGATCGGTTTTTATTGAGGGGTCGATTTTTAATCTATCGATATCTTAACCAAAATTAATTAAAAGAGTCATAGAGAAGATGTGTCGTCTGCTCTCGCTTTGTTAACACGTTTCGAAAAAGTGGCGAGGTGATTAGTGATTAGTCATTAGTGAATGATATTGATAACTATAGTGGACAAACTTATCATTTTTTTTTAAACGTGGCTGCACGAAAAGAAGCACAAAAAATAGAATGACAAAAAATTTGGTCGTCGTGTGAACAAGGTAACTCTTTATGGAATCGCTTAACTCACACTCCATGCAATGTTAAGCAGGTAAATAAAAGTAAGAATGCAAATAGAATGAATATAGGAGCTTAAATAGAAGTGAAACCTGTTCCTAATTTGTGAAGTTTTAGTACCTGATTAACATTTATCATGTAAGCCTCCTGTCAATTCGTGGCAGTTTGTTTGCTCTATGTAACCTTTTCCTTTGTGCAGATGCAGATTTGGAGGCAGCCATCGCAACCACTAGATATGCAAGTTTTTCTGGTGCTGATACTGACCTGTCACAGCAAAAATCCAAGTATAATTGCTTGGGTAATGATTTTCATTACTTTCATTCCTGTGACCTGATATTTGCATGATGCATGACTTGCACCAATGCAGTGTATTGTAAACCTAAAATTCTCTTGTTTATTAACAATTAGGGTTGCATTTTCAACTTCCCTTACTTAAATATTTTTCGTAACCCATTTTTTTATTTTTTTTAGATAAACAGCATCCCATCTGATTGATGGGAGAAACTACCGATGCCAGCCGAGTTACGGATTACCGTGGATCTCTTCTTCCCCTTTCTTGAAATCCTCTCTGTCCTCGTGTACGCCCATGTGAATGTGGGGGTATTCACGAGTCTGAGACTCTTTTTCCTATCCTGCCTGGTGTCTTCCAACTATTCTGCGGATGGAGCACTTGCGGAATGCCTGGCTGTATTTCCCAGGCATAAAGGTAGGACAAATCTATCTCTAGTCTTCCTTGGTGACTATATGGCGGTGTTAATTGTAAATCGTTACATAGTAACGAGTACGATTATTCCTGAGCTATGCCGTTGACTAGAACTCTCTTCTCCTGTCGTTTTTGTTGACTCAGTCAGGTTTTTTGTTTTATTAAAGAAAAACTAATTTGTAGAACGACTGCAGATCAGGCTTGTTTTGTTTTGTACCCCACAACTTTTGTCTGTGGGTAAACAATCACATTCGAAACACATTTTAACTTTAAACATTTCAAGCGAAGTTCAACCCAACTAGAACATTTTTACGACCGAGAGAGACCTGCCGCCACACCGGGCACCTCCTCGTTGTGTATTGTTGGCGTTATAGTCTATATAGCTTTAACGGGTTCGTGATCGCGGTATCAAACCCATTCAGATTATAGATGGATGGAGGAGGAGAGGTGATGGGGGAAAAATATCACAGTCTTGATTGCGCTGTTCTTCCTTTCTTCCTTTTTTTATTATTTATTTATTTCTTCTTTTATTCTTTATCTGGAAATCCGCCGAGTCGGCGTGTTCGTCGATATAAATAAAATAAAAAAATTTCTTTTTCTTTTTTTTCAAATGAAATGAGAAAAACGAACAAGAAAACTCTTGAGGAAATTTACACACGCAAAAAGAGCGAGAAGGTGTTGATGATGCGGACACTCACGGCGGATGAATATGCAACTTATCATTACACGAAAGCGCTTGCATTTGTGTGCACAGAGATTTTTTCCCCCTCCCGTTTTTAATTTGTGGAGTGTTTTTCTTGGATCGACGGGAGGTCTTTCCTTTCGCCGCCTTTTAGATATCCGCATTCTTTTTTTGTTTCTCTTTCAAATATTGAAACAAACTTGACCGCCATTTCTTTAATTTTGTTGCTTTTATCTTTCGTGTGTGCGTTGGTCTGGGGTCCCCGTTTATTGCACTCGAATCTTTCCTAATGTAGCGTGCTGTAGCACATAGAGACAGCAGCCGGATGCGTCTCCTTGTAGGCGCTTAAATAGCCAAAGGCGTGAATTTGCTGTTTTGTTTGTTTTATTATTATTTGGCGTGTTGTTTTTTTTTTTTTGGGGGGGGGGGGGGTTTGAAGGTGAAAAACGGACATTTTTCTTGTGTTTTTTCCCCCCTATTGGCCTTTCGGAATTTTTATGGCCCAACTTATCGTCTCCCGCATTTTGTCCGCCAAGCATCCGGTGAAAAATGAAGAACGAATTTTCTTTCTTTTTTTTTTTTTGTAAATTCAAAAATGATAGGGCGATATTATTATGAGGCACAGGTGTGTTAGTTACTACGGGCGCGCGCTCATGTTCGTTTTCGCTACCGGTTCTGTCATAAACCATAAAAAAAAAAGAAAAGTTTCAATGGGAATGCGCGGATAGAAATGAGGAGGATTAAAGTAGGTAATAACCAGCCAGCCAAAATACTTTTTGGGAGGGAGTTTGACCCGTTCCAGTAGCAGCAACCGACCCCGGGAACACACGGCACACACACACACACACTCCCATGCGAAGAACTCACATCTCTCATCGAGGGGTGAAATAGCGCTGAAATTGAGGCCCTCTATTTCTCACTTATTATGAAAGAATTCGGTTGGTTTCGGCGGTGTGTGTCAAGAGGCGCAGGTGGGCAGCACAGCAATCGACACATCGCAGCGTTAAATTCGTATGGGTCGATGCCCATATGTGTGCAATTTGTGACCCCTCCTATCTGCTTTGCTTTTTTTATTTTTCAAAATATAAATTCAAACAATTTGTGTTTGGCGCGCGGTGACCGGTCCCCTGTAATCAACACCTTGAACAGCTGATGGGCTTACAAATTCCTGGCACACCGGGGTCGTCGCTTTTTTAGCCAAAGCGTCCCTCTTTACTGCTTAGATCTAGCGCTATGCTGTGGGCCTTGCTTGGCTCTTTTGCTGATTTATTGTCTCCGATAGAAGATGTACCTGCGATGTTTGGGTTGATGGGGGGATCTCCCCTCTTTCTTTTGGCTGGACATGAGCTAAAGACACATACCTTCGCACTTCTTGTGATGTTTCACCTCTTAGAGATAGCGCGAAGCCAGGCCAGGAGATTGAGGGGAGAAGATTTCTTATTCCTTTTTGATTTCTGGCTGTTCTTCTTTTCACCTTTAACACTCGATCGTATTGGCTTTTTTAAACAGCTCATCCTGCACACAACACGTAGGCTTCTATGCTATCTTATACCTGGACAGGTAGGAATGGGCATACCACGCTGTGTTTGACCAACGATACATAGAAGCCGGCCTCCCAATTCACAGCTCGCTCTTTTAATGAACACTCCGTCTTCTTCTTCTTCTTCCTTTTGTTGGCGCTCCTCTGGTAGATGGTTCTCTCTCTCTCTCGTCGACCGAGGGGGTGTACAGAAGTCCTATTAGATCCTCTCACTCCCGAGAATCGAAAAGAAACAACAAGAGAACAAAAAAATGAAAAATAAAAAAAGGAAATAATGGAACTTGGAAGTTGCTACAGTACATTTCTCTCCCCCTATAGCTCGCGCATTTTCATTTTTCTTCTGATAACTCCCCGGCCTGTTTGTGTGTGTGTGTGTTTGAGCCAATGCCGCGATTTAATTAGGTGGATACCTTCATGGTGGAATGCCCGAGAGGGAAGAAGCGCACACGCACCTACCCGAAGAATAAGAAGAAGAAACTCTCGAAAAAGATTTTTATTTTATTTTTTCTTTTCAAAATAACCCGCGGAATAGTCTGCGTGTGGTTTTTCATTTGACACGTTTCGCCAAAAATTTCCCCCCTTTTTTTCTGTTTTCATTCGTCCGACACTTTTCGCCAATTGTGTTGCTGCCGGGATTTCATTCAATCACGAAAATACGTGCCATATTTTCTCTCTTCTTTTTGTGAACCATTTTCCACCGTTCATTTTTGGGGTCAGCTGTTTTGGGTTGGAAATGTTCCTCAGAGGTGTCGAGAGAGAGAGAGAGACGACCGTCATTGCGACACGTTTGACACTTTTCACGGTGTCGTGATTTTCCATGCGACTCGAGTGGAATTTAAGAGTTTGATGGGGGGTAGATGAGTCCCCGAACCGTTTTCTCTTTTCTAGCTTATAGCTTCTTTTTCGTCTTAGCTTCTTCTTTGGGTTACTTTTTGATGGTTCACCTGTTTCTTTTGTATAATATGCATGGCATAGACCAATTGATGTTGGTGTTTTTTGGAGAGCCCCATTGTTTGAAGGTGTGAATGCACAGCTGCCGGTATAGTTGTGTTTCTAAAAGACGTGTGTTAGTCGAAGAAGAAGGTTGGAACTGGAGGGAGGAGGAGGAGGAAAGAAAAGAAGAGAAAATATAGCCAGAGAGAGAGAAATAAGAGGGCTCAGGCATTTGTTCTTCATTGAGCAGTTTTTCGGCAGCTCCAGCTCTGTCATTAGCATAGCCCGACACGCCACAGCCAGAGCAGAGCAGAGAAGGAAGGAATAAGGGGGAACAAAAAAAAAAAAAAAAAAGAGCAAAATGCTATGAACGTATACACATCATTTTCTTTTCTTTTTACCTCGCGGAGGTGCTGAGCTGCTGTCTCTGACTTCACCATCAACCGTCCCATCGTGGTGGGTCTTATCTCGTTCTTGATATATCTTTAATTCTAATCTTTTTCTCTCTCTTTCTCTCGTCTCTCTCTCTTTTCCCTAGAGTTTGATGGGTTTACTTTTTCTTTTTTTGTGTGTGAGTTGTTGTTGTTCTACTCTTAACATATTTCCAGCCCTACTCCTCTTATTCTTCTTCTTGGACTCGGGTATTTTTATTTAGTTTTTTTTTTGTGTGTGTGTGGGGAGGTATTATGTTGCGGTCATTAGGTGCGTCTATGCACGCCATACACTTGAGCAAAGGCAAACATATAAATAAATAAAATGCCCCGTCAAAAAGTTGGTTGTATACAACCATCATATACCTTCATTATGAGTTGTTGTTTTTAACATTATTTAAAGGCTCATTTCCTTTTTGGCAAAAAAAAAAAGAAAAGATGTTACGACGGGAGGGAAGAATTGCTCCGGAGTCGGGATCGTTGATTGACGTGTGTTTGTACATATCCTGCCTGCAGCGCACAGCTAGCAATAGAATCTATTTCTCTAAATTCAAATGAATTTAAGTGGAGTTTCTTATTCTAATGACGCTGGAAGTCGAATTTAAAACTCAACCGAATTTTTAATGACAAGAAAAGAATAGAAATCCAATTTTTTCCTGCATCGAAAGTTGAAAATGGCCGGAATATAATCAAATCGTGATTTTGATTGGGTGACACTGCACGCAGGTCGTGGGAGAAAGCCACCGAAAACAACAAGTAGCTGTACACGAATATCCCAAATCATCACGTGATTAAAACAAATGAAAAACTGAACCGAAAATGCTCGTTTTTATTACATCATTTTCGTGAGGAACAAGAAAAAAATAAGACTCCCGCATTTTGGGGATATGCACTTGCATCATATATCTAGGTAGACCATAGCGCTGGAAGCGTAATTATTATTTTCTCTTGTTTTGAAAATAGTATGGTGTATCTATCTATATGCAGTGACCTATAGGCCTGGCCGAGAACATCTCGAACTGTTCCTGTGCAGCTCCTGCACGTCTAATATTTGTGTGTGTGTTTGAGCTATATAGAGAGATACGACTGAAGAAAAGGAAGAAAAAGAAAAGCAAATGTGTGTGCAGGTGTTCGTGATTAAAAGAATGGCCCCCGAAGAGAAGGGGCAAGAACTATAGCGCGACCCTCCTCACTTATAAATATAAATATGTTTTTACGACCCACCGGGATAGATAGGTAGCTGCTGTGAACGTTCGCCCGGGCCGGTTAGACTCCTGATGAACAGCGCCAGAGGGAGGCTTCATTCTCTCTTCTTTTCTTCTTCCGCGTGTGTTTTCTTGATTTTCTTTTTTTTTCACCTGGTATTCTTCTTCTTTTTCTTCTTGACTTCTTCTATACACCTTGCTCCTGCTGCTGGACAAGTCTTTATTTATCAGGCCATTAAGGGCATGCACACACGGACAGAGAGAGCCAGGACCAGCAGGAGCAAACAGGTGAAGAGGAAAAAGCTGCAGAGGTCAAACTGTGTCTCAACTTGTTAATGTTATTACATAGATAGATATCGCGTCATTCAGGTGCAACAGCAGGGCTCCTGAATGCGAGTCCAGCCAGCCAAAGAGCGTCGATATAAAAGAGATGCGGACGGAATGAAACGTAAATTTCTCTCTGCCTATATGTTATATCGACTGCTGCACTAACATCAGCGGCTACCGGCTTCTTACACTTATCTCTGGGGAAAAGCATTCCAGCGGAATGTTAATACAGTCAGCGCTTCACTGCGTAATCCAGCGCTGCCGCTGCTGCTGCTGCTGATGCCGGTGTAATAACGCGCGGTGTACGCTTACGCATTGCATTTCTTTATATATTGCGTCCTTGTCTTGATTTTTGTTCTTGACTTTTTATACTCCCTGGCCATACGCTGCGCTGCCCAACAGGTAACCGAATCAGCTCCACTCGACGATTTATCGTCTGGAATTCTTTTGCGCCAGACAATTAATTTCCTCCTCGTGTTATTATAAGGATGGAGCAGTAAAGTTCAAACGCCTCGGTTCGTGTTTAAAACAAAACAGCCTGATAGCTTCCACACTCTCTCTCTCTCTCTCTCTCTCTCCACAAGCTTCTTTGAGGTAATGCTTGTAATTATTGCAGCACCTCGAAGCGGAATTCGAAGAGGTAGGTGGGTCTCTCTCTCTCTCTCTCTCTCTCTCTCTCGACTACATAATGCTTAGACTATATACACGTCTATAGGTAATAAGAATAAAAGGTAGAAGGAGGGCCCCTTATTTGGGAGAGTGGATCACCCCCGGATGTGCTGCCCCGGCTACCGTGCTTACGCCGAGTGAACGAAAAGACAATATCAACGAGAATATACATAATAAGGTCTATGCATAATGAAAAAAAAAACAGCGGAGGAAATGAAGTGAAATCATAATAACGGGGGCGAGAGAAAGAGAAAAAAAAGAGCAAAAGGGAAGAAGGAAGTTAAATACAAGAAGAAGAAACTTCTTTTCAATTGCACTTTGTGCCGAGTTTCACCTGAAGGCGAAACCACCCTAAAGGTGAATTTGTTTTTCTCTTATCATTGTTGTGCTGGATGCGTTATTATTACCCACCTCGGGACATTGTGCGTCTATTTTTCCAAGGTGTGTTCAAACAGTGAACCAATGGAAACAACAGCTTGGCTGTCTATATCCGCCATCTGTTTTTCCGTGTAACCGTGTAAGAACCGCCGACCAGAGAAAATTCAAATGACTTTTCAATCGGAAATGTCAACGTCACTAAACTTATTCACCTGTTTTTTTTCCCTCCCCCCACCGTCTAATTACCTGCGGATGAAGGTGTCAAAAAATAGTAATATAGATCTCATTTCGTCATATTCAGCCAATCTTTATCTTGTTTTGTTTTCCACTTGAAAATGAAGTTGGAAAAAGTGTCGACGATACATTCCGAAAAAATGGGGGCTGAATCATCACCTCGGAGAAGAATTGAAAGTTGAGGAGGTCATTGGTCGTGGTGGGCGTGGTGGAAATGAAGGTAGAGACGTGTCGGACGTCGAGTTCTGTCATTATTCTCGCCGTAATGGGGGTCCCTCTCGAGCCGATTGTTTGGTTGTCCTCGTTGTTTTTCTTCTGCTCTGCTCTGCTTCTTTTGAGACTGTCGGCATTTATTTCGTCTCGCGGAGAAGGCTGGCACAGATACAGGCTGTTAAGGTCCAAAGGTTTCGACTCTTGTGGCCTTTTGATTCGGAGACATCGAAACAGAAATGCCGCGCTCGCTTCATGTGCAATTGTCGGTAACTTTTATTTAACTATCTCTTCTCTGATTTGCCTTTTGTCGTCGAGGATCCCCTCACACAGCAAAGGGAAAAAATTAAGGTCGACATTTCCTTTTTTTGTTTTTCTCCCCTCTCTCTCGATTGCCCTTCTTCCCCCCCCCCCTTCAATCTTCCAGCTGAAACCGCCAGAAAATGGAGCTGTTTATTTGTCGAAAAATTGCCGGGGAAAATAAAAAAAATTGATGGGGGGAAAGAAAAAAAAGGACATTATATTGAAGAAGCGCAAATTGCTGACCTTATCGACGCAGCCGGGGTATAGTATACGGTTGTGTTTGTACAACAGCGACTACTCCGGGTGATAATAACATGGGCTATTGACATCAACAAGCCAGCCTCTTTTTGGCACAAACGGACCAGGAAAAAGATATTTTCTTTTCGACTTTATTTCTTTTTTGCCAAAGGGCGAAAATTGAAAGGCGAAATGGGCATGTGATGGGCCATTTTTTCTTTTAAAAATACGAAAGAAAGATGGATATAGAAAAAACGCACTGTCCAATCAAACGTCGTAAAAACAACCGCCGGCCGTTTCACTAGTGTACATAGCAGTAGACCGACCATATGGTCATTTCGGTCAATGCGGCATCGCCCAAAACAGTTTCGAGTTCCACTTTTTTGTTTTTTATTATTATCATTTTCTCTTGTTTGTTTTTTTCTTTCCATGAGCATTACATTTTGAAAGGGGAGAAATGTAGCGGGAAAGAGCAACACCGCCATTATCGCTTTGAAATTTAAAAAAAAAATGTATTGAACATTTGCCGTGTGGTGAGTGAAGATTAGCGGATGGATTAGACCGCGATACTTTTGAAAAATGTCACGACCATAGAAAAGAAGAAAAGCGTTTTCCTTCTTTATCTTTTTCCACTTGGCGTGCACAAAATACCCTGCGTGCAGCGTCTACACCCATAGGCGCAAGCCGACTTTTTGGGTCTATACTAATAGCCTTTTGCTAACTTTCTTTCAACTTTACCGCGACCTTTCTCCTCCTTCTCCTCCCCCCCCCCTGTAATACACCCGCCCACTAATGGTGATGATGATGATGACGATGATGATGATGACGAAAAATCGACACTAGACATATCGGCACGTCGAGCATTGTAATATGGCAGAGCGATTACAGGGGCCGCGCTCAGGGTCCCGACACTCGTCGTCACAACCTTTTCTGCTGGTCCCTTTTTTATTTTTTTTTTGTGTAAAATAAACTTGGACTGTTGATTATATGTGCCGGTGACTTGGCAATTTATAAAAGGGCCAAACAGCAGCAATCCAAACAAAAAGTTTGGTAGGCGAAAAAAATAAATAGCCCAAGAAAAAAAAAAGGAAAAAGAAACATTGTCTGCGGTGTGTGTGTTCAAGTAATCACCGAGATGGAGGGGGCAACAGAATATAATACAATGAGAGATGATCGAGCTGAAAGCTCAGAAGGAAATGCCGAGTGGTCAAAAAATATATAATATTTTTTTTTTACGTAATAAAAAGTCTATAGTATACCGGCGAGTGTAGCTGACTGAAGGGAAATGAAATTACCAACCTCCGAAAGAGACAAAACATGAAGAAGGAGAATAAGAAAAACGGTTGAAGCCGCGACCGCCTTGTAATAGATATATTGTAGAGAGACCCAGAAGCGGTGTTTTTTGTTTCCTTCTTATTCTCCCTCTTTTATACAATTCCGTATGTTGTTGTTGTTGTTGTTGTTGTTGGCGTAAGAAGGAGAGCCGATTGCTTGTCGTTTCTCCCTTTCATTTGAGTCGGCATCATTTCTACTTCTACCCTGGTTGGGCCACCAAAAAACACCCAACTGCTCCGGGACAAGTAGACGGGGGCCCCCCTTCAATCAAATATTTGAGTTATGACGTGTATCAAGGGAGAGAAACCTTCCTTGTGTTATTGTTATGCACATATCCTCTGGTTCCCTCCTACTCTCTACACCCACTTCACCCTCGCGTCGGTTTTTCAGTTTTCCACTTGTTTCTCTTTTCCTTTTTTCTTTTTGGTTTTGGGTAATAACCCGCCCTCATATAAGTGTAACTGCTGTCTATTCTATACGAATATCTAATACCTTTTTTCTCGTAATAGTTTCGCTTCGTTTTTGGAGTATTAACAGTCGATGGACTCTGTCGAAGATCATTTTCTGGCTCTATCGAAATGCGGCGGTTGGTTTCATCATTTCGCTTTTCGACAAAACCCTTCAAGAGAAAGTTGGTTTTATTTTTGAGAAAATTGGGCGACAATTTCACAGGTCATTAAATCACTGCCGAGCGCGCTAAATTCGATAATTCCGCTTACCTCATTTTCGGTTATTTAGTCATTTTGAGACAATGTGTGTTGCAGCATGGGCTTCTGTGCGTTTTGCCGCTTTTTATTTTAAGCCGACAGCCGAGGGAGGGAGAGGAGGAACGCAGGTGAGTCAAAGTGACGACGACGACGAATTGCTGTTGCCGGATGTTGTCGGCTCTCTACGTAGAGGCGTAGTAGTATACACGTAATGTTGTACACGTAGCCACCGTTGCGAGCCGTCGTCTAATTTATTTACCGCAACGAATAATACCTGCACCCTCTTATATAATTCCACCCCCTCCTCGGAGAGTGTCATATAAGAGAGCACAGTAGGTAGTAAGGCCAGAAACAAAACAAAAGCGGAAATAGATGTACATGTAGAGGAAACAAGTGTTTAATAACACCTCGACACTAATACGTCGTCGTCACTTCTTTTTATTCAAGACCGAAGAGAATTTCAATTTCCTAGTCAGAGAAAAAAGCCTCGAGCTAAACGCAATGTGAGTGTAGGCCTTTTCTTTGTCTAATATTCTTTTACTGGGAAATCTCGGGGAGAAGATAAAACACACTTGGTATAATGAAGTAAAATGGAGTGCTGTGTGTGTGTGTATCTATCGCAGATTGGATGATTTATTCATCTTTTCCATTTGTTCCGAATTGGGTTCGGCCATAGTTTTGTATTTTTGATTACACGAGTTGATGGCGGCTGCTCGCGCCGTCAAATGGACAAAAGGCGAGATGAAGAGAGAGAGAGAGATCTAGCCCGCAGCTGTATTAGTCTCAATTTTAGTAGACTTGTGTGTGTGTATCGCTCGGGACGACCGCCACAAAAATTGAGGAGTGAATCAAATCATTTCAGGGTCCCGGCGAACGGACCGAACGGGAGAGAAAAAAGGAAACGAGCCGACGTGTTTGCTGATATACATACATATTGAAAAGGAGCTCCCGAATTTGTTTTCTCCCAAATAAGACTGTGAAAAACCATTTTCTCACTTGTTGTTTTTTCTATCCCCTTTATCTTCTTGGGGGCTCTCCCTCCCATCTTCTCTCCCGTCCAAGGGAAATATATAGAACGAATGGCGTCGCGTGAGCGCTCGCGGTCTTCGACAGACAACACGAAGAAATCAGATGATAACACGAAACGAACACACGTCCCAGCGTTGCGGCTTATTTTTTTGACTCTTTTCTATCATCCTCTATACAGTTTTATCTGGTTTTCTTTTGTTTGGTTTCTCTCCCAACCGAAAGGGGAGCGATAGACAATTGAGTATTATAACATATGCAGCAACAGTACCGCTATACATACCCCCTTCTGTATATGCTATTGGATATTATTAAGAGAGTGTGTGTGAGCCGCTGGCTGATATATATCCAATTATTGGCGAACAGTAGCTCCTCGAAACTCATCTGCTGGTTGTTGTATTTGCCTTTTTGACTGTAATGACAATGTAACATGCGATCTTGTCTTACCATCAGAAAAGAAAAAAAAAAGATTCCGAGCACACTGCTGCTGCGTACGATAAATAAATATGCGAGGCAACAATAATAATCAGAGACGATATAGAAAAAAGAGTCGTCGTGTGTGTGTTGTGTACACAAAGGGTCTGCGTGTTTAGTCGAAATTCAAAAAAAAAAAGCCTCACAGGGATAATATCATCACCGGAGTCAAACCAAAACAAAATAAAAAAAGGAATCACAGGGAAAAGATATAATTTCTAATAATTCTTTTCGAGGGAAAATAAAACCGAGAACATTCATCGGGAAAAACCAAAAATAAGAAAAAAGGCGTTTTGTTTTGTTTCTCATTTCTCGACTGCTGTTGAGTATATTTATTTTTCTTTGGTTTTCTTTTTTTCAACTCTTATATTATTATATGTGTTTTGGTTGTGTGTGTGTGTGCATAGTTGAGTGTTGCGCCTTTTTTTTTTCCCCCGATGGTATATGTGGAAGATGCGGTCAGAGTCCAATTCAAACAGATAAACATAAAAGACAATAGATACTACCCTGGTGCCTGTACACACATAAATTAGACACAAGTCTCTCCTCCAGACTCTCCACACACACACACACAGTGAGATGAGGATGGTCTGAGCGCACAATATTGACCCCGGAGTCTTTACCGCACCGTCGTCGCCGCCGCCTTTGCCCAGCAACGAAAATAACAAAACGAAAGAAAAGCGCATCACGCACAATACGAGAGTATATCTTCTCTCGGCCGCCTCTCACTCTCTACTTTAGTCTATACCCAAATTTGAAAGAGAACCCTGGAAAATGCGGCTATGGGCAATCTCATTAAACCACACGAACATAAAAAGAAAAAAAAAAAAAAAGAAGGAATACAATCTCGTGGAGAGAGAGGCTGAAACAAAACACACACAGAGTGTTGGACAAAATCTACAGACTTTTGTGGTCGGTGGAAGAAAAAAGTAAAAGAACCGCGTACCAAAAATGAATATGGAAAAAACGAAACGAAACGGGTGGGGGGGGGGGGGGGTTAAAAAATAAAAAATAAATTTGATAACCCTCCAGTGAGTGACCGATGGTCTGCCGACAGACAAAAAAAAATAAAACGATCGCGCTCGCGCCGATAGAAAGAAGAGAAAAAAAGTGCCAAAAAAATAAAAGACATGGGGAATTTTTGAGGGGCTCCGGCCATCATAAAATTGTTGAGACTATACGGAACTATGAGACACCGAGTAAACGCAGCCCTGTGGTAAATACAGCCCCCTCTCTATCGATTGCAGTAATAATCAACGATCGTCTCTCCATAAACTGGACGCCTCTATGTGTGTATACAAGATACTGGCCTATGTATTTGTTCCATTTTGTTTTTTCTTCTAATGGCGAGGGTTTTGTTTAGTGGATAGTTTCCCCATTTATTTATTTATTTTATTTTTTTAACGAATAACACCATAACACGTGTAAAGAGAGAGAGAGCGAGAGCGGCCTTGTATGTGTATAGCCAAAACATCGTAATAAATCAGCAAATGGCTTTTGGGGCTTTGGGGGAACACTAAAAGTTATGCTGGGCGGCATGACCAAATTCAGAGGAGAAAATTCATTCGACGACAGGCGAAAATTGTGTTTCTCTCTATCTCGTTGCGGCCAATTGAATGTATCTAGGCAACTATATAGCAGCTGCGTATTATATCTTGTTGTAGGTCTATTGAATATTATTCGAAAAGAAAAAACCCACAAGAGAAACGGCTCGCGAGGCCGAAGTGTACACATCCAGCTGATGTCACGGGAAATCCGGGCATCCAACATCCATACGTGGATTTGCATGAGATGTGTGAACACACATTTTTACCTGGGGGATCCGTACATGGCCGGACGCATTTCTCCAGACGTAGTAAATGTACAAGCAAGCAAAAAGGAATGCAGTCGTCGTTATATCTCCCTCCTGTGTTTTTGTGAGAGAGTGAGTGTGTGGTTAGTCACACGCAACGTCTATTCGTCATATCAGAGACAAATGGAATAGAAGAAGAAAGTAAAAATAAGGAGGTGTCCGGAAAGACACATATAGGCATAGGCATATATTCAGTAGGCCCTGAGACTTTATGTTGTTTTTTTTTTTTCTTTTCCAGTCACTCCCACTCAGCTGTTGCACACTCATAGACATCCGTACGATTGCTGCAGAAGGTGAGAGACAACAGAGACAAGACCGGAAAGCGGTTGTCATTTTATCCGCAGTTGTCGGAAGACGACCCGGCCAACTGAAACTATTTTGTCTGCTGTTGTTTGTGTTGATCATCTCACATGGGGATTTTTTGATAACACACGGGAAAAGGGAGGGTCCATTCTGTAGGAAAATAAAATAAAATACCAATCACCTACCGTACTATGTAACCTCTCGGCTGACAAAGAAGAAATGAATTTGACACCCGAAATGTTTCATCTTTTCTTTTTGAAAAAAAGAAAAATTCAAAACAAACCAAACAAGTTGAGAGAGGTTCATTTATTTTAGCCCTATAGTGACAGGCCGTGTGATCAACGGTAATGACTCTTCAAATGCTTTTGTTTGCTGGAGGAATGAGCTCTCGACTTGCTTTATAACGTCCAACAGGTAGCTCCTACAGTGCAATCGCTCCTTTTTGTTCTTTCCTCCAGAGTTGTAAAACAGGGGGGAAAATATATACATACACACACAGCCAGCAGACACTAACCTAACTAAAAAAAAAATAGAAAAAAGAAGACAAAAGGGAAACAACAATCATTAGCTCCGACTATACATCCCGCTGTTCTAACACGTCATTAAACAGCCAGTTAAATATCTTTTTTTTTTTCTTCCTTTTTATATTTTATTTTTCTATTTTTTTGCCTTTTCACGTCCCAGCAACACCTCATCGTCGTTCGGAGAAATTGAACTATTTACCTTGTGCCAACAGCCTCCCTTTTATGTGTATTATATCCACACAGCAGCAGCTTTTAGATCTATACATACAAGGCTGCTGCACGGTCCGTCTCAAGAAGAATAGCAATCATCTAAAGGATGGATAGAAAAGCATTAAACAGGTGCCCCGAAGGACTCCATCACCCTCACTTATTCGTATTCTCTGATGCTCCGATTCTTGGACCTTTTCTCATTCTCTGCTGTGTTCTCCTTGTTATGAGATTCTTCACAGTCATTTGTTTCCACCATCAGCAGTTCTATTGCCGTTATTGAGAGGGGGGATCCTTGATAATAATAACTGATGGCCGCATCATTTCATAAATGGCCACTGCAGTCATGGGTCAACTCACACTGAAACCTGCTGCGCCCTTTTTTTTTGTCTAAATATACCTACAATAAAATACTACAATTCAAGTCAATATAAAGTGTGTAATCGCTGTCCAATCTCTCGCAAAGGCACATTTCAAATCGGTGAAAGTTAAAAAATGATCAAACGAGAGAGAAGATACAATAACTGTCCTCCCCCGTTTCTTTTCCTTTTCTTTTCCTTTTTTATTTGGCTGGATGGGATAATATTGACTCCTTCTTCATCCCGGAGTCGGCTCGTCAACCAATAAGTGAATATCACGTGCCGGACGTCAATTCACTTTTTGATGGCGCCGGATAACAGTAGAGAGGCCAGCAGCAATCTGGAAAAGAAAAGGGAACCGCTTCCACTTATATAAACAAGATCCCACAAAAGCATCAAACGCACATTCCTGGATTGTTGATCAATACATTCCATCGATATTCCCCCTCCCCCACTCCCCCGACGAGCATCATCAGAGATTGACACGTGTCTTTAACGGACCAGATCTTGTTCTACTCGGTTATTCTCTCTTTTGATTGCGGTATAGAAAAAGAATAAGGCCGCCGCCTGTTAAGTGCTCTCGTCTTATTGGCGATAGTTATCGCAGCGGCGATGGATTATTCCAGATGCGCCCGATAACAAATCAAAATAAGTTCGGAAATATGGGCGGGAGTTTGTCCGTCAGAACCATGCAAACGGCACGATTGCCGGCGGGGATGATGTTATTTGAAGGAAATCAAAAATCTCATTCGAGGAATTGTCGAATAATAATAAATAGCAGCTCACGAACGACGGCGTGTAATAGAAGACAATAGGTCAGCTTTTCTCGTCTATTTACACGTCCACACGACGGGATATTTTGAAAAGAAATAATGACGGAGGTTTTTTTCTTTCTTTTCTTGTCCACCGATTGAAGGAAAACAAAAGACAACCAACTCGATTGTCCCGGCAATTGTTTGGGCTGGTTATTTTTTTTATGGAAATCCACTCAGCAGCACTTTGGTGTATGTACATATATTGACATCGTTCGTGATGAGAGCCCGATGAGCTAGACAATAGCAAAGTCCTTATTATTATTATTATTATTATTATTACACTATAGACATTCTCTCGGTTCTGGTACTAGCACTAGCAGCTCAGTAGGGGGGCCAACAGCAGCCGAAAAAGTCCGCATAAGTCGTTTGTTGTTGGCGCGTTGGCATTGTGTTGCCCGGTTGCCCAACGCGGACGGACCCCATAAGATCGAGCCCATCTTTGAAATTCCTTCAAGTGTGATGGCCGCCCCGCGATTTATACAACAATAACAAGTAGCCCGGCACGCTCCACGCTCCCGAGTCCAGCACCTGAAAAAGAAGAAGAAGAATTGCCTCGCGGTCAGCACGAGAACCATTTTTCCCTTTTTTTCTTTTTCAAATCGTTTTGATAAATAATAAGAAATGAAAAAAAGAAGAAGAAGAAGTTGAAAGGCAAAAAGAAAATCTCTTATATACATTTATTCGGATAAGGTTTTTATTTGGATTCTTATCGGCCGATCAGTTGCATACCACCGCGCATTTCGTTTTGTGCTGTAACCCCCCCGGGATAAACAAAAAGTAGGTTATACAGCAGGGACGAGCCGGGAAGAGAGAGAGAGAAAAAAAAATAACGTTTTGTGCAGCAGTTGTGTAATAAAGTGCGTCGGCCCGGGTGTTGATAACATCGCTGTCGGCCACCGCTAAAAAGCGGCCGATGAACGTGCGCGAGCGCAAACGACCCAACGCGCCGGGCGCGCGTGATGTAAAACGCGCAACTTCAGCAGCAACAGCAGCAGCCACATCTTTTTGAGGCTTCTGATCGTCGTCGGTCCCTGCTGCTGCTGATGATGGCGGGGGCAACCTGCCAAGATACATATATATATATGTGTGTGTGTGTTATCCGGTTGATTCTTATAGTCTCTCTCTCTCTCTCTCTACAATAAGACGGACGGGCAAAAGCGGCCGGCCCCTTATACGCGCCGGCATCCGCACTGCCCGCTGAGACGTGCCGATCCGGCGTGCAGCTGCGACCGTTAATGAGACACGTCCACAGGGTTATAACTTCTCAACTAAAACTTTTTTTTCTTTTTCTTTTCTTCTTCTTTGAAATGTTGCGCGTCGTTTTAGATAATAATAATCCATCTTATCAAAATACTCGGACTCGGATGATTTAAGCGGGGCCACGACAATACAATGTAGAGTACATATGTACATTTATACTTACTGGCATTTGAAACATTGTCCCGTTTTCTCGGAGAAACTCATATATCTGTGATTTATAGTTAAGGTAGTGTAGGTCATTCCTTTTGAATTTAGTCGGGAAACAAATAATCAAACGAGCCGTGAAGGTTTATTTTGTCACGTCAAAGGCTATCTGTGTATACGTGGCTAGATCGTCCGATTGTAATCTCACTTTTGAAAAAAAACAAGTTTTATAGCATTCGAGCCAAATTGCCGAATAACATCTGCACATATGGCGTTATATCTGGACGATCTTTAGCTCTTTCTCTTTTCTCAACTCTTCTCGGTTATTCTCCGGCACGTCTTGTGTTGGTATGCCGAATCGTTAAATCAACTGATGAATCAAAATGGTCCGAGATGATGAAAACGCCGCGACTGTTAAAAAATCAAAAACAAAAATCTTTCAAATCACAGGCGCGAAAAATTCAAACCAAAATTAAATCCATAGAAACACTGAATAAACTATCTCTTGATCCGAGATGCGCCACGTAGAAATGACTCGATGGATATAACCTCAAAAAATCTTTTTTCCTTTATTTTTTCTTCCAAACAAAAAAACAAGATTAGATTTTTCGTTTTGTGCCGTAAACTTTTGTTCGGGACAGTATCAGAGTCCCTCCTTCTATATTACCCCCCGTCCTTGCGCTGTCGAGTCTTTTTTTCTCGCGAGAGAAGAGGAAAAGCTTCTTATATGCCTTATCCTCGCTCTAGAATAAATCAAAGGTGGGCCAGCGATGCCGAAAGGAATCGTGTGGAGTTTGATCATCAGCATAAAAAGAAAGAGATGCGCCCGATGCGCGTAATGAAGTGTGATATGTTTTCGAGAAAAATAGAAGAACCAAGGAAAAGAATATCGGGGATGAAGAGGGAAAAATAAGGAGATGGAGACTATCTCTTATCGTCGCTTTCTATATAGCAGGATATATACGTATACTACATCCAGCAACATCCAAACACGTAGAGCGTCTATGGATATGTATATACGTCCCATACTCAGGGGGTTCTCCACTATATATATACGTGGTTATAATATATGTATGGTCCGTCGGAAATCATCGGCACACTGACGGGAATGGGCCGCCAGAATCGACGGGTGGTGAGCCTTTGCTTCGCACCTGTTAATGAGCTCAGTCAATAGTTGCCGACACGTGTTCTTTCTCCCCCTTTTCTCTCTCTCTCTCTCTAGCTGCTCTTTTTGCCTTTCATCTCGTTCTTATAAATATCTTCTCACTATCGCTTTTGATATTCTTCACACACCGGGTTACAAGGCCCTCCCCGCCCACCCGTTTTCCAGGAATTTCGATATCATTTTAGGGTTTAGATTTCCAATCGAAGAAAAACTGATTGCCTTTTTTTCTTTTTTTTTTCTGCCATCAAATTCCAATCGAATGGACATTTCGATGATTTAATTGTCGTGTATACGGTGTATTGGCTCAGCGGGATGAGTCTGCGACTGCCGCCGAGAGGAAAGAGAAAAGCGCGCGCGTAATTCAATTTTTGAAACGAGTTGCTTGTCACAACGCATATACAGTATATATAAAGGTTTGGCACTTAGGGAAAATGACGGATGCCGCCTCATGGCATCAAGTAGCTCAGCTATTCTCTTTCTATATAGATACGATTATACAGCCAATTTGCATACGCACAATTGTGTTGTATTACAGTGGCCGTCGGCCATTTCGGGAATTGTATGTGCGTACGAAATTCTTCCTTTTTATTTTTAACTTTCCCGGCCGGACAGCCAGACTGATGGATAATGCGCTCACCGTGAAATCACACACCGCCAAACGGTGTATACATATATATAAAGCTGTATGTAACTCATTCATATCTGTACAGCCGCTGTTGACTTTGTCTACGACATCCCGAACGCGCACCGGGACCGAAGCATTTTCATTCAAATTGCTTGTCTGCTGTGGTGGCTGCTGAAGCCGCCGTTCAATTTTTTCGGGTATTTTTCACATCTCTCTTTTCTCCTGTGATGGTCTCGTTCTCTCTCCAACCGTTCCATCTTTCTTTTTTCGTTCGAATCGAATGAAGTAAACCGGTTTGTTTTCTTTTCTTTCATTCCGCTTCCATAAAAGTCTTGACTGCGCGTCTGGTCGAAGGAGGGGGGCAATCATCCATCCGAAAGCCAAAAGGAGATCAAATGGGACGAAGGAGCGAGCGGGCCACTTTTCAACGTCCCGCTAACGGTCTAGACGTGATTGGCGTCCGCGCGCTGCTGCCCGCGATCTTCGCTCTTCTTCTTATTACCGCGTGAAAAACGGTCGGCCGGCGGTTTCACGCCGCTTAAAAAAAAAGGTCAAGTCCATGCATGCTAACTCGCAGCAAATGACTACGATGATGGAGTCGGAGTGTCGGACGTATTTGGTCCGGGCTCTGGCTCCTAACTGGGGTCGGCAAAATACCAAATTGGCGATTGATGTCTTTTTGAAAAATTTAAATCACCCGCCATATAACTTCGGGGCGCGGTCTTTTTATTTTTCATAATGAAGCGCGTATAGTAATGTGGAAGGAATCAAAAAGAAAGTATCCAGCAGAAAAAAGGTGATCAGGTGATGTGGGAGGAAATCACGGCCGACCACAAGGGAAGACCTGAGCTAAAAAAGCCTGGCAGAATTACTAGGGAGAAGGGTGGTTGGTGGTGGTGGTGGTTGTTGGGGGGGGGGGATGTGTGATGGATGATTGTAAAAGCTAAAGGAGGTCATCCAGCCCTGTGTCATCCGCGTATAGGATCGGGCCGCCATGACAGATGTAATCCCCTGCTGTTTGCAGGGCGAAGCCAAAATAATCGAAACCTTTTCTTGTTCGTTTTCTTCCTGATTCTCTTTTTTGGAACGATTTTCTTTTCTCTCTGCTCGTCGACTCCGCCTCCTTATTTCTTCTATTCATCACGTTTGTACATTTGATTTTTCTCTTGGCCTCTCCTTCTTTCTTTTTTTCCTCCTTCCTCCTTCCTCCTCTTCTTTTGATACAAACAACCGAGAAGGGATCAAATTGGAAGAAGAAGAAAAAAGTATATTGACACTGCCGCCGCCGCCGCGTATCATCTTGTTATTCAGCCCCTCTTGGTTGTGTGTGTGTGTGTGTGTGTGTACTACTACACTACCTACTATATACACTTTCCCAGGTGGAAGCCGCCCACAGTCCGAAAAGAAAAAAAGATACAAGCTCAACCGATATAGCATGTAACAATAGTGGGCAGGGCAGCGCTCTCCTTGGGGGCCTTTTCCTTTCAAAGTGTTGCCGATAATAACAGGACCCGATTCACCTGTGCCGTGTGTATAAAGAGATACGTACTGTAACTATGGGTATACGTATGTTATAGTATATATATGCTACACACCTTCGTCTTCTATCAAACGGGCCAATATCAAGTGATCCAGTCTATAATGTTAACCCAATGAGTTGGCGATTTCACCCAACGAGTCCGGTTCACGGCCCCTTTATTTTTCTTTCTTTTTGTGTACACGCTTGTAAATATATACAGGTAACAGGATGGACTACACCTGATTGATTGGGGATCTACTCCTCCCATTATTTGAAATAATTTTCAAGGGAAAATATAAAAAAACGGTGTTTTTTAGTTTTTTTTATTATTATTATTTTCCAACGGGCATTGGATTTATTAATGAACGAAAAAGTATATCATGGGCGTCGACCGAAATTCTCTTGTGTGTAAAGACAAATTCATCATCAGAGCGTCATTGCTCTGAGCATTTGACAATCAAAAACACACACGGAGAAACGTCCGCCGTGCGACTTTTGAATGCAACGAAATCGGATAGGAAAACCACCGCCATCCCCGTTTGCGTGGACAGATCAATCACGTAACAGGTGGACACATATCCAGCGTACTATGTATAAGAAATCCATTTTACATATGACAGCAGAGAGACCTAGCGCCCTTCAAAAATGGGAAAAAACGAGGCCTCCCTTCAAACCCTCCAAAAAACAACAACAGAGAAATGAAATGTAGACAGAGACACAAATAAAATTAGATGATATAGGGAAAGCGGAAACAGTTCATCAGCTTCTCGATATGGTCGAGGCCTACTGGACTACTACGTATAACGATGTGGATCAGGGTAAAGTGCGGGCGCTGCTGGGTCCCCACATGCAAAGAAACAATCAGGAAGTGTACACAAGGGGGGCAACCCGAGGCCTATAGGCCCAAAATTTCACTTGATTTTATTATTCTTTTAAAATATTTTCTCCATTGTATTATACATTTTGTGTGCGTATACGTGTGAATTGAATCAAATATTGATCCATCATACTTTCGGAAATCCTCTGCCACAGGACTCGATGCTCTCCGACACATTTAGAACGGCCTAAAATGTTTTCGACTTTTCCCATTTAGCACTCAGACTCTTCTCGATCCTGTCGCATAGGCCCATGTAGAAAAAGACATTTACAT
This sequence comes from Daphnia pulicaria, assembly GCF_021234035.1. Classification (NCBI taxonomy): domain Eukaryota; kingdom Metazoa; phylum Arthropoda; class Branchiopoda; order Diplostraca; family Daphniidae; genus Daphnia; species Daphnia pulicaria. The sequence continues at coordinate 11,828,238 of NC_060918.1, forward strand.
TTATCATGCAATAAAAATCCGGCAAGCCGTCGGCGGATCATATCCAGCGTAAAGTGATGGTAAAAAAAAGTGTTTGCCGTTGTTGTAAAAATATCCAGGAAATCCCTGAGAGTGATGGCCGAGCACAAACTGGCCGGTGTTTGGTTTGAATCTTGATGATGTGTATCTTCTGAGCTTTACTATCCCATTTTTCCGGAAAACCCTTTTAAACCCGTAGAGAGAGATATAACTCTATACTACAGCTAAATAATAGTTGCTTTTAAATGCATTTAGATTGTATAGAGCGCTACTATAACCCCAGATGGACGGATTTAACAGTTGATTGTGTTCGCCTTCTCTCTCGATGAATTCTGTCGGCCCTGGAGATGGAAAAGTGTTTAGAAAAGAGCGGCCGCCGTTCCGAAATCACAGGGCAGACACAAACAGTCACATACACACCTCCTTTGACGTTGCTGCTGGCCTATCCCAGCTCAGTCAAAGGTACATATACATACCAATACGACGGCAGTATATACAGAGTGTGCAACAACAAGGCATTGTAATAGAAAGTCCCTGCACTACCTTCCCCGCGTCCATCTCGGTGTGCGCTGTACATATATTTAAACATCACTTCCCTCCACCCCATATCCCCCCCTCCTTCTCCGACTGTATATACACTTGGTTCATGTAATAACATGGGAAAGGGGAGGATCAGGAGGAAGATGTAGATGATACACATAACACACACGCGTCTGTGTATTAAATACAGAATATCAACTACACGGCACAATAGTCTAAATACACGTAGGCCAAGAGCGTTTTGATGGGCAAACAATCTTGTAATACGCCATTCAAAACGGTAGAAATGACTCGAAAAGGAAACTAAATACGTGTGTATTACTTGATGCAGTCTGACAGTGCTAACGCAACCCCTGTATTAGTCATTCTTCAGGGTCAAATCGTGAGTGTTGTAGTCTAGCGGGGTTGCGTGAAAATCGGAATGAAATGGATCAAAACGAGGCGCGTGAGGCCGGATCAATCCGCCGCACCGAGTGCCGCTATTTACGGAGTCACTTTTACACTTTGACGGGGTGAACGCGGCAAAAAAAACGGAGACGGAAAAAGCTAAAAAATAAAAATAGGGGAGAGAAAAAGAAAAGGAAAAGGTGAAGTGTCGGGATCGATTCAAATTACAGGGCGAGAGTCGCGCTGAGTGCACCCCCACATCATGGCGTAGTGGTAGTACACGCGGACATTTTTCTGTTCAATTTTTTTTCTTTTTCTCCAGTTGTTGTTTGATTCTTTTGCGACCAAGCCGCAAGACAAGTAACATATCATTCGGCGTGAAGGTGCTGGACGAGATGATGTCAGACATGGTTATCTTGTCTACACAGAGGAAACAGCGAAGCAGAGTCTATGCACAGTCATATTCCTTTTTTTTAATGTACACATTCAGGGAATAGACAGAAAGAAAGAAAGAAAAAAAGAAATAAGCCAACAACGTGTTTTGCCCCGCATAAATCAAAGGGCAGACAACAGAATAACTGTTGACAGCTCGTGAAAGCCCATCCTTGTTATTACGTCGTACGTCGTTATTCCCTCCTCTTTTTTTCTGAGCGTCAAACAACAAACACGACCGGGAAGAATATAGATAAGGTCCCTTTTTCTTCTTCTTCTTCTTCTTCTGGCCTTTTTGGAGACGACTGTCTGAGAGAGGTCCGTCACGTTATTACACGTTGACTTCGATTACGTGTGCACATCTTATTCTTTGCACGGCCATTTGAGAAGAAGAAAAGACTGAGAGACAAGTTGTTTTTGTATTTTGTTCTGCCTGTCTACACAATCGTGGCCGTCCCGAACTTAAGAAAAGAACCGCAACATTTATTTTCTTTGCCTTGGAGTTTATTTTGTGATAAACAGAAGAAACTATCGAATGGACGTTGATAAATGATGCAACTATTTAAGGGCCATTAGTGTGTACTTTGCTGAGCGGACTCAATCCCACCCACCCTAAGGCGGTGGATAACTGCCAGCATAGAGCCTGGTACAATAAAAGAGCGAGTGCGCTATATCCGTAGTACGCATTCGACTAAGTCGCTTGGATTGCGCGCGGATATAATGGATCCATTGGCAAGCGTATCCAATGGGAGTGAATAGCTCATCAGGATCCTGTCGCCAACTCGTCATTTTTGGCTTTCTCCGGTGTACTATATATGGGAGGCTGGCTATCAATTCAGCGATCCTGTTATCGACGCTTGTCGGTAGATACAATAAAGAGAGTCGGGTTCTCTCTTTCTCTCTCACGCCCCGGTGTATGTATACGTGCATTACAGAGGTCCTCATCGGTTGACCGAGTCATCGATTCAAAGGGATCGACAAAAGGGACAAAGTGAAGAATAAAAAAAGAGCATAACTAATCAGCATGAAAACAGCAAATGGACTCGTCGGATTTTCGTTTTTTTTTTCTTCCTGATGTTTCCAATATACGTACCGTCCATCAGTGTGATGTGTTTTTCTCCATGCACTCACGGAGAGGGTCTAGCTAGCCATCAGTTCCACACTACTAGTCAAGCAGATCCCCCGCTATCGCTGTTGGCTCCTCTTTCAATCGCTTCGATTGAGAGGGTCACGCGACCTTTTTCTCCGCTCACGTCAATCGAGAAACAATCGAACAACAACAACAGCCTCCCCTTCACTCTCTTACAAAAAAAAGGCCGCTTTATGTACATCCGAATTTAGTATGCAGCTGTATCTACACACGAACATACAAACATATAAGCTGGCCGGCTGGCCCTCCATATGTTTTGAAGATATGATGGTCCGCAATGGCCCGTCATGTCAGCGCTGGCGGATATTATAGCGGCCTCTATAGTTCTCCCCCCGATGGCATTTGAGATCCGTGACTAATTGGTCGCTCGTTCAATATGCACAGCACCTAAAGACACACACGCACTATGTGCAAATGTACACAGTATACTCTGTACTTGTTCACACAAGCCCTCGATATCGGACAAAGCAAACCATTAGGGAACCCAACGGCCTCAAAAGGACGACAACCCAACAAAATCTTTTTTTGAGATGTTCGGCCAATCTACAACAAAAGAGAGTAGGAGGCCTACAATGTTCTTGTATATTTCACTGCGTGTGTTTTGATTATTCGAGACCGTTTTCACAGGAATGATTCACCAGATGTGACGAACAATGGCGGCGACAGGAATAAACAACCGAAGCGTTCCGTTCCCCCCCACCAAAAAATAAAGATGATGATGATGATGATTGAAAAATACTTAGTACAATAAATTCGGGCTGGGACGATCACGCGTGCCTGTCGACCGTGTATTGCAACTTGCTGGTCATTCCCTGTTGATCAGCCTCTCGTCCTTTTTCTTTTGTTGCGGCCACAATAGCACAGCGTCTCTCATCTTCTCCAAACGAAACATTTTTAATGAGAAATAACAAGAACATTTTTATGTATAATAACGAAGGATAGTAATGCGGAAGGACAGGAATTTATAGTAGTACTTCATTAAACTGGAAACATTCTTTTTTTCACTCTTGGCTTCCAAGGGAGTCCTGGAGGGTAATTATCTGCGGGTTTTGTGCAAATTTTTGCTTTTATCTTGACTGTAGTAAGACTTAGAGTAAATTGTTGAGAAGAAACTGTTAAAATATTCCCCCGATCAGTTCTGTGGATGTCGAGTGTGGGTAATAAGAAAACCGCATTTTAGTGTTTAGGGGTCGATTTTTAATTGTTTATATCGATTTCTCAACGATGACGTAATAGAAAAACAAAATCACAAAAAGGTCGTCTGCTTGTTTCGGTTTGTTAACAAGTTTCGAAAACGAGGTGAAGTGATTTCTGATTAGTGATTAGTGAATAATATTGATAACTATGGAGGACAAAACGATAACTTTTTTGGAAACGTGGCTATTCGAAAAATAGCACAAGAATTATTAACATTACAGAAATGTGGTCATCGTGTGAGCTCTGGTCGGGGCTCTTTATACTGTTGCGGGGAGTAGCTTAATATTAATACACACTCAATGCTGTTTAGCAGGTAAATAAAAAAAAGAATACAAATAGAAAGATTATATGGGGGCTTAAATAAATAGAAGAGTGCAACCTGCAACCTGTTCCAAATTTGTGAAATGTTAGTTTCTGGTTAGCATTTCATGTAAGCCTCCTGCCGATGCATGGCAGTTTGTTTGCACTATGTAACCTTTTTTTCTTTATGCAGATTTGAGACCAGAGCCAGTCATCAAAGCAACACAATATCCAAAATTTGCTTGTGCTGTTATTGCATAACAACCTGTCATCAGCAACAATCTCAGAATCATCGTGTGGGTAATAATTTGTGTTACTTTTATTCCTGTGACAGTCTGCTAGATCTTTTAATGATTCAGGACTGCATAAGTGCAGTGTTACATAAAAGCCTTCAATTTTCCCAATTTTTCTAAATTTGCTTTTACCCACTGTCTCATTTTCAACCTTTCCTTACATGTTGTTTTTGTATAAAATGTTTTGTAACCCATTTATTATTTTTTTTTAAATTTTAGATAAACAGCATCCGGAATCGAAATGGAGAAACTGCCGATGTCGTCAAAGTTACGTCTCTCTTCTTCCCCCTTCTTGAAATCCCCTCTGTCCTCGTGTACGCCCATGTGAATGTGGGGGTATTCACGAGTCTGAGACTCTTTTTCCTATCCCTTAACTAGTATCTTCAACTTTTAAACGGATGGAGCACTTGTGGATGCCTGGCTGTAATTCCCAGGCATAAAGGTAGGACAAATGTTTCTTAATACTTCCTTTTTGACAATTTGGTAGTGTTTGTTATAAATCGTGACATAGCACGGAGTACGATTATTCCTGAGCTGACTTTTGCCGTTTTACCTTTTGCCGTTTTTGTTTACTCAGTCTCTCTGCAGATCAGGCTTGTTTTATTTTGTACCTCACAACTTTATCTGTGCGTAAAAAATCAAAGTAAAAAAAATGTTCGATCAACTCGGCACTAGAATTTGTCTGTCCTTTGTTAAATGTTTGAGCGAGACTCGAGAGTGGCGGCACTCGACGACAAGTTAGATCGCTCTCTTCAGGCGATGATTTTGATTGCGTCATAATCTCAATTATGAAGGTGAGGATGAAAAGTAAGCCCCAACAAAGCCATAGCCATACAAACTATGAGGGAAGTGTTGTTATAAGGACCGCCACCGGAGAGCCGGAGAGCGGACCCCCCGCCGGAGACACTTAGCCTCAGTTTACAAGGGCTGCAGGAATGTCGATGGTGGTTTTCAGGTTGTTGAAGAGGAACGAAGAAGAAGAAGGAAAAAAAAAATTGTAAGACAATAACAGGCTCATGTTAGAGATATATTATGGTCACAATGTAAGCGTTTATTTTTTCAGCAGTAGGGGGGCACCTCTGCCTGTTGTTACCTTACGTGTGCAGCAGCTACGCTCTAGCAATACAAATACAGCGCACACTATGGCCGTTAAAGGAAGAAAAAAAAAGCAAGTTACTATATCTTTCGGGGTCGTTCGTTTTTAAATATTCGTTCACGTTGACCGGGCTGCGGAAGAGTGCGATTAAACCATCATCACACAGCCGATAACCCGGGCCCTATTGGATGGTGGTGGTTTTCTTATTCTTCTTTTTTATTTCTGTACGTTTGATGTATGTTCACCATATTCATGTTTATTAGGTTTGAAAGTTTTTTTTTTTTTTTTTTTGTTCTTATAGTGTCAGGATAGTCTTTTTCATCGGTTGCCGTATCCTGGTGGTATAGGCTTCTGGCAGCTTTTCTACACGCTCCGCCTCCATTTCCTGCCTTTGGCCCGTTCGTATTCCGCCGGGAACGCAAACCGGCAGAAAGTAGAAAAGAAACAGAATAACATTGCGCCTTTCGGCTATTAGTTGATCTTCTTTTTTTGATTTATATCAAAAGAATAAGACGGCCAGTAAGTGGGAGCCAAGTGCCGCAGAGCGTGGGATAGAAATACGAGCAGCAAACCGCTTCACGATTGGAGTAAAAAGAACGAACGAATGAACGAACGAAACGGCTGCAGTTTTTTTGTTTTAAGACAACTCGGAGGGAAACGAAAAACGAAAAAAAGGAATTGTCAGTTGAGTAATTGCTGTGATGGTATTTTCTTTTCTTTCATTTCATTTCCCTCTTGTTTGGTATTATACATCATTCCACGTACCGTTTCCTTTTCCAGCCACTTCCAGCGAACAATATATAACGCGCCGGACGATTCACTGTATGAGCACCTTATTGGGCATGGCCTGTACACTCCATCAAGGTCTCTCTCTCTCTCTTTCTTTCTCGCTTGATTTTCTCCGACTCGTAACAAACAGCCAGCAATCCGTTTGAATAATTCGTCTTGCAGCCGGCCAATAGAACGGGCTCTGTATAGGAACTATAGACGCACTCTCTTTGGTATTCGGGTGATACAGAATGGACTGCTAGATTGGTATTTGATGCATTAATATGTGTTCCATAGCTGGGGGAGTGAAACTGCCTCTCTCGCCTATTGCCATATTTGTCACTGATGATGTCTATTGCCCAGTTTGAGCTATATTTACATGTTTCTTATTTCGGGGGGTTGTGTTACCTTATCTTTTTTCCATTTCTTTTGTGTGGAGAGAGTCGAGAGAGCGATGTGGTTTGCTATTTAAACTAAACCCTTCTCGCTCGTTTATTCCAACGATGCAGCTATATAGTGTATATTCATCTGTATATGGTTAAAATGAGGGAAACAAATCTTCCACCTCTGCCGCCTGGCCAAATAGTCCCAACAATTGTATACATCTATTTTTATGATGCACTGTATATATGTATACCATCGCTTGTATTTGACTTTTTCCCTTCTCTTCTGCTATAGTATATATAGCTTCAAAAGAAACAGTTTTTCCAGTACAATTTATTGGAAAATTTTCTTTGAAAAGAAGAAGCGTGTGGCATACACACAAGAGAGAATAAAAGGCAGCACGACCGACGAGAGAGAATAGTTGGGTGATCCCCAACAGAGTCGGAAAATAGAAAGATGAATTCTTCCATACACACTGTATATATTTTTCTTATTTTTGTGTGTGTATGGAAGTGAGAGAGAGAGATACATTTTTCCCTTTTCCTGACTCTTCTTTTTTAAAATGAATATTCTATTGATGGTGTCTTTTCTTATTCTTCCACGGGCATCTTATTTCTATTCTTCGACTTTTAACTTTTTGGGGTCCTCAAAGGAAGACACACAATAGGTCCCAGAAAGCAGACGCAGAGTGTGGCCAATATAAGCCAACGGGTTCCTTTTTTTCCCGAGTGTTCAGGACGTATAGATCTTCCCGCTGGGAGCGCAGAATCTGTATCTCTCTCTATACGGTGCACCTTCTTCTTTCGGACAATGAAAATGTGTCCCAGTGTGCAATCATAGTGTGCTCGACAAACTACTTGATGGTCAAAAAATGTCAAGGAATCAATGGAAGGAGATGGTGCGCATAGAATTCGAAAAAACCCATTCAACAAATATCTGAATAAAAGCCAACCTGACATGTTTGATCAGATAGTTAAAATATCGTTTATTTTGTGGCTACATATGGAAAGAAGAGGACACAAAATAGGGTTTTTCTTCCTACTGCGCTTGTCATCGATTGAACGCCCTTTTTCTCCAGCTAAATTTTTGTATTACGATTTATTATAAAGAAAAGAAATGATCAAATGAAGATGCGATCGGAGTATTATCATATTCTCTTTCTAGCTATTCCACAGTAACAAAATCGAGTCGGAATGAATAACAAACAGAAGTAACTTGACAAGGAGGTTTTCCCCGTTTCTTTTTATATTTCATTTTTTGTTTTGTTTATGAGAGGATGTGGAAAGAAAAGGTGGAAACCAGGTGGAAACCGGAGAATAAATGTATACACACACACAAACTCACACACCAGCAGCAGCTCAGAGACCGCCCTCTGATAAGAATTTCTCGATTATCAAAAAAGAACTTTTCTTCCTTTTCCTTGTCTCGGTTCCCTTTCACGAAAAAAATAAAGAAAAACGAATGTATTTCTATTTCATGCGGTTCCAATTTTTTCTTCTTATTTTTATGATATAGGAAGGCCCCAAAATTACCATCCACCGGCTTTTTTTCCCCTCTCCCCACACACACACACACACTCCCAAGTCCCAACACCTATCGTCCCCGAGAGGGGTAATTTCCCCCCGTGAAAGTGCCCCGGAGGAGCCGGGCGATGCCAAGCAGTCTGCCAGCGACAGCCAATTCGTTTTCTGTTGCTATATACTATACCCAGGACCGAGGGACTTCTTTCCTTGTGATTCTTCCGAGTTGAGTTTGTCTTTCCCCGTTTCTCACCCCTCTCCTGTGCAACACACACACAGTCTCCCAACTCGTTATTAGAACCGTTTTTTCTTCTTTTCTCTGTTTTATAGAGAAGGTTTCGCTCCAGAACTTGATATATGCTATTATGCTATTAACATACTTTGAACTGGTTCTATTTTCTCTTGTATACAGAGTTATAAGGGAAGAATATAAGACAAGAGAGGGGGGAAAAAGGTCACCGCTATGCAATTTGCAGTTGAACCTTTTCTTTCTTTCTCTTTTTTTCGGTCCAAAAAGGGAAAGATATGGAATAACTATAGCAGGTCATCTTGGTCTTCTTCTTGTACTCTCGACGTAATTAACAAAGAGAGAGAGAGAGTGTATAAGACCATCTCTTTTCTTTCTTTCTCATTGCCTTTTTTTGTGCTTTTTTTTTCCAGCTCATTTCGATCTTGTCACAAGACCTGTTATTCCATTCCAACGCAAACTTTATGACCCTATACCTATAGCTCCGCCCGTTTACAAAATAAAAAAAAAGCTCCCAATTTTTTTTTTTATTTTGTCTGATCGTTGGGATGAGAGATTTTAACGCTCAAAAAAAATGTACTTGTTTGAAAAGGAGAAAAAGAATTATAGTCAGAGACGGATCGAGCTGAAGGCGTGAAAGGGCAGCAGCCGGATTTGAATGCGGATGCGAGCGCGCGGTTGGTCGATTTCCAACCGCGGCGAATGTATGCGCAAACCAAATATTGAATTTTCCCTTATTTGCGCTGGCAGCAATTTTTGGATTTCTTTTTGAAAAGGAGAGAAAAGGCCCATTGTGTGCAGCGCAGTTTTTACGAGTCAATCAATTTCCCTTTTCTTTCTGTCACTGCGGGAGAATATGCGTATAAGAGAAGAATGTGTTTGGACAGACAACCAAACCGCAGTGCGCAGAATGTGCACAATATAGTCAGCTAAATCCATGAAAGAAAGAAAAAAAAAGATTCTTTTGAAAACGGCCTCGAACCTGTCCTCTTGTGTCCACATTGTAAGAATATGGAAAATTGACTGGTTGGCATGGTACGGCGCAGGTAACCTGTTTCGAGTGTTCGAGCGGGTGTTGGTTCGCTGGAGGATGAAAACGGAGGATTTTTCTGACAATGGGAAAAACAAGGAACACCCAGCAAAGCCCAAAGAATCGTCCCAACAAAAGAAACAAAACTTTTCTTTTTCCATTCTCTATCTCTTTCCGTGTGTGTGTGTGTGTGTGTGTATACGTCGATTTTCCCAGACGGCGTGGGGCCACTTGGGACAACCTGGAGGGGGTATTTATCCAGCCATCCAGCGTGTTAGAGTGTGGTCGGGTTCTGCTCCAGCAGAACAAGAAGAAGAGAAAAAAGGTTGACTCATAGTTTCTAGTTCTATTTTATCTTCAAAGCGCATCGACCGAAATAGGGAAAAAAAAAGTCAAGAGATAGTAGACGGGGGTTCGGAAAAAATGGGAGGACTATAAAACAAAAACAGGACAGAGCAGAACACATATAGGCCCCGAAGAAAAACACCCTCCTTCGCTCCTTCAATCCAGAGAGGAGCACAGCAGAGATTCTAGGAAGAAGAAAAGCATATCTTAGGGGGTCTTTGTTATCCGTTGGTCCATACGCTAACTCCTCCCAGAAACGAAAGAAAAAAGAACCAAAAATAGAAGAAGAAGAAGAAAAAAGGTTTTTCTTGTATGCGGAGGATCCTGTTCTTCTACTCCCACATCTTCCGAGCGGGGAGCCCTGGCCGATTGAACCCCTCCTTCTTTTCCTCTCTCTCGTTATATATGTACATATCCTTGTTGCCTTTTTTCTTTTCCACCTAATACGCATCGACCATCCGCATCTTGTGGAGTTCCAGCCTCCTTGTTTTCTCTTATTCCAACTCGGCTCTGCCCAGCAGCGCCCCTGCCATCTTCTCCTCCCCCATCTTGTTCTCGATTTATTTCCCAACACCTTGATTCTCTTTGCCATCGCCGACTTGATCTTTTTTTCTTCTTCTTCTTCTTCTTCTTCTTCTCTTCTCCTTAGCTGCTCTGCCTCCCATCTCTCCATGTTCTCGCCCGAAGTGAGATCCGCGGGTCACTCTCGGCGGGACGCCATCCTCTTCAACGCCTCTGATGCCAACCAAAACCTTTGAAATCGAATCGGCATCCAGCCAGCGCTGCATGAAGAAACAAACGTATACTATATATACTATATTCGACAATGCGCATATAAAAAACAGAACAGAACAGAACAGAAAGGCAAAGGTTCTCAGATCCATAAAAGTCTATAAAACCAAAGAAAGAAAAGAAAAATATACTATAGTATATAACCTTTTCTTTTTGTCTGTTGTGGGGATCACCACACAGACCGTTTTTCCATTTCTTATTATTATTAGATTCTCCTTTTCTTCTTTCATTTGATTCGCTCCATCAACCATCAATGGCTATGGTGATAGTACAGTATGTATACAGTAGATACACATTGTATTTGTATACACTACCGGGACACTACCATGGATTTTTGAGGAGTTTGTTGAGCGCATTTTTTACACCCGGTGAGATATGCAAAACGAAAACAATGAAACAATTTCGTCAAAATAAAGAAAAGAATATATATTTTTTTTTTATTTCATGCCGATGTATAGATTCTTTCTTTCTTTTCTTTAAGAGTACAAACGAAGAATAATAACATTTCGGCAAGTCCCAAATGGCTGTAAGCTATCTAGCGGTGTGTGTGTGTTGCAAGCTAGGAGAAACTTCCAAAGGGAATCATTAAAAGAAGTTTGAAAAGTTGCAAAACCCAATTCCCCTCGCCTCGACGGACAGATTAATGGATTGCTAGGCAGTCAGCAATATCGGCGGAGGAATGATGGTAATACAAGACCGACACATGTTGAACATAAAAGCCTATATAGCTATCGGGTTGTTGAAAGAACTTCACCGCGCGCCAGTGGTCTAAATAGTTTTTCTCTCTCTTAAATTTCTTTTTCTTCTTCTTCTTTTCGGCCAGCATCCATCCTCCCATTCTTGTTTGACTAGTTTGTGAGATGTTTCATACCTGGCTGTTGGTATAAGCCGAAATAACAGCCCAACTCGTTTACATTTCATGTTGACTCTTGTCTATGGAATCATGTTATTACACATTATGGGCTCTCTCCTATTTATTTTTTTTTCTTTTTCCAAGAGCCAATCTATTTTGGGTTGTACACCTTTCGCCTCTCTCTATACTACCTCCTCCGGGACTATATAGACACTATAAGAACGCATATATCTTTTTACGGCCTATACTTGTTTGTACCATCAAACTGACGGCGGTTCTACACTACAACATCAGGCCACCACCAACGAGATCTCCGTCGAGTCTTGTTATTTTCTCTTCCAAATGCGGTCATCTAGAAAGACGATCTAGCCGTCATGGGAAGGTCGTTTCTCTCCCGATAATTGAGCTCTGCACACACAAGAAAAGACGTTTGGAAATCACAATATAGGTACATCCTTATCGATCTAGGTGAGACTGTAAAAGGTGGATAGGAACGCACGAAACAAAAGAGATGGGGGAAAGTACTTTAATAGACGTGGCCGCGTTTATACGCCAGAAAGAGAGAGAGAGAGAGCTAATAATAGGATCAACGAGCGAATTAACAGGCCGTATAGCGGCCCATCATCATTGTCAATAAATATACGAGATCATTTGAGTTTCTATCTCACACCCCAAGAGGGGGAACACACCAAACGCATTGGCATATCCTTTAGAAAAGAACCAGCCCTTTATTGTCGAGGTATTTGAACACCTGCACAGGAACTGTAAAGTCCCACAGGACCTTTTTTTATTATTTTTTTTTTTTTCAAAGGCAAAAGGAATAAGATATGAGTCCAAATGTGGAAAAATTCTTTCGGAATGCAGCATCAGGTATTCGAAAAAGGTATTCCCATATGGATGATGGGTATCTACTTAGTCGATTGCGAAGATTATACTGACAGGGGCTTCCCAAAAAAAAAAAGTAAAAATTGTTCATCCTCTTTTATGCTTGTAAAATCAATAGTAGCGCGACCACAGCAATGCACACTTGAGCTCCGATGAAAGAAAATTGGCCGCGTCTGATTTTTTCTCTCAAGTCCATCACATGAAGATGTTTCCCAGCATCATGTGAACAGGGAAAACAAACCCCCCCACAGCGCTAGATTAGAGCCCATGTGAATTTCTGTCTTTCATATCGCACGAGAAATGGCGTCGTTTTTTATAGAGATAGGCTATGCAAATCGTACAGCCAGAATGGCATGTCACCCAGTCACAACAGATGGTCCGCACCGTATCGCCCATCCATCCGGAATGTTCCTTCATTGGAATGAGCATTTCCCACAGCAGGAGGCCCGCCTGAACAAATGATACTTTTCGCTGTCGCCCATATTCTCTTGAGCCGTTTGGAAGTTTTCGGGGCCGCACTCAGAGTTCCACGTTGTCGTGTATTATCAGACTTGCGTATGGCTCTAGCAGTAAATGTGCAAATCTGCCGTTGCTGCTGGTTCCTGTCGTTTCCCGAACATCTCGCTTCAAGTCTAAAATAAAAACGGATGATTTACACTTTCTCATGCTGTTCCCCCCCCCCCTCTTTCTCTCTCCATTCGGAATTGTTTGCCGAGTCGATTGTTGAATAAAGGCCAATAAAAAAACCCGACCGTTTTTTTTTCTGACTTTTTGTTGTAATAGTCAAAGACGGAGCCTGGATGGCGCCTCCCGAGATTCTCTTTTGAATGTCGTGCGTTCACGGCTCATGGATCGCTTGAAGGCCGATAATGCACGCCTAATTCCGCGAAATCGAGTTAGAGAAAAGCCCAAAGGGGGGGGGGGGGGTCCTGGAAGAAGAAAAAGAAACGATCAAAATGATCAAACTCTTTTTTATTTTTATTTCTTTGGGTAACATCCGAGAGAGGGTTGGATGATGGGATGTATATATATATATATACGCGTGTTTGTCGAAGCATGACAACGACTGTGGCGGAACAAACAATCGCCGGGCCGCAGTGTTGGACGGGCAGGCAGACAATAGGTTGCGCCGGGACTTGCCGGGAGAAATCCTGGAATTGGTGTTGAACCGTGGGGCCCGGCGATGCTAATGCGCGATCTATTATAGCAGAGAAGATTGAATAACAAAAGGCCCGAAAAAGCCCAAAAGGGGGATGATGGAACAATGATGACTTGACCAAAGCCGAGGATCCTTCATCATCATCATCATCAACAGCAACAACAAGGTAGAAAGGAATCAAACAACAACAAAAACAACCTCCCGATGCCGATTTGTTACGTTTGAGACGAGGACCACCAGCGGTGGTGTCACTTAACTGTATAGAAATAACCATTATGACAGCCCCCGACAGACAATGGCCCACACAGTCGTCCCAGACGTTTTTCGCCGAAATTGAGCGACGCCAACCCCCTCCACTTCATTCATTTCATTATTGCATTTGATGTTTTTTATTGTTGCACGGCAGAAGCAACTGAATTACAAATAGCCGTGAACTCGACTCCTTGGTACACGGGCGATTGTTTGTGTTCGTGTATTTAAATTTAGCCTTCTAACGAATGATTTCCAAATGGTTTCCCCCCATCGACTCCGTTACAAGTCGAAATAATGAAATAAATCAATAGATACTGTGCGTACACGACCGATTTGGGTGGTAGATAGTAGTAGTCGATAGCAGTAGATTCTTTCCATCAGCATAGTAGGGATGTGTGTACATGTTTTCCTTTTTTTTTTGTTCGAGGTGGGCAGCATTTGCACACGTGTGCAAGTATTTGTTATAAGATAGAAGAATCAGATACATGACATGCGGAGCGGGAGGAGTTTGAGCCGACCAATAGGCTAGCTCGAAAGGCGGAGTCTGGCCAACAGTTTTGTGTGGTTTTTGTTGTGTTTCTTTCCACCGTGCTGCCCAAACATTTGACTACCGGCAACAATCTACTATGAGAATTGTGAAAAGTACGGTTCTGATATAGGTGATTGCTATATGTGACTAGACTTTATATAGACAGCACTTTCACGTAGATACAACTGAACGAATTCTCGTCGCCATGTATGGCGAGAGCGCATCTAAAAACAAAAACAAAAAAATTCAAATTGATATCGAGTCGTGTAAACACGCCGAACCGCGTTCAGGCCATTTTCGGTTCCATTCACACGGCGATGTTTCTGCGGCCGGCGAATCAAACAGCACAGGACACACCGCACATGAGCTTCAGGGCGTACTCTTGACGAATGAAAATGAATATTGAGTGTGTAAACAGAAGACAGTGATGTCTGACAGGCGAAAAGAGCTCTTCTGCATGCAGCCGCGATGTAGAAAACACATCCCGGGCGTTTCATTTCTGTGATCCCGGCCCAAAACCGCCGAGTTGTGGTTAGCGCACGGAAAAAGAGCGTTGCTGCTCTTGTTCCCACAATTCGTGAGTAGATATATGCGCTGAAGAAATGTAGAAAAACACAGTCAGCCCGAATGAACCCTGCTGGTGCTGATGTTTAAAGCGAAACTACCCGTTCATTTTCTGGGTATATAGCCTCCAACTACTAATTACCAGGCCAATAAGCGTGAAGGAACAAGAAAAGAAACAAATCAAACAAGTGTAGTAGTAGTAGACATCAGTGTGTCTATATAGTACGTTTGCTTGCACACATAGTTGAACACCATGTAAGAAATCAACAAACGTCGCGGTTAAATATTTGGTCGGAAGAGCCAGTAGGGCCCGCGGGCCGTGCCTAATGTGGCTTTTTTTTGTTTTCACCCGTCGTCCGGAATGGAGGCCGAAATCTAAGACGCACGATGGTAATCAAAGGCGGGCGATTCACGGATTAGCCTGCAAAGGATATATATATACATACATACGTACGTGTAAAGAAACACACTCGGAATGATAACGTATAAATCGGTGCGCGCTCTGTGGAGCGCGGTGTGTTTCTGGGCTGGGCATGGAAAAAAGGGTTTAGTTGGCGGCCACAGGTGTTGCAAAGCGGCGGCAGCAATATAATTCATGCAGTCATTTCATGTAGTCTAGTGGGTATAAAAAAATAATAACAAGAGAGAAAGAGAAACACGAAAGAATAATACCTACAATAAAATTTAAAAAAAAAGGAAAAAAAAAAAGAAATGATGCAGTGCTGTGGCTGGACAGAAGAACAATTCGAATGAAAAAAGCCTAGCTCTCGATCCGCTGCTGGATGGACTGTTGTTGTTGTACTACATAACGCGTTGATGCTTTCGGAATACTACCAGGTATTTTCATTCAATATAGGCTGTGTATAATACCGCTCGGCGCGGCCAGCACCATCATATAACGCCACTTAGAAGAAAATGATTGCTGTTGGTCGGTTATACCGTGTGTGGCCTCAAGGGCTGCGCTGCCTTCGACATTGTCTTCATTCCGGACCATTTATACAAATGCTCCGACGAGATTTTTTTTTTTTTTTTCTCATTTCTTTATGAAATTGGAGGTCCG
This sequence comes from Daphnia pulicaria, assembly GCF_021234035.1. Classification (NCBI taxonomy): domain Eukaryota; kingdom Metazoa; phylum Arthropoda; class Branchiopoda; order Diplostraca; family Daphniidae; genus Daphnia; species Daphnia pulicaria. Next base: position 11,844,039 of record NC_060918.1, read on the forward strand.
CCGAACGGACCTCGTTGTGTACCGGCCATATATTTTCGTCGTTCGTCTTCTTGGCAGTCATCATAACTTCACCGCGTTTTTTTTTCTTGTTTCCCCCTTTTTTTTTCGCTTTGATTTTTCTTTTTTTTTTTACTTTTACACCTTTTCTACCTACATTTTTTTTTTTAGTTCAAACCTTTCTTGAAATCTAATTTAGTGGTTTTTCAAGGGTGTTTATACATGTACAGGTCTGTGTACAGAATATGAATCCATGCGGAGTAACAAACATTTATCCAGCAAAGGGAAAAGTGGTTGATAAAATTCATAACAGCTTTAGCTATTGCGGGAATGCGGGCGTATGCTGGCTCACTGAATCAAGTGGGAAACCTATTTCCAGAGATCCGTGATTCATCCGCATGATGGGTCTTTGCAGCTCAGAACAAGACCGCATCACTGAACGACGGAAAAATTCCATTAGATCAACTTTTCCATCCACTTAAAGAGTCATTTTCTTGGATTCAAATGTATGTAGCTACACATACATTTTCTCTCGTCGCTCGGGTCTTTGTTTCATTTTTGTTTTTCCATTTCGACTTTATATTTTATCATGAACCCTATTCTCGATGTAATGAACGAAAATAAAGGTGTCTCTGAGTGCGGGAACAACAACACCGCGGTAAGAGAATGGAAAACACGGTCACCGCCCCCTTAACACCTTTAATTGAGCGGGTTGGTAACAATCGCCTGCTCCGCATATCTTAGAAGCTAATACACAGCGGAGCGGCGGCATCTCTTTTTCGGTGGCCGTCAGCCATCCAACAGCAGTTACACTCCAACACGAAGGACTATATATATGTAGACTGCAATGATGATGATCCCTCTTGCTTTCATTTCCTCCCCTTCTTCTACATGTATAGTCCAGGATTGGGGCATTCAGAGAAACTCTTTGCCTTCTTTATCTCGCTTAATTACATACGAAGATTGATAAAAAGAGAAAAACAACGCAACTACTATGTCTCTCATGTCTGTAAGACATCGTTTTCGTTTAGCCACCGGTCCACACCTGTTATGCTCCCTCTGTTTTCCGATTGCCCGGCACAGAGTCTATAGAAGCACGAATGAGTATTAGAGAGAAAATGTACTCGTACAAAAGAGTGCCATTCATCGGTTTCAAAAGTGTTGTTTTCCTTAATTTAATTAAGTGTTGGGTTGATGACTGTGAGAGACCTGCTTCAGGCGGGGATTTTTTCAATCGCCGTGTGGGAAATAACGCAGCAAACAATCAAACTATTGGATATTATATACATGCCATTACATTTCTCGTCAATTTTCCAAAGAAGGGATATATACCGTAGAAACTGCATGGAAAAAAAAGTAACTTGGGCGCTGGTATATCGGGAGAAGATGGCGGATTAGAACACGTCGATTCGATTCGATGATTCCCGAGCCCTCGGGTAATATTCGAATAGATGCGGTTTTCACACGTGGACGCACAAAACATGTATTTTTCTCGTGACTGAAGTGCACGTTTGTGTATGCGGCTGCTTCAACATGACGCCCGTTTCAATTGTTTTTTCTCTCTTTCTCTTCTTCTTGTTGTTACTATTATTATTTCCCTCCCCTCCATTTCAGCCATCCGCAATGATGTCACTTCCGGAGCTATCCGGCGAGTATATAATCTATATTGTATCGATCATTTCGTGTTGATTAAACAGTGAAATGACATCCTGTGCAGATATAGAGAGAAACACAATAGCCGATGGAATCATTCAAGGCTCTTGACGACTGCTATTATTGTACCACCAGGATGCGCGCATTCAGCTCGCAGTATCCATGGTTCCGTTTATGTAAATACGACTGTTATGTCATTCTTTTATATATCGTGCTCATTTTCAATGTGGATGGAATCTTTCTCGCCTGGCTGTGGCCCTAATATTATGCACGGCGCATGCCGAGAAGAAATATGTTTTATTTGTGTCTGAAATCGAATTTCCTACAATGAACGTTTCTGTTGTTGGAACTCTCTTTCTTTTTCTCTAGAAAATTTGTTTTTTTCAAATTTATGGTGACGGTTATTGAATATTCCGTCAGCCGAGAGCTGCTAGCTAGTGGCGGAAAACACCTGGGCAGCAGCAGCAGCAAGTCGTCTCTCCGTCCGCCTCTTGAAAAATGGAAGGGAAAAATGTAGCGCACATACCGGGCGGGGCGCGGGTTACCAACTGATTTATAAGTGATAAGCCTCGTCTACCATACTTTTAAACATGTATAGCATCAATACTACTATATCACTTGTGTGCATAGGAATTGGATAGAAAAAAATGTTGGAATTGGGAAAAAAGAAAAGAAGAAAAACACTCCGTTCTCTTGTTCCGATCAAAATGCCGGTTGTGGTTGTTCCAAAAGAGAAGCAGGCTACATCCCAGCACGTCTCTCGGAGTTGTTCACGTGATGGAGCAGCGGTCCTGATTCCCGCTCGCTTATACAAGCTGTGTAAGTACTGCTGCCAGCACCGACTGCTCGAGAGCATGAGTATGAAGAACTCAAAAGTTGTGATTGGCACGGACTTAATGGAGACCTCACAGGCAGACAGGGAGCATGTAGGGTCGTGTGATTGACAACACCTCTTCACATTCTTCGAGTTCCTCTTTATCTATCCCATTCTCTCTCTTTTGTGGTCGTATCAGCCCATCAGGTGCGGCATCCCCGCGTCTCTCTATCTCTCAGGAACACAACAGAACTAACCTCCGCTGCGGTACACCGACGTATAGCACTTTTCTTTTTCTCGACGACATATCTGCCATGCTCAGTGTGTAGACGGACAGAGAACACACTATGTACTCCATTATAGCTGACTACTACTACGACTACTATTATTATTGTTATGCAAGATTGAATTCCTTCTGTTTGATTCTTATATTACCAGAAACGAATTTTCCTTCGACTTGTCCGTTACGTAACGTCTGAATTGGGAATTCTCACCTTTCACGAAACATGATGGTAACAAAGTATGGCATTGCCGAGTCGTAGGGTACACTGCTTTTAAAAATTGCGAGTCCTCTGTAGCGCAATCGTTAGCAGTTATTGAACAATGTACAGTACGTGCAACACCGTTTTCTTTGCTGTGGATTCCAACTTGGGGAAGGTGTCGTTCACGCTGAGCATATCCTAAAAAAATGATCCAGAGTTCTCATACTGTTGTAAAATTTACATGCAAAACCTTATTGGCTTCTCACGAAACGTTCAAACGCATTTTTCTTCTTATCTCTCCGTTTTCTTTTTCTTTTCCAGCCCACAAATCATACATCCGAGAAGGGTGTTGACCAAACAGGACGACATTTTCAATTATTTATGTTTGCAGAACATTGCCTTCAATTACACAGGTATGGCCAACTGCCGGAATAAACCAAACAAGGCGGAGTTTTTTCATCGTAACTCGGCCCCGTGTCAAACCTTTATTTGGTTTCCTATTTGGTCTTGGTTTTCGTGAATGCTACGAAAATATGTCCATGAGAATTTTTTTTAAATTTTGTTTTGAAAGAATTATTTTGCTTATTATAAACTATAATCAAGAGCAGGATCTCGACACCTAGTGAGGCTCACTTGAACTCGATTTTTGGGTGGTAGAACAGAAATAAATTTTTTGGAAGACCAGCGCTATAGAACACTAGGCCTACATAGACAAAAATTGCCTACATAGACAAAAATTGCCTACATAGACAAAAATTTTGTTAAATACCTACATCAAAGTGTGACGAGAAATCAGGCACCAGCTCCGACAAAAAAAAACTTAAATAGTTTCTTAGATTATGTGTACTTAATCTTTAGAAAAATAAGCGACCCACCACCAAGCAATAAATTGGGCGTGAAGAATGATGAAAGTCCTTGAAAATGAGACAAACACAGCCTGCGAGAGAGGGATGAAAATAAAAATTTCTTGCGGTGTTAATGCTGACGAAATGTATTCTCGCATGCATTCCCATTTCCAGGAATAATGACCAACTTGTTAGCACAATAGAATCGCTGTCGGACCACCACAGATGCGCTACAGCGATCCTCCCGTCATGCACGGCACAAGAGAGTATTAGAAGACCAACGCCACGCCAATTTGTGGATTTCGTCGAACTCATAAAAAGTTTGTATTCCAATTCGATAGTCACATCTATCTGGAAATATAGATTTTAGTGAAAGGAAAATCATTTGAAATTCGGGATGAGTCGCTTCTTTCCAGACTGTACAAATTCCTTGTTTGTGTACACACACAAATTCGTTTGCCATTGTCTAGTCGATTTTTTCCGCTTTGTAGTAAAGCCTGTTCGGTGCATAAATTACTATACAATGAATTGCGTCCTGATAATTAGGGATACCTTAATGATACGCACGTATCTTTGTAATTTTTGCAATCTCATTCATTCTTGCACTGTGTCTGCGTGAATTGTTTTATTTTTACGGTATTTTGACCCACCCGAACCGACATCACCATCTATTGGCTATGATGAGAACCCGTTTCACAGATTCTGCTGTTTATGATTTTTGAGCACTAGGTGGCGGAGTCGTATCCCAACGAGTTTAGAATCCTAAGTTGGTTGCAAAATTTTTAAAAATACCCGACAATAGAACTCCATCGACAATAGAACCATGGTGTATTAGTAACACAGTACACGTGTAGTACTAATACACCATGATAGAACCCCAATATTTTATTTAAAATACCCGACAATAGAACTCCAGTGCTCGACAGTTGTACTCCAAACGCGACAATAGAACTCCAATAATAATGAGCTGTGACTGTGCAACCAACTTAAGATTCAAAAACTCATTACCAGATTTCGCCAGTGTCGCCTTTGTTGTTGTTACATCGTGAAATGAGGCAAAATAGGCGAAACAATTGGATGCTAATTAATACTTATATTCCTGTGATTTCATATACCAAATTGAACTTCGTATCATATGTAGGATTATCTTGACCTAATTTCCTTATTTTTATACTGTACCAACTTATTTCTTCAAATTTTAGATGCATACTGTCAGTCATTCCAAAAAGTTGACTTAGCGCTCAGTCACTTTCCCTCCAATAGACCCATCATTTTGTCAAAAGCCTATAACTCATGTGTGAAGCTCACACATTGTGGAATACAAATGTGTGAAGACAAGTTATTTCCCGATTACTGCTACCACACCAACCACACCACGTCAAATGCCTTACTCAATTCAGCAGCAGTCACCCATATGATAAAGGTAAGCATGAATATAACCTATCACCATGCTGCTGCAATACTTAATGACACTTTCTTTAGCATCAGGAAATTTACCGCAACCTGAGGAGTAAGGCTGTTGGTTGCTGTGATTTCCATTTTTGTGGTTTTTTATCATGAAAACTTCAGTGTGCTTGTTAATATAGGTAAAGATCGACATGCTTTATTAACTGTTATATTTTAAATTCATTAATGACATTAATGCAATATTTTTTTTTTTACAGAGCATGTAATAGATCCTTAAGCCAATGCTGACCTTTGTCCATGAAGGAAGAGGGACATCCAGCAACGTTCTGCTCCATCCTTTGCTTCCCGACGTACGCTCATCTAGCTTCACTGCTTTTGCTGCTACAACTTGTCTTACTTCACCGACGAGTTGGAACACTTCAGTGGTCTACCCCCTTTGCTGTTACACACCTGCAGTTACTCACCACGGAATTATGCCCAGGTACCCGACAATTGACTTACTTTCGTAGGTTATCTACCAATAGTCTAGTTGCGTTAAACTCTGTCTGTGTAATAGTTTCCAAAATCAGGCCTTTCTTATGCGCAAACGAAGTTTTACTTGGACGTTTCTTTTTTCTAACGCTAGATGGCTTTTCGATCATTTTAGCTGTCAAAACAGCCAGTTTCAGTAACTTTGCACTTCTCTTTAAACGTTTATCGACCGTTTTTGGTGGTAATTTCGTAGTGATAACAAACGATAACTATTCCCCCAACAAAGCTCACTTGTTAGATTTTTAAAAATGTGTTTTTTTTTTCTACTTCCGGTTTTCTCATTTCTGTCAGTAGTTTAGTAAATATTGATCTGACGCACAAAAGAACCACATATTCGTGATCCTCGTAAAATTTGGGGTAAAGTTCATGTTTTGTTTTTTACGTACGCGTACTTCCGGTTTCGAGAATTTTCCTAATGATATGTTTACATAATGATATGTCTTTGTCACGCCGTCGTGAAATACAGCTCTATGTCTCAGGAAAATTCTCGATTTTGGCCAAATTTTGGATTTCGTTTAAATCACACCTAATCGACCCCAAATTTTATGGGGATCACGAATATGTGGTTTAATCTGACGACAGCTCAATGGTTGAGGCGCTGTGGTTACTTCCGGTATACTTCCGGAATTTTTTTTAGAGACTAGCAAGTGAGCCTTGTTCTGTTTACAATTCTCAACATTGCAAGCTTGATTTAAACTTTAAAAAATTGCATATTTAAATCTTTGAGCTAAAAACCTGATTATTGTTTCTATCTGTATTATGTAACTTTTATTGGCATGTCACTAAAAAAGAATTGTTTTCTCTTTAATCAGGTAATGCTGAAGAGACGTCGAGAAGATGGACACCAAAACATCGCCGGTATCTCCAAAATGTCAGCGTGGATCATCATTTGTTGTTGGTAATCTAATATGTTTGTGTTAGTGTTAACCCGTTGTCTGCCACGCCTTTGTCCTCCCCTAGCTCCTTAGCACGGGCTGCGTGCGTTGTTCGGTCTCGTGGTTTTCATGCTGCGAGGTCGGAAAGTCGCACCAGCCCAAAACTTGCCGTAAGGCGCCTGATAAGGCAATGCACTATAGGGACTTCCCTCTTGTCGATACGGTGATGGATTCTCCTGTCACCCGGTCAGCCCGGACTTGTCAGCAATGGTAAGTTCCACTTTGGTCACGGATCCCTCAGACGTGGCGCGTAGAGTAGTAGTAAGCAACCTACGGGTTGTATGGCGTGGCAGCCAACGGGTTAATTTAAGTGTATGTATGTATGTGATTGTAAAATGTGGTGGAATTGTCGATGGAGGTGAGACAATAAAGCAATCCCTAATGTTTAGTTCAGGACTTGTATATTTTTTACAACTTTGAAGTTTTACATATGTTATAGGCAAGTGACTGATCAATTCCAGACCCTTCAAATAAACTTCTATGAAAAACCAAACACTATCTGCAACTTTTTTGTTACGCCAACTAAGGTTAAAAACAGAGCTAGTATCAAATTTTTTTAGTAAACACCACAGTAAGTTCCTTTCGTAACATACCCTGTATATGAAGTTCGTCCAAACACTAAAACATGTCGGAATGCAAAGCGATTAGAGCAATAGTCATCTCCAACATGCGAAATAGGAAAGATCCAATAAAAATAAAAAACGTCGCAATGTCAAAGGCTTCAGGTGTCATAAGTCGTACAAAATGATTACCAAGGTTAAAAAAAACTATTCCTCTTTAAAGATCAACAATTCCCAGTGACTAGTAATTATTAAGATATGACCGACAGACCTGAACATTATTAAAATTGAAAATTCGACTCTAGTATTTAGAAACGTCCCTGTAATAAGTGGGAGAAGCGTAGGGTGTGGTGTAATATTCAGGTGCCTTAGTGGTGTAGTAACTCGGGATAGAGTAATACTTCAGAGCTTCGGTGTAGTTGGTCGGAGCAGCGGAAGTAGTGTTATAATACTCAGGTGCCTTGGTAGTGTAGTACATAGGGGCCTCGGTGTAGTAACTAGGTGTAGCGTAGGTTGTGGTGTAGTAAACTGGAGCCTCGGTGTAGTATTCCGATTTAACGTAGTACGAAGGAGCAGCCGCTGAGTAGTAAGTCGGGGCTGCGTAATACTTGGACGCCTCAGTTGTATTTGTGTAGCTTGGGGCAGAGTAATACTTCGGGGCTTCGGTATAGCGGCTCGGGGAAGCACAAGTTGTGGTGTAATACTCTGGAGCCTTGGTGGTGAAGTACTTGGGCGGTTCGGTGTAGTATTCAGCCGCTTTGGTGGTGTAATAAGTTGAAGCCTCGGTGTAGTAGCTAGGAAGTAGGAACTGAGTAATACTTGGGAGCCTCGGTGTAGTACTCAGGATCTTTGGTGGTTTAGCTTGGGGCAGCATTAGTTGCGAATGGAGTCTTGGTGGTGTAGTAATTGTGGCCCTCAGTGTAGTAACCGGTTGGTGCGAATGTTGTCGTTGTTTAGCAAGGCGACGGCGTGGTGCATTGGTATCCGCCATAACCAGGAGACATGGGTACACCAGTGATCGACCCAACCTTCAACGATACGACAAACGGCAACAGCATGACACTACAATCAAATAGGCGGTAATTAATTTTAATATTCAATATCAATATTCAGTATATATACATTAACAGATAAAAACAAATAATTGATGCAAACTCCATGAAACAGAATATTTACCCGATTGCGTACTGATAATACGACGAAGAATGCACTTGGTGACAGTGCACTGCAGTTGTTCATCCATGTTTCGTTGCCAGTATTCTTCTATCCAGCAATCGCCCTGACACAACAGCAAAGTGATAATGTTCCATACGACGATGACCCAATTTGATATCACAAACAGACGCAACATCTCCAGCCTAATAAAAAATAAAGTCCATACCCAATAATAAGAAACTAATTTAACAAGAACTTCATATACTATCTAACAACAACATCAGAGCAGTCTGTTGGTTAAGTTTTAGTCACAAGTATTACAATTTATATGAAATAAAATGTTCAAGGATTCTTACCAACCAGACGTTCGATCGTGCTTCAAGCTCGGTATTGACTCAATAACCAACAAAATTGGAATTTATTTCCAAACCAAAAGCGACAGCCAAATCCGTGTTTGCGTCCCAACTGACAGCAGCGACAACTCGGTTTATATCTGCTAAAATAATTTTTAGATTTTAATTAACATCGCTAAAACATGTACTGAATTAACTGTTTACCTTTTGACGATCGTTTAAGGTCAATGCGACCTTGTAGTCTTCCAAATTGCACCCTCCACATTAGCTTTGGGCAACACATTAACACTTTCCGCTTTCACCTTCTCGGTTATCCATTGGCTCAAGTATTTAGGGAGAACTCAGCCTATGTTACCGCCATCGATGTTGCGGAATAGCGTTACGTGCTCGTGGGCATCTTTAAGGGCACCACTCAGGGATTGGAACAGATTTTCGTTTACCACCTAACAAGAAAATAAAGGCCATTTTAAGAGGAATTCGTAGTACTAATTCTATTCGTAGAACTAATTCACAGAAATAAATTGCTAGCAGTTTAAATAGATTCTTAGATACTATCGAGCAGGAAGATTATCAAAGTTATTCAACATTCCATAAAAGTGTAATCATCGAGACTTTTAAAGACGAATTTCTTTTGGAATAAAATGTTTACCTGTGGCAATAATGCACTTGTCGTAGGTTATGGTACCGCCATCGTTAAGTTTGGCTTTCCGACCAATCATGTCAAGTTTAACGGCGCGGTGTACACGTACGAATGTGTTATCTTTGCTATTCAATTCGACGCGATTGCAGTAGAATTCTTGTTCGTAAAACAGACAAGGAAGGAAAACATGTCATTAGTAAATGTTCCACATAATTCCAATAATAAAGAGCTCACCTTCACTGTTTGCCGTTCCACTGTTTGAAGCGAAGTTTATTCGAAACTTCGGGGCTGCCGTGTTGGGTGTCGGAGAAGCTCACTCGACTGATTTCTATCGTACTTGGGCGCTCCTGTGTAGTATTCGACAACTTTGGTGGTGTAATAAGCTGAAGCCTCGGTGTCGTAGGTTGGGGCAGCATACGTAGTTGCGTTGTCTTAGGTGCCTTGGTGGTGTAGTACTTAGGACCCCGGTGTAGTACTCTAGCGCTTTGGTAGTGTAGCTCGAGGAGCAGCACAAGTTGTGGTGTAATAATCTGGATCCTTGGTGGTTTAACTGTAAACCAAACTGTGCAACCTCGGTGTAGTAACTGGTCGTTGCGTATATTGTTGTGTAGTAAGGCGGCGGCGTTGCAGGTTGGTATCCGCCTTATCCAGGAGACATCGGTACACCAGTGGTCAAGGGGTCCGCAACTCAAATTTACTTTTTGTTTTTTTTACTTTTTCCTTTCTTTATTTTTCCTTTTTTACTTTTGAGATAGGCTTTCCTTCAAGCGAAAATAAAAGGGTAGGGAGGGGATGGGGAGGAGGGGGGGTTTGTTCGCGCCTTCTTTTACCACGTAAAGTAAATTTCCTTTTTTTTCCTTTTTTCACTTTTTTTTGCTTTTTTACCTTTTTTATTGTAGTAAATTTGAGTTGCGGACCCCTTGCCAGTGGTCGACCCAGCCATCGACGATACAACATCCAATAGCAGCACGACGGCATAGTTAACCAGACAATATGAAATATTCAAAAAATAACGGACAGATTATCAGATAGAAAAAATAGAAATTGATACAAAATTCCACGTAGAAATACAGAATATTTATTTACCCGTAATTGCGACCTGATGATGCGACGAAAAATGCAGTTGTTTCCGGGGGTCGGAGATGCTCACTCGATTGACTTCTGTTGCCCTTTCTCTTTCCTTCTGTAAGATTTTCTCTCGTGGTCGACATCAACGATACGACACCCAACAGCAACACCATAATTAACTATGCAATAAACAATTGGAAATTATTTTTCGAATGTAACTAGTCGTATCAACAACTAACAACAAAGATAGAATAGATTTCCGACTCAAAATTACCCATGATACCGAACTGGTATTACGACGAAGAATGCAGCTGTTACCGTGTCGGAGATACTCGCTCGACTGATCCCTGTCAAATTTTCTCTCGCCTTTTATACGACTTTTTCTCACCCCTCCTCTTACGCCTTGCGGCTTTTTTACCTTTTTGATAATGATGCAAAACGTCCCTTTCTCACCCAATCTCTTCACCACTGCATAACACCTTTTATGTAATGATCTCCATGACCTTCAATTGAAATGCAAACTGGCCTTTCCTTCTGCAGCTGACTTTGCCGGGGATGGGTCAACAAAAACCAAAATATCAAAATGACCAAATAGCTTACCCTTGCGGCTATTCTACCTGCTTGATAATGTTGAAAAACGTGTCATTCTCACCCAACCTCTACGCCAACCCCATGCCAGTTTTACGTAATTATCTCAGCGATCTTCGAGTCTGAAGGCCATAGAAACTGGCCTTTTTCTTTCTGCAGGTTGACGTTGCTAGGGATGGGTCTACAAAATCCAATATCAAAATAAATATCAAATCATAAATGATAATGGCTTAAACTTTAGTCACTTTATACCAATTGACATTTGAGTCATTTGACTCATTTATTCAGTGAATGAATAAATCTTCAATTTCGAACCGTTTGAACAATTGGCTTTTTTGAAATATTCTACTGCAACCTTATCTAAGTTTCAAACACATGACCCTTGTACCTGCAACCGGAGGAAAAAATCTCAAAATAGAGATTTAAAAAAATGTAAATTATTAATTTAAAAAAAAAATACAAATCGAAGCTTCTCATAAAACGGTTGAATAAAATTAATAAAATGGGAAAGTTTACGAAATTTCTAAAGCTCGATAGACTGTCAGAGTTCGTCCGTTACGTTCACAACGCTAACTCCAAAATGAACTTAAATGATGCTAAATAACCATCCAAGAGAAGCGGGGGAAAAAAGATCGTATTTCCACAACTGATTAAGGAGAATCTAAAACACAAATCGAATGATAGATTGACAATACCTGAACTCTAGGCCCATGGATTTTGTAACCGCAGATTCAACGATGAGATCCTATTAGCAGCTTTTTAACATAAATGAATAACATTTACAGGAGCTATCCTTACCCTGTCTTTTACATTGACAGGTCTACCATCTTGAATAGTTGATGACCACCGGAACCTATCGCGTGTCGTTTGATGCTGCATGAAAAAAAGGGAAAAAATTTACCCTGTTACATGATCAACGCGTTTCTACCGCAATAAAGTATGCGCAAGTAAAACGATGTTTTGACACTCGCTTTGTTTTCGTTGCTAAGCAGTAAAATGTGTTGAAATTCGGATTTTTCTCTTCACACCGAATAGATGGAAAGGACTCGGCTCGGATATATAAAGGATCGTTGGTTGCACACAAATACACATTATTCTCTGCGAAAGCAAAAGCTTCATGTCGTATCTAGCATTACCTTTTTTAATATTTTTTTTTAATTTGGTTTAGCGTTTCGTTCATTGACTCCTTGTCACCAAAACCCCTCAATGGGCAACACCTCCGCGTCATCTGGGTAATACAAACAATTGAATTTGTAGCTTTAGCAATTTGACTAACGTGTAATTACATACCCTCGTTTAAGCCTCAATGGAATGACAACCCTAAAGGATTCAGGATTGTCCGGGCCGCTCAAAAGAAGGCGTTGTTCTAGATTTAAATTCTTATTTTAACAGACCGTCCGGTTCAAACTGCAGCCAGTCAAGCAGGGGAAGACACTGCCCGACTGACTCGACCAGGGAGATTACCTGGCCATGGTTAAGAGAAACCGGAAAAAGAGCGAAGAGAGCCGAGGAGCAGTTATTATGAGAGCAATGCATCATAGTAGGCTTCCGGCTTAGACTCATGACCCTCCAACAGATTTCATCGAATCATGCGCCTTGCAAGTCCTCGTTCGACCAGACATCTCCCTTCCTTCTGGTTGTCGCAGCGAGTGAGTGACCACTGGCGTGCGTTGGTTAGTGGTTATTTAGGGAAACGGGGCCACTGAAGAAGGGAGCCCAGATATGCACTTGTAATTTTTCTACATCTACATAATTTATTGGCGAGTATTGAATTTCAGCAACTTCTCCTCAGTGTTACCAATGGATCAAGTCTATGGAACGGCAGCAAACTATTAAATTGAGAAAAAGAATAGAGATTTTAATTAAAAGTCCATAACTGAACGAAACATCAAGCATTACCTCAACGCCGGTACAGGTAGCAAGAGACGACAAATCGACAAACTGCAACCGAAAAAACAAGATTCACAGCCATCAGATAACATTGACTTTTTAACTCAACTTTTCAACACTGCATAATATGCATGGACACCAACATAGGCAAATGACACATTTAAGTGTGATGTTGAACTGCAAGTATGCACAAGCTCCACTTCAGAGCATCTCTCAACTGGAAAGGGACTGCAAAACCACTCTACACCAAACAGCCACCATAAACAGCTCAAACATCACACTGGCCATGAACTTCTACTAAGCAAAAGAAAATTAATGAACCAATAACATTTTAAAATGTGAAAAAGGGTACTGATAATAAAAATTACTTAATTTAAAAAGAGTAATTAATTGAAATTGAAAAAGAAACCAGGAAGGAATTCTGTACATCTACATGTTAAAAAAACTTGGTAATACTGAGTAGGAATTTTTGTTCTAGTTTGATTGGAAGAACATTGAAAAAAAAAACTTATTGGAAGCTGATTTACAATGTGGCTATCTTTGAACGGAAACAATTATTTGAAAACAAGAAATATTACCCCTAATTGTCTACAACACATCAGAGGTTAACTAGTCAATTGAATACAAAATTTAGAAAACAAACAAAAAACCCAAAAGACTTCCCATGTTCAACCAATAATATCAATAAAACTACCAATTCCAGAAGTCTTCCTGCAGTGACACTTGGGATAACAACAGTTCGATAAACTGCATGCAGCAGCTGCAGCTTAACTTGACTCGATCACGTATTTCACCAGCTGGCTGCAACAAAACCATGATACAACAGCCATGAAGCTTAGACTTTGTCATGTTCTCAATTTCTGCATCAGTTGAGCAAAGGGATTTCCGTCTTTAACCTAAACATCAACTAACAAAACCTATTCATTATTGCAGGGAAATTTATCAAGAACATTACTTTACTAGCTCTGAAGTGTTTCTGCACGAGATGAGACGTACAGCAGTATAGGTACGGCTATAACTATGGTCGACATTTCGGCAAAATGGACAGCAGTTTCAACTTTCAACCCACGTCGTCACATTATTTGGCGAAGTGAAATTATATGCCGGATTGCCTTTAAATTCAGATAGAAACGTCTAAGATTAATTGTAATTGAATGTAATAAATCCAAACTAGCATTACCAATTACATTTCATGACTGAAAATTTAGATCGACACCGCAATTCCGTATGAATTTGGAATACACTTTCAGTCAGAGTCTCGGAAACAAATGGCAAAAATTTCGTCCTGACGAAGACACTCGAGTCACCTGGTGGATGGGGGACAATCCATTTTAGCCACCTACCGACAGCCAAAAGATTCCCGCACGTTTGACCGTACGGAACGGATGGATTGCTTTCCGAACTCTGTTTCCGAAGCTTAACATCACGACTCACGATCTACGCGCTATCCTAGCGCACCTTTCTAAAGCTTGTAGCAACGACAACCAACCCCTTAAATTAATGCTATAATTAATGTATAATGTTTTATACTGCCATAATATGTATAAACTCCTATAAATTTAGAGAGAATCAATTTGACGTTGCGCTATCTATTCCTACATAACATATTGCTGGAGCGTTTAACGTTGCGCTATCTTATACCTGAATCTCTAATCTTAATCTAATCCTACCACTGAGCCTCTCTTTATGACTATGCTGAACTTACGTTAGGCCGCTAGGCGCTGTAGTCTAACGTTGCGCTATCCTATTGGGGTTGCTGACAGTAGAACTCCAAAGACATAAGAACTCCTTTTTTAAATATTTTTTAAAAAAATACCCGACAATAGAACTACAGCGCCCGACAGTAGAACTCAGGCAATTTGGGCAATTTGGATCAGTGCATTGTCAGTTGCGGGAATACAATTATTAGATTATGTCAGAGATTCTGTGACTTTACGAATTTTGGCCACCGCTAGTAAAAACATGGTAAAAAGGATCACATCGCATTGGATGGCGCCTTGAACTCAGTCTTGCTCCGGCGTCATTTTGAAATTGATTCCAGCCACGAATTGTGATTTAGTCTTGATAAGTTTGATCAGTATCCCAAGTTTGCTTTTTCTGGGATAGAGGAGGTATCAAATTCCGCCATCTCTTAACTGTGGTTTCGTTCACGTCGATCGTTTTGCATCGGCCAGAAACGTCGTCGTCTTCGTCGGCGACTTGTCTGGTTTTCCTTAATGTACACGATACTCGGACCATCTTCAGGCTGTCTGTTTCGGGCTGATGGAAAAGAATCACTTCGCAAGGGAGCGGCACTGATTTGAGACCAGCATTGGCGTAGTCAACTTCAAGGTCCAGTTTTTAGTTTGTTTCAGAGACGGGAGTCGGTTGTCTCGGCTTTAACAATGTTGATGAGTACGAGTGGGCGTGAGCTACTGGCTTCTGACATGGCAGAAGTGGCATAATTTGCCATTTTCAGTACCTTCACGTCGTCAACTTTAGCTGGTAAACTACCAACGGCGAGCACTCCGGCAGCAAACAAAAAAAGAACCTATGAAACCAAGAAATTAACCATATTTTACGTGTGGTACAAGCTACGCTAGGACGACGATTAAACAAGAATCCGCGTCTGCGAATGCGCGTCTAATGAACGACTAAATACAACGAGGACGAAATGTGTTTTATGAAGCGACCATATTTTTCACGATGCTGCAAGTCCTGCGTCTATGACTCATTATATAAACAAATAGTCTATTCAAGCTACATTTATCAAATAGAGTAGAGTAATGATAATCACTTCTACCATTATCAGGATAAGTGTATTACAAAAGGGAAGCGAATCGAGTTCATTATTCATTAAAATTTGATGTGTTTGTGTGAATTTAAACTTTAAATTAAATAAATACCACCACAATTACAGATAACATAGAACAGAAATGCAAGGCAAATTTTTACTGGGCAGCAGCAGCTTACTTTCTTGTCTTGACTATAGCGTTTTAGCCGGGAAACATCTACTTTTTGTTAATTTTCTGGTGTTGGTCCAGGACTGGTCGAACATGGTCACCTCGCAAAGAATGGCGCCTTTGGCTCCTTTAAGTTCCAGCGTAAGTTCGAAATTCAGTCCGGCGACGACTTGTGACCGAGCCTTCAGGACTTTGACAAGGGTGAGGGGTCCCGAGTTGGTGTTTGCCGAGATGGCGGAACTGGCGAATGCAGCCATTTCTTTGACTTCAGCGTCGTCCAGATCCAATGGGGAAAATCCACCGGTAATACCACCAACCTGTCTGGTAGTTCTCCTCTTGGGAATACAGGATGACCGCAGCATCTTCTGGGTGTTCGTTTTGGGCTGATGGAAAACAACGACCTCACAAGGGATGACTTTGGAATAGGCTCCGGCCAGCTCGAGGTTTAGTTTGTATTTAGTGCCCGAAACTGCCTGTATTTCCGCTTTCACGATTTTGAGCAGTTTTACCGGTCCGGAGTTCATATTGGCTGATACGGCGGTAGTTGCGAAGTCTGCCATCTTCACAACCTCCGCATCGTTCACCTTGGCAGGTGTGAAACCGCCAACGAAATCGATTTGACGTTTGGTGAGTCTAGCGGCGTCAACGGTCAGCATCGCGACGACAAACAGGATCATTGTAGTCAGGAAATGCGCCATGGTTCGTGTTTAGTATTGCCGATTGGGAGACAAAGATTAATAAAACAACTGATGCGAGGATATTACTGTGACTGGCGAATGAAGACAAAGGTAAACAAGACAGGTGTTTTATAGGGCGTACAATGCCTTTCATGATGGCTAAAGCTAGTCACGAAAGTGAAAGTAGAACAAAACCCGGAGAGAAAATCTCAAGTCCTTGGGGAAGTCAACGTTGTGCCAGCAAAAAAAAACAAAAAACCTATTTCAAATCGCCTACAGAGATTTGCTATTGCGATGACGTTGCATCCGTTATTATACCGTGGACCAATCAGATTCAGCCTCAACAGCACGAAGCATATCACCTGTGTTTTGTTAGCCAATTTTTCGGGTAAAAACCCCTTTTTTTAGGGTTGAATTAATAAAGAATATTACTCATAAGGGCATACGAATCAGCAAATGGGATTGTGAATTGAAGGTCATGGCATCAACTGGTTTAGGAAAATACCCGAAAATACCCGCGGAATATGGCAATCGAAACACGGGCTTTTATTTCGTTTACACAAACTCTCCTGCTATTAATAAATGCGCACGACAGATTGCACGGGTCTAGGGTTTTCCACTCTTTAGCAAGAAACGAAGAAAGGTAAATCAGGTTAACAGTTGGCAACAAGCCAAGGCTATTAGATGCGTGACGCAACGCATCATACTAGCTTCCGTTCTAGCTTTAAAGTACCTGATATTTGTGAATATTGGGTTACGCTGAAGTGTCAAAAAAGTAATATCCGCTTAGTAACTAAAGAGCCATACACAGGATTTACATAATACGTATTTTTGTTGTCGGCCTTGCAACGCTGTATCTACGTATATGAGGGGAATTTAAGTTTTATAGTCTAACTGACTTCAATGACGAAATTTAGTTGAATACAGCAATCCGTGCTGACGTGCTATTCAAGAGGCAATTGTACTGTGAAAGTTCGCGGATCACGACAGCATCCTTTTTAGATGGATCCGAGAGAGAGAGGGCTCATTAAGCGCTACGTCTGTTTCAGGATCGCCCCAGCCCTTCTTTAAAAAATGAATCAAATATGCTTGCTTTACACCTTGATCCTTGAATGAACCTGTTAGAAAAATTTTTATGACGTTTGTTACTCTCGTTACTGACAACCTAATTTTCTGGAAATGAAAAAGTCTATCTTGACAATTTTAATGCTGTATAAACAGAAGCAATACAAATTAATATCTTTCGTTCTTGAACGATTAATTGAAATAAACATTTATAATGCATTTTACTAGACGAAAACATGAAACGTTCACCTTCCTAAACTTTTAAAAGGGTCCTATATTTTTTGAACGATTCGAACAAGGGACTCCTGAGCGGCAGTCGGAAGCTACAACCACTAAGCTATTACTCTGCCCCGGGAAAATTAAAAAAAAAAACTGAGCCTATTTTTTTTTAGAGGCATGATGCTAATAACTTTCGGGGAACGATCAAACTGGATGTGCACCATAGCATAATCATTAGTGCGCCTAGTATCGATACGAAATTTCCCTGGTTCG
The DNA here is from genome assembly GCF_021234035.1 of Daphnia pulicaria. NCBI lineage: Eukaryota > Metazoa > Arthropoda > Branchiopoda > Diplostraca > Daphniidae > Daphnia > Daphnia pulicaria. The sequence continues at coordinate 11,862,133 of NC_060918.1, forward strand.
ATTCCTACTAACTCTCTCCACATGTCTTGCTAGATAGAAAGAAAAAAAAAAGAAAATCTGAATTAACTGTACCATTGGTCGTTGATTCAAACCGATTCCAGGAGTCAAATGGAACGGGCTGGTCTTGATTTCGTCATGAAGGGGAAACGATGCGTAATTAACAACTCAAATGTCGTCACTTGACTCTCAGTGGTCACACTGATGGGTGGAGACATTGTGACTAACTGCTGCCTCATCATTGCCTGTAGATTGCCATTCAGTTGTAAATCTGAGATGACATTCAGACCTACCAAAGAGAAAGCTTTATTTCCCCAGTAAGGTTATGATAATAATATATGGTTATGATGATGAATACAGTAAATAGTGTGACCTCTTGAATAAAGCATTCCTTTCAGAATAGGTCATGTGCAATGTCCTGTTTTGAAATATCTTTATAGTTCATAGATGGTATTGTGAAGCATTCCCTATTTATTGGCCTTTGCTAATCTGTTAATTCATGAATGAAAAATTTTGAAAAAGTTAAGAGAAACAAAAAATGAGAGCAATAATATTGATAATCACATTTTCAGGAAGCAGTGGATGACTGTACTGTGTTAGAAATGAACTGATTCTGTCAGTGTCATAGATATGATATTGGTGAATCGAGGTAATAGTTGCTGCTACCATACTGTTACAAGCCATCGTTTTCCTTATTGACATATCCAATGCATCTCAAAATTTGTTAATGCACCGTAGACCGTACACCAACAGAATGTAATAAAACAACTAATGACTGCCACTCAGAGTAGCAGACGACAAGCAATCAATTAATAAAGTCAAGCATGAATGCATGATTGATTGATTGATGGCCAATGACTTAAATGCCCTCTATTGACAGTCATGAACCATAAACTATTCTCGCCATCTGTTGAAAACACCGACACTAACCCTTTCACACCGTTAGAAAAAAAAACCTTTGGATAATAAAAAAAAAAGAATAAGGGAAAGAGGAATAAAAAATAAATAAAAATACGATTTTCTACGCGCAATTGCGTAATTTTTCCCGATTTTAATAATGGGATAGAGATTTGAAAGCAAACAACAGTGTCTTAAAGTTATAATACATTCTCACCACCAAAAAGAGTTTAAGAACTGAGAACTGAACAAGTAGTTCACACTTGGGTATTGATTATCCGGCTGTGTGATTTTTATGTGTCTACAACTAGTTCCTCCCCAACGGACTGTAGCAATCATCATCAAAGGGTATATGTCCTATATGGTAACAAGTTCAGTGCTTCTGTTGACATGTCCTGTTGATTGGTTATTGCATTTGTTTTATGAGCTCGGCTATTGCTGTGTTATTTTTTTGGATATACTATTCGAACCGTAGTACCGTACCCCCATCCATCTAGAAATTAACTCAGCAAATTATTAAAGCATTTTTTGGGTTTAGTTATAGATAGAACGCATTTTGTCAGGGACCATTATAGGGCATATAATCAAGTTATTGGATTGCAATCATCTTTATGGTTAACTGAGGACCCGAGAAATATTTTTCATTAGGCCTGCGCTTGAATGTTAAAATTGTGATAAAGTACAAGAAAATTTAGAGCTATGCATTTTTCCTTCTAATAAAAAAAAAATCTGATTTTGAAACTATGTCGGCTTCCGTCTTCCCGCAAGCTCGCATAAATTATTTTTTATCTTGCGCAGTTCGTGGCTTGTCATCGGCTACTGAATTAATGTCAACGCAGATTATTGATGAACATTGCATTATACGCCGCGTCTTTATCGTGATTTTACTGCCTTACAACGTCTAGCCAACTCTACATTTAAAACCTTCCGCAGTTATTAAACTGCGTCTAAGCCAGAAGCGACTTTTAATGAAGTTGTGTGTGGTATGCGAAAACACACATGTAGCCTACTGACAATGCTTCTGTTAAAACTGCGGATGTTGCAAAATCACGTTTGATTGAGATTCAGCCATTCCCGGCGGGTATTCTCGTCTTCCCTCCGATAAGACGTCTTACACGACCGGACTCTATGTTTCTCACCATATATATATAACGCTCTGCACTTCCAGCATCTGAGAGGTTGCGTCCATATAGTCATCCCAAAGGGATTTATACACAATACGTGTCATTGCAGCATGGCGCAGATATCACTTGGTCCTCACGTTCTCTTGCCTCATAAGTCATATAAGAAAAGAAGTTCTCGCAACACATATATGAAGTGTATACGCGTACACAAAAGATCGACATGAAGCGTTGGTGTACAGTTATAGACAGCAACATACTGCCGAGGGAATTACATCCCAGAGTACATAACTGTATGATATTAATTTAATCCAATCTAGTCAGATTCTATGATCTAATTGAACGCAGTTAGTCGCATTGCATGAGCGAGAGCGTATAATTTTTATCGCTGTACTCTTAGTATGGGTTCAACGAAAGAAAAGGAGTTAATTTATAGTAGACTCGTCGTAACGTATTATTGATTGTCTGCTCGGCCGATCTCAGCTGGGAGCCAACAATCGAATGATGGATGAACAATGCAGTCATAATAATAAAACATACGTCGCAATTATATTTTTCTTGGCCACTCGACTTTTGTCCGCACTGCTCTTGTGCGTAGATTCGTTTGGACGTTAATATAGTAGTCTCCAGCTCCACGGTTGTCAGGTAATAACTGCGTTGTTTGGAGTGTGAAATGTCATAGAGATTATCACGTTTTGCTTCGTTTGATGAGTGCTGGCTGGGTTCACTGTAGCTGACCCTTTTCTTATCGATCTGTTTGTACTACGATGGAAACTAACACGGTCCTGCATTTTCTTCTTATAATGAATTCATAACGAAGAATCCTCGTCTAGACGACAAAAGTAAAATGTTCCCCTGTGAAATATTCTGATCTGATAGAGTTAATAAGTTTTTCCTTATTATAGAATGACCTAATGCGACTGCAAGCTCATTTTACCACATAATAAAAACAAGTATATGGGACATTTTAATTGGATAACTGTGTTTTCCTTCCGGACTTCCGGCATTGCGAATCAAAGTTGTAAATACGGATGTCTTAATTTCCTTTTTTTTCCGGCTTCTTCTTTTTTCCCCCCACCGCACTCTGTCTGTTGCAAGTTGTAATTGTACAGTGTACACGTTTAAGGTTATTTATAGGTCGCCCAAGGTAATTTTAGAATGTCTTGTACTTGTTTACACTGGACGTGAAAGTTCCGTGTTGATGTTTACTGACAATATAAGCTGGCAACCTTTGGTCCTCACCCCATCGTCCACAGTGTGTCGCTTATTTGTTGTAAAACTAAACAATAATGTATTTAGTGAAATTCACTGGGGCTTGAGTAAAAAGTGACCCAGCAGCAACAGACCCAACAGCAGTTGTTTCATCTCTCATCTCATCACACTTTATCGGTGTTTTATCAAAACATATCGACTGCATTTTTCATCATAGGCAGCATCAGCAAGACAAAAGGCATCAATCTTTCTGGCAGCTGTCGCTCTGTTTAAACATGCATGGATAAAAGGAATACAGGCTATTGCGCTCGCTATATACTGCGCCTCTCTGCGCTGTACCTATGCGTCATAATACGAGTTCAAATATGCGTGTGACTTGGTGGAAGCTGAATTTAAAAGGGTGCGCGCTACTTCTAACCTTTCGATTACATTCACGTGGATATTTTTCTTGACATCAAAGAATTTATTGAGAAATCAATAGGGCTCCATGTGAAGGCGACAAAGAGAATCAACGGAAAAAACAAAAAAACAAAAAAACAATATATGCGCCTATCCCACCTGTCACCGAGCCCAAAATGGTACGTATGCACATGTAAGCCGTGGAGAAATCAGCGAAAATAAAATCAAACAAAATAAACCGTATAGTAAAAAGTATCGGGATCTTCAAAAAAAAAAGAATATTTTACAGATACTATTGGGAAATTCTTCACAGCACAAAGAAAATTCCTTTCCGCTGTGTTTTCGTTACATGCTTTCCATAATGAATCTCGTATAGACGAGTATACAAGAACGAAACCATTCGTGCTATTTGCAAAATTAATCATATCTTCGTTCTCCTATACATATCAGTAACTCATCTAGTTCCCAAGAGCAAATTAGTTTCTTTGTACAAAATTGTATCTATTGTATATTCCCATCTTAAGCTTTTTTTTGTAAAATAGCGTTGTTTCTCTCTACCGGGAACATAAAATGAGAAATTGAACGAGAGACTAAAATATGAGAAGCGAGCGCAGCTTCTTTTTATAACCTTTCTTGGAATATACAGCCCAGCAGCAGACCAAAGCGAAATAAAATCAAAAGGAGGAAACGATGAATTCGTTGAATCAACTGAGTGGCGGGCGAAGTTGAATCCGTTCAACTTCTAAAGTTAACGAGCAGGTTCCACTCCCTTCTGCGCAATTGGACATTCTACCAGAAATTTCTTAATAAATCATAAAAAGGATATATATTTGTACTATATACGTATACATTGTCCTTTTCCGCGGAAATACCAATTGGACGGTGTATCTCCGCAGCTACTTACTGGAAGCTGCATTATTATTTTCCGTTAGTATATAAAAGTCGGCTGCTGTCTTTCTGGGAGCTTATAACTAACACTCAGATAAATGTGCCTTCACTCGTTAAACAACATCTATTATAAAATGTTTAAGCACATGTTAAATGATTTGCGAAGGAGGAAAGTGAAGGACAATGTATAGGGGCTCATCTCCGTGTTTGCAGCAGCAGGCAAAAAAACTCAGCAGTGCGCAAGTTTGGAGCGCATGCAATATGAAGCGCAGCCGGCTCCGTTTCTCAACACTCAGTTGGCTTCTACCAACTTTCCGGTGCGCTTCCGATTCATTAATCGTGAGCGTGTCTCGATCGAAAGATCACCGAGGCTAAACTTCTGCTTTATCAGTATAAATCACCATTTTCATTTTCATTTGAAAACCTTGGTATACTTTACGAATTTAATTAATAAATTACATATCTCTGTGCTTGTTGGCTTTGAGGGAAAGACATTTGCCGCCTCAATTCGACCGATTACTTATTCAAAACGATCTGTGACAAGCAAATCAACACGCGATGTCGGCCAGGTGTTACTTCGGAGTCTTCCTGTTCGTCTTCCTGACGATAGGAATCATTTGGGCCGAATCGGACCCCCTTCCATCCGATTGGGAAGAAGACATCCCCCAGCCGAGGTGCGGATTGTGTCGTTGTGAAGAAAGTAATTTCATCCAGTGCAACGAACAAGACACACTGGAAGACATTTCTCACATTCGAGTTCCAGTTGACTATAACAGAAACAGCTTCCTATTCATGTAAGTAGCTATCGATCGTAAGGCTAGTCGTAAGGATAATTTTGGCATCAAATAGTAGCAACATACGTAGATAAAACCCAATTATATAGGGAAGACAATTTCATTTAAGTCCTAAGACTCCTTATCAAAACAAAATAAGCCGAATAAAACCTATATTGGGTTTTGAAAGAAAATTGCGCAATTTTGTTCCAAAAACAGCGCAATTATGCCTTCTTCTCCATTTTCTCCAGCACTTATCTTGTGAGCTAAAGAAGCCAAAATGTAGTACCGACTTTCCCGCCAAAGGTTCGCAATGGGGCGTTTGTGTACAACGCAGTTTTCATAATAACAAGCGCTGTAAAAAAAAAAGTGTTGCTACCTTTGACTGTGGCCAAATGTGAGGCAATCAATTCCTAGCTTTCAATAAAATAGTGTATCCTGGTGACACGACGAATCCAAAGAGACAAACAGAAAACAATAGGCTTGTTTGACAGTGATTTACACGGAATGTAACCCAAACAAGTAACCGAAGAAAGCGGGCGTTGCCCTGTCAACGCCTGAAAGGAAAGTGTAGTAATAGTTATTGTCTATATTTTTTGCGCTCGGTCGAAGCGCTCAAGCACCGCTTTATGCTGTGTGACGCAGTTGAGACGGTGATGGTGCGGATATAAAATCAAAGAGGAACGCACTTCATTCCATCGGCAATTCCACGCGAATCAAAGAGAAAGAATGAAGGTATTCTCTCTCGCGCTATAGCTCTCACAAAATATAGCAAAAATAATTAATCACGACGAAACAAGCGTGTTTTTTTATAGCAGGGTGTTATACTATCCAAACGGACATTCAACGTCATAATAAACGTTGGAGTCTTCCATATGCGACCGTATAGCTCTTTCCACAATTTTTACAGAGCAGCTTGATCAGAATTTAAAATCAAAACATAACTGTAGAAACGTAAGTCATAAATCTGAATATGGACACCTGGATCGTGCCGGTTAATTCTGATGAATTTCTTGTTCATTAATTCAACTCCTTCTCGGAGCGCACCACGTCTTTGCTAATTGGTATAGGTCGTGCTCCATCACGAACCAGCGTACTAATTAATGTCCTAATCATCCAATGAATCCTGATCGATGGATCGATGCTGCCCTCTGTCTTACAGCATCAGAGTGATGTATGAACAGCAGAAATTTTGTTTTATTGTATTATTTGTTTCTTTTAAAAGAAAGCATTAGCTGCTGCTGCTGTGTGTAACCAACCTATATACTAACCATGGTGCTATACGGATATCCTATTCCCGTGTACCATGCAATATCCAATTATTATTTCCAAAAGTAAATGTCGGTCTCGTATTGCTTTCCCGTTGAGAAGGCATCTAGATTGAAGACGTCAGTCGTCATCATCACGTATTGGAACCGGATTGTACTTTGTCTATATGTAAACAGCAGTAGGATGACTTTTTGGGTCATCTTTGTCGTACACGCTTTCTGATTTTATCGATTGATAAACATGTAGGTGTATATAGTTCACGATGACGTCCGTGCAAGCCTTAACTTTTACTTAACAATTGGAGCTGTCAAACAATGGGGTCGATAAAAATCGCGTACGTAAATATCAAGCTCATAAGTCTCGGGATAAACAATTTTAGTTCATTAGCTATATGGGCTACGGTTGTTTTTTTAAATTATTGTTATTCAATTTACGCCGCCGTATATTTTAAAAGGACTAATCCTTTGCATTCATCAAACAAATGTTTTGTTGCGCTGGCCTAAGGCACTGAGCTTCTTAGCTCGGATGAAGGTGAAGCTACAGAAATGCCAGCACATGACGTACATGATGTAAAAACGCTTGTTGCTTTGATTTTACGAGAAAAGTCTGGCATGGAAACAAGCTTCTCTCTATAGGTAGTACAGGGATTTTTCCATGCCAACGAATAATTCAGTATAACACTTCTTCGATTTGCAATATTGGCACATATACGTGATGCGGAAATATGCATAATTATCCACTATAAAGATTCGGGTGGAAAAAAAAAACTTTTTCCGAAGAATGAACATAGTCACACAAAGAAGTTTTCATGCTCATGAGGAATATCTTACTGGTATAGCGTTCATGGTGAACTTTTTGATTCGATTTGAGCTCGTTTTGTACAGGCCTATACACTAGACTTCATGGTATACAGTCAACCAGCCATTTATGTTTTTTTTTCTCTCCAATTGGAGCATTGACAGTGTCAAAGGACCCATTTGTAATATTCGTACCCAATCACTTGCATATTTGATTTCGGGCCCCATCGATCGGACTGCTGTGACGCATTCGGCACACAAGCCGACGCCGGGAGGGGTGACGCGAGCACTAATATAGCCTCAAATTCACTCTTTCGACTGTGTCTTATCGAATGGAAATATAGCGCTTCGAAATAGCTCCTCTAATCATATTAACTTCTTGTCCTGACGCATATAGCTCACTCAGATAATTGAAGTATAGGCCGGAGCACGTAATGCGACTGTGGCATTTCTACCATGCAGCTTATAGGTAGCCCCTACATATTTCAGGATTCGCAACTCAATTTCTTGAAATGGCTAATGTCGAGTCTTTTTAATAGCGATTATTGTTCCAAAACAATTGTCCAGCAGTCTCTATATAATCGGAATAGAGTTCAGCGCGCGGATTAGATTTTAATCCTTCCATGGAAGAATTTTTAGCGCTCAAGCGCATTAAACTTTTGTTTCTTTTAAGGCGAATATTTCGATAAGGGCTGTAAATATTCGAAATTTTTTTCTTTCCAGTGTTCTAGTAGCTATGGCATCTTGCGACTTGACACAATTTCGAGAATGAGAAATCACATAAGTCACATCGCGTAGCTGCAAATCTCGACCATTCTATCTCTAATTTAAACGCACGGGAATTCCGGGAAATGGTTCGCTGTGTATTATTAAAGTGTGTGAACCACGGAATGCAATTACCAACATATTCCGATTCAGTAACCGGGAGATGCATGCATGGAGAGTTGGAAAAATTGCTTTGCCTGTGCTCTCCTTCATACCTTAGTGTGTAATCAAAACTATAGTACAACCTGTTAACACAAGATGTCAACCCTGAAATTATCTGAGCGGAATACGGGAGTCTTATGTTTGTCTAATAATTAGTCAATTATTATATTGAGGTCAAATGAATTAAGCTTCTACAAATTGTGGGTCTTGGGAGGAAACTGATTTTCGCAAACAGCCAAGTTTATGCATTGTGTAATGATTTGGAGACTACCATCCTTCATTAATAGGCTAGTTGCCAGTTGCCTAGCGGCAAGAGAAACAGTAGAGCTTAGCACTCTTGTTTTAAGTTGTTATTTAAGTGCGGCACTTATTCTTTTATTACATTCGAGAAAGAAGAAGACTAGGTATAACGGCTGCTGGTGTGTTGGACACTATATCGCGTTCCGATCAAAGAACAAATGTCAACGCCTTGTCAAGTGCCGTGATACTTGCTGTGTTATCCAAAACGGGGACAGTTTGTGTCTTTCTTTGCTCAAGTAACTGCTGTAAGTCGAATCATGTGGCACGTATAAAAGTGAATTCGGAACCAACAAGACACATTTCATTTGACAGATGAATCTCAGCTTCCGGTCAAGGGAAAAGTAGAGTGCTGGTCGTTCCCCAAGTAACTCTCGTGCGTGCGCCCTGATGCTTGAAGCGGAGGTTCGACGCCACAACCCTATACAAATCGGTGCTGTAGATATGCACTGCTGAAATACATATGTACTGTCGAGGGAAACACATATAAACCCACGACGATCAATCATTCGCTAGCGCTAGGAGAGCGGATGCGGTCGTCGCGGGAACAGTGATCCCAACTTCCCATAAATAACTATGGAAACGAAATTTTCAAACCTGATTGCAGTGTTGACGACGATTTTCGTCGGCGGCGATTTGATTAGGGAAACGTCTAGTTCGATTTGTAAACTGTGTTGGTGCAGTAGCGCGTCGATAACTTGCGAAGAAGCCAATAGTTCGTTGTCACGTTTTTACAGCGATGAATCGGATGAGATACAACTGCTAAATGTCACTTACATGTAAGTTAATTTAGAGTCATTTGTTTGTTTATTTACGCATCATCCGCACTGGGGTTTTATTCTGATTTCGAAAATTACATGATGCATGCCTCACGTGTGTTCATTTCCATGATATTGTTTCACAATATCATTTTCTTGATTTATGTGTGAAGCTTTATTATTATTATCACCACCAAAAGTGCTTTGCTGTAGAACTAATCAATAAGTCTAAGTGGTTCGCGGGGTCTGTTTTCACTCACACATATTACATATTGCGCGTTTTCTTCCTGTATTTCAGATACATTCAAAATCAGACAAATCTGACGTCTCTCGAGAAATCTTCTTTGAAACCCTTCAGTCAACTCATAGAATTGTGAGCCAAAAAAAATTTTATTATGTACTCGTTATTTTTAACCTTATCATTTTTCTTTATTAAATGAAGAACGATCATCGATTGTGGTCTTCGTTTCATAAGTTCAGACGCTTTTGAAGGCAACCCATTACTGAAGAAATTGTAAGTTATTTTTTTGTTTTAAATACTAAGATGTGATAGGGATACTTGGGCAGACAAATGAGAATAATCTGATTATCTTTTTCAAAAGAAATTTTCAAAACAATCAGCTCACCGTGGTACCGTGGACATTGTTCGTTTCCTTGAACAATCCTGAAATGTAAGTCGCTCTAATTATTTAGAACAAAAGGAGAATTTCTCAAAAAGTCAAAGATTTGGTTTTCTATAAATGTTTCCACTGTAGAAATTTGATCAAAAACCCATTGAGTTGCGTCTGCGAAAATAAGTGGATCTTGGAAACCGCCCGTAATTCCGCCGAATCTAAAACAACCCCATACGTGGCGGGATGGCCCCGAATCAAATCATTTTCTCTTCAAAGTTTTATTTGTATTGATTCCGGTGGCAGCAGTCATTCGCTACTAGAATACACTTTCGACGAATGCGGTAAGAGCTTCTGGTTTTACTTTTGTGCTTAATTTTAGCCTAATGCCTCCCATCCACCTGATGTTAGTACGTATAACTAATCTTACTATACCTAATTCCCTTCTATACAAACATTGGCTGTATGTTAGATGTACCGGAAATCTTTATGAACAAAAGCGATATTCAACTCAACGAAAAAGAATCACTCGCCATCGTATGTGCAGCTGCAGGAAAACCTTCTCCCAAGGTACTGCAGGGTTTTTGGGTGTATACGCTACTATAGATCCTATTTACTATACAAATAGAGTCCGACCTTTATATATACTATACATTAAAAGCGCCACGTGCGTGAGATTTCTTTCTTTTTTTCTTCTTCTTTTTTCTTTTAGTTAATTGCTTATTCATTCTGATCTTATATAGGTTGCATGGAACACTAGCCGACTCGTTTCCAAGGTTAATCTCGTCGGCTCTGGATTGCAACAGGCGTTGACTATGGAAAACGTACGAGGTGACGATATGGGTAGTATTACCTGCTCGGCGGAAAATGCAGTTGGAAAAGTATCGCGTAACTTCTCTCTAATCGTGAATTGTAAGCGACCGTCAGTTATATATTCACGCAGCTCGGCATTCTTTTCAATTTGATTGTTTATCTTTTCAAGCGGCACCAATTATTGTCAAGTTTGAGATCCGCCAAGGTTTCTACTGGTGTATCGATTACGAAATTAAAGGATATCCAACACCCAATCGAACGTGGTTCTTCAACGGAGCGAAGCTCCTTTACTCGAACGATATTACAGACGTGTTCCACATTCCGAGCGAAAGGCTAAAAGGTGACAAGCAAACAGATACATCAAACGATTGTCCTTGTTTGCTCCACGCAATCTTGGCTATATACTCTATACTAACGTAACTGTATCTCGCTCAGGTTCTCTGGAATTTACAAGCACTAGTCTCAATCGACAAGGGCACTACACTTTATCCGTTTCCAATGTTTACGGAACAGCCAATCAAACTCTGAAAGTCAACTTTCATCAACAGTTTGCCGACTTTCACCCGGGAATCCCCGGATTAGTCCCTCCAATGCAGCTACCCCCTCACTTGCCTCTACCATCGTCAATCGATCGTTCACATTCAAACGCCAAGCCCAAAGAATCGCCACCGTCTTCAGCGGGAGAAATTGAAGAAAATCATTTTCTTTCGGTTGACATATTAATTGATCGAATATGTTCATTCACACATGAATCTTAAGTTTAAAAATGGATCGTTTTTAGGTTCAGATTGCCATGGCAACCATCGCTTTGGTGGTAGGCCTGACCGTGACTGGATTCCTAATCGTCTGGGCTAAAGTTCGTCCGTGCAAGAAAATGACGTCCGACAATCAAAGCAGTCGCTACAGTAAAATGTTCTGCCTGCTTCACTTTTTCCACGGGTAATAATAAGGTTCCTTCAATTTCATCTTGCAAAAAATCTTTCCCATCATAATTCGGAATAATTGCGTTCAACGGTTTAGGCCTCGTAACGCAACAGAAGAAAACAGTCCAATGTCTGCGACGGTTTTCAGAAGAGACACGATCCCCATTCACGCGACCATGGCCGAAAATCCTCACTACGAAGCCCATCACTTCCCGTCCAATAGCGATTCAAAAGAGGATCGGGACCAAGTCTCCATGCCCTTGCTCGTCTTGGACAGGAAACCGGAATACAAAGTCATTTCGTCGTCCTGTTTGCATTCGCTCAAAGACTTGGGAGAAGGTGTTTTCGGGAAAGTTCACTTGTCGACTTACTCTTCGTCGCAAGACCAGGAAGCCGCAAAGTTTCTCGTCGCTGTAAGTTGTTATTATTATTGAGTAAAACACGAGTAACATTATAAGATCGAGTAAAAGGTAATAAGGGAAATAGGCCGGTCTATTTCTGTCTTAATCGGAAAATCTTGTGCGCATTCAACTTTTTTTTAAACACAAAAGTTTGTTGATGCAACAGGTGAAAATTCTCAAATTTTGCGGCGAAGAATCCGCCAAGGATTTCGACCGTGAAGCGTCGCTATTGACCCAGCTGACTCACAAAAACATTGTCCAATTTCACGGAGCCTGCGTCGACGAAAAACCCTGGAAAATGGTCTTCGAGTACATGGAAAACGGAGATTTGAACCAGTTTTTGAGGTAATATTCCTTTTCTGTATTCTATACGCCCATTGTCGTTCGGCTATCCAAATGCATTTTAGACGATGTTCGATAGTGTAATGTCGTCGGATCAATATTTATTCGTATGCTGTATACGTCTTTGACTGCAAACAGGGTCCGGGGACCCGACGCCCACCTCCTGGAAGCCCGTCACGACCCAACTTGTATAAATATTTCTGGTCGCCATACCGAAGACGGCGGCCCCATGGATCCACCGCAGAAGCTTAGCTTGCTTATTTTGCTCCAAATGGCCAGAGATATTTCACAAGGGATGGAATATCTCGCGTCGATGGTAATAACACTTAAATATAAGCGCATCGTATTGGCAAACGTTTAAATAAGTGATGAGAGGCTCGATCCAATTTGATTTACAGCACTACGTCCACAGAGATTTGGCGACGCGCAATTGCTTAGTTGGTAAGAATTTAGTGGTCAAAATAGGCGACTTTGGTATGTCCAGGGATATTTACAGCTCCGACTACTATCGGGTAAGTGCGGGATCACATCCTGAAGAAAGAATTAGAAAAATTACAACTTGTCAAAGTGAAAAATTGATATTTCCAAGGTTGGTGGACACACTTTACTTCCAGTCCGGTGGATGCCTCCAGAGAGTGTTATGTACCGCAAATTCACGTCCGAGTCGGACGTCTGGTCATTTGGAGTGGTGCTTTGGGAAATCTTCTCCTTTGGCAAACAGCCCTGGTACGGCTATTCCAATCAAGAGGTATAATGCGCTCAACCTGTTTGACTCGTGTCGTCATAGTAGCTTAGCCTTTTTTTAACGTGTTAACATCCGTTACATGGCAAGTATTTATTATTTGTTTTCAATTTTTCATCAACAGGTCATACAACTAGTCACAGGAGGCCAAGTACTTCCAGTAAGTGATATTTTTATTTTACATCGTTCAGTTTCGAATGTCATCAATTGAAACACATAAACGACGGATAAAACATTGTGGCATTTTTTGCAGTGTCCTCTTGCCACTCCTCCCGATGCGTATCAATTGATGTTGAATTGCTGGCAAACACAACCCAATCAGCGGATCACCATGAAAGCGGTCAATGAACGTTTAGTCGAGTTGTGTTCACCTTGTGTCAAAAATTCTACCCTCTATTTGAACGTAATAGAGTAGTAGTCGGAGAGTCCATCAAACATTTTTAATTAGCCAAAGACCACAATTTAAAGTTCATACTCCTCTCAAGTCTCAGTCAATCCCGAATCTAACCCTACTTCATATAAACGGTATTATTTTTAAAAGTTGTATTTTATTGTCCTCTATTTATTTGTGAATATGAATACAAGTAAAATGGCATTATTCTCACCTAAAGTTTTCTTTTTCTTCTTGCATCCACTGATTTTAGAATTGTTTTATTTGTGAACGCTAGATGGCAGCTCAAGTAAATTTGTATTGAAAATTTTTCTTTTCGAATTCTGAACCCGTTGAACCATTGGGTAATTACGTATAAATATATGCGTCTTAATATGCGCGATAAAAATGTTTTGACTTAGCTTAAGACTGTGTCGGCAACAACATGTTTTCACGTGTAAAAAACACGTGGACGGTGGACCTAAACGGTCAGTGCGATGTAAAATGTCTCACGACGGCATTGGCGCAGTCGAAAAGCACTCTGTAATCTTAGAAGAGATGTTTTCATTTTGGATAAACCAATGATGGGTTATCAATAATTTACTCAAGGTAACCTCATTTTTTGCGTACGTGCTATTTGCATATTTGTATATCCAGTAACCGAGTGATTTTGTCTCCCATGGTCTCCCGCGTTGTTGTGTAATCGCTTTAGCTTGCACTTTTGCATGCGTCGTGTTTGTAGCTGTGTTAGCTATACAGTTGCTGATGCAAATGTATACGCAATGACGTTCGACCGCCCTTCATGGTTGTTAAAGGCATCATGGTGGCTGGTTTTTGAAGGGCAAAAGAACAATTTAGGGTATTTGCGATTCTTCGAAGAAAGGTACACAACTTGAACGGATTCTTCTTTGTTCTTTTTAACAAGTTCCTTTTTTTATACCTGACAAGTTGAGCGAATAAAGGTTCTAGCAAGTTCTAGCGTTCGCCGACTGTATTTGGCAACAAATTATGACTGTGGTTCTTGTGGCAAATGTTTTGTTTTTTAAGAAACTATTCAAGGCAATGCTGACCCTTCCTTGAAGAACAAATGGCATAAGCAATATTAAAGTCGATTATAACCAAAGACAAGGGCATTCAAATAAATTATAAGCCTGGAGGTTACGTACTGAAAACTACCGATTCCCGTTTAATAAGTGGAACGACCAAGGATGGGGTCGACAACAAGACGGTACTCTGACGAATTTCACCCAGCAACAGAGTTTGAAACCCCTCAAGTCTAATACTAAACTCGTTTTAGTGGTCATATGAAGGTTAAAATGTTATCGAAATTTCATCACGGGGATGTATTATATTTTATAAGTGGGTCAACTAAGAGACCGTTACTGCTTTTTCGAAATAATACATATGAAATAACTACCAATTACAGCAGGTTTATTAGTGTGCATTAACGCTGATTGTATTCTTCCTCTAATGACTTCATGCTCGAGACAATAACCAAGAGTCACACGACAAGAACAAACGAACATTGTACAACACCGGCGTTTAAGAAAATATATGAGAAAAGTACTTGAGCTGAATCACAAATAATGAAATATTTTAACCCTCCACACATAGAGAAAATTAACACCAGAAAAATTCTTTATCATAAACATTAAGCAAAAGAAACTAGGAATTTTTTTTTTTGTTTTATTGGACAGTCCGTCGTTGGACGAAGACTTCTACATGCGTCTCAGCTGACGTAATAACGGAGAAGCCTGTCAAAACAAAGAAACAACGAAAATGATTACACAGTGATGATGAAATTGTGATGCAAATATAACACATACCTGAGTAAATTCACCTGAAGATCATTTGGATTTGGCAGAAACATTTTCAGCTCGCTTATTTTTCTCAGTATTTTGCAACTTGGTTTCTATCTTACGAGTGTGACCATTAGGATCGAATCGGTTGGTGTGTTGCTCGGCCTCCTGCAACGCAACATACATATCAAAGCTTAGTATATGCAACAATCCCGTAACAAAGAATAACAAAGGAAAAAAGAACACAAAGAACGATTGCTTATACCTTCTTTGTGCGCAGACGGCCGCTGTGATTCGAGTAAAGTTTGTTGTCCTCGGAGAAATTGTAATGCTCGAACTCGTCGAAATGAGTCTCTGACATGATAATTATTACAAAGTCTGAAATAGACTGATATTAAAGATTGGGTAATTGTGACGGCGAACGTAGACTAACAAGCAACGTCTCAAGCAGGCTGGCTTTTTATACTACGACACAAGTGCGTAGTTGGGGTCTTCCCTTCCTCCCAGCCTTGCTCCAATATACAAAGAAACCCCGAGAAACAGATTTTTGAGACAAGTGGAATTACCGACGTTTTCACAATTTTATTGTGAGGTATTTTGTTCATATAAATTTGTCTTGGTGATTTTTTATTGATCAGCAGAAAATATCTTAATATTTTCCATATTGTCCATTGTACTTACTGATTAAGTCAATTTATGACTTTTGATTTTTAGATCCAGCTGCAGAAAATAGAGTCGCCATGTTTTTCTATTGTTGACGTTTTCGGATAACGTTTTCGGTTAAATTTTTCGACTAGATAGTCGGCTTCACATATTCGTCTTTATAAAAAAATTTACGATTTTCCTGGTTCAAGATTATTTTTACATCCATAACAGTTATATTTTAACTTCAACTTGATCGGTTTTTATTGATACTTAATAAGTCCGCCAGGTGGTGCGGCGGACCCTCGTCACCTGTTTCAATTTGAATAATTTGAATCAAATTGTGTGAACTGTTAAAGAAACAGGAACGTTACTGAGCTGTTCTGTTTTAGTCTGCAAGAATATTTTATTGCACATGGTTTGAGATCTTCTGAACTTCCTAGGTTTGTAATGGTAGTTGTAATCTTGAATTTAACAATAAATTAAAGTGAAATTAATTTTTAGAAGAGAATCCAAAGAAAAAAAATGGAACACAGCGTAAAGAATTGTCCGATCAAAAAAGAAATGGAGAAATTGGAGAAAGATTATAGTGAATTGCAAGCAAATTTGCAGTTGTCGGCTGTATATGGCAATAGCTTGCTGGAAGAAATTAACACTCTTAAACATCAGATAAAAAGCATACAGTCACTTCAAGAAGTATAATTAAATCAAATTTGGGATATCACAAGTATTTATTTAACTCTTTTATTAATAAAAAGGCATCTGTTCAAGAAAATCATAATCTAAGAATGCAACTTGAAGTGTCCCAAAAGTTGACGAGTTCTCAAAACGCAGACATGGAATCTTTAAAGGAATCACTTCAGATAAGTGAAGAACTAAACAAGCAACTTAAAGCATTGGATGAAGAACAGCACAGAAAGGAGTCGACTCTTGTTTCTCAGGTAAATGATCATACCTATAAACTTAAAATAATGTATTTTAATGATTTTAAATTGAAATAATAGATGGCTAACATTAAAGATCAAGAAGAGGCTCATAAAGAACAGTATGAACATCGAATCAAAGAACTTGAAGCAGAGAACAAACAACTTAAATCTGCTGAGCGAGTACCTATGGTAGTAAGCTGCAATCACGAAGAAGAAATTTCTCAGTTGCAAGTATGCATTTATTCAGTTGATGAACTAGTTGACTTTTATTAAGCAGTCACCTTTCATGATTAAATCCTTTTTTGGAATAGATGGATCTTGAGTTAACTAATCAAAGCAAGAATAAAGTGGAAGAAGAGTTGATTTCTAAACAGAGTGAGATGCAGCAATTCCAATATGTGGAAAGTCAATTGAACAAGAAAGTTTCAGAATTTGAATATGAATTATTAACCAAAGAAAAAGCACTAGCATCATCTGAAAAACTCTTAGAGGTAATTTTACCTCAAATAAGCACTGTGTGAACTACAACTCAATATTTATAATCATTTTGAATTACCTATTCTGCAACTTAGGAGAAACGCATTGAAATTTTAGAACTCCAAGCATTGCTTGAAGCCGAACGAGTATCACAAACCAACCCAGAAAAGCGCGGCAATTCGATTTTTAGCGAAGTGGAGGATCGTCGACAGCAAGTCGAACGTCAATTGGCCAAATTAACAACGCTTTTAGACAAGGAAAGGAGGAAAAATCAGGATTTGCAAGCGGAAATCGTCAAAGTAAAGGTAAAATGGTTACTTTGTTTTGCACTGTTACAGGACTGTTAATGTTGATCAACTGGTCATCCAATTTCAGAACCAAATGGCCTTTCTAGCGTGTGCTGGGAATAATGCTGAGCCTAGTAAAAGCGTTGAACAGCTGGAAAATCTACTGCGATCTACTACTTCCCAAAACAAGGTCTGAATATTTATATGTAATTTTTAAATATTAAAACACATTTGCTTCCTTTCCATGAGATAGGATTTGTTGAAGAAAATTGAAGATTTAGAGAGGAAAGTCCAGTCTTCTTGTCAACCTGTTCCTCAATTAGAAGATTCTAAGAAGTGGATGCAAGCCATGCTCTCCCAGAAACAGTAATCACAATTATCCAATACTTGACTTCTGTACAGTATACATTAATAACGTATTGTTCGTGCTGCTTGTTACCGAGATTTCCTCCTAGCCCTCCACCTTGTAGCTAGAACTGGCACTATTACCTAACAATCTTTACTCTTGTTTTTTAGAGAAGAAATTGATAAGCTGCGAGCCGAAATCCGTGATCATATCCGTTCATACTTATGCCAAACTGACCAAATGATGCAACTTACCAAACGATTGACGGAAGCGGAAAAGAATTTGCAGCGAGCACGAGGTGAAGTGTTCAGACTTAAACTGAAAATCGAAGAAATGCAGAGCAACGAAAATGCTCCGAGTACCGCTTCGCCTAGTTACACTGTCCCCCCGATTCTTGTGAAGGAGAATCTTAAATTTCTCATGGAGAAAAAAGAAATTGTCAGCCAACCAGAGAAGCCGCTCAGAGAGCGAGTGGTCCTCGAAAACCAACTTGAGCAGAACACATTGAATTCGTCGTCTGGTGTTGATGAAACGACTGTTGACAAAGAAAAAGATGGCTCTGAAACGGTAAGTTATCGCTGCAAAGAGCAAAGTAGCTTATCGTTTGAGTGAGCTAATTAATTATACGGCCGTCTTATCTAACATTGCATAAGCATAACTTAATTGTGTTGATCATATCTTGCAGTTGGATATTCCCATCAAATCTTCTTATGACGAACCAGCTGAGACACTAAATAATGTGGAGGCACCACAGTGTGCTCTTAAGCGCCAAGTGCGTATGAATAATGAAGTCCACGTCATGTATGAAGATGGCGACACAACTCTGGAAAATCTCGCCGAAGATAAGTTCACCGCTGGCGTCAAGACGTCTGAGAAACCGGTCGGCAAGCCAGTTGAGGTAGTGGACGTATCGACAGCTGCACCAGCCATGGAATGCAATCAGCAATAAATCATCTAGGTATATGCCAATCAATATCTTATTTCCCAGAAGCCGCCATTTGTATTAAAAACCTTTGGGTATTGTAACGAACGATTAAAGCAAAAAAATACCGTACCAAACTCTTACGTGATCTCATTTCCTCCGTTGTTGATTCAGAACCAGTTGGGTTGGGGATGTTTCCAGGAGACGGTTGGTTGACTGGGGTTGACAATGAAGGGCCAGAAGATGAGAGTGATTGAGTCGCGAACAAACATCAGCCGGGCGATGTGTCTACATCATCACAGCAGCCGTCGTCATCATCAACAGTCGAAGGGAGGACAATCGTTGCCTTGAAGATGACAGTCGCCATAGAATATTTACTTACGGTAAGAAGAAAAGTAGGGATGAAGCTTGGGGGATGGTAACAGGTCAGACTGGATTTGTGTGCGGCCCTGTGAAGTTGAATTGGTTCGAGTTTTGACCGTTTGTAGACGATGGTATGTACACTAAGATTGAAGGTTTCTTGAAGAGCGTAATGCCCGTTCAGTGAACGTGTAATAGAAAATGAAGTTATACGAGAAAAATCAAAACCAACAATCATGTGGCAAATCATGGGAGCAGGCGCGCGCCTAGCAGCTAGCTCGAGAAGATCGCTCGGGAGGTGAGCGTGCGTGTTTGTGTGTGCATGGTGGAAGGAGGGTGGTGAAAGAGGGAGGTGGGGAGAGATGAAAGAGGAGGGACCAAGAGCTAGAGTGCCAACCGCCAGTGAAGTTCTCAGTCTCAACATTCCCTTACTAGACAGCGGAGGTCCTCTGTAGACGCTGAACCATCATCATCACACCCAACTTCAGCGGGTCCATCGCACGCTCAGAAGGTCATCCGCCCAATAGTCATCCAGCATCTCGACGTTCAAGGTCGCGCTCCATCCAGATCTTTTTGATAGATAGAAAAAGAACGAAAGAAAGAAAAAGAGAGAGTAAAGAGCACCCCTCGTTTTTTTTATTGTTATCGTTTAATTCCTACATCTATTTAAAAAAGAAAACAAAATTCTACCTCGTCTCTTACCTTCTCTCTCTCTCTCTACTACTCTCAACTGCAGGTGATCAATCTTGGAAAGAAAAGGGCGGAGGGCCAGCCAGGAATGGGACTCATTTGCATCCGGCTGAAAGGGCTGCTTCGTTCACTAGCAACCTAGCGCTCGCTTGCTTCTTATCCCGCGCAGTTGTTGCATCGTGCCGTTGTGTGTGCAGCACCTCTTCAGCAACTCTTCGCTTTTTTGGGGGCCCACTCTCATATATAGATAGCAGTTCCTCCAGTCTGCTACTTCCATTTTTCGTTCTCCTTGCCAAAAGGGGAAAAACAAAAACTATAAAAAAAGAAACTTGAAAGCAACTGCAACAAAAAGCCTTGACTTTTCGTGGTCTCCACTGAGTTGCGACTGCACCTCAACGCCAATCGAGACGTCATTTGTGCGATCCGCAATCCCAATTTGATTCACGATGGAAGGCTCCGAATCTCCCGCACCTGGACCTGGCGATCGTTTGCTGTAAGTCCAACCTTCTTTTCGTTTCTTTCTTGTTTTTTTGCGGGGATTTTTTGCAGCGTTCTTTTTGTTGTTGTGTGTTGTTCACGATCAGTTTATAGTTTGTTACTAAATCATGCAACGCGCAAAGGGAGAGGATATAGAGAGAGTGATGAACGCATGAGCGACGTTCAATCCTCCTCCGTTTTCCGCGTTCATGACTTTTCCGATTCCGGACTACTCGTTCGGCGAGTCTCGGCCGCGATTGACGTGTTGATGTGGCCGACTGAATGCGTTCCTGGTGTTTTGTTGTGCCAACGGGAAGAAGAATGATGTCCGTCACTTTGCATCACTGTTGGCCATCTCTCTTTTCCCTTCGGCTTGCGGTGCAATATAGCGTTTTGACGGTGTCCGATATACACAATTGGTGGAGGAACAGTTTGAATCCCCGGAAGAAGGAAAAAATATGTTATTATGCAGCTCAGTTTTTTATGGGATTTTCTTTATTGCTCGCGCCGTCGTGGCTACACCAATAGAGATAGAGAGGGATCTTGCTTTTCTTTTTGCTTATTCATTTTCTGGAGATATTATAAGCTGCCCCATCATCTCTCCAGGCAAAAGGAGGATTGAGCGAACGGGGGGGATCCTGAACGTTTCTAGATAATTGAGAAAGTTTTGCATCTTTCTTTCTCTCTCTTAAAAAAAAAAGTGGAAATAATATTGACAACGAAATCCGGCTTCTTCATCTTTTCAAGTCCATACTACTATGCATCAGTATACACTATGGACGGATGAGACGAAGAAGAAGAAGGAAGCGCTCGCCATCATCGTCTTGCAGCCGCGATTGGATCAGCATCCATCATTCGATTTTGTCGTATGCATCCCTGACTCTGTATGGCGTCGTGGTGCTATCGCTTTCTTTCTCTCTGCTATAACCATTTGACACGCTCTGGCGAACATCAAATCTCAATCAGAAGCTTTCTCTTTCAGTCTCTCTCTCTCTTTCTCTGCTCTTTCTCTGTAGGTGTTTTCCTATTTCGCCCATCTATTCCAGGGTTTTAGATTTATTATTTTTCTTTTTGTCCTTGATCGGAAATCCCTTGTAATCAAGCCCCGGAACAAGAGAGTAGAGAGAGACGGAAGGAATTCTGCCGAGACAGCAGCTGAACTTAGTGGCCCGATCGCGGTCGGTTGGTCCCGTTGGCACAAGTCGACCTCCATGACCATCGTGTCCTGTCCCCGCCTTTAACAATATGCTGTAGACTGATGGTATCCATGTTACGGGGCATGGCAACGTCTAATACTAAGAAATGGAAAGGAGAGCCTGCGGGAAACAGTCTATCTCTCTCCCCATCTTTATGATTATGATTATTATTATGATTATCTCCCTTATTTTTTGGGTGTTTCTTGTCGTCGTTGTCATCTCTTCTTTATGTTCCTCTTGTGCTGTAGCATCTTTGGTGCCTGTCACTGTATCACACGGCTTCTTTTTTATTTGGAGAGGCACACGCGATTTTTGCATCGTTTTGGGCACCATGCCCGTCTCTTTCCAGTCCCGTCCCGAGCAGTTGATCGACTATACGGTTGACGCGATTAGGTTTGCCTGACGGCTTTCTTATTTGCCCGCCCGGCTCTTCGCCGTTGTTCCCTGCCGCCGAGGCAAAGTCGAAAGTCAGTCCCCGGGCCCAGATTGTGTGAGATGATGATGAGATGGAACTGGAGGGAAAAAGGAAGGCGACATTAAGAAAGAGATTTGTAATTCATTCCACCTCTCTCTTTCTCTCTTTTTCCCTCGTCTTTTTCGGGGTGATTCAATATTGTCCTGGCTCCTCCTCTTCCCTCCGAAAGAAAAAAGACTTGCATGTCTTCATTTGGCAGCAGCAGGACCAATTACACAAATGCGGAACAATTGAAGTGCACTCCTTCATCAATCTAATTTGAATCAGTGACATTTCGTGTAATCATACACGGATCACCAAAGTCGGACTTGACTGCTTGCTATGCCAATAGCAAATAGGGACCAGTATCAAGCGAGGTACAATTTGAGCATGACCAGACTACTACCCCATCTCTTTGTTTTTGTTCTTTTATTTGTTTTTTGTTCCGGCTGGATATTCCGGCTGCATTCCAGCAGCGATATGGAGGATGCGCTTATCTGTCTTGTGTAGTAATATCGCTTCATTCCGCTGGAACTCGCCCGCCACTGCTTGATATCGAAATCACAGCACGTAGTGGTTTACACTACTGCGTCCACTGATTTTTTATGTTTTCCTGATGACCAAAGTCGCCTTGATGTCCTTTATCTTCTCTCATTTTTTTTTGGTTTTTTTTTAGCTCGTCCTTTATTGCTTTTTCCCCTGTGTTACTTGCGTCGTATTTTCTTTGTTGGTTTCCCTGCGCGCCACAGTCCCTGTTCATTTCTCGGTTGAAGCTGTTGATGGTATACGGCGTAGCGACCGCGACAACATCACTTCCTCCAACCACTGCTCAGCCGGGATTGAACGTGTCAAAAGCTATTCACCATCTGCACACATCGTGCAGATGCGCCGCCGAAACTGGATGTATAATATTTATGCCTTTGCCTCTGATGATAGTCTCTCCTGTCGAGCTGTTCCTAGTCGCAGTACAGTGCGGCGGGACTCTGGTGTCAAAGCAGCCAGCATCCGCCCTCCAAAAGTTTAATCGACCATGTGTCCTGATAAAGAGTTGTCTCCGCTTTTTATATCAAAGAAGGAAGCTGCACACTGTACGC
Organism: Daphnia pulicaria; assembly: GCF_021234035.1. Lineage (NCBI taxonomy): Eukaryota > Metazoa > Arthropoda > Branchiopoda > Diplostraca > Daphniidae > Daphnia > Daphnia pulicaria. The sequence goes on from NC_060918.1 coordinate 11,885,340, forward strand.
AAGGAACAAAAAGGCCCATATATTCACTCGGCTCTCTGCTGATGGCGTCGCCCGCAAGTATTTAAGCCTTTACAGTTTCAGAAATGGACTGTGACTCGCCGTAAAACATTAGAACCAGCAGCAGCAGTCGATATTTTATTATTAGCCGTGGAGTTAAAGCGAGGATATTTTTCGCACGGAAGCTTTTCTCTTGATGCCCAGCAGCTCGTGCAAAACTGCTCAGCGCCATCCTTTTTTTTCTTTTCTTTTTTTAAACGAAGGAATAATTTGAACATGAACACAAGGAACAAGAGAGGGTTAGAGGGAGAGACTAAAAGCAGCAGCAGCAGCAGTGTGTGTGTGTGTCTGACGTTTTGTGATGTCGTTGTCTATTGTCAACCGTTGCGCGAACGCTTGTGTGAAACAAAAGCCCGAGAAGAGACGAGACATATATTTATAGTCAGAATTCATTGGGCCCTTTCAACGGTTACACTACAACCGCGCCTTGTCTACACCGTCGTCAACACATCGCAGTAGCAGCTGTCTTACGCCGTCAGTTAGTGAAATTAAATGTCTCTGGGCTGGCGGATGCAAATGTCACGCTCGATTTTCACACATTGGGGGGTCGGGGGGAGTCTAAACGTTTGGTGGGAGGACATAGTATAGTTAGTGACGAGCCAGAATCTCAGCAGCCACCCTTGTCGCTCGCCGTGATAAATTGCCGCCAAGAGAGAGAGAGGACAAGTCCGGTTCTGAGCTGTGTTTATGATAGATAGTGCCCAGGATGCAAATAAGACCGGACAGATTTTTGGCCGTTATGTCTGGGTGGCCACGATCATTTATCGAGAGGGGTGGGGGTGGGGGGTTTTGGCCTACACGGGAAGAAGTTTGGTGATTAATGTCCCCTACCCGTCCAAGGCTATTTTAAAGTCGATTCCAGTATCGTCGTTACTCAACCGAGTCCTCAAATTGGAGATTTTCGTGGAAAAATATAACCCCCCCGTTTGCTTCCTCCTTCCTGGTTTATGAACCTCTATTGATTTGGTGCCTCTGACAATTTAAAAAAGAAAGAAAAGAAAGAAGCTCAAGTTTGATTGTCGAAGCTAGGAATCAAATGGAAAAGACAAGAAAATTCAACAGAGCCTTTTTGAAGGAGGATTTTTTTTTTTTCACGACGTTTGCTCACCTATTGAAGTGCTCGGAGATAGTGTATCGCTTTTGTTGACACTGGGGATCGAGAGAAAAGGGAAATCGTGTTTGTTTCGTATCTACTGTATTACTTTAGGCGCTCTCCACCTCCCGACTTCCTCTCTCTCTTTTTTTTATCCCCCCTCCCGTTCCTACTTTCACTTCCTGTAGTCTATCTACATGCCGTTTCAATTGTATCGACCGTTCGAAATCAAATGTCGACATTGAATCGCTCAAATATTGGAAACCGAAGGGAAATGTATGAAACGGGATAACTTATTGCGATTAAGTTTCTATTGTTCGTAGCCAGAAATAGAAAAGAAGAGAATGGGAAAGCGATAACGTTACCAATATTTTGAAGGCTTGTAAAAAAAAAAAAAAAAAAAAAAAAAATTATTTTTTAGCTTCGTGAAATGCGATCCCGCACGGCACGACGATCGCGGTCGACCAGGAAAGAAAGACGGCAGAGAGTGAGCGATTCATTGAATTTTGTCAAGAACCCTTGAACAAACTCATCATCAGCTGCTGCTGCTGCTGCTGCTCGGTCTGAAATCCTAGCAACTAGATACTTATTTTTTTATTCTTTCTCCAGTGCTCTGCACAAAATGAGATGTCCTCGAAAAAGTGAACTTTCATTCCGAGCGCAGTGATGAAACGGCACTTTTGGGCGATAATGGCGAGAGAGATGAATGAGGATATGAATGACTAGGCTTTTCCCCCCTTTATTATTCGCTCTCTGGCAGCTCCTTTTGTGTTCCATCTCCGTATGTTGGACTGTGCCATCGACGGACCTGTTCGACAGGAAAGTTGCCGGAGAACCGCCCTCCCATTTAGTCCATTTTACAGGTGCGGCAGGAAATGAGGAAAAGCAATCACGTCCCGATTGACATGGATAATTCAGACAAACCTTCCTGTTGCTCGGTCGCCAGCGTCTTTCCAACCCCGAAATCTGTGCTGCGCTAATGCAAAATTGCAAAATTAACTTTGATCGATCGCCATCGCGACGCCAGCCAGCCAGCCAAAGCCAGCCAGCCGCTATTAACTCTTGCCGGTGTCCCACCTTGAGTTCATCTGATCCGACGGTCAAATGAAAATTATCGATCGCCTCTTGGCTGACGAATTTCCCGAGTGATTGCAATTAAATGCGTCCCGTTTGAAGATTTTTTTTCCCCATTCTCTCCCGCGTTTATTTGATGACTTTGGGGGAGAAGCGCCACGGCATTGTGGGTAAAAGCCACTCGAAATACATTGGAGATTCGGTGGTGTCGACTTGAAATCCGATCTAGGACCATCGAGCTTGTGCATGTATGCTAAAATCCGTTGGGACCACCACTCCTGGCGTAGCTCATGTGAAGCTGGGGGATTTGTAGCCCTCCTCAGCCGCCCACGATACTCGTCTTACAACCCGCAAACAGCACTAGAGATTAAGCTAGTAGTAACGCAGCCTCTATTCCTCCTGCCGTACTACTTTGTCTTGAACTTTGATTGGGAATTAATTTTCTTTCTTTTTTTTTTTTTGTCGTCGTCGTCCCTCTTTTTTGCCCACGCAACCCGGCTGCCATTACTATCCAATTTCAAACGAAATATCGATCTGTTTATCATCCTCTGCTGCTGCTGCTGCTCGGCCTGATGACGAAGACGACGGGAATTAATTCCTAATATCCCACTCCGGTTTCTTTTCACTGAGATTTCTAAAGAGACCATTGGATCTTAGCTCCGGACTATGACGTATATAGGCCGTTGTGTAATATCCCACGCTTGACGGAATCGTTTCGATCTTGATTGGCTTTGCTGGCGATGTCCGCCGATTGGTGCGTATATATATACGGCGGCGGTGGCATCATATACGCTGGAAATGAAATAGGTGGTGTATATATACACTGTCTTATATGGAGTCTATTGGATTGTCTTTTTTTCCTCCCATCTTTCAGAGTGTGTATAGGCTCTTCTTATAGTTTGGCCAGCAACGTGCGGCCTGGTTTATTTTTCCTTTTTTTTCCCCTCTCCCTTATTTCTTTATTCCCATGAAATTCTTCTTCCTTTTCTTCAATATACGAGCGGAGCCTGATCCTGCATGGTCTCCATGGATCAAGATCGACAAGAATGGAATCATGGGCCGCAAACACTCGATTAGCTGGGCATGTAGAAGAAGTGAAGAATAGACATATGGGAATATAGCGTCCGGGCCTTCGCGTTTTCTCATATCATATTCTTCTCTTCACTCCCCCTCTTGTCGATATAACTACGTAAACCCTAGACGGAAGCAATCTTATACAGTTGTTGTGTTTGTATATTCTAATCTTTGGAAATTTTTTTCTATTTCTTTTCTTTTTTTTCGAAAGTGAAATTTACAATGTCCATAAAATATCCCGTGGTTTTTTTTAATTTTATTGAATTTGATTTTGGGAAAGAAAAAACAATTTAAAGTAGTAGGAATAAGAAGAAAGATTATCCTTAAAGTACACGCATAGTATTTAAACTCTTTGAGTTCTATACTTATACTCTTCTATTGCTTGGCTGGCTGCTTTAGACTAAACGTGTGTATTGAGGCTCTCTCTTTGGTCAGATCAGATCGATGTCCATTCTAGCATATCGAGTACTCGCACTGTATATTATACAAGAGTAGTGCTCGCTATAGCTTCTCCTTCTTTCTTTTAGTTGAGTTTTTTTTTTCTTCTCTCGCTGTAGCACGTTTGTTTGCTGCGTGATGCATCTTTTATGCAGACTCTTTCGTCTTCTTCAGCCTGATTTAGCGAGAGAGAGAGAGAGAACTCGATCGTCTCAGCTGCTTTTTTTTTGTTTAACACATGTGTTACAAGGATATGAACGACGGAATAGACTGCGGACCTTGAGGCCAGCGGCATGGCCCGCTCCACTCCATCAGCCCGATGGGTTGACGCACCAGTTCACTCTCTCTACTCAAGTTGGGGAGACTATAGGGCCGAGACATTCGACCGAGGTCCTCAACGTTTGAAAGACATCTCGACAGTTTGAACAAACGAAAAAGAAGAAAAAAAAAGGAAAGAAGAAGAAGATGCTGATGGTTGAATCGTTATCCCTCTTGGCAGCCGTTTCTTGCCCATTTCATCCCAAACGCGCACCGTATCGCATATGGTTCTATTAACGATCGAATTTTGTGCCCCGGCTGCTGTCCTTGTAGCTCCGGTTTCAAAGGAAACGGGAAAGAGTGGAAGAAAGCCGTCCACTTTTGCCACGTCAATCTGATATATCCCTATTCATTCGAATATATATATATATATTATAGATATATTATATGGCTACCAGCCCACGCCCTCTTAAACTCGTTGGCAAGTTGTTGGAAGGAAAGAAAGAAAGAAGAAGATTTCTTCTTTTCATACCACTTCTGCGATCCAACTCATCATCGCCTCGACGATGCTCACCCCATTTCTGTGAGGATCCTTTTTTCTTTCGTTTTTTTTAGTCATTCTATTTCGATTCCCGTGCGGAATAGACTGGCCAGCCTTTCAAATCATTCGCTATTGGAGATTAGTTCGATATTTACTGGTCCTAAAGAAAAGTCAGTTTTTATAATAGTTGTCATTCAGTAGTAGCCCGTTTTGTGGACTTTCAACAAATATTGAAATGGGTCAGGTCCCAATTTTCCAAGGGGGATCGTAGGGTGCCTTCGAGGATCAATATAACCCTCACAAACGGAAAAGAGAAAGAGAGAGAGGAAGATGGAAGAGGTTTTTCGAGCGGTTTGGTCAAGCAGCGACGTCACGGAGTTGGGGTTTTTGATTGTTCCCCGTTGAACTGGACAGACGAAGAAGAAGATGGAGAGGGTTATAGGCAGCGGCCAAGAGGATCTCGAGCAAATAGAGGCATAACAACAGACAGCTTTATAGCTTTATGCAGTGCATCGCTGTTATAGTATATATAGATAGGCTATATTGGGCCCTGGATAATCATGCTTTATTTCGCCGACACTTATTCTCTGACTATCTCATAATTCCAACTCTTGGAAACTTTTATTTATTTATTTTTTTTTTTAAATTCCCCCTCCAAGCTCCTTGCGTCCAGATTTTTTTTCTTCTTGAGGATTTTTGTTATAAAATAAATTTTTCTCCGTATTTGGCTCTATCGCGGGCAGGAGCTGTAAGCGGCCGAGAGCCTCTTACCGCGTCCCTCTGCTGTCGAGTGTTGATAAAGGCATCAGGGTTGAAAGAGCCGAGTCCGAGGAGAGGCCCGTCGAGCGAGCGAGCCGACGAGTTTCCAGCGGAATCCCCTTGAATGCTTCGCTCGGCTCCCGTTTCTGCCTGTCTCCACTGGAAACTTCTTGGCGTATAAGAGCTTAAGCAATGCGCACCGATAAAAGCTATATCTCCCCATATAGTCGGTCTTTTCACCAAACTGTGGCCAGGCTATAGTGGCGACTATAGAGTTGAGACTGTCTCCTTGCTGATTCTTCTTCTTATTTTTTTTATTTTTACTTTGCTTCTCTTTCCGTTTTCATTCCCTCCCGGTCATCCTCAGCCGTCAATAGCGAGGGAGAGAGCTGTGTGTGTGGCCATATAATATTAGAAAGAGAGTTGGGCAGAGCTTGTGTGTACGCGTTAAAGCCTCTCTTTTATGATGATGATGATCAACTGATCATATTCCCATTTGGCTACAGCCCACGACGGGCCGGGAGGAGGGATATCCGAGACACAAAGAGACGGAAAGAGAGAGAATTTCATCGCAGCGTGGATTGCCATTTCTGTGCTATCTTCTACTCGCGTTTAGAAAGGCTTGATTTCATAGACGAGTTGTTATGGCGCTGAGCTGGGCGAGCGTCTCAGAGTCGGCGCTAGTGCTCCGTACGTACCGCTCTCCGTACGTACCGCTAGGTGTACACAGTGTATTATTAGTGTTGCAGATTGATTGTCTTAGTCTTCGTCGTCGTCGTCGACGACTTAGTATAGTTCGCTTATTAGCCATCCGCGTTGGCTCTTTGGCTGCTCCTTTGCGTTGGACGAGAGCTGACTTTCTCGTGTCCCTTGGAGATTGTTAGACCCCCTCCCGCCCGACGTCGAGTGAGCGAGCGAGCGGAGATTACGCGGAAAAAAAAGACTCGGGAGAAAAACTTTTTCAACAACGGCGAAACATAAGGGCAAGACATGTTTGGCTTTGTCCAAAAGGATGAAGTACACACCCAACAGCCAAGTACTAACAAACAAAACAAAATAGGACACAAAAAGTGCACACGAGGGTTTACAAATGGGACGTGGGCAGGCCCCAAAAAGATTCTTTGCCACTCCATCTCTTAGATTTCGGTATGCGATGCTTATTCAGCCTAGATGTTTCCTTTAGTTATTATTATTATTTTTTTCAACTATTTTCTCCCGCCTTTCATATTGGCGTCTTTTTCTTTCTTCGCGAGCAGCAGCAGCACCGGCCCGTCCATTTGGCCCTTTTGTATAGCGAAAAAAACCCAGCGTCTTCGTTATTATTACTGTGCACACGTGAAGGATTACGATACGCTCCGTTCGCCTTCTATTACGATGGATACTCGTGTATGAAATTGGATGCCCTCGAGTCTTTGGTTCGGTTCGGTTTTCCTACTTTTCCTTCTTCTTCTTCACGTTTCCTTTTCAGATTTTTCGTTCCATACAGCCCCAGCGTTATTTTATATTCGTGTCCCCCCCCCCTCTCTATCTATTTTTCCGGCCCAGCACATAACTGTGTTATTATAAGTCCTATAGAATCTATCCGTTTCACCTTGTTGGCTAATATGTTATTTGATCGTGCGACACAAATCGTGTAAAAGGGGGGGATATCAAGAGTCGAGACTGAAATAATAGCATCGCCGTTATTTCTCTGCCGGTGTCGTCTTCGAGGCGACGTGAAGATTTTTTTTTCTCCTTGTTTTGAATTTCTCTCTCTCTGTCTCTCTCTCGTTGGCTTTAGTTCATTTTCACAGTAGTTGAGGTTTATTTTTTTAAAAAATCCCGTTTGTAAAGCTGCACTCTTTGATATAGTTCGCATCCTTCTTTCCTTGTGTGTGTATATTTTTGTTGAAGGAGAAGACAGTCTAGTCCTAGTTGATGTATCAGTAAATATCCAGTAGGACAAAAGAGGAGAAGAAAGGAAATGTCAAAAGGGAGGAAGCAATATCTGTGGTAGCCGAGGAAGAGGAAGTGCGCTCAGTCTTATGTAAATGTCGGAATGGCGGGAAATAAGCCAGTTTTTATTGAACGCTGTGTGTGTGAGAGAGAGAGAGAGTTGCTCTATAGGGATGAAGGATGGAAAGATGAAGAGATAGAATAAATAGTGCCAGAGACATCACAGAGGGGGAAAGAAGGGGGAAAAAAAAAGAAGTAAAAGAGGCGCAACTATTGAAATAAACCACAACAGGATTCCGGTGCGCCCGTGTCTTTTTCTTCATTCCGAGAATGAAACCACCGACATCTACTGCGATCGACACGCAGCCGATCCCGATCAGTGCGTGCCGCTTGAAGAGTAAGTAAGAAAGAAAACGCACCGGTGGCTTACATAACATGTCTCGATAGGCTCGGGTAAAATCCAGGAAAGGATTCAACTACATTTCCTTCTTGTCTAGATGCACTTTCCGTATGCCGCTCCCGTGTTCCTCTGTAATCTTCTTCTTTTTCGTCTGAACGCTTTCAACGTTGAAGCTCTACTTTTGTTTCGTTCCAATTTTTCTGAAAGTTTAAAAGTCTGAAAAAATGTTTGAGAAAACATTAGGCGATGACATAACGGATAGCCGTCGATTGCCTGCACTGCTGTCCGTCGTTAGATAACGTCTCGATGTCCTCGCGACCCGATTTCATTGGAAGCGAAGACTTTGAGTTGTTCTTTTGTTTGCCATGTCTATATTTAGTTGCGCTCTTTCTTCTTATTGGCTTTGTTACAAGCTCGGGAGTGTCATCCTTCATTTGTCGACGACGCGTCTAAAGGAGGCCTAGCCTAATCTTAACGAGCCCTTATATTTGTGTTGCCTCCCTGCTGGTTCATTGTATATTTTGTTGCTTTCGTCAGACGTCATCGACGACAATGTCGTCGTCGTCACACTTTCACGCGGAGAGGGGTAAAAACAACAACCAAAAACCGAGTTACATGCCGAGTCACCGATGATGTCGTCCGCTCTCTCTCTCTCTTTCTTGTCGGGGAGGAAAAATCTGAAGACAATCAGCGCGTGCGTGTGTGTGTGTGTGTCGTTGAGTCTGGAAAACGTCGATCGCCAATAATCGGAGCAGCAAAGAAAAGGAAAAAGATGGATCGCCCCCCCAAAAGTTTTTCCTCTTTGCTGACCGGGGAATATTGAAGACACACAAGATCGATGGCTCACACACACACACACACACACACACACTCTAGACAACGTACACCCCGGGAATCAAAGGCAACCAGATCCTCACCGTGAATAAAGGGAATTGCGCATCCATCCGGCTCGCCTCCTCCCTTTTTTATTTATTCGCCCCGTACGTACTGCATAGTTTTGCAGGACGGTAAGATGGTGTAAAATATTTACGCATTGGCTCGCACCCAGTGCTGTACTCCTGTTGACACGGAGCATATAGAGACAGCGGCTGGGGAAAGTAGAGGAAAACTGAACGATCCTCTCTTCCTATATTCGTCTTATTGGCCTTCGCCAGATCGTTGTGTATAGCTCCTCACACTGCGTTGGCTTCTTCCTTTTTCCTTTTTTGGTGGGCGGGCTGCGGCTTACTATTCTTGAATACTCTCTTGACCCACCCCGCAATATGCTGGTTCCCTTGTGTTTGTACGATGGAACAAATCCCTCAAATTTTGCAGTGGGAAGAGGAACGCACAAAAGGCTTGATAGCAGTATATATAGGTACTATAGTAGAGAGGGCGGTCGCCATGGCAACGTCAAAACAGGTAGACGTGCCATTTATCAAAGCAATATGTTTATTATTGCGGTCATGGTAACATCCTAGGAAATGAAAACAAGAAAAAATGAAGAAAAACCTGTAAAAAATTAAATGCGTTGCTCAGCGCTCAAGTCGACTGTCAGGCGGAGCAATTTGCATTGATATTAGTCATTCGGGTGAACATCGGTAGAAAATGAGATGTAGATTTTTCTTTTCAAAAAGAATTAATAGGAAAAAAAAAATGAGCGGCAGGAAGGATGTTCTTGAAATGCCAGGAATAAGAAAAAAAGGAAAGAAAAATCCAAAAAGGGGTTTGTGAAACTACACGGAAGTTAATCGGGTGAAAGTAAATATGGAGCGGACGGGAGAGTCACCACAAATTGGATGGATAATCAGAGGAGGAACGTTCTTTGGCGGAGGTGCACACACAGGTCTCTCTTTACATCTCTCCCCCACGTGTATAATGAAGAGGGTCGCCTTCTCTCTAATTCGCTATTTTTTTTCCTTTTTTTCTTCTTTCTTGAGCTGCACAACTGCGTACGCACATTACGCGTCAAGACATTGTGGAGGGAAACAAACAACCGCGGAACGGTTGCATCCGAAATGTTCAGCAGAGAGAGAGAGAGAGTTGAGAAAGTCAGAAAGCTCGTTATACAAGAACCTGTCAAGGCCACCAGGTTCCTTCCTTTTTCTTCCTTATTCCTTTTTCCTATATCCTAACGTCGGTTGCTTCGTTCGCTGCACGCGGACGAAGCGACTTCTTTTGTTCGTTTTCTTCGCCATTGTTCACCAATAACTAGGCGAGTTCTTTTCTTCCCTTTCCAACGTGTATAGGTTCCCCCTCCTCTTTTATATTCCTTGTTCAGGTTCTCTCTCTCACTGTTTGCCATTCTCCTTTTTCCTGATTCTTCTTTTCTGTCTCTCTCCCAATTTTTATTTTTTATTTTGTCGAGATGGCCATTTTTTGTTTTGTTTGTTTGAAGATATAGACGTCGTTGGGATAGCCTCAAACAAGGAGGAGGGGAAGAAAAGACCCCCGTTGGATAGAGAGAGATATACAGCCATCGTCGAGAAAAAAGAGAATAAAAGAACCAACTCAGCTGATTGTCACTGAACTGCTGCTCCTGCTTGCTCCTGTTGTACACGTCAGGTCCTTTTTGTCCCTCCTGTCAGAAAAAAAAAAACGCGATCCTGGCACTTATTATGACTATCGTTGTCGTAGGAACTGTTTGCGCTCCTGTGGACGATTGTGAAAATATAAAAGGGGAATTCATGATGTCATCAGGTGCCTCAATGACATCAACCGCACCTCAATGGCCTGTTGGAATTGTCTATTGAGTGTGTCGGAATCTTGTTATGATGGAGAGTGAGAGAGCCTCTTTGGATTCACTCTCGCCTCTCGAGTGGACAAATGTACAGCCACGCAGGGAAAAACGCAGGGCGGTTATTATGACTCCCTCCTCATCTCTGTCGTTCTGTTTTTCTTTATTTTTTCTAATCGCCATGGAGTTGCAGTTTCCCTCTTAGCTACGACCAAAGATCCTTCTTCTTCTTTTTCTTCCGCTGGATGTATCCCGAGGAGAGGGGGGAGGAGAAGAAGGGTGCTGGGCGACGGAGCGGAACGAAAGGAGGGGGGGGGGGAACGCGCCATTGTGATGCGCTCTGAGAAGGGGCAGCACCGAGGGCCTTGATTGGACTCGGGCGGGCGACGTGTTTCATCCGGATGTAATATCGGTTCGCGAAGCTTGCCAGTCGCCCCGAGAGAAAGATTGAGAGGGACCAGCCGCGTTCACAACACAAACGCACACACACACACACGCACGCACGGTGGGGGAGAGGGGACAGGCAGGAAATATCCCTTAATGAGATGATCAATTCCGTTCCGTTAATGTTCTCCGTGATTACTCTCTCTCTATCTCCCTACTCCTCCCGACTCATGAATAGCGCCGTCGAGTGTCTTGAGTGTATGCAAGACGAGCAACGGTCGTTGTCGTCGAGAGTTTGAACGCCACAAAACACATCAACCATCTCCCGTAAACGAAAAAAGAAATCTGAATAAATGTCCATCCTATTTGAGCGCGTCCGTCAGCTTTGATGTCATCTGATTGGAGTTGATCAAGCTATGATATATCGCCTCGCTGGGTGTAATAGTCCCGAAAAGCCGTCGTCCGTCGGCTGAAAGAAGCTCTAGCCTCTCCCTCCCCCGTCCTTTTTTTTCTTTCGTGTCATTATGACATTAACGCTATGAAAATTCAAAACAGCGACTCTGTGCACTCTTGTTTTGAAGAGGAAGTCTTCCATTTTTGTGCATTTTATTTATTTATTCTTTTGGAGTCTGTGAGATTTTGTTGACAAAAGAAGCGAAGTTGACGCCCTTTTGCTTTTTCCTTCTTCCATCCGGGAGTGTGTGGGGCGGGCGGAATTTCTGAAGAGACAGTTTGAGTTGCAAAGAAAAAGCTAGGCGACGGCATAGGCGAGTTGTTGTTGCGGAAATCAACCAACCAAGGACGGCTCTGACTCTTATTTATTTCTGCCTTTTCTTGGGCGTCTTTATCATCTTCCTCTGTCGTCTGTTTATCTCCAGCTCCAGTCTCTAATATATACCATACATATTATATACATACAGCATATATAGATAGCATGAGAGAGAGAGAGAGTAGTATGCATGTTGGATGGATGGATGAATGCGTTTTCAACGGAGATGAACGACGTCGACGACTCTACATATATGAAGTCGACTCGCTTCATGTTTCGTTTGGATCTTCGCCTCCTTTCTGTTTGTGCGTGTGTGTGCGCGCCAGAGTCTTTATGCCTTTTCTCTTTTTCTCTCATCTTCCGACGCAGACCGTCAGCGAGGGACGACAGAAAAGAAGATTGACAAGAGCCTAGAGACCGAAATTGAGACTTTGGGGGAAACTGATTGATCTGATGTTGGGTATTAATGCCTCCCCCCCCCCCCTTGCTGTATATTGCGTCAACACATCAGGTTCCTGGAGAAAGAAAGAAAAATCATCAAAACAACTTTTATTTTTCTCTCTTTCTCTATCCGGCGGCCTCATTTCGTTTGTCCCCGTGTGTTTGTGTTTGAGAGATTTGATCGTACGATGAGACTCCCGGCGATCCCGGTGTCCAATATGTAAGAGCTAGGAATAGATGCTGTTGCTCAGCAGCATGCAATGTTATTAAGGAAATGAATCTACGTCTAGGTTACAAACTATGTGTGTGGATGTATGTTGTATGTTAGCTCTTGTTTATTTCTCGAAATTGTCTCTGGTCCGTTTCATCTTTCCGCCTTTTGATTTTGTCTGAATGCCCCCCCCCCCCAGCACTTATTTCAGAGTAAATATGGACATCGTACTCGCGACTGACCCCTCCCTGAAATCAGTCAACTCTCAGCCGTATTTTTCTTGGTTCGTTGTATGCATAATACCACCGCCGCTTTGACAAAATCCTCTTTTCGTTGACAGTGAGCCCAACGGTTCAAAGTTAACAACGTGGACGTTCAAGAGATTCTTGAAAAAAAAAAAAAAAAAGTTGTGGCAAGCCGAGATCGATTTGAAACTTGCTACTTTTACTGAGCGCATTTGACATTTTAGAACTAGCTTCGTTCCCGCAGGATCAGATTCACTTTATCAGCGAACCTTCAGTCGCAGAATAACTGCGTACAGGAAGGGCTGTTGATATATTACAACTGGCTGAAATCTAAATAAATCCTGCTGTAGTGAAAGGAATTTCAATTGACCACTCATTTCCTTGCAGCTTTTAGTCACCCTTGTTTCTGTGTAATCACTTCAGATCGCCATCACCTGAGCGATGTCTGAACTGTGATTATTTACTTTGTACTATTTTATCCGAAAGAATTGATGTGTTTAAGGCAACAGTATTTTAAATGTTTTTAAAAAGATTGTATTAATCTGACTGAGAAATTAGTCCAGCAAAACTTTACTTTAGCGATTTTGTGTATGAAATTTCAGTTAGCGATTTGAGGTTTTGGGTCGTGAATAATCGGAGTCGTTCTCGGGGGAATAAAGTTGATTTTCTCGAAAATGGAGTTGAAATCAAACTGCATAGTTGTGAACCAGTTTGTTCCCACAATCGATTTATAATCGTCCCTTCTCACGAAAACGGGAAGGAATCCTTCTTGGCCGTTGTACTTGACTGTGACCATGCAAATGCCGATAGACGGAATCACCTTTTGATTTGCATCGAACATCTCTCTCGGAGCGGGACGTAACGGAGGCTTCCCCAGCATCTTCCATGTCGCTTGGCTGATTACGGACACTGTCGCTCCCGTGTCTAACATCATCTGAATGGTTTTCCCTTCGACATTGAGGTTGACGCAAAAGCTACCGGTGGTGCGACTTTGGATCGTTTTTAAGGCTAGCTGGCGCTGTTCAATCGAGTCTGGTTGGCATTGGGAGACATCGGAAGAATTAAAGATCCGGTTCCAGTCCAAATGTAGAGAGGGAAACCAAACTCTGCCTAGGAGATTGGTCGCGTACGAATGCTCCATCACGTGAAGGGGCAGCTGTAAACTTTTGCCGGCGTAGTTCACATTGGCCATGAACTTGCCCACAAATGGAATATGGGACCCCGTAACACCCAACCAAGGCTCGGTTATCGGCTCCAATTTCGGCTGGCCCAGCTGCTGCCAAATGAGCTTGCCAATGATCGAAATATGACTGCCGGAATCAATTGTCATGGTTACCGGTTGATCATTGATCTTGATTTCCAGGTTGAATATTCTTTTCGTAGGCCGAGTAATCATTTCCGATACTTCAATGGCGGCAGCCTCGGCGCCCAATTCTGGATTGTAGGGGTTCGTTTGATTACTTTCGATGTCTCTCTTCGTGGTTTCTTTTGGTATCACGTCGTTTTCCACACAAGGCTTTGCCTTAGTTACCACCGACCGAATCGGGGGTTCGCAGGTAGCGGCCGGAACAGGTTCAGTTTGGCAAGTTTGGCGTTCGCAAGTCTCAGTTTCTGGAAGTCCACAGACGGTGCTGCTCTTCCTGGCTTTCGGCCCATCCTCAGACTGGTTGAGCTTTTGAATTGGCGGGTTCTGGCGGGAGTTTTGAGTTTGAATGCCAGAATTGAATGACTCGCAATTTGTAGTCATCGGTTGGTTTTGGGGATTGGCGGGCAAAGGGGTCCCCCCGGAAGAGTTGTCGGGTTGTTGGGAATGACAACTCCCTCCGTTGGGATTTGCCAGTTGCCGGAATTCTGGCAAATCTTTTTTAGATCCGGGGATTATTTGCCCTGGGGCCGTAAAGGGTAAATCCATTTGATGAACTAATTCGATGATTATCAAAGAGACAATCGGATGAGTGATTGAATTTACTCGTGGATAATCAATGCAGAATCTTATATGACCTAGAGCCGGGAGGAACCCGTTGGCAAGGGTCGTTTAGCATCTGTTTATCGACATAGATGGAAATGCCAAATGGTGACTGTGCGCAAATTGATATTTTCGTCGAGTCAAACATATTTCGCATCATGTTCAAATTAATTAGTTGAAATGTTGGAGATCGCTTGAACGGCAAATGAAGGAGATTGGATGGGGGATACGATACGGCGATCAGAGGACGACAAGTAGTTCTTTGACAGGCAAGGCCACCTAGTTGTATAACGGGCCATTAAGAGTCGCGGGCATTATGCGCAGACACAAATGGGGCTCGAGGGACGAGTACGAACATTTCGACATTGACACACACGTCATGATTACGACTTGAAGACTTGTTAATTCACCAACTCGAAGATGGGGTGGTTTTGTTGACATCGTGACAATACGCTGCTGGAGTTGCGAGTTTCTTAATAATCCATACCGGAACTGCATCCACGCTTCAGGTCCTCCTTCCCTCTGGGTACGGTCGCTCCCTTTTTTTAAATATTTTTTTGGCCGTCATATACTTAGGTATACATCCGCTGGCTTGTAGCGCTGGATTTGCGCATCAAACTAGCAGCACAGCAGCAGCAGTGGCCACTCTCCTCTCTCTCTTTATATGTGCTATTTGATTTGAGATTCCTAGATTTACTTTAGGGCTTAGAGAGTCCGTGACATCCTGCTTCCCTCTTGTTGGTCTGACCAGAGGATCTCTGTCTATTGCTCTAAGCAGCATCGGGAAACACACAGACGGAGAGAAAGAATATAAATCCCTGGGTATTGTTTGAGATCCTCTTGTCTCTCACCCCTTGAACTTTTTTGCCAATATGATCAGGCTGGGTCTATAAAAAGAATACAAAGTTTAAGGAAGGAAAATCCATCTGGCGATTCGCCATTATTATCGATCGACATGATTCCTTCTTTTCTCCCTTCTTATTGTAAAATAATGAAATCGTCGTCTAGATGAAAGATGTGCTGCGCTGGCTACTTCTTCCTTCTTCAGTCGCTGATCGTTGCCTGACATGGAATGCAAAGATGATCGATGTGTCCTTGCCGCACATTTTGTCCCGTGAACAATGTCTTCAACACATAAAACGGGAATCCCAAATGGATTGGAATCGCGTGCACGGGATGGCCCGGATGTGTTAGCGGTTGCCCCCGTCGTCGATTGATGTGCCTCAGCAAAAGAATTCCAATTCTCCGCACGACGTCAAACTTCGACTCAATACCCCCCTCCAAAACGCCCACACCATCCCATTCTGATGGCCCATTGATTTTTTGTTTCACGCTTGTACTTTTGGGGGGGCTTTTTTTCCCTTTTCTTTTGTTGCTCGTTAAAAAATGTCCTCGTGCTCGTGGAGAAAGAATCGGAATCTAAGAATGAAAACGCCTTCAATAGAAGCAGACAAGAGGCGATACACATCTGCTGTGTTCTAGTCTAAAGAATGGGAAGAAATCCCGATCCATTCACGTGCTCGTATAGACTTTGTATGTGTGTCGCTCTCGCTGTGCTCCATATGTACATATAACCAGGGATCCAGGAGATGCTACAGGGATGCCCGGAAGTATCGAAAGCTCATAGCTCCTACTTTTCTTCTTCTTCTTCTTTTCATTACCGTTCTCCCCCTCTCTCGTTGGATCTGTGCTGCTCCACGCAGTTCTGCCAAGCACATGAGCAAATAGTATTTAAAGAAAAGTCGAGCAGTATAGGGAGAGACGTTCATGGTGATCCTGATGGCTCTGTGTATGACGGAGGAGCCGATCTGGTTGCTCTTTTCATGGCCCACTAATCAAAAAAGCTGCTGGGCGTTCAATGGCTCGGGGAAGGAATGAGTGGCCATCTCGGAAACGGAAAGAGAGATGGAAGGACCGTTGCAGAGGATAAGATATATATGAAGGCCCTCTAGTCAGCTGGATGAAACAGTCAACATTGACAATGCGCCGTGGGATGAAAAGTCCCTTTTTTTCTTCTTCTTATTTTTTAGATATATTTGCTGGATCTCCTACTCTGCGTGTATCGAGGGTCTCTCCAGTTTTTTCTATTCCCGTCTTTTGAATTCTCTCGAGTCTCTTGTTTCTTATTCGCTTGAAAATTTGCCGTGAATGGAGCGTGCGGTGAAGCCGGCCGCCGCTAGAGTGCACAATCTTCTTTCGATGATTTCAAAAAAAGGCCCCGCTCAACGAACGAACAAATGCAACCAGGGGCGGTTTAATTTTACTTGACGCAATCTGTCTATCCACATTTCTATGTTAAGTGCGAAAAATATGTGGCAGCTGCAGCAGCAACTTGTGACGTCACTAACCGCTTTACACCCAAATGCGCTGCGCTCGGCTTACAACCCACTGGCGTCGACTGGATAAACAAATAACACAGTTTTCGATTTCTCTCTCTCTCTTGTATTTATTTGATCGGGGAAATGTGAATGCCACGCATTAATATTAGCGTTGCAGGCAGCGGTGGACGTACGAGGGAACAAGTATTTTTTTTTAAACCCGAAGAATCGGTGTAAACGATGTGGTGTGGTCGCGTCGTTTGATGCGATCGTCACGCCCCCCACTCTGACTCTCTTCCACATCTCTCTCTCGGTCGGTGGCCCTGCTGCTCTGCTCTCTCCTTTGACTTTGGTTGTTGTCAACCTTGGGACCCGCTGACCGCCATCAGTCTCCAATTGGCCGACGGTTAGACCGGTTTTGTCCAATCCTTTTCTGATTATTCAAAAGCGTCAAGTGCCGTGTTAACTCAGGTTTGACGACGATTGTTGTGCCAGTGCCGCAGCCGGAATCAGCCGCCTCTATCGATCAGGTGTTTATTATTGAGTCTCACTTTTATATTTTCAAATCAACTTGTCTGCCAATGTTATTGCATCGTTTTTTTGTTACCCGTTGGCCGACGTTGTGGTTGCTATACAACAACAACAACGTCCCGTGCCCGGTGTGTGTGTGTATGTGTCCCGCGATCCAACAGTTGGGTGTCGAGTGACTGTAACAAATCAGGAAAACCACAGGAACGAGACGGAGACTATTGTCTCTGATATTAGATCCTTTAGAACTTTTGTATTTTTTTTTTGTCCCGATATTGTCCACGCTCGTTCGGCTGGCACTTTTGAGGTTGTCGTTGTTGTGTGTTGGAACGTTTCATGACACTGCAAGCGGGAGCTCTATAGTGTACAGTCAGACAGGAAAGAATCAATAAATTCTATGGCAACGCCAGTCTCTCTCTCTCTCTCTCTCTCTCTCTATACATATGGATGTATAAGCGACGCACTTTTAGTCGAGGAATTGAAGCCGATCGAGCGTTCCGCCCCAGTTAATATCAAAGTGCGTTTTGTTTCCCATTTATCGAATGACGGGCACCCGAGAATGCGCAGAGTCCCAGTTGCGAAATCATATGCAACATGGTCGATAAGAGATGACCACTCTCTTTAGTATGTGCCAACACTATTAAACTAGTTATAAATCTATGCAAAGGGTATTTCCCTTTGTACGTGTGAAGGGTCGTACAGCTGTTGCGCAGGTTATGTGCAGCGTTGGGCAACGCTGCAGCTGGAATGTTGCCTCAACGACGCGAATACTTGAAGCGGTTGAAACAAAAACAAAAATAAAACAACAGTGGGAAAAACAAATCTCGAGATAGAAAATGGTGACAGTGTCCATTTGCATACTTGTTTGGAGTCGAAACCTTTAGCCAGTTCCTTCTCTCTCTCTCATTGCCCATAAGGATCTCCCTGCGGATAATTTTGTATAGAGGCCTTGTTGATTGATGATTATGTTTCACGCTTTTATTGCTTGTTTTTGTTCAAAGGAAAAACAAATTTTTGTTTGGCTTTAGCGGGTCCATCGACCTCTTTCCTCACCCCCAGCGGCGTTTTGGCGACTGGCTCCCAACTAAAAATACCGGGCTCAGCAATCTGCATGGGGGAAGATGCAAACGTCATATTCCTCCCAAAACAGAAATAGGAAGGACTTTGCGTGAAATGGAAAGCGTCTCCAGTCAACGCAACCTCTCACTTGATGACTTTGAGAACTCTCCAAATCCTTTTTGCAAACTCTTGGCGATCGTTCTAAATTCGGGACTGGGGAAAAAGAAGGGACAGTTGCATTCACGCAAAAAAAGAAGAAAAAAAAAAAGGAGTTTAATGAATGCACGAAAAAACGTGGCCCGTTAGAAGCGCCCGGTTCCATTGAGAAAGGAGATGAGGCGAGAGAGTGAGGAGAGGCAACAGCAGTGCGGGACGGGTTTGATATCTCCCCGACAAACAGTGACGGTGGATGGTTGGAGTGTCTCAATCTCTCTGGCTCGGCGCTTATACAAAGTGTCGACCATTGCTTCTACTCCCGCGTTCGGGGCTCTTTGGCCGTTATCGACCCGATGATGAAACGAGTGCGAAAACGGTTGCCGCTGCGCTGCACTGATTGTTGATGAACGCGCACGTCATCGATGCCATTTCGATGGGGATCGATGGCCGCAAGAGGAAAATGTGAAGGGCCAGATGACGACATTCCTAAATGACTCGCAGCCTGCTGTCCCCCTTCTCTTGTACTATTACGGCTAATGACTATTGTTGGTAATTGATGACTCGGTACTGCGAATCCAGCAGCAGCTGCTGTCACGTCCAAATTTGACCGAGTGCGTTTGTTATTCCTTTTCCCCTTTTGTTTCTCCCGTCTGGTCCGTTGTCTGTCGACACTCTGGCGAGTGGTGCGGGTTCACGAGGAATTCAAATAATGCGGAGAACTCATCTGTATGCTCTTGTTTGTTTTTCTCTTATTCTATTTCACTCACTCTCTCTCTCTCTCTCTTTCTGCGCCGGTGATTTTGGTGTCCATGGTTACTCCGTCTTTCTCCGGGGTGTCTTTGGCATTGGTTCTCTTCTCGTCTGCTCTCTTCTCTCTCTGACTATTTTCCCCCCATTTCTGTCCGCAACGCGAAACGTGGGCAATCAACGCACAACAGGCAGTCTTCAGAGTCTCACCAACACGGAGAGTCGTCGGGCAAAGGCCGCGCAGCCTGGCACGCCGTCTTCAATCCGGATCGGCCACAGAATCAAGTACAGCACGTCCGGTAGGTTTTTTTTTTTTTTTCTTTTTCTTCTTTTCTTAGCTTGTCTTTTTTTTAATTTTCTTCTTTCCTCTCACTCTTTTTCGTAAAGTGATGTTTCCGTATATATATTCCTCATGTTCTGTTGATAGCCGTTGAATTGATGGACGAGGCTCTGCCGTGTTCCGGCCCAATAAGCGACGGAACGCCAAGTGCTAGAGCGAAGGTTCATGAGTCGACGAACGTGCCAATGATTCAATCACGATCAACCTTCGGAATTCTTTTTTCACCCTTTTTGCGATGTTGTGGATCGATATTGTTTAATTTTTCAAGTTAGAAGAAAGAAAGGCTTAAAAAAAATCACGCAACAATAGGTGCCCGTCTCTGATAATCGAAAGAAATGATCTTTATTGTTATTTTTGTGAATTGTGGCGTTGAGGGCGAGCTTGTGCGATTATTTCAAACGAGAGAGCGTGTGTGATCCATCGGGGAGCTCGTGCTAGAGATGAAATGAATTCTCAAGTATCTAGGAAGGAAAAAAAAAAAAAAAAAGATGATTGGTCATTCAGAGGGAGGAAAGAAAAAAAGAAAGAAAACGAGAGCGCATCATCAGTTGTGCAGTTGAGAGTTAATTGACAGTTGAACATGGTCGGATGTCCGTCACGGATCGCACTGATGTTACATGTATCATTTACGGCTAGCCCGAGCGTCTACACTACATTGTAGATATAATACTGAGCAGCCTACGGCACTAGCGCCTATGCCACACACGACGAAATTGAAACTCGACGAAAAGAATAAAAATAGAAAAAAAAGCCGGCTTCTTTTTTTAATTTTGTCTATTTTTGAAAATATCTTTATGACATCACTGGATGAACCCATGTTCATTTTCATTTGACGAACGGTTGAGAAGATATAGAGGAGGAGGAGAGTCTAGATATATAGGCCACATCTATAACGAACTGTTGCTCAATTGGTGTCAATGATGTCGGTGCCCGCAAGAGGGAAGTGGATGCTTGGATGATCATTCCTTTCTCTCTCTCTTCTCTATGCGTTTATTTCTTTCGTTCTTTTTTTTCTTCTCGTGCGTTGTCCTTGATGATTCGTTTCTCTCCCGGAGTTCTTTCACTCTTCTTTCCATTCTTGTTCGCCTTGTGACGACGGCGGCAGGATATCACATATACATCGCTCTTTCTCTCTCTCTCTCTCTCTCTCTCTCTCTCTCTCTCTCTCTCTCTATGTTCGTCGCAAAGGCAGCAGCAGCAGCAGCAGCATCCACAAACTATTTTTATAGCCTTTATAGAGAGACGGGAGCTTTCCGTCGTTCCGCTTACAGTTGACGAATTGTGGGGCCATTAAAAATGCTCGTTGCTGCTGCTTCTCTTGTCCCTTCCCATTTCTTTTCTCTTCCTTTGGCTATCCGGCCTCCTCATTAATGGTAAACGCCAACCAACGGGAGAGAGAAACGACTATTACGTAAATAGATGTTTGGAAGGACAAAAAAAAAATACCCCCCAAAAAGGGAACGAAAAATTAGGAAATTATTTTGTCATTTAATTCCTGGCCTGGCAGTGTGAATCCTTGATTGAATCAAATCATCATTCGTTTCATTTTTCTTCTTTTAACTGCCTGGTGATTTCCAAGTCGTTAAAAAAACCTTTTATTTAATGCGAGTACAATTAGACGCAGTGTATGTACGGCAGTTATGAATGATGTGGCTTGGGCGCACCCAGCCACCGTCATTATTAACGTTTCATTATTACATGTATTTACGTTGCCGGGTATTTTATTACCATCTCCGCTTTGGCTGATCATATCATGCGAGTGAAATACGTTTCGGAAATGGAATCAAAAGGATGATAAATTGTGTAGTACAAATAGTGTAGGGAGATGCAATACAAGACAACAAAGAGGAAGGAGAGAAGTCTTGTAGGGAAAGAAAAAAAATACTTGTAGGAGTTCAGACAGTCCTAATGAATATCACATGAATCATCAGCCGGCCCGGGGTCTCTATAGTTTTTGTATAGGTCCCTAAATAATCTCGTTACTACAATGAGCTTTTTTCCCCCTCCATGTCTGTTTGCGCTTGTTGATTTTTGAAACGTAAAAGGACATTGGAAAATTATTTTAAAAAATAAAATAAAAGGAAAACGAGGCTCGCTGTATTAAGACAACTCGATGGTGGGGAGGAATTGGAGACGGATTGAAACTGAACCAAGAAACAAGAGTCCCAGGATTATTTGAGAGAGAGAGCGAGCGAGAAAGCGAACGCTAGAATATATATAACAACAAAGGAGTTGCCGGGATAATCACGCAGAGAGTGGGGGATCAAAGCGGGAAATGAATGTCTGGATAGAGAAGGGAGCAGTAGAACCGGAGAAGAGGGAGAAAACAAAAAGTATAGCAATGGGCGGGCAAACGAACAGGCGACAACGGCGGTTGTTAAGAGGCTTCCTCTCTCTCTCTCTCTTCTTTTCTTTTACTATGCTATCTTGCGAGTCTTGTTTCGTGTATATAGTGTCTATACAACTGCTCCCGGTCGGCTTTCAATGCTGGCCGCTACTCGTTTTGTTATAAGTCGGCAACAGTCTCAACCAGTGGCGTTCAGTCGCTCGTGCTTCTTTAACAAAGTTCGGTCACAAATCGCGCTCGATCTCGTGTGCTTCACACACACAGCCAATCAGCTTTCTTATCCACCCTCCCTATACTCACACACATACAGCCCGACTGCATAGTTGTAGAAGCACTGTAGAGACAGGTGAAATCCTCAGCCGTTCACAACTTGTTCGGCTGTCGTCTAGTGCCCAAGTGTTTCCTTCGTCCTCGTTCGACGGTTTGAAATAGTTGAAAAGGCGGACGGAGAAGTTGAGTCAACCGTCATCCATTTAAGTGACAAGATTTTGAAGAAAAAATAATAGTAATCATGACGAAAGTCACCAGCGAGAGGAACGAAGCCCGACCGGCTTCTTGGTCGGCCGGGGCGGCGACGGCGGATGAAAACGGAACGGACGGCGGAGTGACGGCTAAAGTGTCGGTGGAAGACGAGTCTCGATCGGGACCGGCCGCCGTGGCCGAACGCTACATGTCGGTTGTCCGCGACTCGTGCGGAGTCGCTCGCCAATGTGCCGCTCGCACTTGGCAGCGATGCAACAGCACCATCGCCCAAGCCGTGGCGTAAGCTTTTTAGTTTAAATTTTTGGTTTTGGTTTTTTTTTTGTTTTTTCCCCTGAATTCTTTTCTATTTTTTGATTCTGTGTGTTGGCTCTCTCGGTTGATTATGATCTTGACCGTCCTCCCCGGCGGGTAAAGAAAGCGGACCACGAGCCTCTGAGCGATGACAATTACGCATCCCACTCTCCGACTTTCATTTCTGGCTGCGGAGGTCCATTTCATCTTCTTCTTCTGCGCGTCTGATTTTCTTTTTCAATTTAGAAAATGAAATCCAGCCCCCTTTTTCTTCGCCTCCAATCAATCTGACTAAGAAATGAGATACCGTTGATGTCTATTTAGTTGGACAGACGCACGCCAGGAACGGATTAAATGTCGTTCTCTCCAATCCAAATCGCGCAATCGGAATTGATGGGGAGCTGCTCACCGTTCGCTTAAGATTTTCCCCCGACAACTCCATTTCCATACGCAGTGGCGAAATTGATCAGTCGAAGAAAATCGATGATAAAAGAGTATTGATTCAATACAGAAAGGAGAAGAAGAAGAAGAAGAAGAAGACTGCCTGTCTTGGCTCCTTATTATTCCGTCTCGAGACTAATCAGATTTTCGGTTTATCCTCCTTTACCCATCTTTCCCTTAAAGCTAGGCCTCTCTCTCTCTCCCTATATATTGACATTTTCCAGGCCTTTTTTTGTTCTCTTCTCCCTCAACCTAAAATATCAATAATGTAGTGATCCATCCATCGTGTATAAGCACTAGACAGGCATCCGTACGGGTATTGTAGGTCAAGACTCTTCGTTTATTGCGCCATGCCAGCCAGGATCGCCGGAGCGTGGAATGCGCTTTGAATGTCTTATATCATAGCCCACCCCTTTAGATTTACAATATCATCGGCTGCTCTCTCTCTCTCTCTCTCTCTCTCTCCATCCCTTATGGTCCCGAATCGTTGAATAATGGATTTTGACAAGCGAGAGAGAGAGAGAGACAGGTTCGTGATGGGTCTTTGTTGGTGGGGGAATCTTACCTTTTTTTTATTATTATTATTTCTTTCTTTATTCAATCTTATCTTTTATATCCTGGCGCGCGTTTTCTTTTAAAAAAAAATTTGCTTTGAATAGAAAGAACTTTACCTTGCGGGGCGCGCTTCCAACCCATGTCGAAAGTATACACAAACAAGAACCACAACAACTGAATAATGGGGTAGCCAATCACGGGCATTGTCGGAAATACCGTGTATGTTTTTCTTTTTCATTCGCGTGACAGTGACTTTGTGGTTACTGAAAGGCAAGGCGTGTTGTCGGAAATAAATATCCGGTTTCCCGGTGAGAAAAGGTCGCCAAAATAGGTCCGATGTGTCTTTTATCGGATGGCGAAAAATCAATTCACAAATAACAGTGTCTGTCATGTGTGAAAGAATTTCCTACGACGCAACAAAATGGTGAAATTGATTTCTCTTTTTTATTATTATTTGGAATTTTTGCAGGTCAGCCTCGTCGAAAGGTAGACGAGGTGAACAACGATCGCGATCCTCATCACCGGAGACGGGCGTCGGCTCCGGCACCAAAGGATCCAGCGCGACCAAAGGTCGTCCATTCGCCAAACCGATTTCGCGAGCACTCAACATGAGCGTGACGCAAAAAGTTGTCGGCTGCCTCAGGAGCAACGTCCTGACAATCCTCAACATCGCCGGCGTCTTCTCAGGCGTCGTCCTCGCCCTGGCACTCAGGTCGTCGCGCGAGGAGAAATGGACACAACGAGAAATTGTTTATGTTGGTTTTGTAGGTAAGTCTCATGACTTGGAGCCTGTAATCACGGGGTAGAGATTCGTGTAGTATTGAGTGTTTGCCCATTCTCGGACATTTTCCAATCCAGTCTCATGTCTCTAGATGGCGCAAGGGTGAGCAAAATGAGAGCGAATGATCGGCTTACTCAGCCAGCATCAATTGGCTCTGGCACCCCGCTCTCATCAACGCCAACGAACCCGATGAAACCCAAAGCCTCTTATGTTTGTCTAGTGTCCTACACACACATAAACTGCTTGTGTAGACAGACTGTGTGTGAGCGAAGCATTTCTTTTTTTTTTTGGTCAGGAAAAAAAAAAGAGTTGATGGGTCACGCTTGACGTTCGAATAAGAGCCGACCGCGTTCGCTAAAGCTGACAATCTCAGAATTGGCGAAGCCAATTCGAAACTCTTTCAAGACTCAGTCATAGGATGCATGTGTCGCTTCAGCGAAGATTCTCAGACTATTAGATTAAATGGCGAGATTTCCATTTCAAACTTTGATTACAATTTTGAATTGATACAATTTTTGTTTTTGTTTGATTAGGTGATTTGTTTTTACGAATGCTTAAGTGTCTCATTTTGCCACTGATCGTCTCATCAATGATTTCGGCCGTGGGCTCTCTGGACCTTTCCGTGTCGGGACGGATCGGTACGCGAGCCATCGTCTACTATATGACCACCACCGTCAGCGCTGTCATTCTGGGTATCATCCTCGTCCTGACTATCCATCCGGGCGAAGGATCCGATAAGGGAATCGTTCGCGGCGGTTCCGTCCGTCACGTCACCACGGCCGACATGCTCATGGATCTCATCAGGTAGATAAAACCGGCGTCGTTGGTATCGCTCACAGTATAACAATTCAAACTTGATTTCTTCCACATTTGGAGCGAGTGATGGATTTGCATTCAATAGTATTTCGTCATTCCTATTGTCCCCTTGGAAAATTTTTTGAAATATCCCCAGACACAAACAAGTCTTTTAAAAAAAATTTTTATTTACATTTTCTGAAGAAAACAATTGATTGAATTCGTTGATTTCTCATTCGTGTGTTTCTTTTTTGTTTCTTCTTTCCCTAGAAACCTGTTCCCACCGAATTTGGTCCAGGCTTGCACCGCTCAGGTTAGTAAAAACAAATAATTTTTTATTCAATTTAAATTCGTGACGGACCTGGAGGCTGCCAGCAATGAAATAGTACAAATAACGTTTATTATTATCACGTAAGAACAAAAAAAAAAGAAAAAGGGAAAAGCCACAAAAATGTGATTTGTTTCTTTGTAGCCGTCAAGAATAAGAGAACGTGCGTAGAATGAGAAAGTTGAGCATGAGAAGTGCAAGCGGGAGTGTAAGCTTCGTCATCGACCAAGGAAGAACATCTGCAGACAGCCGACTGGCGCCGTTGCACAAATCTGTGCCACAAAGGCAGAAAACGGTCCGGTCTGCGCCGTCGTCCCGTCCGCACCCAATCCTATTGGGAACCTCGTAAGCGTTCTCAGCAGGAGCGCATCCTCGAACTTCGCCTGTCATTCCGAGTGGGTTAGAAGAAAGACAATTAATGGGACCGGCGAGGTGAAACGGAATTTCATGCCCCATCAAATTGACTGGCACGTACGTCAAAAGATGACGAATAAGGGAAAATGGATTTTTGATTTATTTACTTGACTCGGTCCCGTCGTCGTAGTGGGTAATCGTTTTGCCGCACAGGTGGGGCGGAGATGCGGGACATTCGACTTCGAATTGGTGCCACATTGGCGCCTTGGCGAATATGTGGCAAGGAAAGGCGTTCTCGGCATCTTCGACTCCGCACTGGTAACAGTGAATTCCCAGACAACTACCTGTTTTTTTAAATGCAAAATCTTCAGAACAATTCGACGTACACAATTAAACTGAGGTCGTAGTACATGGAAACCAAGCAGACAGCATTAGGAAAGTCGTCCAAAAATTTCGCCGGATTCTCATCCTGTGGAAACGGCACGACGACGACGACGTACTAACTTTAGACGGCAGAAATAGATTTTCTTGAACCTTTTTTGTTTTTTTTCCAATTTGTCTTGTTTTCAATTCTTTTTTGAACTCGTGAGCTTTAAAAAAATTCTCCCCGATGGGGTGGGTGTGCTGCAATCTCCCAAGACTTAACGGACGAATTTTACATTGCACAACGTTTCCAAGTCTAACTGAAAAAGGCTAGTGAAAAATTCTGGCGTTGAAACGACTACGACGACCCGCCACACACACAGTTGGGGTCTTCTCTGTTACTCTGAGCGGATGCGTGGCGATAACGAAGTAGAGCAAAGAGGAAGCGGGAAAAACGAGATTGACGGGGCACGGCTGCTGCTGCTGCTGCTGCAGTTATATACAATCTTGTCAGTGATATATGGCGCACAATAACAATAATAGACGAAGAAACCAGTTGATAAAAAGCGATCCGACCGGCGAGACCAACTTTCTTTTCAATTCAGAGATGACAGCAGCAGCTCAAAAACTCAAACGAAATAACAACTGAAGGCTCACTAAATTGTGCCTTATTGTTTGATGAGATCTATTCGCAACGGACGGTGGAACGGCCGCGGCCGAAACTCGTCGCGGTTGGCACCAACTGAGTTGTCTAACTATACACACACACACACACACACACGGATACTCTGGGCTTTCCTCCTTGGAACGGTCTGGCGGCATTTTTCTTCAGTGCCAAGTCGCTCGTCGGCCACCAACATTTATTTTTTTCTTTCTTTCTTCTTGTGTGTGTGGGTTGTTGCTTTTTTTCCTTCTTTTTATCTCCCCTAGCTCGTTTTTCCAATACAAAGTGGTTCCAACCAACAACCGCTTGATTCTCCAGTCTAGCCGCAAGGGTTCTCGTTTCACTTTCGACTTGTTCCACAACACACGAAACCCTGTGTGTGGATAGGAAAATCGACCGAGAGAAAAAACGAGAAATGCGCGAGAAATATCAAAAGATTTGTTGTTTTTTTTTCTTCAAAAATGGGTTGCCTTAACGAACTGCGTTTTGACCTTCATGGCGCGACGACTCCAGAGTCTGCGTATAGCTCTTGACCTTATAAGGTATCTAAAATACCCCAACAATCGCCGACATAAGAACAGCACATGCCTCCTCCTTCTTTCACGAAGAAATGATGAAAAACAATTTTCTTTCACTTGAACAAGTCGCAAAGGCGGGGATTAAACACGAAGGGATCCCGGCCCCCAGAAGGACGAAGCGGCTCTGAGTCCTTAGCAATGCCAATCTGTGAACGCACTCTATGGGCGCTTGATTTATGTCGATGTCAAAACAACATTGACGACCGTCTAAATATTTATAGGCAAGAGGGGAAAGAGGAACGATACGACTTTGGTAGGGGATCTAATAGACTTGTAGTGTTTCTAATCTTATTTATTCATGGGCTGTGAAATATCGTTATCGCGTTTGTCAACTTTTTCTAGTAATAATATTACACATCACAGTAGGGTCTTGTGTGGGCTATACTTTTATCTGTGTTGTTAATTCTTTTTCTTTTATTTCTTTCTCTCATTGAAACATGTTTTCAGTATAAGACGGTTTTGACACCGCCTGCCGACTATTTGGAGTCTCTAGCCAATATGACCAACTCCAACGGAACCGACGCCGGTAACATGACCGCCGGAAAGCCAAGTATGAAAGAGGAAATGAGAAAAAAAAATGAATTCGTTGCGTCGTCCAGCTCTGTGATTTATGTTTGCGTTTTGCTTCCCATCTTCCTTTTGCATAAAAATGATAATAAACAGAGAACCTCTACGACTGGAAGATGACATCCGACTACGAGGACGCCACCAATATCCTCGGACTCGTCGTCTTTTCCACCGTGTTGGGCATCACTCTCGGCCGGATGGGAGCCAAGGGCAAGCCGCTCCTCAACTTCTTCGTCTCGATGAGCGAAGCCGTCATGATGATCACCGGCTGGGTCGTTTGGTAATAGGATCTACCCGCCACTTTTTCTTTTTTAACACCGACAAAAAAAAACATTTCAATTCACTAACGTAACTTACTTTTTACGGTATTATTAGGTTGTCACCGGTAGGTGTCATGTTTTTGGTGGCCTCCAAGATGTTGGAAATGGAGAGCTGGGAAGTCATGTTGGGACAACTTGGCATGTACTTTTTCACGGTGATGATTGGCCTCTTCATCCACGGTTTCGTCGTTCTCCAGCTAATCTACTTCATTGTGACGCGGAAATTGCCGTTCCGCTACGTCGGAAACCTCTCCGAAGCTCTGGCCACTGCTTTCGCCACTTCATCGAGGTCAGTTTATAATTCTTGGAATAAATCAGTTGAGAGTGAAAGAGAGAGAGGGAGAGAAAGACTTTCTATTGGAATGGCGAAGATGACGGGGCAATGTGTTTCATATCTCTTTGACAGCTCGGCAACTCTACCCGTGGCGCTGAAATGCTTGGAGGAGAAAAACCAAGTGGATCCACGTGTGACCCGCTTCGTCATGCCAATTGGCGCCACCATTAACATGGACGGAACGGCCTTGTACGAAGCCGTCGCCGCCATCTTCATCTCGCAAGTGCGTGGTATTCATCTGACCATGGGCAACGTCGTAGCTGTCAGCATCACCGCCACAGCTGCTAGCATCGGCGCCGCTGGTATTCCTCAGGCCGGAATCGTCACCATGGTGATGGTTCTCGATACTCTTGGCCTACCAGCCGAAGACGTCTCCCTCATCATGGCTGTCGATTGGTTTTTGTAAGTCTGACTGGCAGCTTTCCTTGTTCGTATTTGTCTTATCTCTATTTCATCCGCTTTCTTATCGGCTAACCGCAACAGGGATCGCTTCCGGACGTTTACCAATGTGCTAGGAGATTCGTTGGGAGCCGGTATTGTGCACCATTTGAGCCGTCATGAGCTGGAAGAGATGCCGATCGAACCTGCCACTGGTCGAAGAGAGTCTGATATTGAACTGGACGGCCCGCTAGCTGGTGCCGATCTAGAGAAGGGCGAGTCGAGCAACGGTGGCCCAAGCTCCAGGAATCCCAATGTTACCTCCGCCGCCGTGGAAGTCGAATGGCAGTCGACGTCCATGTGAGTCTCGGCCCTGCCCTCGGAGACTTTGATCTAAACACCGCGCGCGCTGGCGACACGGCCGTTCTAGAGATGATGACGAGCTATCAATCGTCATTGGCGATTGCGTAGCTAAATTTTGTGGCACCCGACGAGAAAAAACGACACTTGTTTTCGCATTTTTCATGTTTGGACATTCACATTTTTTTTTAAATTTCATTTTCAAATTTTATTCATTTTTTTTTTTTTTTTTTTTCAACGACGTTATTCTAGAAAATTGATTTATAATGAAACACTCCGGTGAATTTCATTCTCTGTATCCTTTTCCTAAATGATGCTTTTGGGTTTGGAACTTTTTGATACGTAGAATTTAAGATCAACGTTGTACTGGTATCTATTGAAACAAAACTAAACTAAAAAAAGGAAAAAAAAAAAGAGATAAAAACATTTTGTGCAACGGTACGCATTTGAAAAAAAAGTCCCTTCTTTTTTAAATGTACATCCAAAAACATATAATGACCCTTTTGCCCATGTGTTGCCTGCGTTTCTAAACGACTCTGTGAAGAGCGAAATTCCTTCTTCCTACATTATTATAACCTTAAATTTTTTCGTTCCGTTATATTTTATTCAATCATTACATTGAATAACACATCGTAGACAGGTGTTTAACATTAATTAAAAATTTTAAGAGATTAAAGTAGCTACAATTTTCTAAGAAATGTTGATTAAAGAAGAGAGTAAAACGAAAATATCTCCAACGGCTAAGAGATGAGCAAACTTTTTTTTTATTATTTGGAATTATTACAGTTATTATGTATCCGGGAATTTATTCGGACTGTCTATGTCTACTGTTTTTATACATACCGTGTATACACACATCCTAACGCGGGAATAAGTTAGTTTGGTAAGAAACAACACTTTTGTTTTTTGTTTGTTTTGATTTTTTCAACAATTAAAAATCGAAATAATTTCGTCAAAATTCTCTTACCATTGTTTTATGCATGTGCACATAATAACAAAATGAATGTACAAGGATAAAAGCTAAAAAAATCTCGGTGTCCGCTTCGTGTCAAAAAAAAAAGATGAAAAATCTTCCTTTCCTTAATTTTTGCTGTTTGTTTAAAGAGAAAGAAAACTGGTGGCTTTTTTTGTGTTTTCAATGGATTCCCCAGCTCTTTGATATACATACGCATATATATATACCCGCTACACGAAGTGACTGTACACATGTGTAGAGGGGGGTCATGAAGAGGAGTTCTCTCCGAATTCTTTTTTATAAATGCCATTTTTATCCGCCGTAGGCCATGACCACAAAACATTTGTTCTTGAGTTTGATTTTTAAAGCCCCACCACAATATAAAGATCCCGAAACAAATGACATGATTTTATGCACACCGAGAAGAAAGAAACAAGCATATCATCGCTAGATTCCATCAACCCCACCTTCATCCTCCCTTAGACAAAAATTAATAACAACAAAAAACGCTAATAGAATGACATTTGTTTTGCTCCTCTCGATTTTATTTTTGTTTGTTTACTCAAATATCTCAATTCATTGGGTTGCTACTAATGCCGTTTGTTTCTTACGTGTTAATTGGATGGAAATTGTTATGCACCCCTTTTCCGACTTTCAAGAAATACTTCTCCGATGGCGTGTATCGATGTATGTCACATAGGCCAATATCTTTCGACATGAAGACAAAAAAAAAGACTTGTACTACTGTTGCTTTAATTTCGATTACGATAACCGTTGCTATATACGAGACGGAAAATTTTCGATTTAATATCTCTATCAAATCTCTCTTAAAATAATACTTTGACGCGGCCCGTTTGAATGTTTTAGACAGAAACTATTTGCCGTACCATAATCATCCGTTCATTCCCTATTCCTCCCACCTTTTGTCTCGTTACCCTTTTTACTGGTAATTTCGAGCTCCACTTCCCCCCTGCTACATAACTCTGACATCTGTAGTTGTTGTTCTATTCAATTTGATAATATAGCCTGTTGTAGTGTGCTATTTCTTGCATACATACACTGTTTCCCGTTCATCGTTTTCAATTTATTACTCCTGATACGTCACATGGTGAATTGGTGAATATATCACATAATCAATAGCAATAACGGTTCGTGGCTTGAATTCAGGTTTCCCATTAGCCAGTGATGCCTGTGATGATTGGATATTTTTAAATTCAGCAGATTACAGCAGGTTTATAGGTTGACAAATGAATATGATCACTACTCAACCAAGCTACGTGCCACAACGATTTGCATTAGTACATACTTGGGTAAGATATTAACCGTTTAAAGTAATTAAATATCTTACATTAAAGAATGCAGTAGTCTTTATGTAACAATTTCTTAAAAGTTGACAGATTTTGTTTTATATATTTTAAACATGTTCTGAATTGGTTCCAAAAGACCAAAATAATGCCGTTGCCAAGTGTTCATATTTCTCCTTGACAATTAAATTTACTTTCTAGCAGAGCCTATAGATGCCTGGTCGGTTCACGGCTGTGTTGGCTTCCCTATCCCGGTTTCAGGGTAAACGTATCCCCGATTTTCAAACATTTTAGGGCGGGGCCTGTCAGAATTGTGAAGTGGAAACTGGAAACAGAGCCATCTAGGCTCTCAAAAGTAGCTGAGCGTAGTAGCTGACACACTCACTAGAGCGCTCATTCCAGTTTCCAAATCGGACCACGTTTTACCCTGAAACCGGGATAGGGAAGCCAACACAGCCGTGAACCGACCAGGCATCTATAGCTTATTAGGTTACTAAACTTACTAAATATTAAGACGAAAAGAATTCTATGAGTACACATTTTTGTTTACATAATAATTTAATTGAAAAAGGTTTAATTTTGCGTTGATGATGCTTGATCAACCAGGCAACATCTTTCCAGGCGGACGCGACGCGTGGGCGCGTTGGCGAGTGGCGAGTTGGCGAGCGCAGACGAGTTTATAATTGGAACTGCATGAGAAATTGTCAGTTCTCAGCAGTCACTAGTCAGTCACAGTCAGCACTCAGCAGCACTCGAAAATGAACTCTCTGCTAGTTATGTCAGAATTCACAGGCTCTGTTGAGGTAAGATGTTTCTATCATTTATAAATTGTTTAAATATTATTAAAATGTTAAGGTGGCCAATTTTTACTTAAAGTTTCTTTCATTGATGCTTATTCGATTCTCGTAGAATGTAGCGCAAGTATGGGGTGCCGTTTTTCCCGAATAACAGCATATGAAAGAGTCAAACAGTAATCAAACAATGAGGAAACATAGAGGTAACTCAAATCAATCTACCAAACTAAAATCAATCCGAATCAAACAAAGATTAAACAAAAATCAATGTTTTAACAGCAATCAAACACATCTAACACGCAGCTAACACAGATCTAACCGAATCAAACGTGATTTATCGATTAATAATCAATTAAATGAATTGTATGGAAATTGAAACGAAGTATTAAATGATAAAAGTTGAAATAAATTGGCAAAAATATTATAATTAATTAAAGAAAACGGGAAATATGATGAATACAATAATTCGAAAAGTAAACATAAAATCAAATGGCAACATTTGTATAAAACCAATGGGCTTTTTTTAAAATTACACCACAAATGTTATAAATAAGTCACAATGTTCTGAAACAACAAATGAGTGCCCATTATTCAATGAAAAATGTGTATTTAAAATTAAACATACAAACAATGAGTAATGTTTAATAAAACAAAAGGCTTTTAATTGTAAATATTCCACGAATCTTGAATGAAAAATTCACAATTTAATAATTTAACTGAATGGAGTCAATGGACAAATGAATGAACAGTGTTCAATAAAAAAGTACATATATTTCAAACGTGCAATACTATGAAACTCGGGAAATGTAATAATTTAGGAAAGAATTATTATTTTTCTTAAAAAAATGTCACGGCCATACAAGAAATAAAAACAAAAATGAACTAAACGTATTAGCGTGTATCAGCATAGCCTATAGCATGCAAACCGTATGTTGGTTTACTACGGCTTTACTAGGCGTCTAATGATCTACCTTAATACCCCTCAGCTAGATATTCTTATTGAAGAAAACAATTATAAATTCAAAAATGAAAATAAATAAATAAAAATAAGCTGGTTACGGAACGCAGAAAACAGACTAGTACCTTGGTAAATGCCTTTGGCTCTACCTGGGGTCTACCTGTAATTCGCCAACTTGGCCCTGAAAATTACAAATAAATTGCACCATGTTGTACTATAATTGTAATTAAAATACACTAGTAAAAAAACATACCAGGAGGGGGAGAACGGAAATTTTGGGAGCGTTGTTTTAATCTCGAACCACGATCAGGAGCTTCAGGAGAGACGTAACCATATCCAGGTAGCACAAAGTTCTGGGGGCCATTATAACCAGAGGCACCTCCAATTGAAATCGATGATTGTTGCCTTTCATTTTGATTCACGGACGAGCCAGCAGCCGATGAAGAGGTTGGATAACACCCTCATTGTGGCCGAGGCGGTGTTTGTCCCTGCTGACCACCGGTAAATGATGTTGGAGCTATCACACTGCCACTTGGTGCTTTAGTTTAAACGAATATGATACGATTCATGTTTGGCAAATTAATAATTGAAAATGGTTTGTACTTAAGGTTCGACGATGAATGGTTTTGAAGGGCAGATTGCAGGGTATTGGCCAATTGCCCACTTGCCAGTGAAGAAGTTAGTAAACGGCTAAACGCGTCAGGATCCATTTCCAAACTAAACGTTTAGATGCCAGAAACGCCAACTAGCAGACATTGAAACAAATGAAAATGGGAGGGAAGACCGGGAAAAACGGGTATAGGGGGTTAGGTGCTAGATTGTCAAATTTGTCGACAATAGGTTAATGGAGGCGTTTTTATTTACATATTTTCCGCATATACTCCCACTCGCTCCCACTTGAATTGCATCAACAATAGAAATTCGAATTCAAGTGAGTGCCGGGAGCCTAATATGTGTTACCATGTAAAATTTTTATTAATCAACGCCCCGCGCTGAAGGAAAGGTATTTCCGCATGTTTCATTATCTGTTCGCCGTGCCAAAATTTCGTGAGAGGATCATATGGTACGTCCACGTTATTGCCGCCACATCTATTTGATTGATCTAACCGAAATTTTGATCGATCTGACATAGAATTTTAAATAGACTTATATCACCAGAAAAAAATTCAAATCAAATTCTATTTGTATTTGTTTTCCATTCACGTACAGTGAAATTAGTCGGATGTGATTTGGTTTTTATCGAAATGGTTTCGAATTTTCGAAAACCATAAATTAATTTTACCGAACGAGTAGTAACTGGGTAATCGAATGGTGTTTTGAATTTTCCAAAACCAGGAATGAATTTTTAAAAATCAAGTTCGAATTAGCTTATTGATTATTTTCGAAATATAGGGATGAATTGCTCATTACGCGAAAAATAATGAATTCGAAGGAATCGCGCTAGATCTAGCGCCATCTAAGCACTTATGACGCTAGCAAAGTTTTTTTGCTATTAGCTTGCGCGAAATGCGCAAAATTTAGCCCAATACATTTTATCACATTTACGAAAAGCGCGTGCCCGTCCGTATTTTAGCGCTTAGCGTGGGTCCGTCGCTATTTAAGCGCTATTAAGGTCGCCCATCCGCTGTTTTTGGCGGCTCAATCTGGGCGAAAAATAACTCATTCAAATATGTTGCGCTAGATCTAGCGCTATCTAAGCGCGCGTGGCGCTAGCGATGTGTTGGCGATAAACTTACGTGCGATGAGCTATATTCAGCGTATTTCTTTATTCTTCGCATTATTTACGAAACGCGCAAGCGCTTCTTTAATTTAAATAATTGGTTGGGAAAGGGAGAACGATTGTGGTGAATGGATGAGAAGCGCGCGCCAATACATGATATTAGCGCTTGTCGCAGGTCTGTTCGCTATCTTAGCGCTAATCGTCGCCCGTCCATTTTTTAAGACGGCTCGCTGGGCCAAAAATTTTTAATTGTTCGCGCTGGATCTAGCACTAGTGCTAGCGCGCATGGCACTAATGATTAATTTCAAATTAACTTGTGCGCGATGTGCTAAACTTATTAAATTTATTGTATTACATACAAAACGCACATAACTTGTTTAGCGGGATAAATAATGAAGTGAAATATGTCGCGCTAGATCTACCGCTATCTAGGCTCTATTACCCTTATGATTTTTTTGTGATTGACATTCGTAAGATGCGCTAAATTTTGCGCATCGTAGTTAATCACAGGTAAATCATTAGCGCAATACGCTCTTATACAGCGCTAGATCTAGCGCCAAATATTTATTTTAGCAAATTATGCGCACGTCGTAATTTATGTAATGAACTTAATTCAGAGCTGAATTTCAGCTAAATTTAGCGCATTGTTCATTGAGCGCAAGTTATTTTTAAGTTTATCATTACGCTGCGATATAGCTAGATGCAGCGCTAAAAATTTGACATTTTTTGCGCAGCGAGCCGCCTTAAACAGTGGACGAGCGACGATAAGCGCTACGACAAGCAGCCTGACTCGTGATAAGCGCTGAAAAAATTGGACGGGCACAAGCTACTCGTCCAGTCTCCGCAATGGTTTTCTTTTCCAGAACCATTTAGTTAAATTAACGAAGCGCTTGCGCGTTTCGTAAAAAATGCGATGCAATGAATTACGCTAAATTTAGCGCATCGCGCGCAAGTTAATCGCATATACATCACCAGCGCAATGTGCGCTTAGACAGCGCTATGTCTAGCGAGAGACATTTGATTTAATTATTGTTGGCGGAAAAAAAAGCGGATGGGCGACCTTAGCGCTTAAATAGCGACGGGCTCACTCTAAGCGCTAAAATACGGAC
Source organism: Daphnia pulicaria (assembly GCF_021234035.1). NCBI lineage: Eukaryota > Metazoa > Arthropoda > Branchiopoda > Diplostraca > Daphniidae > Daphnia > Daphnia pulicaria. Next base: position 11,921,628 of record NC_060918.1, read on the forward strand.
GGGCAAGCGCATTTTCTAAAATACATTATAATAGGAATTGCGTTAAATTTAGCGCATCGTAGTTTATCACAGGTAAATCACTAGCGCCATACGCGCTTACAAAGCGCTAGATCTAGCGCGAAATATTTGACTTCATTATTATTCGCGCTAAATATTTATTTTAGCTAGTTATTTGCGTTTGTAAATTATGTCATGAATTTAAATGTGCTAAATTTGACGAATTGCGCGCAAGTTAATCTTAAGTTAATTAAAAGCGCAATGCGCGCTTAGATGCAGCTAGATCTAGCGCGAACAATTACAAATTTTTGGCCCAGCGACTCAGGTTTGCAGCTATGAATTTTAGCCAGATGTTTAATGCGCTAAATTTTGTAGATCGCGCGCAAGTAAATTAGAAGTAAGTAATCAGCGCCATGCGCGCATATAAATAGCGGAAAAAATAGGCTATTTAATATAACATATAAATATGTATTTAATTTTTTTTCACGCAGCAAGCTGCGTAAAACAGCGGACGGGCGACGCTTAGCGCTTAGAACACTTATTTATTGGTCACTTTGCCGTTCCATAATATGGTATTCCTTTTTTCAGTTTTTTGTTTTATAAAACAAAAAAGGAATACCTTTAAGTCATCAAAGAATCTCGAAGTTTAATATTAGTTGTATGTCTTCTTTTATCAATTCCCATGTATCAATCATTAATCAATAATTAATAAATGATTCAACAATGAGTGATAGGTAAATGAAAATGTATGGGTTTTATTAACGTTTCCTTTTTCAATAAATATTTAATGGTTGTTTTTTTCGTATTAACTGTGGTTTCATATTTTTTTATTTATTTCGATTAGCTTGATTTATGTTTGATTATTTCATCAACGTTTAATAATTAAATACTTATATATTGGTTGATTTAATCATTTATCAATGCAAATTGATATGTTTAATGATGACATGGAGTTAAAATAAATTAAACGATATATATGTTGTATAAAGGGAAAAACGGCACCCCATACGCAAGTTTCGTATGGGGTGCCGTTGTACCTTTTTACCAACAAAGAAATATTAAACAATAAATTAAACATTATAATAACTTAAATCAATCGTGATCTTATATTCTAACAGAAATCTAACATTCATTACACAATTCTAACATTTATTTAACATTCATTAAACACCAATAACGCTGAGGTAACACTCTTTTAATTCAAATAAAACATACAAAATGAAATGTAAAATTAATCAAACCATCTATCGATTAACATTAGAGAAAACAATCAATCTTTCGGGTAAGCTATTATTTAATAAACCATGTATAGGCAAACCTAACATTAAATCAAACATCATTCGCAATCTAACAGATAAATTAATTGCGATAAATTAATCAATCATGTAATCAAACAGTTTATTTTAATAACAATTTTAAGGAAATGGATATGGTTAACATTTTGAAAATGAATATTTAATTCTATTCCTTGAATCAATCAATTAACAAATGAAGTGTAGAGGCTAAGCTAAAAATTAGAAATAAAGAATCATTAAAATTGTAATGTAATTGAAGTTTGAAAAACAATTAAGGAATCAGCAAAGCGTTTATTTGTTGGGTAATAGACTCATTGGCTTTGTAGAATACTTCTCTGTCAGGCCACTAGAGGCATCCTAAAATAACAGAAGTCCGCAAAAGTACTCATACGCACGTAGTAGCCTAATCATATCATATATACGCAACCGTCCGCATCAAGCAAAATTTGTCCCGCTCATATAATAGGGCGAATTAAAATAGACGTGGAAACTCAGCGAGAGGACTCCAACAAAACAAAAAACAACGAACATGGCAGGATTTGTAGATAGTTCCACAAAATTGTAGGAAAATGCATTCATGCATTTTTGCCGTGCCGATATCGAAAGCTATCACCGGAAATCTGGAGAAATTGTCCCATCACAGTTGCGCATATTGGTTGCATTTATTCGTTTTTATATCACGATTTCTGATACAAAATATATTTGGGAACGTGGATTTAAAATTTTTATTCGTTATCAGAAAATAAAAAAGTTTCATATTAAAACGAATGTTAACCAACACGCGCGAATCCCTGGACACGTTCCACCAGTGCATTTTAAAAAATAAAAAAAATTTGTTTGATGACTGACGCACCTTGTTTGCTACTTTAAAAGTTGTCCCTGATCTCTGCATGAAGCCAGTCAATTTCCCGATTCCTTATTTCTGCATGTATACGATCTGAAATAATTTTTCGTAAAAATGATGGGGGCGAATGGGGATGATGGTAGATCGCCATTCTAGATATAACGAAATGGCATGAAATATAATGAAAATCAAGTACAGAAATTAAATTACAAAATTAGAAGTGCAACAGCATCATTATTGGTGTTTTGTGTTGCGTGATTCTGACCGCTAGATGACAAAGTTTAAAAAAGGGGCGGGGAGAAAAGAATGGAGGCAAAACCATTTGCCATATCCCATATGAGTTGTTAATGCTCCGGGGTTAGTATAGGCTACATTATGTCTGAATTTTTGTTTTATTTTTTAATTTGCCCGATTGAATAATAGATAATAGGTTTGAACAGATTTACGGAGCTATTATTTTACATTTGATTTTAAGGTTAGGTTTGATTACAAGTTAGATTTGATTAATCAAATATTCCAGGTTTGACGCTATGTTACCCTTTGATGTTTGTTTAGATCAGTGTTTTATATAATGTTGTTTGTTTAATTATAGATTGATGTTAAATGATAGGTTTGTTGTTAAAAAGGTACAACGGCACCCCATAGTTTCGACGAGTATCCAATTTTTAATGGCCACCTGGTGAAATTTAAATCAAGGTATAATTTTAGTTTCCTTTTTTCTAATGTTTCCTGTAGTGATGAGTTGCTTATTGGTCCGTGTTTATGACTAAATGATTTTAATCAACAGTAAGCTCTGAAGCAATTTTATCTTGAGATTTGATACCTTACTGTTATACCTTTTCTGATGAAAATTGTTTGTGTGAACTATTCAGGTGGTGTGAAACTTTATTTCCGAGATGTGAAAGGAGGGTATTCTTCAAACGGTAGATTGACATGGCTGCCTTTTGAAGCAAGGGTGCTGTCCTAATAGGTATGTAGGTTTTTTTTCTTATAATGCTAGTTAAAATTATGATGAAAAGTTAACTATAGAGCATTGGGTTCTGAATTTTGGTGATTATTGTTACATCTGATCAACTAAGATGTCTTCTGATTTATTATGTAGCATTACAAGAATTATATTTGCCTTTGCAGTGCTTCGATTGCTGAATATTTTTAGGATGGTTGAATTCTGCAACATACTGGTGGCTTATCTGTGATTGACAGGTGAATATAATTCTATGATGCATTGAAAGGTTCTTTATGTTACTTGTTGAGCTCTTAAAATGGCTATGCAGGCGTCAAAGAGAACCAACATTAAATTCCAGTATATTGATTGAATAACATTTAGATTTTGATGGCTTGAAAAAGTCTGCTTTAGTGAATGTTTTCAAATATTGGGACACTATCATTTGAAATTAGTTAATTCGTGCTGTACTGAATTTCCTGTTTTGTTTCACAACAGCCTTTCTTGATGCTTCCAACCTGAATTCTATGTGATGGTTGATGGCTGCTCTGTGGATTGGACATTGTAAACTAGATCAAGTCATGTTGTTGAATTATTGCATCATTTCATGTGTATTAAGTTTCTGTATTGTCTGTTGAATGTAGACCGGTTAAATCTCCGGTGGCGAGCTGGAGGAATACACTGCTGTCTTGAACTCGTCGTTACTACACAGGATTGCAGAATAATCTTCAGTTTAACGTTTGGAACAATCGCTGCATTTTCTATCAAGTAAGTTTCCGTTATATTGCGCATCACGCACACGAGGTTTAGAAATAGTCGCGTTATTCCAAGTACTGTCGAATGTTCGACCTGAAGGTTGTGTTTGAAAGGTTATCATTATTAAAAGGTTTGGTTTCTCGCGATTCTTCTTCACACGCGATATCTGTGCACGTTCAAACTCTGCATGACAGATTCTTCACAAGAGAAGAAATACAAGTTTCACATATGGATAGCTTAAAACATGCTGGGAGAAGGACTGTCGGATATATGTGGCAGCTATAGCAGCAGCAGCTTGTGACGTCACTAACCGCTTTACACCCAAATGAGCTGCGCCCGGCTTACAACCCACTGGCGTCGACTTGATAAACAAATAACACAGTTTTCGATTTCTCTCTCTCTCTTGTATTTATTTGATCGGGGAAATGTGAATGCCATGCATTAATATTAGCGTTGCAGGCAGCGGCGGTGGACGTACGAGGGAACAAGTATTTTTTTTTTAAACCCGAAGAATCGGTGTAAACGATGTGGTGTGGTCGCGTCGTTTGATGCGATCGTCACGCCCCCCACTCTGACTCTCTTCCACATCTCTCTCTCGGTCGGTGGTCCTGCTGCTCTGCTCTGCTCTGCTCTCTCCTTTGACTTTTGGTTGTTGGCAACCTTGGGACCCGCTGACCGCCATCAGTCTCCAATTGGCCGACGGTTAGACCGGTTTTGTCCAATCCTTTTCTGATTATTCAAAAGCGTCAAATGCCGTGTTAACTCTGGTTTGACGACGATTGTTGTGCCAGTGCCGCAGCCGGAATCAGCCGCCTCTATCGATCAGGTGTTTATTATTGAGTCTCACTTTTATATTTTCAAATCAACTTGTCTGCCAATGTTATTGCATCGTTTTTTTGTTACCCGTTGGCCGACGTTGTGGTTGCTATACAACAACAACACCGTCCCGTGCGCGGTGTGTGTTTGTGTCCCGCGATCCAACAGTTGGGTGTCGAGTGACTGTAACAAATCAGGAAAACCACAGGAACGAGACGGAGACTATTGTCTCTGATATTAGATCCTTTAGAACTTTTGTATTTTTTTTTTGTCCCGATATTGTCCACGCTCGTTCGGCTGGCACTTTTGAGGTTGTCGTTGTTGTGTGTTGGAACGTTTCATGACACTGCAAGCGGGAGCTCTATAGTGTACAGTCAGACAGGAAAGAATCAATAAATTCTATGGCAACGCCAGTCTCTCTCTCTCTCTCTCTCTCTCTATACATATGGATGTATAAGCGACGCACTTTTAGTCGAGGAATTGAAGCCGATCGAGCGTTCCGCCCCAGTTAATATCAAAGTGCGTTTTGTTTCCCATTTATCGAATGACGGGCACCCGAGAATGCGCAGAGTCCCAGTTGCGAAATCATATGCAACATGGTCGATAAGAGATGAACCACTCTCTTTAGTATTTATTAGCGTTGGGCAACGCTGCAGCTGGAATGTTGCCTCAACGACGCAGATACTTGAAGCGGTTGAAACAAAAACAAAAATAAAACAACAGTGGGAAAAACAAATCTCGAGATAGAAAATGGTGACAGTGTCCATTTGCATACTTGTTTGGAGTCGAAACCTTTAGCCAGTTCCTTCTCTCTCTCTCATTGCCCATAAGGATCTCCCTGCGGATAATTTTGTATAGAGGCCTTGTTGATTGATGATTATGTTTCACGCTTTTATTGCTTGTTTTTGTTCAAAGGAAAAACAAATTTTTGTTTGGCTTTAGCGGGTCCATCGACCTCTTTCCTCACCCCCAGCGGCGTTTTGGCGACTGGCTCCCAACTAAAAATACCGGGCTCAGCAATCTGCATGGGGGAAGATGCAAACGTCATATTCCTCCCAAAACAGAAATAGGAAGGACTTTGCGTGAAATGGAAAGCGTCTCCAGTCAACGCAAAACCTCTCACTTGATGACACGAGCGTCTACACTACATTGTAGATATAATAATACTGAACAGCCCACAGCACTAGCGCCTATAGGCCTACCACAAACGACGAAATTGAAACTCGACGAAAAGAAGAAAAATAGAAAAAAAAGCCGGCTTCTTTTTTTAATTTTGTCTATTTTTGAAAATATCTTTATGACATCACTGGATGAACCCATGTTCATTTTCATTTGACGAACGGTTGAGAAGATATAGAGGAGGAGGAGAGTCTAGATATATAGGCCACATCTATATAACGAACTGTTGCTCAATTGGTGTCAATGATGTCGGTGCCCGCAAGAGGGAAGTGGATGCTTGGATGATCATTCCTTTCTCTCTCTCTTCTCTATGCGTTTATTTCTTTCGTTCTTTTTTTTCTTCTCGTGCGTTGTCCTTGATGATTCGTTTCTCTCCCGGAGTTCTTTCACTCTTCTTTCCATTCTTGTTCGCCTTGTGACGACGGCGGCAGGATATCACATATACATCGCTCTTTCTCTCTCTCTCTCTCTCTCTCTCTATGTTCATCGCAAAGGCAGCAGCAGCAGCATCCACAAACTATTTTTATAGCCTTTATAGAGAGACGGGAGCTTTCCGTCGTTCCGCTTACAGTTGACGAATTGTGGGGCCATTAAAAATGCTCGTTGCTGCTGCTTCTCTTATTGTCCCTTCCCATTTCTTTTCTCTTCCTTTGGCTATCCGGCCTCCTCATTAATGGTAAACGCCAACCAACGGGAGAGAGAAACGACTATTACGTAAATAGATGTTTGGTAAGGACAAAAAAAAAATACCCCCCAAAAAGGGAAAGAAAACTTAGGAAATTATTTTGTCATTTAATTCCTGGCCCGGCAGTGTGAATCCTTGATTGAATTAAATCATCATTCGTTTCATTTTTCTTCTTTTAACTGCCTGATGATTTCCAAGTCGTTAAAAAAACCTTTTATTTAATGCGAGTATTACAATTAGACGCAGTGATGTATTTTGCGCAGTGTATTTTATGCGCGCTTTGAATGTCTTATATCATAGCCCACCCCTTTAGATTTACAATATCATCGGCTGCTCTCTCTCTCTCTCTCTCTCCATCCCTTATGGTCCCGAATCGTTGAATAATGGATTTTGACAAGCGAGAGAGAGAGAGAGACAGGTTCGTGATGGGTCTTTGTTGGTGGGGGAATCTTACCTTTTTTTTATTATTATTATTTCTTTCTTTATTCAATCTTATCTTTTATATCCTGACGCGCGTTTTCTTTTTAAAAAAAATTGCTTTCAATAGAAAGAACTTTACCTTGCGCTTCCAACCCATGTCGAAAGTACACAAACAAGAACCACAACAACTGAATAATGGGGTAGCCAATCACGGGCATTGTCGGAAATACCGTGTATGTTTTTCTTTTTCATTCGCGTGACAGTGACTTTGTGGTTACTGAAAGGCAAGGCGTGTTGTCGGAAATAAATATCCGGTTTCCCGGTGAGAAAAGGTCGCCAAAATAGGTCCGATGTGTCTTTTATCGGATGGCGAAAAATCAATTCACAAATAACAGTGTCTGTCATGTGTGAAAGAATTTCCTACGACGCAACAAAACGGTGAAATTGATTTCTCTTTTTTATCATTATTTGGAATTTTTGCAGGTCAGCCTCGTCGAAAGGTAGACGAGGTGAACAACGATCGCGATCCTCATCACCGGAGACGGGCGTCGGCTCCGGCACCAAAGGATCCAGCGCGACCAAAGGTCGTCCATTCGCCAAACCGATTTCGCGAGCACTCAACATGAGCGTGACGCAAAAAGTTGTCGGCTGCCTCAGGAGCAACGTCCTGACAATCCTCAACATCGCCGGCGTCTTCTCAGGCGTCGTCCTCGCCCTGGCACTCAGGTCGTCGCGCGAGGAGAAATGGACACAACGAGAAATTGTTTATGTTGGTTTTGTAGGTAAGTCTCATGACTTGGAGCCTGTAATCACGGGGTGGAGATTCGTGTATTGAGCTCGGACATTTTCCAATCCAGTCTCATGTCTCTAGATGGCGCAAGGGTGAGCAAAATGAGAGCGAATGATCGGCTTACTCAGCCAGCATCAATTGGCTCTGGCAACCCGCTCTCATCAACGCCAACGAACCCGATGAAACCCAAAGCCTCTTATGTTTGTCTAGTGTCCTACACACACATAAACTGCTTGTGCTTGTGTAGACAGACTGTGTGTGAGCGAAGCATTTTTTTTTTTTTTTTGGTCAGGAAAAAAAAAGAGTTGATGGGTCACGCTTGACGTTCAAATAAGAGCCGTCTGCGTTCGCTAAAGCTGACAATTTCGCCAATTCTGAAACTCTTTCGAGCCTCCTCTTTCATAGGATGCATGTGTCGCTTCAGCGGAGATTCTCAGACTATAAGATTAAATGGCGACATTTCCATTTCAAAATTTGATTACAATTTTGAATTGATGCAACCGGATGCAACTCTGTTTTTTTGTTTTATGTTTGATTAGGTGATTTGTTTTTACGAATTCTTAAGTGTCTCATTCTGCCATTGATCGTCTCATCAATGACTTCAGCCATCGGCTCTCTGGACCTTTCCGTGTCGGGACGGATCGGTACGCGAGCCATCGTCTACTATATGACCACCACCGTCAGCGCTGTCATTCTGGGTATCATCCTCGTCCTGACTATCCATCCAGGCGAAGGATCCGATGAGGGAATCGTTCGCGGCGGTTCCGTCCGTCACGTCACCACGGCCGACATGCTCATGGATCTCATCAGGTAGATAAAACCGGCGTCGTTGGTATCGCTCACAGTATAACAATTCAAACTTGATTTCTTCCACATTTGGAGCGAGTGATGGATTTGCATTCAATAGTATTCCGTCATTCCTATTGTCCCCTTGGAAAATTTTTTGAAATATCCCCAGACACAAACAAGTCTTTTAAGAAAAAAAATGTATTTACTTTTTCTGAAGGAAACAATTGATTGAATTCGTTGATTTCTCATTCGTTTGTTTCTTTTTTGTTTCTTCTTTCCCTAGAAACCTGTTCCCACCGAATTTGGTCCAGGCTTGCATCGCTCAGGTTAGTAAAAACAAATAATTTTTGATTCGATTTAAATTCGTAACGGACCTGGAGGCTGCGCCAGCAATGAAATGGTACAAATAACGTTTATTACTATCACACTTTCATTGTTTGTTTTTTTTTTTTTGGGGGGGGGGGGAGGGGGGTATTCGAGGGGTATTCGAGGGGTATTCGAACTAGTAGCGTTTTGATTTTTGCTTTTATAGTAGCGGAGGATATTCTATTAGTAGCATATCTGTTCTAGAATAGGGGTTCTAATATCCCCCGAATTCCATGCCTATTTAGTGGATTCAAGATAATTTTGACCGGAAACAAATTGCAACACGAATTTTTTTTATGAGCTTTGTTATTACTCTAATTTTATATTTGTTTTTAAAACCCTCCTCAGAAATAATAATTTTTACTATAAAAAAAAATAGAAAAAAAAATATAAAAAATTAGAAAATGTATTAGAATTGTGATAAGAAATAAAAATAATTTTCTTTTGACAGCTAATTAATGTTCCCCGTCGTTTTATTGATCAGATTTCCAATTTTAAATGTTCTAGCTTTAACGATGTTTTAGTAATTAAATACGGTGCGTAGCACTATGACGGAATCGCAGTAGTAAAAAGGCGCTTAAGTATCGTACTATAGTAATTTGTATCACTAGTAAAATTGAAAATGGCTACAGTGCATCACTAGTAAAACGTATCTCAAATAATACCGTTCGCCTAGAAAATCAAAATTTTCTAAATAATTTATTTATTTCATACCAACAAATGGTCAATAGTAAATTGTTTCATAATTCTTTTTCAAAATTTCGTGTGAAAAGGGAAAGTGATGCAGTAGTATTTTGTAGTATAACGACAACGTCTCGTTAGTAACAGGCATCAACAGTAACACCCCCTATGATCCAGTATGATATTCACGGCTTCGCCGTGATGATCCCGAATGTAAATTTCACGGCTTCGCCGTGGATAATAATAAAATTATGTTCACGGCTTCGCCGTGATTGATAATAACTTTAAGTTCACGGCTTCGCCGTGGATGATAATAATATGATGTTCACGGCTTCGCCGTGATTGTGATTCGGGAATTACCAATTTTATAACCTAACCTAACCTAACCAAACCTAACCTAACCTAACCTAACCTAACCTGATGTTACTTGTGAACAGAAATACTAGTGAGACAATTTATCAATGCAACGAAGTTCTTATGATACAAGAACCACAAGAACTTCGTTCTTATGAGACATTTTACTTAAAGAACTAGTTATTAATGGGTACTGTTTCGAGTTACTAAACAATGAAATTATTAGTGATATATTTTACTAATGAAACACTTTACTTTCAACACTATATATTTATGAGCAAAAAAAAAAAAGCTGTTATTTATGGCCACCTTTACTAGTGCGATTCCGTCACTGTGAGATGCACCCATTAAATATACTGGACTATGCCTCAAATTTTATGAAATCACCAAAAGGTGTTTACAAGGGACCTTATGGCGGATAGTTCCTCCGTAAACTCGTTATATCTAGTCATGTAGTGGTCCTAAAATTTTGATCTTTTGTAAAAAATTAGTTAAGATATCAGTTTTCCTAAATTTAAAAGTCATTTCTAAAAATATTTAATAGCTCTTAAGTTATTCATTGTTAAAGTTTTCAGAAAACAATTTTTTTCCGCTCTGGTTCATAAAAATGCCGCCGCATACAGATGGCGTTTTTACGAAACGTGAAACGAAACGAAACGTCACCTGACTGGTAGGGGATCTAATAGACTTGTAGTGTTTCTAATCTTATTTATTCATGCGCTGTCCGCTGTGAAATATCGTTATCGCGTTTGTCAACTTTTTCCAGTAATAATATTACACATCCCAATAGGGTCTTATATGGGCTATTCTTTTATCTGTATTGTTAATTTTCTTTTTCTTTTATTTCTTTCTCTCGTTGAAACATGTTTTCAGTATAAGACTGTGTTGACACCACCTGCCGACTATTTGGAGTCTCTAGCCAATATGACCAACTCCAATGGAACCGACGCCGGTAACATGACCGCCGGAAAGCCAAGTATGAAAGAGGAAATGAGAAAAAAAAATGAATTCGTTGCGTCGTCCAGCTCTGTGATTTATGTTTGCGTTTTGCTTCCCATCTTCCTTTTGCATAAATAATAATAATAACCAGAGAAAATCTACGACTGGAAGATGTCATCCGACTACGTGGACGCCACCAATATCCTCGGACTCATCGTCTTTTCCACCGTGTTGGGCATCACGCTCGGCCGGATGGGAGCCAAGGGCAAGCCGCTCCTCAACTTCTTCGTCTCGATGAGCGAAGCCGTCATGATGATCACCGGCTGGGTCGTTTGGTAATAGGATCTACCCGCCACTTTTTCTTTTTTAACACCAACCAAAAAAACATTTTAATTCACTAACGTAACTTACTTTTTACGGTATTATTAGGTTGTCACCGGTAGGTGTCATGTTTTTGGTGGCCTCCAAGATGTTGGAAATGGAGAGCTGGGAAGTCATGTTGGGACAACTTGGCATGTACTTTTTCACGGTGATGATTGGCCTCTTCATCCACGGTTTCGTCGTTCTCCAGCTAATCTACTTCATTGTGACGCGGAAATTGCCGTTCCGCTACGTCGGAAACCTCTCCGAAGCTCTGGCCACTGCTTTCGCCACTTCATCGAGGTCAGTTTATAATTCTTGGAATAAATCAGTTGAGAGTGAAAGAGAGAGAGGGAGAGAAAAGACTTTCTATTGGAATGGCGAAGATGACGGGGCAATGTGTTTCATATCTCTTTGACAGCTCGGCCACTCTACCCGTGGCGCTGAAATGCTTGGAGGAGAAAAACCAAGTGGATCCACGAGTGACCCGCTTCGTCATGCCAATTGGCGCCACCATTAACATGGACGGAACGGCCTTGTACGAAGCCGTCGCCGCCATCTTCATCTCGCAAGTGCGTGGTATTCATCTGACCATGGGCAACGTTGTGGCTGTCAGCATCACCGCCACAGCTGCTAGCATCGGCGCCCCTGGAATTCCTCAGGCCGGAATCGTCGCCATGGTGATGGTTCTCGCTACTCTTGGCCTGCCAGCCGAAGACGTCTCCCTCATCGTGGCTGTCGATTGGTTTTTGTAAGTCTGACTGGCAGCTTTCTTTGTTCGTATTTGTCTTATCTCTATTTCATCCGCTTTCTTATCGGCTAACCGCAACAGGGATCGCTTCCGGACGTTTACCAATGTGCTAGGAGATTCGTTGGGAGCCGGTATTGTGCACCATTTGAGCCGTCATGAGCTGGAAGAGATGCCGATCGAACCTGCCACTGGTCGAAGAGAGTCTGATATTGAACTGGACGGCCCGCTAGCTGGTGTCGATCTAGAGAAGGGCGAGTCGAGCTACGGTGGCCCAAGCTCAGGAATCCCAATGTTACCTCCGCCGCCGTGGAAGTCGAATGGCAGTCGACATCCATGTTAGTCTCGGCCCTGCCCTCGGAGGCTTTGATCTAAACACCGCGCGCGCTGGCGACACGGCCGTTCTAGAGATGATGACGAGCTATCAATCGCCATTTCGCTTATTTCTTACGATTTCTTATGTTTAGACATACATATTTTTTTTTTTTTGTTATTTCATTTTTAAATTTTATTCGTTTTTTTTTTTTTTTTTTTTTTTTTTTCAACGACGTTATTCTAGAAATTGATTTGTAATGAAACACTCCGGTGAATTTCATTCTCTGTATCCTTTTCCTAAATCATGCTTTTGGGCGCTTTTGGGTTTGGAACTTTTTGATACGTAGAATTTAAGACCAACGTTGTACTGGTATCTATTGAAACAAAACTAAACTAAAAAAAGGAAAAAAAGAGACAAAAACATTTTGTGCAAAGGTAGGCATTTGAAAAAAAAGTCCCTTCTTTTTTAAATGTACATCCAAAAACATATAATGACCCTTTTGCCCATGTGTTGCCTGCGTTTCTAAACGACTCTGTGAAGAGCGAAATTCCTTCTTCCTACATTAATACTATAACCTTAAATTTTTTCGTTCCGTTATATTTTATTCAATCATTACATTGAATAACACATCGTAGACAGGTGTTTGATATTAATTACAAATTTTAAGAGATTAAAGTAGCTACAATTTTCTAAGAAATGTTGATTAAAGAAGAGAGTAAAACGAAAATATCTCCAACAGCTAAGAGATGAGCAAACTTTTATTATTATTTTTTTTATCTGGAATTATTACAGTTATTATGTATCCGGGAATTTATTCGGACTGTCTATGTCTACTGTTTTTATACATACCGTGTATACACACATCCTAACGCGGGAATAAGTTAGTTTGGTAAGAAACAACACTTTTGTTTTTTGTTTGTTTTTATTTATTTTTTCAACAATTAACAATCGAAATAATTTCGTCAAAATTCTCTAATTCTTTACCATTGTTTTATGCATGTGCACATAATAACAAAATGAATTTACAAGGATAAAAGCTAAAAAAATCTCGGTGTCCGCTTCGTGTAAAAAAAAAGATGAAAAATCTTTTTAAACATGTTTTGAATTGGTTTCAAAAGACCAAAATAATGCCGTTGCCAAGTGTTCATATTTCTCCTTGACAATTAAATTGATTTTCTAGTTATAATCATTAGGTTACTAAACTAAGCTTACTAAAAATTAAAACGAAAAGAATTCTATGAGTATATATTTTTTTTTACATTAAAATGTAATTGAAAAATGTTTATTTTTGCGTTGATGATGCTTGATCAACCAGGCAACATCTTTCCAGGCGGACGCGACGCGTTGGCGTTGCAGACGAGTTTATAATTGGAACTGCATGTGAAAGTTTCAGCATTCGACAACTAACTCTCTGCTCTGCTAGTTTTGTTAGAATCCACCAGCTTTGTTGAGGTAAGGTATTTCCATCATTTATAATTTATTTAAATAAGATTATTTAAACGTGTAGGTGGTTAATTTTTACTTCTAGTTTCTTTCATTGATGCTTATTTGATTCTCTCAGAATGCAGTGTCTCAACTCGCAAGTTTCGACGAGTATCATATTGTCAAAGGCCACGTGGTGAAATTTTAAATCAAGGTATAATTTTCGTTTCTCTTTTTCGAATGTATCCTGTAGTGATGAGTTGCTTATTGGTCTGTGTTTATGACTAAATGATTTTAATCAACAGTAATCTCTGAAGCAATTTTATCTTGAGACTTGGTACCTTACTGTTCTACCTTTTCTGATGGAAATTTTTTGTGTGAACTTATTCAGGCGGGATGAAACTTTATTTCCGAGAAATGAAAGGATGGTAAATCCTTCATACGGCAGATTGACATGACTGCCTTTGAAGTAAGGGTGTTGTCCTAAAAGGTATGTAGTGTTTTTCTTATAATGCTAGTTAAAATTATGATGAAAAATTAACTATAGAGCATTGGGTTCTGAATATTGGTGATTATTGTTAAGTCTGATAAACTTAGATGTCTTTTTGTAAAACTTTAATTTGTTATGTAGAATTAAAAAAGTTAATTTTCCCTGTGCAGTGCTTTGCGGAATGTATATTGAGTATTGCTGTGGAGCTTCAAACCAAATATGGTGTGATTGACAATTAAGAAGTGGTGTTCAAGTCTTGTTGAATTCTGGAACATATTGTGGCTCATCCATGATTGACAGGTGAATATAATCCCGTGATGCATTTAAAGGTTCTTTATGTTACTTGTTGAGCTCTTAAAATGGCTATGCAGGCGTCAAAGAGAACCGACATTAAATTCCAGTATATTGATTGAATAACATTTAGATTTTGGAGGCTTGAAAAAGTCTACTTTGCTGAATGTTTTCAAATATTGGGACATTTTCATGTAAAAATAGTTAATTACTGCTGTACTGATTTCCTGTTTTATTTGTAACAGCTTTTCTTGATGCTTCCAACCAGAATTCAATGTGATGGTTGCTGGCTGCTCTGTGGATTGGACATTGCAAACTGGATTAAGTCATGTTCTCGATTTATTGCATCATTTCAAGTGTATTAAGTTTCTGTATTGTCTGTTGAATGTAGACCGGTTAAATCTCCGGTGGCGAGCTGGAGGAATACACTGCAGGTCTTGAACTATTCTTGAACTCGTCGTTACTACCCAGGATTTCAGAATAATCTTCAGTTTAACCGATTGAAACAATCGCTGGGTTTTCTATCAAGTAAGTTTCTGTTTTATTGCGCACCACGCACACAAGGTTTAGAAATAGTCGTGTTATTCCAAGTGTTGGCGAATGTTCAACCTGAAGGTTGTGTTTGAAAGGTTTGGTTTCTCGCGATTCTTCTTCTCACGTGACTGTGCACGTTCAAACTTTGCATGACAGATTCTCCACAAGAGAAGAAATACAAAGGTTCACAAATGGCTAGGTTAAAACATGCTGGCAGAAGGACTGTTGGCCGAGTCAACCACCCTCAAGTGCCTTGGTCGTTAAGGGCAACTTTATGGCGATTAAACCAACTAGCTCAATTGATTACAATTGCCTTAAACAAAATTGGATCTCGTGGTCGTGGCACGGGCAAGACAACAAAATAGAAAATTTATGTCCAATGTGAATATTTTCAGTTAAATTTTAAAGGTTTATAAATATTCTTCAATGAATTTAACCTTATTTTCTGTTTTCTAATTCTTAACAGTCTTGTTTCGATATCCATTTATAGCTTTTTAGTAGAAATCCATTTTGTGTTTTGTTATTTTACTTGCGTACCAACAATGTCTCTAGGGTTACTTTTGTTGGCTCAGGGACTTCGGTAATGATAGAGGGAATAGACTGGTACCAGAATTTTGATCCATTAGAACGCAGTCGGGTTTACGTGTATTATTAATACGGCAACTTATTAGAGTACAGCACGGACGAATAATTCTTTTACTGAAGATAGAATATCAATCATGCAAATGAAAAATACGATTATGGCAGTTATGACTGTATTTCATGCATTTAAATCAGTCATTATATTTGTTTTTGAATACTTTGTTTGTGTTTCATCGATGGTTTGAGTACTTTGAGTAGCGAATCGTTTCACTGTCATAGGAAAACGGCCGTTTGAACAACACCAAGAGTGACGACGTCGCCCAATCGCAGAAACTTTTTCGTCTCCTAAATTTCAAGTAAATTTGAAAATAAATTGCCAAGTAATTTATAGTTATGTAAACTACCGCTATCATTAGAAAAAATCCTTGTTTTCGACATATTATTCGCGTTAGTCATGGTGTCCGTTAAATCTGCAGCTGGCGGCTGACGCTCTTCTTGTCTACTTGAACGCGGTGTGGAACGAGTTCTTCGACGTTGAATTGAGTATTGGGAAGATGTAAAAATCGGAATAGGAATCTCGTGACTTGCGGAGCTTTCTGTTCCTCCCTCTGAGCCACTTATTAGAATTGCGGTAGGAGCGGGGCTAGCGTTGTTGGGCAATGAAGTACTTTTACTGGTCGAGTCGTAGCCAATTGCAGCGTTGCTCAAACTTGAGGAGAAATGGTTAACTTCACCCAGATTAACAGTTTCACCAGCTTCCACCTCTACTTCTACTCGTTTTTGTCGACATCGGGAACACGAGCGACTTGCCGACCTTGTCGATGGTTGCTGTAGAGTATGAGAAACGTTAATTTTCTGTTGAATGAAGCGAATGTAATTGTAAGTTACTTGTGCTCGAAAGTGTACCAAGGCCGAGCGGAGCGATGAGGTGCCAATAAACTCTTTCTGACTCAGACTGCGTTTGATGGAACCCCAATTTGTCTTCCAGCAAGTGCACCCTCTACGAAAACATAACTGTAGCGACAAATGGCGCGTGACGAATAGGAAGACATTGTGTGATAAATCACCAAACATTGTAAGGCTATCACCTTTTTGCAGAGAATGTAGACCCAAGGGTCTATTATCTGGTTAATGGAAGCCAGTCGGATGGCCAGCAAGTCTCCAGCATGGTCAGATGCCGTTTTGTGCTCGTAGAATTGGTTTTTTAATATCTGAAACTAGACCGAAACAATTGATTGCTAGGATACTCGTGATATACTAGGTTTGCGTGCTTAGTTTCATTACTTGTAGAGGTGCCCAGCACAAAGTAAAGACAATAGTGATGGCAAGGAGGACGAACATCATTTGCACTTCTAGTTCCTCCTGCTGTGGACTGCGGTGGGTCCGACGGAAACGATCCGCCCGATCCGCCGAGCTTCGTTGACAGCGCAGTGCCACCAAAGTGCCTGAACGAAAATTGAAAGAACCACAATTGATTCGTATCTTTTCGTCGTGTCATATATTTTTTTTTTATTCATTCTTGTTGAAATTGAAAGGACGTGCCTTTATCGAATGTTTGCTTTCATAGACCGGGCATATTTTTATTGGTACAGTGGACTGAAGGATTAAAAAATCGATAGCGCTGAAGGCGTCGCTTTGAAATATTTAATGTTTCAATCGATACCAAAGGGTTTTCATTCCATTTAAGTAGAGTAACCCCAAACAGGCACTTTTTAGAAAATCAATGGCGTTGAAACACATCCAAGTGACGTACGATATTGAAATAACTATAAAAGAATGTCCTTTATAACATAATCGATGGGGTGTTGGTGGAAGAAAGCCTTTTTGTGTGAGAATAGTGACGTGTGAGTGATGAGAATACCCTCATAAATTATTTACTTACATTGCACTCCAATGTTGCATATGATCATAACACCAATAAGAAGTAAGTTGAGGACAGCGAATGTAGTCGAATAAGCTGCATCGATTGCGTTTTCCGGATGAAGGTTGAGGAAGCACCAAGTTCCCGGATATTGAATAGCGTACTGGCCAAACCCAAAGATAGGAAGGGCTGAGAAAATGATGGCCACAAGCCACAGGCTCAGTAATGCCATTCTGGTCAGAATACAGAAAATTGCAGAACGTTTTTTTAACTTAAAAATAAGGGCTCTGATTACAAACCTAGCTCTTTGAGGACTGAAATGAAGCATGTAGAAGTATCCGTGTCGTATTCCAAAATACCGTTCTAACGCCATAGCACAAGCAATCTTTTCACAAAGAATTGGATATGAATCGGTATACTTGATGCGAATTATTATAGTAAAACTTTACCATGGGAGTTAAGATTCCGAAAGTCACCATGGTGAATGCGTGGTAGTTGCACATCATCGGCTGAGGAAATCGCCATTTGACAGCGCATGTTTTGAAGTAAAAGTTTTCATCAATCAATGATTGATGAATTTAATGGCGTCATCCCTCATAACTTTACGACTCGTCGTCAAACGCGGTGGCGTTCTATTTCTAAAAAACAGCGCATCTGTTTCCTTTCTTTTGCTCAACTTTTAGTACTATGGCTTTTACGAACGTCAATACCCGCGTCTGTATTTTTCATCACAAATATCGAAAAAGGGAACGGGATGCTACTATACGCCCACAAAAGTGTATAGTGTGGGTGTTACCCAAAAGCCTAGTTTAAATTCTGTTTGATCGCGGTGGCTTACGGAAGGCCGGCCATGCCGACCATATTTCGCCATAAATTAAACATTTTTATAAATCTTGAGGCCAACCGGCTAACCCTCCTTTATTTTGCACGCGAGTCTCGAAGGCAGCGAGATAGATTTCCATCGGAATGATTCCATTGGAATATAAATTGACTCAATGTTTAGATTTAGCCTATAAGAGGCTTTGGCCATCAAGATTGCATACCATAGTGCCTCAGTTGGTACCTCTGTACCGGAATGACGCAATGTGAGATATGTTCCTAATGTAACAATAATAATATTTAAAAAAAAAAGATTAGTTGAATCTCTTACTCCGCCAAAGTAGTAGCCGTGAAAATAAACAAGCAGAACGGGAAAGGTCGTAAGGAATATCCCGACAAGATCAGCGAAAGCCAATCCAGCGATAAAGACGAAGAACACTGTCCTATGTCTTTCCAGCTTCATTTGGTGTACAGTAACCAGGGCTATTGCATTACCTATACATAAAAAAAAGTCCAATTACTTTTTAGATTAATTATCTTATGACACCATGAAAATGAGAAGCTCGTGTGTTATGGTCTCTCGAGATTTTTCTCATTTCCTTTGTCCTAACCATTCGTTAGTTAACTGCTATTTGCGGAAGGTGAATAAATACAAGCCAACTAGGGCTTGAGAAATATATTTTTCCCAGTAAAAATAGTGGATTGACTTTCTTAAGGCAATACGATCGTTAGCTTTGACTAAAGAAACTATTCAAACAAGGGTTTGAGTTACAGATCGATAGAGAAGAGAAAAGTACATTCATGGCAGGATTGGTACCAATCTAGATTCAAGTGCTCTATAGCGATCAATCACAGACTCACCTAGAATACCAAATAGAGACGAGGTTATGGGAGATGCGATGTTGGCTCCTGGAGAAGTAACCGATGTGCAATTGTTGAACTCACATCCCACCTCTAATTTGGTATGCATCTAATAGATTTCAGGAAGATTAATTTCTCAGTCATTAATAAGCAACAGAAATGACTAACTACGATCATTTTTTAATAGTCTTGTTAGTATTTATTTTAATTTTTTAAAAGGGAAAAACAGTTTTTAGTACGGTGGCACATGCGGAATGATTCAATGTTTTGGTCTTTCTTCCTTTTGCAGAAATAGAACATGAAACAGCACTCGCGGGGGTGTAAAGGCAACCAGTCGAAACTATGCTATTCACTTGGGGATTGAGAATCGAACACATCTTATACGTTCAATTGGAGAAAATAAATAGATCCGGTTTGATCAGAAACTTTTACTAGATCCCAGGAGACGCGCAGGTGTGTATCGATTGACATTTTTCCCACCGATTGGATTGCACTTTGTTAATTGACGTAAAGCGTCCAAGTAGCCAATTTTTCGTCTTTACACTTGACAGGTTGCGCAATGACAGTTACTCTATCATCAGCAATATCGAAGATACCGTACCGCCATTCGCTAATTAGTAGTACTAACAAATTCTTTAAAAAATGAAATAAAAGGCATTTTCTCGAAGGGGATGTGTAATTTTTTAGAGAACTGAAACACTTTTATGATACAGTGCGTAACATGATTACGCACTTGATCTACTGCATTATGCAAAAGACTTCAAAACACAACAAAAATCGTATTATCAAATGGAAACCTAGAAGTTCATGCACTCTACGACATACGGAACGGTAAAAAAGGAGCTTAATTTACGTTCCTTACTATGAGAATGCTATGTTTTACCTTTTAAATTCAATGTGGGAAAAGATCTAAAATACTAGGGTTCACCTGTTGCCAATTGAGTGTATTGCTGAACACTGAGTCGACAGCGAGCAAAAGTGGTGGTTTTTATCCACTCGGAAGCAAAGGCATAAAATGTGGCAGATGCGCAGACAGGCTCTCCACTATTTGTCCTATCGAGACGCTAGAAACTACTACCATCCTAGGAACATCAGTTTCAAAACAAATAAGCACAAGACGTAAACAAGAAGAAATAAAGTAAACGTAAGAATCCGAATGGTCAGAGCTCGACCATATATTTCCGACTTTTTCACGTTTCTCTAATCTGTTCATAGAAACTAAATACGCCGTGTTGTTATTAAAGTTTTTGGTAGACAATCAATGACCAAACAATAACACGTTACTAACTAACTGTTAATGAGAAAAAAAAACGGAATTCTGTATTAAACGCACTTCAAAATTTGAAATATTTTATACAGAAAACTTTACATGTTGGGAAAATATTGTTGAAAGTATCCAGGTTCTCACAGAATTCAGTCAAGGAAATGGGAAGGAGACAAGGAAGAATTCAAAAAGCTTTAAACAATGCTTCTAAATTATTTACAAAAAGCATTCTTGAGGCTTCTACAAATAGTCCAATTCTTCCGGAATTCCAAATGCTTTGTTTAATTGGTTATCTTCCATGTAAAACTTTGATTTGCACCAGGATTTGACGGCGAAAATATTATCGGTCCAACGGTTCACAGCCTCCAAAGAAACCTGTGAAAGCAATTGATATAATACTATGGAAAAAAAAACTGCTAACACAAGAAAGACTCACCTGAGATTCTGCTTTTAGTTTTTCAAGTTCATCTGGATCAAGTTCTTGGTATTCTTTCAGACTTCTTTTCAATTCAGTGTTTTGTACTTGTGCTTCCTTTAACTTTTGCAATAATTCGTCTTTTGTATCATCATCCTGTTGTCCAACCTAAATTACGACAGTCAGTTTAGTGCACAAAAACAACAAGATAGAAAATTATCTAATGACGCCTCAACTTACTCTTTTTTCTGCCAACTTTGCTTCAACATCAACTCTCAACTTCTTCAGTTGTTGACTAGAATTTTCCAGTTGCACTAGTTTTTGTTTTTTTGCATTGATTGCCTTACTAGGAAAGGCCCAAAAATAAATTGATGTGCCAATTTTGTCTGTATCAACCATTCCATCATCCACCAAACTTTGAATCACATCTTTTACTGTTCCTTGTACAATTCCTTTTTCTTTTGGGGCAATTTTTTCTAATTCTTTAAGCTGGAAGAAGTCTTTCTTTTCATAAAAAATTTCCATCATGCCTTTACGTTTCTCCTCCAGGCTAAGTCCACGTTTTTTGGATGTCATTTTAATGTCAATATTTTAACTGTTTGACTTAATAGCTTCTTTTCCTCAAATTTATATTGTAATAAGACGACACGTTTTCTTGACGTTTAACTACTTTAACCAAGTGAATTTTAACTGAGAAATTCAAAAAATCTTGTGACGTTGCCAGTTGAGCCACCTTGAGAGGCATTCACAGATAATGCAATTTTTTAAGTTTGATACTTCGTATGGATTTTTTATATTTTTTCGATTAATTTTATTAGCAACTTGGGATTTTATTATTGAGACTGTGAATGACTGCAAATATTTTTAATGAAAATTTTGATCTGTCGATGTCGTCGGAGACCATGGTTTTTTTTTCGGTTTCGAGTTCTGTCTGCTGTAAATTTCCGAAATCACATCGATCAAAACGTGAGCCCCCTTGAAATTTGACTGGAACAAAAATGACCAGGTAAATAAACCGAATGTTTTTGGGGAAGTCATTTTTAAAGCATTCCATACACACAGTGTTTTTAAAATCAAACTCTATTATAGCTTACCTTAAAGTCTTTACTAGCTGTATGTGTGACTGCCACTGAATGTCCCGTTTTGCATGCCGATGACAATTACAAAGGATTATTTTATTTCAGGGCAACAATAGAACTGGGGGATGTCACACCTCACAACCTACAACAACTAAAACGATTGAATCAAGTGGTATTTCCAGTTTCCTACAACGACAAGTTCTATAAAGATATTCTAGAAGCAGGAGAACTGGCAAAGCTAGGTACCACATACTTGATTTTCCTTTTATTTCTCCTTACATTTATCACATTTTATTGTGCAGCATACTATAATGACATTGTGGTGGGAGCTGTATGCTGTAGGATCGATATTTTAGATGGATCAAGAAGATTGTACATCATGACCCTGGGATGCCTAGCTCCATACAGGAAAAGGGGTATTGGTGCCAAAATGTTGGAACATGTCCTAAACTACGTGGAAAAGGATGGGGATTTTCATAGCATTTTTCTGTAATTATATTTTATTATTGAGAAAAAAAATATGTTTTTAAGACTTTTACTTTTCAAAACAGCCATGTTCAAGTTAACAACCAAAGTGCAATTGACTTCTACAAGAAATTTGGCTTTGAAATTGTTGAAACAAAAGAACAATACTACAAGAGAATTGAGCCAGCTGATGCACATGTGCTGATGAAACTTTTAAGGCCACAAAGAAGTCTTAGTGAACCAGAAAAATGAATTATGATAGGTTAAGCTAAGGTAACTGATAATACAGAAATGATCATGTCACTTTACTAATAATTGTATTGAACTGAAATTACTACCATTCAATCTTACACATTTTACAGCTTAGCTCCCATAATTTGTTAATGATTGTGGAATTTGAGCTAGCCTTAAGTTGACTTTGATAAACCTTGCAGTCACGATAAAAAAGTCCAGTTTCATTTTCCGTTTCCTCTGATACTGCACAGTGGATCAGAGTTTGAACACCCTAGTAACAATTCAATTTTAGGTATGTTTAACAATATTCTGTCGGCATGAAGTACTTACAATTCGAGCAGGCTTCATAAACCAAAATGCAATCGGTATAATGGCTATCCATGAATAAAATGGTACTGATGAATAGCGGAAAAGCTGTTTGGATTGCAAATTTTCATTATTAGACGTTTAGACGGTGTACGCAAATTTAAGCAATTATTTTGCATGTAACAAATAATAAACTCAGAACTTGCCTTAGTATAATTCCACCCTGGGCAAACCGTATAAACATTTACTCCGTGATTCTATAATATGCAACAAAGTTAAATTTTGTTTAATTCTTATTAGTGTATGAACCAGAAAGAATTACTGACTTGGAGTTTTTCGGCTAGCTTTGTTCCAAATAATACATTTGCCAATTTTGAACTGCAATAGGCAGCATTAGGACCTCTCTTTCCTTCTTCAAAGTCCTTTGTACCTTCAAATGCTTCCCAATCCATTGATCCTTGCTCATGTAATTTTGATGAAACAATCACAATTCTGGGTAATTTTTATAAACATTTAGTATAATGTAATACCTTCACTTTTATTTTAAGTAAGAATACCTGCTTGGGGCTGAAGCTATTAACCTGTCTACCAACAGATTTGTTAGTAAGAAATGGCCAAGATGATTTACTCCAAAATTAATTTCAAAGCCTTCAGTTGTTTTTATCCCCATTTTAGTTGGGATAGACACTCCAGCATTATTGATGAGTATATTTATATGATCATATCGTTCAAGTAGAATAGCTGCACACTTCTTTACAGATTCCAGTGAACTGAGATCCAACTCAACAACATCCTGAATATTTCAAAACTAAACAGTTAGAAAATGAACATATCCTGTTCACATCACAACTCAACCAATTGAGCTCCAAGGTATTGTTGTTTGATTTCAGCAACCACTTCCCTGGCTTCAATAAGATTACGGCAGGCTAAAACAACAGTTGCTCCTCTGTTTACCAAATCTTCAGCTAGAACTTTCCCTAATCCAGATGTGGCTCCTGTTATAATGGCCACTTGCCCATCAAGCCTTTTGTTTGTTTTACATGATTCCCACTGATTTTCCCTCCACCTAAAATGAATACTTTTTAATAGAGAAGTGAATTTTAAATAAAATCTTTACCGTCGTAGTGCAAATAAACCTCCGAGAGTTGCTCCGAATCCTAGACTGGTAGTTATGATTCCCATTATAAATATAGGTCACACGAAATGCGTTTGTTTCGTAATTGGTGCAAATGTTACAATTAGTCAAAATTTCTCAAGCTAAATATCACAGAAATGAATTCGAAAACAGGTTTGAAAAGCGATGTGAAGCTTTCTCCGTCGGGAAATTCCTTAAAAGCATCTCCAGAGTACAATTCTTGAAGAGCTACTTATTTTAGAACATTCTGTCAAATGTCAATTCACGTTGTCTGCTTAAACCCTCAGGGTCTATTGAAGTTGACGTCACGTTGGACGTCAGTCTATAACTTATTGAATAAATTAACTAACTTTTTCAACGTAAAAAGGTAGGCCTATCACAGTTTCAAAAGACATAATTAATTGTTTTTTTCCAATAAAATTAAAATCGTTCGTTTTCAGCAGTTTATGAAAATGCAAACGAGGAGGCAGCACCGAACAGCTGGTCTCTTCTCTTGACACAAACTCATAACAAACCTGTCTGCTAACCGTAGCAGCTTCATAGAGAACCTCCCCTTTTTTTTATTAGTCCTATTAAAGCTAGCGTGATTGCTAGTCAGTTATCGAATCGCCGAATTGTTCGAACGCGTTCAAATGTTATCAAGTGTTTATTTTTTCTTGGGAACTTATGGCCTCAGGAACAATATTTCCTCGTCCTTATTTAGTCTACAGCTTCGTTAACATTTATCATAGATTTTCCTGTAAAATAGTATGACTTAAATAACAAAGCTGGTTTTGAGGGGATGCAGACTAGAGATAACCTGTTGACTTTTTTGAATTTTATTTTTTAATTTCATTAAATATGTTAGACTGTGTAGTCAAGAAAGCTTTCTTTAAGTTGGATTTACTCTTTAAATGAAAATGTCCAGTTGTCTCAGTTTAGAAATGCTCGAAGTTAAAATTTTAAGTATTTGGAGTGGGTTAATTATGGTAGCTTCAATTGTAGTTTGGTTCTTTACAAACAGCTTTGTTATGTTCGGGTTCTTTGCAGCTTCATTAGCTACTTCAGTCATTGGTATGATCTCTGTATTTTCAATTGTGATTATGATGTCTCCCAACCACTCTACTAGCTCAACTGATAGTCCACAAGAAATAAGGAAATTCCAAGAAAATATAAGAGTAAGTACCCATTTATATCTACAAAACTTTTACAAAAAAACATATAAAATACAAATTCACTGTTTTTATTTTGTAGGAGATGGCATTGACATTACAAACTGTCAAAAATAGTCTTTCCGATAATCCACTAATAATTATGAACAGAAGTGTCAGTACAACATTGCAGAATTTAATGGATTTGATTTTCAGGGATTTGTTAGATTCTATTCTCAAAGACATTACTCTTCCAACTTCATCCATGAAGTATGATTTCCCTTACAATCACATCATTCATCAAGTTTTTAGAAATATCTTCTTAATTTAATGTTCAAAAGGAATGATGCTTGGGAAGCCTTGCATAAATTTTACTGCAAAATTAGCAACATTGATCCAGTACAATTAATAACACAAGATGTTGTTGTTCGAGTTACGCGTCATTTGGAGAAAATTCGCCTCGCCCAATCGAATCCGTAAGTTAAAAGTTGTGTTTAATGGTTAATTTTCATGGTGTTCATTAATTCCCCCCATCGCCACTTTCAAGGGAGAATATGCGAGATAAAATGATATCATATAATCTCTCATCTTTTCTACGGAGCCCTCAATCGGAATTGGAGTTGGTTCGAAAATTGGCTGACGTTATGATAGTGAATCTATTCCCACGATCCTACGTTGACTGTTTCCTTCTACGCCATGCTCTTGGAGAATTACTTGCTTGCCAAGGTTAGTAACGATTATGGTTCACGTCTAAATAAATATTCACTCACATTGATTATTTTTCTTCAGTTTTGCAACCAGGCATCGACAGCTTGTGTGATCCTGATACAATCAACCAGCAGTTAGTCTTGCACCTTCACCGAAAGCAAATGATGAAGAAAGATTACGCTTACGCAGCTAGTTACGAAGATTTTGTTTCTCTTATTGAAGATTGCGATGATCTGGATGAACTACGTCAAATAAGGTGACTATCGGTTAAAAAATAAATAAATAATAATCAATAAAATCAGACATACTCGTCCAACTTTCATTAATGTCGTTTGATTGTGCAGATACAACATTGCAACGGAAATCGCTCAAGCTACCACCATTGGCTCTATGCGACGATCTAAAGGAACAGAGCCTGATCAGGAATTCTTGCTCTTGGGATCCAACAAAATTGACCTTTTACAAGTAAAAATAGAAATGATATTCCATATCTTTCTACATGTCTCATTAATTTTTTTCTTCTTTTCCAGGCACGTAATTTAAAACGCTACATTAAACAATTAACCTACGCGAAGCTCCAGTGCGAAAGAAGACTTCGCGTTTTGGGGGCACCGTTGAGTGACTTTTCTCGTACTTCCACATCTAATTCTAATTTCAATGATGAAATGGTTCCTTCTTTCAAGACCGTTATGAGGAACAACAACCTACGTCGACAACTCGAACTTTATCTTATTCAGCAAGGAGAAACTCAAGTATGCACATAAAAAAAAAAATAATTCGTGAAGTAATTGATCAAATATTTGTTTCAACATGAAAAATGACAGATTGGTCTTCTGAAATTTTGGTTGGGCACTCAGGAATTACGGAGGCTTGATCGCAAAGCAGCTCTTGCATCCGCAGCTCACATGTTTTATACGTATATTAATGGTAGCAGTCAAATAATCAAACTAGAGAAAGTATATAATTTCGTCTTTTTTTATCGATTGAATTTTACTACTTCCAAACTTCATTACTTCATAGAATTTGGTGAAAGGTATGGAAGGGTTTATTACTGGAGACAAAGGACCCGAGGCATTTTTTCAAGCACAAGATCAAGTATGGAAGGTGCTTGAGGATCGTCATTACCCGTCGTTCCTAGTTGTTCTCACTTGTCAGATGACGGGTCGTCAGGGTTGCGAGACGGATTCTGCAACAGATCCGCTTAGAGAGCGCCATTTTTCTTGGAAAGAACCATGGATCGCTGATGATGAGTCAGAGGACACAACTGGCGTTATGGAATGGAGCGAACAGACTCAATTTGCTAAAAGTCGAATGGAGCAAGTTGATGCACGTCTCGTCATTAAACTTCAGGTATCTAAGTTTCCCTCAGTTTCCAACATTGCCTAAATTAAAAACAAGTTTGTTACGGAGAACAGGCAATGACTAGTTTACGCAGTATCGCTCCGGATAGCTCGTTGGTAGTTGCTTTAGAAAAAGAAGTTGAGTCTTTACAGACGGAACGCCGTGAAGTCGAGAGTTGGCTCAACCAGGCCGAATCCTGGGCTGCTCACATGGGGCAATGGAAAGCGACAGTAGGGATGCCCCCACAGGTGCGTGTGTCATTTATGTTAACTTGAAAATAAAACTTGGGTTAACATTTGTCTTTGTTTTAGAATCCCGACGAAAAGGAGAATGTGCGATTTCCAATCGAATTACACTTGGAGGATGAAGCAGCTATGATCGCCGTTGCTTCCAATAACGGATCGACGTCAAGTATAAAAATGATTTGTTGCGACATCTTGTAGTGTTTATCTATAGACAGCCGGCTTGTTTTGTTTTGTTTTGTTTTTTTATTGCTCTTGGCACAGGAAAAAGAGTGGCTATGTCGTGGACCGTTTGGCGCCAGGTGGCGGAATTCTACGCGCTGATAAGCAAACTGAGTCTTACGTGTCCCTGGTTGAAAACGTCTCAACTGCCTGCTGTCTCGGGCAAGTCACTTTTTGGCAAGCTCAACGATCGAGCTTATTTGGAGCGAGCTCAAGATAAACTCCAGGGCTTCCTCGACGTAAGTCCATTAACTGTATTAAAAATCCCCCTTTCTTTCTTCTTTTGTTAAACTTTGGGATGGAATGAGAATATGAGCTTTAACAATGCGAATTCCTTATAGACGGTAATGGCTGACGACCGTCTCAACAAAAGCGAAGCTCTCTTTACTTTCCTGCACAATACTCCTGTTTGCCTCCGCCAGGCACTCGTCGTGGACGCACCCAAAAAATCGAACCGGTTCTCTCTCGCCACGCTATTTAAAGGGTACACACAGAAGACGGAGGAAAAATAAAGATGTGCTAGACTGTAAAGACATATATACTGTTCGCCCACAGGGATACGCCCCGAGAAAGTGATGATGACGCAGAGCAACAACAACAACACGATAACAACATGGCGACAGGCGTGGATGAAACTGACTCGCTCTTCCAGTCAGCCTTCTCTGACGATACTCGTGATGGTATTGCCGAGCCAATTTATCATCTGATTAGCGAAGTCTTTGAACTTCGTGGAGTGTTTGGGTGGCTCCGTCGTACCCTAGTCACGTTTGTTCAAATCACTTATGGCCGCACCATTAATCGGTACTAAGTCTGCAGATGTAATCTCTATTGCCCATTTATTTTACTGGAAACATTTTTGGTCACAGGCAACTACGGGATGTGATTTCTAGTCTTTTTACGGATCAAGCGGTGCTTGGTTATGTTCAGCTGCTAGTCAAGACATGGTGGCCAGATGGATCCTTACTCCCTGCACCCCTACGAAGTATCGACGAAAAGCGAAGAACCAAGTAAGTTATAACGCGACAATCGATCTATAGCAGACGTGCTTTCCATCGCCAAGTTTTACCCTGTTTGCCTAACGTGATAACACTTTGACAGACTGGAAGTTCGAGACTTGCTTGTAGCAAACATTCCGGACGTCTTCAACCAATTGCTAGGCCACAAGAATGCCCGACGGGGAACCCTGAAGGTCTTGGACGCTCTTCAAGACGAGCGTCTGAACAAACAACTCTTTTACGATATCTTGGAAGTGATATTGAAAGATGGATTTCCCGAACTATCTTCCCTCTAAAAGAAATGAATCGTCGTCCAAAAATAAGGTAATCTCCTGTCGCGGATGATTTATTAGCACACACACAAATCTACAGCACGTTACACGAATTATTCAAAGAAAGAGACCAAGTCTGTAGAAACGCAACAAAGTATATAAGCATTCCGAAAATAAGCAGAATTTCCAACATAGATATTCCATTGAGTCCCTAGCTCCAAATGTCCTCTCTCTCATCTCTCATATTATATATCATATAAATTTATACGCGTCGGTAAAAGAATTGCAAACATCTGTATACAAAAATATTATAGTATTAGACAAAATAGGCCTAATCGTTTAGAATTATGAAGAGAGAGAGAAAAAAAAAACACTAGCTGTTACCGTGTATTGTGGGTGTGTCTGTGTCTGTGATGGATGTATACATTATGTCTACATGTCTGTGCAATACAGGAAACAATTGGAACAGAAATCTTACAGATGTAAACATAAGAAAAGCTAACCGTAAACGATGATTCAATCAATTGTTCACAGCAGGGCAGTTGTTCTGAACAGGCAGTCGAGAAGGACGAAGGAAGAGGATTGGCGTCATACTGGAACGGTAAAACTTTGTGACGTGTAACAAGTAAACGGAGGGAGACAAGATCAACGCCAACTGAAAAACGGTCGATGACAAAACAATTAGATGAACACAATCATCGATATAGCTGTCGAGAAACAATTGGAACCTTGGAAGTATCTTCTCTTCATCCAACTTCCATCCATCCAACAGGACCTCCTCGTCTAGGTAGAGTAGCAAAAAAAAAGCAGAAAAGATGCTAGAAGGAAAAAAAAAAGGGGGTAACAGGGAATGTGTCAATGTTAGCTCCTGGGATCTGCAGTTCTACTGATCTTATTCCAGCTGGCCTTGTCTTGGTGACGTGCTGCAGATCCTTGCAATCCGATCGAAACTCAATCTTCTCGCGACGTTGGGCAAAAGAGATTGGAAGTGTCATGCTTCTGCAATCTCGTAGCAATCCATTTCATTCCAAGCTCGATTTCCCCGTCTTTCCTCTCTTATTTATTATTTACAGGCATTTCTCGTCCTTAAGGATTGTGTAAACACATCTCCGATAGCGTTATTCAATCGGTGTTAGAGGAGCTCTTCGTTCAACCTAATTTTGTTTTTGTTTTCTTTTTACTCCTGTCGGAAAAAAGCTGATTTATTTTCCCCGATTTGAGATCTGGGAGCTTTCAACCATATCTGGCTTTGATCTTTATTTATTTATTTAGAGCTAAATGAATGTTTTTCGCCTTTAAAATGACGTGTTACATGGAGGCAAATTGGGTCTACTCGAAGGTGACAGCCTTCGATCGGTAGCACCATTAGCGGTCGCTGGGCGTGACGCGACTGGGCTCAAAGCGTAGCCGCTGTGACTGTCAGAATTGCTTCCGTTTCCACCGCCAAAGACCGGCGACGCTGGTTCCAAAACGGGAAACAATCGCGACGGCTGTGATTGACTTGAACTACTTGTCGTCCGTGATGTGTGGCTGCTAGTTGAACTGGGATCCTGCTCGGCTGACGGCGTTTGCTCAATCTTATCCACATCGGCAGCGGCTCTCTGGTAG
Source organism: Daphnia pulicaria (assembly GCF_021234035.1). Classification (NCBI taxonomy): domain Eukaryota; kingdom Metazoa; phylum Arthropoda; class Branchiopoda; order Diplostraca; family Daphniidae; genus Daphnia; species Daphnia pulicaria. Next base: position 11,952,182 of record NC_060918.1, read on the forward strand.
AGTCGCATAATTTCTCGCTTCAACTGCGCCCTGGTGGCCCGCGTCTGTCCACTGGTCGTTTTGGCGCTGCTCAACGGAGATGCACAATAGACGCTGCTTGACTCGGTCATTTCGTACACACTTGAACTACTTCCACTGTACTGTTTTGGTAAATCCTTTCTCTTGGTAACAGACGCAGCTCTATCTCTCCTCAGGAATTTGTGCGCCCTCTTGGCAAGACTGGAGACGGACCCGTTGGCGGATTCTCCCGAGAGTGTCTCGGGAGTGGCGATTGGCGCCACTAATCGATTACTGTACTCTGAAACCAGGTCCTCGCCATCGGCTGGATAGTGTTGAAGAGGATTAAAGTTCCAGCCGGCTGCTGACATGGCCGGTAAGTTACTAGTTGTGGCTCGCCGGACTTGCGGATTCATCCACGAAGGCGGTTGCAACATGTAGCAAGAATTGGCAGGAACGCTACTGGAGTAAGGCGTTTCTTTGGTGTCGGGCGATCGCTGGCCAATGGTCGGACTCCGGTCGATCGACGTCAAGCTATTGTTTTCCAAAAAGGAATGCTGCGGCATCATCACCGGCGACGGAGTAAAGCTGGCTGCCGTCAGAAGAGAACCGTCGACGATCAGGCCCGGTTGGTAATCGGCTTGGTCATCCTTCAATAGAGGTTCCGACGTGACTCGTTGAGGTTTGGACGGCCCATGACACGAGAGAACCTGGGATGGGATGGGCAGGATGAACTCTTCACTTGTCGAAGCATTAAGGACGGAAGAGTGAAGCTCGGACATCATAACAAGTGGCCATCCGCCGAAATGAAAACAATCCCAAATAAAAGAGGTAAAAATCGAGAAACTGAAAGACGGCATTGTCCTCTACTGAAAAATCAAGCAATCAAGAAGAAGAAAGAAAAAACAAACGAAATCAAAAAACAAAAATAATGAGAACAAATTTTCTAGTTGGCAGGAAAAATGAAAAAAAGAGATGGAAACCGTGAAAGACGGACGGGCGGTGCATGGTTGTTGGAAGGTGGGAGTGGGACCTACTACGGATTCTGGCCGCCATCTCGCTCTACACGTTGGTGGTTGAACAAGGCACGCGGGAGGAGACGATTTGCCTCTGATACTCGGCCAGCTGCTTCTCGTGCCTCAGCACCTAATAATCGGAACCACCAACAACAGAGGATTTTGTGTTGTAGGCCACGGCACAGCACGTCGAACAAAAAAAAAAAATGCATGCTCTATCACGAAAGAAATCACGAATTCCCAAACCAAAATGAAGTGGACATTTCCAGTCAGAAAAAAAAGTAAAAATAAATCAATTCTATTCACTCAACTAAAAAAGCCAAATAATAATAATAATAAGAAAAAATTCTAAAAAAAAATTCCAGGTCTGCAGAAATGCCTTTCTCCCCTTTTTTTGGCGATCGCAATTTCCATTTACGTACGTTTACGGTATACAATACCTTGTTGATGGCGCTGAGGACGGTGTCGGGCATGTGATCGTGGACCATGACGGGAGAGATGAGTACCTCGTTGAAATCGATAGTGTCGGCCCACAAAGCCTGGTAAATAGGATCCGGTTGGTCATCTTTGGTCGTCGCTGGACAACCGGAGCTTCGTTCCGATCTATCAGTGCGTGTTTTTGTCCCGGTAACGCCCAACAGCCCGCCCACGAAAAGGAAAAGAAAAAGAAGAGAGAAAATAAATTAGTCGACGGGAACCGCAACTTGGCCGTAAATCGATAGAGAAAGGGGGGGAATAAAAAGGTGCTCTATAGAATTGATCTAGTGAGTTAGTCTAGGGCGTAAAGTCTCCTCCCCGCTGCTGCTTTCTGTTTTCCCTCGTGCGGATCCAGCCGGTATAATCAAATAAACTCTCAGTCTGTAGATAGAGAAACCCAGTAAACTTGGCGGGACAAACAACAACTTTTTTTTTTTTTTCCTTCTTCTTGTGCCGCCGCCCTCTCTTTACTCTTTCAACTAGTAGAGAATGAAAGTCGCCGGAATGAGCCAGACGACACCAGCAGACACCTAAAGAAGCTTTTTCGGCCATCTGAAAAGAGTTCGTTCGAGCATTACTAGTCCCCTTTCGGGAATATCCTATACACTATTCACCTCAAGTTTGGCTTCTTGACTCTGGTTCAATGACTCCTGCTTGTCAAAAGAGAAAACATAGTACCATACTCGTGCCAAATCGAACGAAAATAACAACTCGCAAAGTTCTCTTTGAATAAATATTTACTCGGCCACCTATAAACGGAATCTGCTGCTGCTGTCTCTCAAGAGTAAACTAAAGTACGCTCAACAATTAAAGCGGAAAGCCAGAGTTCTTCAACTTGCCTGTCGGATGCTTTTGGATGTTGCCTAACGATGTGAATGATGCGGCCGGGCGGATACAGTGGCTGATGAGTCGACAGGGAGATATTAGTATCGGATGGATGTTTCGTTAGGACGGCTGTTGTGGAAGGCACGTCTTTTGAACCGCCGCCGCCTCCTTCTTCGATCGAAACGACTGGACTGTTGGAAATTTTGACAGCGGCATCTTTATTCCGCCGTCCGCAGCACAGCATGCTGGAACCCAGAATTTTCCATTTCGGATTCGTGCTCTTGTTGATTGCCGTCATCAGACTGGACCTCAAAGTTTCCAGCTGGTGGAGACCCAGCCGAGGGACGACATCTTTGCCAACGACGATGGATGTCACAAACTCTTTTGTGAATTCAGCTGCCGGTAAACTGAAATGTACACCAAATTTTATTGATTGATTTTGTTTTCTTTTTCTTCAAAGGCTTTGACCCAATTTCCACCTTAATAGTCCACCGGGTGGTGAATAGGCGTAGCAGTGAACATGGGGGTACTCGTGGCGGAGTAGCAAAGCCAAAATAGCTGCCGTTCCAGCGCCTAAAGAGTGACCGACTAGAACCAGACGAAAATCCGGCGTGCCTCTTTCCGGATTGTGAGCAAACGCTTTTCCCAGCAAATTCTCCTTCTCCAACTTGTTGCGAATGTACGTGGCGGTTTGCACCATACCCTTTTTTTTTTGACAAAACAAGAAGGTAAATAACCAGACAATTTATTTATTCTCCTAATGGAACTAAATGAACCGCGGACGTCCAGTTTATGTCGGGTTCGATAGCCACAGTTGTAAATAGTTAATTCGATACCTTGTGTCCAAACCAGTCTTCTCGTGTTAACTGGAGAGGAATGGGTTCCGCTTCGGCGTGAAGATCCGTTATCACGTCCTGTCACGGGACCCAGAAAACAGAGAGATTCAAGATTTGATTTATATCTTTCATCGATCGGTCACCCAATACCTTCATGCTGATGGTGCCTCGAATGCTGACCACGACGCTCTGGTGGTCGTAGTCGATGGCGACGAAAAAAGGCGTTTCCGCCACGTCGACGTGGAACGAAGCGAAAATGACTTCGTGATCAACGCGGCCGATGGATTGTTTCAGCGCTGCCAGGTGACAACCACTGCACGTGTCTCCCACAATGACGGGTAGAGTTTCGCCACTCTCCGATGAGCCTGTCGAACCACTTCCACAACAGCAGCAACACCTTGCATGGCGATACAAACGGGGTAAATATAATGTCATAAATCCTTGTTCATCTCAATTCAATTTTCCCAGGATAAACTCATTTGTTTCTCTTTGAAAAATTAGGAGTCGAAAAACAAAAACAAAAAACTGTTGGAACGCGATCGTGTTATTGGATTTCTCATGTCAATCCCATTAGTGTAGCAGCTGTACTAGTTGGATTTGCAGCAGTATCTCTCTACCTTGTCTGGACTGCCATGTATGGTTTCTATCGAACTGCAGGACCTTCCGGAATTTATGGACGTTGGTTCTTACCTAATGTTAGATACCAGGCGGCACAATCCCGTCTTGGAATGGCCTAGCAGGTACATGGGCCAGCCATAAGCAGCCAGGGCGAATTTCATATAATGTTCCGTCAATTGGAAAGCTTCCAGTTGGTCGGGTTCGTGCAAGGAAAGGAAGCGTGTCCGTGAAGTGACGGCCACTCCCGACAAGAACTCGTAAATGTCGTTCTGGTCCTATATTCAAAATGAAGACAAGCCAACAAAAACAAATAAAAACTACTAAAACCTTTCCGACAGATGAAATACAGCAGACAAAAATAGTTGAAAATGGAGTAGGATAGACCAAAATTGAATAGGAATAAAACAAAAATGTCAGCAGGTTTCTAATCCGACTCCACACATCAAATTCCCATTTTCCTTTTTCTTTTATGGATTTGTCGCATCTTACGTTGTTGTTTATTAGTGACTTTATTGCCTGTAATGGTGTTTAAGCGTTCTGTGGGTCATAAATTATGTGTTTAGGGATCCTTTTTTTTTTCCAAAAGTCAAACCTTGAGGTTATTGTCGACCTTGCTCAAAGTCTTTTGAGTAATTGGAGAAACAGTTTCGTATAGTACGTCATGTCGATCTCTCTCGAATCGATTTACGTCCGTATTGTGTGACATGTCAATCAAGTGTCGTGTTGTTTTTATTACCTGGGTAACGAGTGTCTCCTGTAACTTCTTCTGTTGTTTCCTGAGTAAAACCAGACCGGCTACAATGTCGGTCGGCACGAGATCCAGGTCCCGGAAGAAATCCGTCAGCAGTCGGGCGATTTCCGAAAAGGAGTCCTGTATTGATTCGTGTACGAGTGTGGACAAATGAGAGAAAACAGACAAGAAGTTTGTGAGACTTGATTGAAAGACGACCATGTGTCCAATATAGGCAGTATAGTGACCGACAACTCTAATATTGAACGACAGGTATAGACTGTGTTGTGCAAACAGACCTGATATTGATCAGAACGACCCATGCAGCAGAAGAGGATCTTGCATCGATGATTCCACGTGTCCTGGTAAGTCCTCATCACTTTCCTTTATAGACACATAAAAGTTGGGGGGGTAAGAACTCGAAACAAAAGTCGTGAATATATGACAAAAATTTTACGGATGATTCACGAGCGTCAGCTGACTCGGATCATTTCGTGAAATAAGAAACAGTGCAATTTGTCAAGATGAAAAGGAACGTCTATTAGGTAGTACCTCTGTCTCCAGTTGGGTCTGTGATTTCCCGATCGTTTGTAGTGGTATTTCGTCTCGCCTTCTTTCATGCTCCGCTGGAAGCGCGTCATCTTGACCCAAGAGCGTCCGGCCCGGTCAAACGTGCACCAAATTGTGATGAGCACGCTCAACGCCACGCACAAATCGCAAATAACCGAACCTTTATATTAAGAGAAGAGGGCGGGACCAACAGATCAAAATTATAGATTCCCACGCACACGCAATTTTTTTCCGGTTGCGTGATTAAAAAGTGTGTTACTGTTATATATACCTAAGAGAACTTCTTTTTCCATTCCTGCCGGACACGTGATGTAAGAGCCGTGGAGCCACACGATGCTAAACGACGACCAAACCATTTCGGCCACCAAAACCACTGTGTTTTGGTTTGGTTTCCCCCCCACATTCGTGTTGCAAATTTGACGAGTGAAAAAGAATAGAAATCAGAAATAGATGAGTCCATTTATATGAGAGCGTGTCACGACACAAGTCGTTCGAGACTGGTCCGTTTAACATTTAATTGAAAAACTGAAAGAGAGCGTCTAAAAAAAAACGACAAAAAAAAAGTGGTGCGTACGTAATCGACTGTAGAGCACGTACTCCATAAAGCGGCGTGGATGGACGTCCCACATGGTTCCGCGCAACGCTAGTCGGGCCATGAAAATTTCCAGCAGGAGCGAAACGCCCAAAAGGGCCGTTTTGATGATGAGCAAGAGTCGTAGAACACTTTCGCAGGCGTGATCTTCTTGCAGTGCGTGCAGCTCAGCGACAACGACCACTTCCTCGTCGTCACCACCACGACCGCCGTCACCGCTGGCGGAGGAGGACCAAGCGTCGTCAGCATTGCTCTGGTTGGCCAGCGACAGCAGAAACGACTCGTTGCTGAGCCGGACGCCGATAGTGTCGCTTGTTTCGCCGCTGCTGCTGATGTTCCCAGTGTTGCGAACATGACCGACGGATCCGTTGTCAAGTCCCAGCGTGACCGCAACCACAATCAACCTGCCGGGATTGAGAAACGGAGTGGAAAAAAAGAAAACGTAGAAATGATTAATGAGTTTTCTTTCTTTCTTTTTTCTCTCTCGCTCCCGGGAATGATTTCCCATTAAAGATTTTCGGGTCGGAAGCACCTTCATCTCTCATTCCCGCAGATATTGAAACTAGGAAAAAAAAAGTCGTTGGGTATTTTTCAATTTTAAATGCGTGGAATATAAATAGGCGAATGAAAACATTTCACTTAATGGGGGGGGGGGACTCCTTCCCTATTTACGATGGCTGCTGGTTGGGAAAAGAACGACTCGTATATATATACTGGGGGCACGAGATCGTTTACACTACACACGCTACTACTGGCGGGGTGCGCTCACGCCAACTTCTTTCACCGCATTCGTGACATTAGCCATTCTGTTTCTTATGATATCTTTTTTTCTTTGGCTTTTCCTGCCGTCGCCCTATTCTTTTGAAATTCTTCGGTCCTGAGACATTTGCCTTCCAAGGCGCCGTTTATACCCTCTGGACTGTTGAAATGGCCTCAAAAATGTACCCTAGCTATATGTCCTTGCTCGCTGTGTGGCAATTGATAACCCAAATCAAAAATGGATGCCGATCACTATAGTAGGATGCTGTTAAAATGTCGATCAGGAAGGGATCCTCACAACATTTTGTGTGAAAGGAGGAAAAAATAAAGTTTCGTTTGATGTCTTCTAAACCTTTGACTATTCCACGCTCTTATATAAGATATAAGAAAGTAACTTTTCCCTGGTGTCCCCCCGCCGCCGCTATGTCCCCCGTTGATACAAACCTCTTCAACGATGATGAATGTTATCTTACGTGAGTTCCACTCACGAGATTGACATCATCGCAAATGATCAAGAAAGCAAGTAAAGGCATCCGGTGGATGGTGAGATAGATGGGGTATAGGCGAAATGGACGACGTCTTGTGTGTTAGAGGAATGACTTTCGCATCGTCCATTGGAAAAATAATGGAGCATCCATTGACCGGGCGGTTGACATATCAGTTCAGTCTGCTCATCGCTAGAGTTGTCTTCCACCTTAGCTATATAGCGCTGCTGCTGCTGCTGGTTTCCCCCCTCCACGTTATTTTCTCTTCTGTTTTGTATAAACACATCGGGGACCCAAGGCGTCCTACTGACTGTATGATGAGGCAACGCCCGTCCCGCCTCTACTAAAACTCCCCCCTCTCTCTCTCTAGCTGTATCTTCACTCGGCGCGTTTTATTGATCGCGGCAGCAGAGCGCCGCAAGTCCAGGCTCTTCTCTTCCACTCGGCACTCTCCACTGAAAGAAAAAAAATGGGGGAAAAAAGAAAGAGATGGAAGAGGGATGATAGCGAGCGGGGGATTCTGCCCAACAGCAGAAACAACATCCGTGATACTCGAAAAATGGAGCGCATTATCCAATCATCCAAAAGTCAAAAAAATTTCGCATTTCTCTTCTCTTATACAGCCATGTGTGTGTGTGTCGACAATCGAGTATAGAACGTCCGAAGAAAAAGAAAAAGCTATACGCGACACTTGCGGATTATATTGGAAGCGCTATTGGATTTTGCTTCTCTCAGCACGTAATCAATTTGCCCTCCCCGCCACCGATCCCTTTCCCCCTGATATATATAATAGGAGAATCGTTTGCGCTGCTCAAAGGAGGAAACAAGAGAATTTGGTATTTGTTGTTCTTTGGATGCATATTGACTTTGGAATGCGGTAATCACCTCGCAACTGACGCCTTCTATTCTCAGATCTCTTCTTCTTCTTCTTTTCCACCCCACCGTACTTGCTCGGCTTTTTCTGGTGGTGCTGCTGCGGCCTCTCAATTTTTTCTTTCTTTCTTTCTCGGTTTTTGCTTATTTTGTATACGCCATCAGTTCTTTTGCTCTCGACGTCTTTCTGGGTCGGGACCAACAAATATTATAAATAAAGCCAACATAAAAACATCGCGAGTGGGAAAGAGCCAATGGTGTTGTATACTCAAACGCGGATGTGTGTGTTTATCTATTATACATACTATGTGTGTGCAGCCAGTTTGTGTTAGCTTTAGACACGTTTTTCAAAGGTAAAAAGTAAAAAAAAAAAACATATGGTTTTTTTCTTCTACTTTTTCTTCGCTCTCGCTCAAAGTTAAGCGAAATCGACATGTGTAAAGCCGTCCGAGCCAACTGGAGCAAACATGGGGGGGTTCAAACACTCGTACAGCTAGAGAATCAGCACTCGGATGATATGGCAAGAGTTTCTGCACGACACCGAGTCGAACTGGCTCACGCCAAGAGTGACAAACAAGTGCACAGCTGCTTGTTTGTTATTTATTATTACTCTTGATTAGTGCACCGGAATGTTTTGGCGACAAATTCCCCGAAAGCAGCGTGAAGTATTCAATTATTTTATTTTATTTTTCCGCGAAATGAATAGCCCCCGTCAAAGCCAAATCCCAATTAACGCTTTTCAAAAGAAAAAAAGGGGAAAAAATAAACTTACCAAATGGCGTGGAGTAAAGTCAATGAGATTCCGGGAACAACCAGATCGTCGCTGCCGACGCCCCATCTCCGCTGGAAGACGATAATTCCCGGCATGAATGAATGATTGAATTTGCCAACGTTTTTAGAGGATTCAAAAGCGCCGGGTTGCCGAAACTTTTTTGGCGACGCCGGTCGCCAGGGACCGCTTAAGTATTAATATTATTGTTATTTTTGTCTTGTCCTCTGCCGAGTGATGAATGTTCCAGATGATGATGAATGGCCACTCGGCGTCGCGTTGGATCTCATCCGGTGACGACGATAGACGATGGGCGCACAAAAACTGACGAGCACACAAACACGAGACACACAACTGGGAAAAAATTCTCAAAATGTTGGCGGCGGCGGCGGCAGAGGCAGCGACGCTTGTGTGTGTCACGCCAGTTTTGCCTCTTGTTGTTTATTGGACGCGGCGGTCGTAATCCCGCGTTCATCCGCTAGCGCGGATCGGCACAGTTCTAGCGGCAGACGTCGGCGTCGCCGGAATATAACGTCGTTCGTTCACTTTTGGCCTTTATCCCCTCCCCTCTAGCTATACACTATACATGACTATACCACCACCCCGTCGTGTACACCGCCTCCTCCCTCTCCTTACTCAACACGAACGAATCCCTACGCCATCTCCCTCCCTCTGAAAATCTCTCCTTCAGACGGGAGTCTGGAGGGGAAAATAAGCTACCGACATGTTACGCATGTGCACTGTGGCGTATTTCCCGGTGGCTCGGGATTGCGGTACAGACCCGTCAGAGCGCGCCAGTGTTCGAGGCCGGCTACTACACACCCCCTACCCGATATAGATCATCATCTATACCATCGCCGGCGCGTCTTGATGAAGAGAGATTGCGCGCGCAAGGATGAGAGCGTCCGTCCGTGTATACTATATATCGCTATTACTGCTGGAACGCACACTACTAAGCTACCCTCTATCTTTCTTCACTCACCAAAAGTTCCTTATTGACTGATTCCGCTTTGTTCGTTTTTCTCCCCCTTTTTTTTTCAAAGCCAATTGCAGACTGATTAGATCATCGCTGCTGCTGCGATACGCATCACATCGGCTCGGTCTATTATATAGCAGCGGCCAACGAATGACTCAAAACATGAAAATATTTGTTTTTTTTTTCTTTTTTCAAATATCTCTTATCCGCGCGCTCCTCGCGGATAATGTTGAGATTTCGTTCGCTTGTGAAATGCAACGGGATGGAAATTCACGCGGCTTTGAGATCTTTTGGCATTTGGCGAAGTCTTATTGAATTTGCATAGTGCCTTGAGAATTGGCTTAAACCTGATTCGGTGGGGGAATCTCCCAGCAAGTTCCAATCAGGTTTCAAAAATGCTTCCTGCTGCACAACCAAAGAGATGAAGGGCGCATGTTTAATCAATGACAATATGCTAATTCAAGGCTGCGATCTCAATGTTCGCCTACTTTCTTTCGAGTTAAGTCGTAATCAATAAAACTGCTGGTTCACTTGATATGGTACACGAATACGTTGTTAATAAAGAAACGATTTGCACTTCACTGCTATTCGAATAGAATTCTGGGGCGACGATATTCACTTAACTGATCCCGACGAGTTATTTGGCTCAGGATTACAAATTGGTCTGACCGCTCCTGGACGAAGAAAGATCACTGTGTGATTCTGCAATTCGGCCAGGGGGGAGTAGCATTGCGGAAAGTGCGATGGCCAATTGAAACGTGCGCTGATTCGTTGATCAACCCTGGACAACCCGATGGAAAGTGCTGATCTCCAGGATCCATTCGCGTACCTACTTGACTCTCGTCGCCGCATGTATCAAACAAGTTTTCTTGAGCTTATTCTAATAACGCGCTCGGGTGTGTTCCCCATTTTCTGGTCGGGCGAAAATTGAAAGTCTTTGTCCGTTTTCCCATTTTATATCGGAATGAGTCCTATGTATAGAAGTATAGTTGTGGTATTGATTTTGTTGGTAGGAAGTAGAAACCGATGAATAGAGGGGTGGAATTTACTTACCTCGTTCTATTATTAAAATGAGCTTCGTTCGTTTGTGCTTCGCTTGTCCCCATCGCCTTTATATTGGGTTCTGTTTGAAACTACAATTCTACAAACTATTGTGCGTGTATTTACGGCCGTGGCACAGCATGTTGGAGCTTCCCCGCCAAAGGAAACAAAAAAGCCGACGGCTGACTCGAGTTTCAAGGATGACGAGAATCCTCCACCAATCGATACGACATATAGTAACGCGCGCTAATGGTTTGCGATGGTCGAACTAACTTTGGCTTGTTGTTTTGATTCCTTTTCTTTTTTTCCTTTTAGCCTTTTCCTGTTTGGGCGTGTCTCTTTAAAAGAAAAAGAAAAAAACAAACCATAATTGACAGATGGCGTCACGCACATGAAAGAAACATGCCAACCTTCACGCCACCACTCGTTAAAGAAGGGGAAATAAACAAGAATGATTGTATTCCGATATAAGAAATAGGGGATCATTCGGTAAAGAGAATGGAAAATAATTCAAACCGTTAAACTAAGACTTTCTTCTCCGTTTTCAAAAGAGTAAAATGGGGATCAACTCTTCGATCAATGGCGCAACACAAATTAGATGAGCTTTTCGTATATTCTTTGCTGCTGGATTCAATGCGGGATGAACCAAGGAAAAGAAAAGTAAAAATCGGGACGGAAGGTAAAGACGAGCCGACTGCGCATTGTTGTCTTGCTGCCGCTATCTTCTCTGCAATGCCGATGACAAAAGGTGATCGATCGTCTACGGTATTATGTTTGATATCATATCATCTGCCATTGAGGAGGGATTTCGCTTTCTGTAACCACTGCATGAGCTTGGCTGAATCGCCGTTTGAGGCTCAATAGCTTTCCTTTTACGAACTTCCTTTTTTGTGTGTGTGTGTGTTGCACCGGTAAACGAAATAAGTCCCACCGCTCATCTCGTTATAGTGTATATATAGTAATAGCCTATTCATTTCCAAGTCCCCAACTTGCGAAAACTTATGGAGGAGCTCTGGTAATTGGTTAGTTATTCATCGGCGGGATATACGGCCACCGATTGGTGATAAGTAACTCACTGCATCCATCACGATTATCAAGGCGCCTGGTTGTCGACGTAGCGATAATCATTTCATCACGTCTGACCGTTAAGACTGCCGACTTGCGGGCCATGATTGAGAGGCCCCATGCGACGAACTGATGCCTATATCTCCCAGCAGTTTATACCCGGCTGTACAAAAATGTCGATCACGCTCGCGACCGAATCAGACTTGTTTTCACAAGCGAGTCCACTGGCTATCAACTTTTGTTTTGAAAAGATTTAAAAACAAAAAAAAAAAAAAAAAAATAAGAGTTCAAGATATTTAAGGGAAAGTGAATTATTTTCCATTCCATTGAGTTGATGGCGTCGTCCGAATGTACACTGTTGATTGCCAGACCTTTCAGCCAAGGAGCCATGGCACCAGCCCAAATCTTGGTGCCGTATCCGCAGGATAACGTCGTTTTTTCTTCGCACTGTTACGCGCTGTGAAGATATAGAAGATATAGGGGGCCGGGAATCGTCGGCAGATGATGGCACAATCGAGTCCAATGCCTTCGTACACATACAACCCGCTTGATTTTTGTCGAATTGTGATGAAATCATTCCCCTCCCATGGTGAAAAGGCGAAGTTCGTCGTGATACATGTAGTATATAGTAGTACACAGTAGCTACAGTGGGATTTCATCTCTCAGTAGTTGCTGGCAACCGGGAAACGAATTGGAAACGAGAACACACAGTTTATGTCGTCACGACAACAACTCCCCTCACGAGCCAGATGCATGCCCTTTATGAACTAGCTCTTTCCGCTCTTATTCCAAAGTAGTATTCTTGGTACCGACGATTATTGTTCCTAGATTCTTTTGTCAAGGCAATTTTCAATTACTAAGTTGGGTTCCTTGTGTAAATGTGAAGCAACTTTAACGTTATGTGGGTTATCTCGAACCATTTGGACCATTTGTTTGTTCACATCTATCCAACGATAAGAAAACAAAAATATACTCTCTGTCTTTTCCCCAGCGCATGTTGCATCAACATGTCAATCAATGTTGAAATTGTTCTAATTAAAAAAGTTTATCTCAAATGGATTTCGACATTATCTATTTTGATGCACAGCAATACAATTTGTTACATCAGTAGATTGCCCCTCGTTTGACAGGTTGAACCCCAGTTAAGATTATGTAACGTAACGTTTTCAGGTCGATTGAGAAGCTCGAAGACATTTCTATTTTTCGAATCGGCATATTTTTATTGGGCAAAATTACTATAGATGCCACATTCTCTCGCTTAAGTCGGTCATGCACGCCCAAACCCACAGCAAACGAGCGCGTTTTCCAACTCGCGGTTTTCCAAACCAATTTGACTAGCTATGCCATGAGAATTTATAGATGTCAAAATAATAAAAAAAAAACTTAGGGTTGGTACCACCCCAAGGACTAAGCTCTTTTTTAAAGCTACAAACGGGATTATACATACTCGAGCGGTTACGCGAAATTATTGAACACATCCGGTCGTTTTAATTATGGGCTGACCCGACCCTTTTGAGAACTGAAACAACCGTGCGTCTTTTCCCTTTCGTATTTCTTGTTGTTGAAACCGCATTAAAACAAAAGCATGATGAAACAAACTCATCCCCTTCCTTATTTTCAATTTAATTGAGCCACAGTTTAAGTGTGCCGTTTCCTAGAACAAGTTGTAGGCTAACTATGTGATAGCGAGCGCTCACACTTTCACACTAACGTGCGCGGTTTCACGATCTTTCAGAGCCAAACCACGAACTAAATTGTGTACTGTACAATTGTTTCTTTGTGTATTCATACAGCATGACTGCAAAACAAACGGCTTGCATCGGAATTTTTCACATCAACGGAAGAAGAATTGTCAAAATTTTGGTACTCTTATTGAAGATGGCTTTACTTTTCTGAGCATCAACAGAGTGAGGGAGATTGACATTAACTATGTTTTGTCCTTCATCTCCTTTGACGCAAAGACAGTCGTCTGAAATGACAGACAAAGAAATGTTTCCAATTTCGCTCTGCCAAATTGGAATCCTGGCCAATACTATCTTTGTTCCATCCCGTGTGGCGACTAAAGAGTAGCGCGGGGTCGCATTTTTTAGTTGTTCCGTAGTACTAGTCCTGACGGCGACGTGATCAACCTCTTCAATCAATTTGGGACTTTTATTCCCCTTCAACTGGGACGTTTTAGGTACTTCCTGCACGTATGGCTTTTCGCTCCGTTGCTCAATGCGATGCGATTGTATGGATCCAAAACAACGGCGATTTTTCAAAATATTCCACCCTATAGAATGCAAAGTTTTTTTGATTCCATCATTGAAAATTTGTTTTTCCTTGGGTACCGTTTTTATCCAGTTCCATTTTGTACTTATCCTCTAGACCTTCCATAGCAATAGTTACGAGGAATGTTTGAAAAAGCAAACTACTCTCCACTTTTGCGAAGAAAGAGGAATTGATGGCTATGTCATAGGCTACACATGGTTGGCCAGCTGTATATAAGAAACAAAGTTCATTGATTAGAATAGAAGAATTTAGAGAGAAAAAAAATATATATTAGATTACATTTATCAACTTCTTCATGGCCTTCCCCCAAGCTCATAGGGATTCGAAAGGTAGAAGGCTCGTCTGAATCCAAGATGCGAGTAAGTTCTGATTCTGTTACATCAACTGGAGAAGGGATGACAGTAGTGTGGCAAATATTCACAAAAATCTTCTGAGATGTTATCACATTCTTGGTTTTTACACAAAAGCCTAAATGAAGGTGATGGCATTTTAATTATATAACATAAAACCATATTGAGTTTCTTTTTGCTATGTACCTGGCTTCGGTTTGACAGTTTTATAAGGAAGGTCATCAACTGGTTTATTATCCCTTTCTGAAATCGCTGCAGTAAGCAACTGCTGAAACTCTTCATCCTCATTCTGTAAACATAAAACATAGTTAGTGAAAAAGACATGGTAATTTATTGGTTATTTTATACATTAAATTTCAACTGGGAATGGATGATGGATTCATCTATTTCTAGCCGCATGGGAGTCGTTGAATTTAGATTCATTTCAATAATCCAAGAGCTTTCTAAAATTCAATAATCCAAGAGCTTTCTAAAATAGACTTCGATCAATGAAAAATAAATTAACTGTTATTGAATTCGGAATCCGCGTTACCATAACAACCTGTCGATAAAGTTGAGAACTATTCCACTTAGGACATCTGTTGATGAAAATTTATAGGTCTCTTAATGCAACTTATATAACAAATGTTATGTAATAGATTACGAAATAACGTGAGACTGCACCTATTTGCATAAAGAATACAAAATTTTAAATTATTTAGCATTTATCATTGCAAAATCAATTGTTTGAACCTAATTTAAACGAATTTGTGTTTAATTTTTAACTGATAGATGGCAGTGAATGCTATCAAAATACTAAAACAACCAGTAGGATTTTTGTTGCAAGCAGACGGTTTGTTCGCGAAGGGAAGGCTCAAGGGTCGATCTGCTTTGTAGGCATGAGTCGACATTTCCATCTATTAGAGAAACTATATATCCGTGGGTTTGTCTCGTTAGTCTGTTGATTCGCGTTCCACCAGTTCTCCTACTCGCCGGTCGATCCGTTGTTGGTCGAAGCGAGGAAACGTGCTTATTGTTTTGCTCTCGCATTGCAAAATCACTACATTGTTGAGAAGTGAAGAGTAGAGCACAAGCTCGCCCGCCAAAACATGGGCGATAACCAAACTGACCAGACATCGCCGCTGGATTCTTTCTGCGGATCCACATTCTGGGTAAGTTTCCACCTCTAATTTACCTTTAAAGGGGTTTTGTACTGATGCTTCTGGAACACGACCTATTTTTCCACCCCTCACATATTCACGCTCTTTTATGGCTGTTCAAATATCTAGCAAGTATGTATTCGAACATAGAGGGTTTTATACGTGTTGGATGGCAAGTCGTAAACAACAGAAAAGAAACCTTACGTTCAGCCTTACATTACCGGCGTGTTAGTTAAAGGCAGCCAATTTTTTGAAGATTATTATGTATAGCAATTTTATTTCTAATGAAAGAAGTTGGTGCATTTTTTTACATCGGCACGTAAGGTGTAATTTGACACACCGAATTTGGTGTTATGGCCTTCGATAATTTATATTAAAGTATTTTCTTTGGATGTGAAAGTTGAAGGCAACAGATTGTCCCCTGCGTTTACGAAACAGTTCGTTGTTGAAATGTTGTCTCCTAGGTCTAAAAATTGCTGAATCATGAATGCATAGACCAAATGATAATAAAACACGACAGGCACCATCCGTTATCTTTTGAATACAAGAGAGGCATGCTCGTTACTACGAGAGGGATTTTTAAAAAGAGATTTTTAATAGAAAAAAGGGCGTTTCAGTATAGTAATGACACGCTAAATTTGATAACTTTTTCCGTCGATTTCTCCATATTTTTACTAATTAGATTTAGTTAGTGCATTCGTCATACTGATAATGTGTGGAGAAAAACCGTAAATTTCAATCTTATTATTCAGGATCTGGATCAAACCTGGAATACCAATAACCCAAGTTTCACAGAATGTTTTCATCAAACAGTGCTTTATTGGATTCCTTGTGGCTTCATTTGGCTCTTAGCACCATACGAAACATACCAAATACTGTATAGCAATGCCCGCTATATACCATGGTCTATCTTCAATATCAGCAAAATGGTTATATTGCATAGCATTGATTTAAATGATAAGAACACAATAATTAACCATTCATTTCTAAACAGATCATCAACTTGCTTCTGATCATACTTTCAATTATCAGCATTATATACGCGGTGATCCAGAGTAACAACGATGTACAGCTCTATACATATGATGTGTATTATGTAACTCCTGCAATATTGGCAGCCACATTTGTAAGTATCCTCGAGTGTCGTGAATGGATTGAATTTAACTGAGAAATCTTCTTTTTCCTAAAGGTGTTGACCCTAGGGCTAATGTTGGCAGAGAAAAAGAGAGGCATTAGATCATCTGGACCTTTGTTTATGTTTTGGTTCCTTCTCACTCTTTGTGGTGGGTTTACTTACGCTGATCGCATTAAATCCATCGTTGACGGGGTAGGCATGGCTTCATTTTGTAGTTTATTGCGGGTGATAAATTTATTCATGTTTTATACAGATGGACAGTTTGGAGGCATATCCGTTTGTCTGGGAAATGGTCTATTATCCGTTTGTTGTTGCAATGTTGTTTATCAATTGCTTCGCTGATAAGGAACCTTTGTACATGGAAGGAGAGGGAAAATCTGAGGTAATTTGCTTGGTTTTTTGTCCTTTTCATCCAACATTTGATTTAATGTTATCTTTTCCTCCTATAGAACCCTTGTCCCGAAGAAGGCTCTTCATTTCTGAATGTTATTACATACTCCTGGTTGGATACATTGGTCTGGAAAGGGTATAGGAAACCTCTAGAGACGGGTGACCTGTGGGACTTAAACAGCCGAGATAAATCCAAATCAGTTGTCCCTCGGTTTGAAAAACATTGGTTAAAGTCCCTCAGTAAACAAGCAAAGTAAGACATGAGATATTCTTTATCTATTTGAATTATTAATTCGAGCACTGTAATCTATTCTATGCTGCAAAGATATTTTTGGGACAATTTTGGGTAAAACCTTCTTCTTCCGAAATCCTCTCCTACGTCACAAATGTTTTGTTTGCAAAAAGATGTATTATTAATATCGGTACTTGTTCGATTCTTAAAACTTTAGAAAGCCAAGTGAACCCAAAGCAACTTATGGAGCGGAGAACGGTGGTGTTACTTTCAAACCATCTACATCGTCTAAAAAGATTATTTCGATTTTACCTGCCCTATGCAAAACTTTTGCACCAGAGTTTCTTTTAGGAGCTTTACTGAAACTTGTTCAAGATCTCTTGGCATTTGTCAGCCCACAAATCCTCAGGTTTTTTTGCTTTCATTCTTTTATTTATTTGTTTATTTTTTATTTTTTGCTTTTTTTCAAATCTAAAACCGTAATCTTTAAATTTGCGTATTTTTTTTTTTTTTTTTTTTCAGTTTGCTTATCGGATTTGTAGAGGACACAACGCAGGAAAGCTGGAAAGGTTATTTGTATGCCGCAATTCTGACCATCACTGCCATGACTCAAACTTTGATCTTGGGTCAATATTTTCAACGGATGTTTATAATTGGTATGCAAATTAGGACTTCTATCGTCTCATCCATTTATCGAAAGGTACTTGTATTATGTTTACGGATACATGCATAATTTTCTTTTTACTTGAATTACTTTTTTACAATTATTATTCTTTCACCTATGTAGGCGATCAAAATTTCGAATAGTGCTCGCAAGGAATCAACTGTCGGGGAAATCGTCAACTTGATGTCGGTTGACGCACAGAGGCTCATGGATCTAACCACCTACCTCAATATGCTATGGTCGGCTCCGCTGCAGATTGCATTAGCAATTTATTTCCTTTACCAAATCCTTGGTAACGAATATACTTTCTTGCTTTACGAAATTATTTTAAAGAAAATGGTATGTTTTTTTAGGTCCTTCGGTTTTTGCAGGTTTGGGGGTTATGATTCTTTTGATTCCTATCAACGGAGTGTTGGCTAATGCTACAAAGAAACTGCAAATTCAACAGATGAAGTACAAGGACAAACGCGTCAAGATGATGAGTGAAATTTTAAGTGGAATCAAGGTAAAATATGGTGAAAAGGAAAATGTTAAGTAGGAGGAATAGTACATTTTTTTATAGAAGCAATTTTTATACTGAGATGTTCTTTGTGCAAGGTAAGTTAGTGAATGTTTTTTGTTGGGAAACATAGGCTAAATATAGAAAAATGTGGCAGCTTTGTGAAAGTTTGATTTTGTGTAGAGAAGAATGTAACAAATCAGCCGACTGCGTAGCATAGGTAGTCGCCGCCACGCTGAGAATAACAACAATGATATATATTTATCCCTACCTTGGTCTTTGTGAGCGAGTTACACAATCATGGGGAAGAATATTTTAGACCTGATTGTGTTCTCTTTTTATAAGTCCCCAAGCAAAGTACAACGTGCACCTTTATCCGAAGCAATATTTGTGAATATCCGTATTTTTTTTCTCACAACGTTTTTTTTTTCTATGGTCAAAAATGATTTGAAAAATGTGACGTGAAATTTATAATTGCCATAATTTTCTTTTCAGGTCTTGAAGCTTTACGCCTGGGAACCTTCATTTCAAGGTTTTTCAACGGTTTCTTAAAATTAATTTAATTAAATAAACTTTAATTTTTAATTCTTTCATTAATTTTAATTCTTCATTTCAAGCACAAGTCGAAGACATTCGAAACAAGGAGATCAAGGTTTTGAAGCAGGCGGCCTACCTTAGCGCTGGAACATCATTTCTTTGGACTTGCGCACCTTTCTTGGTTCGTACTTTTTTATACACAATTTTTTTTCCATACAACTTTTCTCTACCCATTCCTTAGTAGTTAAACGACTTTTTGAAACGGAAAAACGATTTACAGGCCTAATAAACTACAAATGTTTTATTGCTAGACAATAACTGTTTGATTTCCTCTTCAACAGGTTTCTTTAATGTCTTTTATGACATTTGTACTTTCATCGCCAGACAACATATTGACTCCTGAAATAGCCTTTGTTTCTCTCTCGCTGTTTAACCTCATTCGCATGCCACTAACTAGTATTACCACTCTCTTTTTTTAAATAACATTCTACACTATATTTATTACTCTTACTTAACTGTCCTTTCCTCTGTTTTGTTTATTTAGTTCTTCCTATATTGATCATTCAGTTCATACAGGTTAGATTGACATTAACTTTTGAACAGTTATCGTTGAGACTGTTTCGCTTTCGCCGTCGTCTGATCGTTTTCTTGTTATTTTGGGGTGTCCTTTTTGTTACCAGGTCGTTGGGTTAATGTATTCGTTATCCTTTTCAACACTTTCTAGGTTACTTTGGCCACATTTGCAGTTTACGTGACGACAGATCCCAGTCACATTCTCAATGCCAAGAAAGCTTTCGTCTCTTTGACTCTGTTCAATCTGCTCCGTTTTCCCATGTCAATGTTTCCAATGCTTGTCGTGTCGTTCGTCCAGGTAAAATATTGTTTTTCTAAATTTATTTTCTTACGTCCAGTAAATGTCCAGTAAGTCCAGTATATAATATGTCCAGTAAATTGTAAAATTGTAAAATTTTGAGTTTTGTGCTCTGACGCATTATCCGATAGCTAATATCCGGGAATGCGCTTTAACCGTTGTTACAAAAAAGGATACATGAAACTTGGGCGTTTATCCTTGTATTAGGATAAACGTCTCGATTTCTTTATTTTCTCCCTATTTTAATTTGTGTCGCTTGCTTTTGTGAGTTTTTCAAGCTGCTGATTTTAACTGAATATGTTTTTTTGTCCAAGTTGCTAATATCTTTTAATTGGATTTAGGCTAGCGTTTCTATTAAACGTCTGAACAAATTCATGAACGCTGATGAGCTGGATCCCGAATCAGTTTCTCATGAAACTACAGGTAATATTTCCCATTATTGTTTCAAATGGACCGCTAATGAATTTTGTCGATAAATTATTTGCAGCAAGTGCAATCAACATTGAAAAGGGTTCCTTTGCATGGTCCCAAGGCGAACAACCCATTCTTAAAGATATCAACATTGAAATTAAACCTGGAAAACTTGTCGCAGTCGTTGGCCAAGTGGGTGCAGGCAAATCTTCGCTGATTTCTGCAATCTTGGGAGAAATGGAAAAACTTGGTGGGAAGGCTAATACAAACGGAAAGATCGCTTACATCCCACAACAAGCCTGGATCCAAAACTGCAGTCTACGCAATAATATCATGTTTGGCAAAACCTACAATGAATCATTTTACAACAAAGTGATAAACGCCTGTGCTCTGAAACCTGATCTTGCCATGCTTCCTGGTGGCGACAGCACAGAAATTGGAGAGAAGGTAATACAATCGCTTCGGTTATATTATTTTTGCAAGAAGTAACCTAAAAATAAATTTCATCCACAGGGTATCAACTTAAGTGGTGGACAGAAGCAGCGTGTCAGCTTGGCTCGTTCCGTTTACTCTGATATGGATGTATACCTTTTGGATGATCCTTTAAGTGCCGTTGATAGCCACGTAGGAAAACATATTTTTGACGAAGTCATTGGCCCCAAGGGACTTCTGAAAGCTAAGGTATCCCTTCAACTACCTGAGCACCCTTTACATTCAGTTTTTAATATTATGGTACTTTTATAATAGACACGATTGCTCGTGACTCATGGCATCACTTTCTTGCCTCAAGTAGACCAAATTATTGTCTTGAAAAACGGAGAAGTGTCTGAAGTGGGTTCTTATAAAGAATTGCTGGCCCAAAAAGGAGCTTTTGCAGAATTTCTCTTGCAGCACTTGGAAGAAGAAGGCGCTGATGAAGATGACATTCCCGACGGTCTGTTGCTTTTTCTAAATCGTTCAAATCAATTCCAAATTTCAAAAGTGAACTTTTCCGTTTTGTTTATCGTAGAACTCGCTGAAATTAAACAAGAACTAGAAAACACAATGGGCAAGGAAGAATTCGCCCGTCAAATTTCTCGTCAGCGCGCAACATCTGAAACGCAGAGCCAGAATAGCGAAAATGCCGAAAGTAAACCCATGATTGCCTCTCCGGATCGTAGCTTATCCAGGCAAGGAAAAGATTCTCTTGTTTTTACACAAAGTATTTCTTAAATAATTTTTGTTTCTGCAGAAGTAACTCGACCACAAGTATGGAAAAGAGTGGAGGAAGTTTGCGACGACGTAGCTCAGCCAAAGATCGAAAATCTGTCGATGGTGGGGCTCCTGTCGCGAAACCAAACAACACCAAACTGATTGAAGCCGAAAAAACTGAAACGGGCAAAGTAATTATTTATTCGGCTTTCATCTTTTTTTTTTTTACTAAATTATAAAATTAAATCTACCTTAGGTTAACAGCCAAGTGTACGTCCACTATTTGCGATCCGTTGGCGGATGGTTGTCGTTCATTACTTTGATTCTGTATATCATTTATCAGGTACTTCGAAACATCGTACATTTTTCTTCGCTGCCATTCGTTAATAACCGTACTGTTTATGCAATAGGGTTTTGCCGTATATTCCAATATTTGGTTAGCTAAGTGGTCAGAAGCTGGAAATTCGACTGTTGGAAACCATACCGTTGAACAACAAAGAGATATCTACTTGGGTGTCTACGGCGCGCTTGGTTTGGGTCAATGTAAGAATCATTCCTTATTTTTATTTTTTACTCTTCCCTTTTAAAATCACAAATATCCTGAATCCACGACCAAAGGGTAGTAGTCAATACCAGGTAAGCTGATAGATCGTTTAATGTGTTTTGCCTTTGCTTATTAGTTGTCCTTTAGATCCCATTCAACTAACATCATTTTGTAATTGCTATGGGTACTCGGACAATTACTTTTGAACTACTAATCTAGTGTTTCCCTTTTAATGCATAACACTAACGATTTGATACATATTTCATTGACAACTTGTAGCTATCTTTTTGCTGATTGGAACTATCACGATCTCCCTTGGTTGCCTTCAGGCTTCCGCTATTTTGCATGAGGGTATGATTGCCCGCACTTTCCGCCTTCCTATGTCGCATTTTGACACGACTCCGATTGGTCGTATCGTCAACCGATTCGCCAAAGACGTGGATGTTGTAGACAATCTCATACCATCGAGCATCCGAACTGCACTTTTATGCTTTCTTTCGGTATGTTAGAGAATGATTTGTACTTTGCATGTGGCTCTTGCATCCTGCATACTTGCCGGATGTTTGCATGTTCGTTGAATTGGTCAAGGTAAGAGCATTTAGTTCTAGGCACTCTGACTTCTCCAGGTTTATCGAGGTAAATAGCTTTTTATGTTTAATTACCGTTGCTTTTTGTGTAGATGAATTTCCCAATGCCAAGTGTGTTTGTTTGAATCCTTCGAGTTGTGGTGACAAACCTGTTTGTCTCAACTTGTAGCATTCAATATGTTGTTGGGGTAATTTTGTGTTACTTGTTGCGTTCAAGTTCTCATGTACGTTTTGGCCTTGTTGTATAGCTTTGGTGATGATGGTAGCTTCTGTTCTACTGGGCCTGGCAACGTTACGTGCCGCGAGAACCTTGCATATCCGCCTGATTGGCGACGTCCTCCGTCTGCCTATGGTATTTTTCGATACAACTCCTACCGGTCGACTGCTCAATCGTTTCAGCAAAGATGTCGATGTTTTGGACAACACATTGCCATTCATCTTGCGTGGCTGGATCACTACAGCGTTACAAGTACTATTTATTTTTGAAAATTTTCCGCGCCTAGTAGACTCTTCTTTTGCCATTTCACAACGGGTCTTAAAGAAAAGGTTTGCTTTAAAAAAGGTCTCTGCCCCTCCACTCGAAGGATTCACTCATATTCTATACTTGTAGAAATGGGAATTTCAAGAAAATTCAAAATGAATATTTCTAATGCGATGGAAAAGTCTAAGTGTGAATTTAAGCGAATCTGATTGCTTAATTTCAATTGATTTTTGTTCCGCAGCCTTGTTTTCTTTCAGCGAGGTACTACTTTATTACGCGTTGGCGCGTGCATCTCGCGTCTTGCACGAGGCTTGTTTAAAAGGTGTTCTTCATGCACCAATGACCTTCTTCGAGACGGTGCCTATTGGAAGAATTATGTCACGTTTCTCGCAAGATATGAACGCTATTGACAGTCGCATTCCCGCTGTCTTGGTTGACTGGTTGTACTGTTTATTGGAAGTAATTTGATTGAATCCTTCGAGTGAACACCCTTTATCCTCCCTTTAAATTATTTCTCAGCCATGCGCATCAATAATTCTTAAAAGCATTTTTAAAATAATAAACTTATTGCATTTCTTAGGTCATCAGTACTATACTAGTTATTGGTCTCGGAACCCCTATCTTCTTTGCTGTTGCCGTACCGATTGGAGTTCTCTATTACTGGATTCAGGTAATTCTAAATAAATTTTACTTATTATTGGCAGTGTCTTTTAATCTTGTTTAAATTTTTTTTTTCCCTCAGAATGTTTATGTGGCTACATCAAGGCAACTTAAGCGTCTAGAATCTGTTTCAAGATCTCCCATTTATTCACACTTTGGCGAAACACTTACTGGTATAGACCTTACTCACGTTGAAAATGTGTGATATATACTTCTAATAATGCGCATCTGCTTGATTTAGGTGCTACCGTTATTCGAGCATATGGTCAAGAACATCGATTTATCAAAGAATCCGAGTCTCGCGTGGATCTTAATCAGATTTGTTATTACCCGAGTATTGTTGCTAATCGATGGCTGTCGATCCGTTTGGAAACTATTGGTAACTTAGTGGTTCTCTTCGCTTCTTTATTCGCCGTTATCGAAAGAGAAAAAGGAACTATGGACCCCGGTTATGTTGGACTGTCCATCACTTACGCCCTTAGTGTAAGTATACGAAGCAGAGAAAACAAATACGCAACCAAAAGTACATTTGAAGATAACATTTCTAGATTACACAAACACTCAACTGGTTTATGCGGATGACGTCCGAGGTCGAAACGAACATCGTGGCCGTAGAGAGAATCAAGGAGTACAGTGAAGCTGTACAAGTATGAGGAATTCACTTAAAACTCTTTATAAAAACATCTATAAAAAAGCGAAAATTTTTTTAATTAGGAAGCTTCATGGGACCACGGGAAACGTGAACCACCTAATTCATGGCCCGACAAAGGCAAGGTTTCGTTTGAGAAATATGAAGTTCGCTACCGTGAAGGACTTGACTTAGTTATCAAGGGAATTACTTGCGACATTCAAGGTGGTGAAAAGGTAATTATCTCGTTCTCTTTTGCAATAAAAAAATGATTATCATTACGATTTGTTATAGGTTGGCATCGTTGGACGTACTGGAGCAGGAAAATCCTCGTTGACATTGGCTCTGTTCCGTATCATCGAAGCCGCTTCTGGGAAAATTACAATTGATGGATTGGATATTGCCGACCTGGGGCTTCACGCTCTGCGATCTCGGTTGACTATTATTCCTCAGGTACCATGAAGCACAGGTTATTTAGGCGAATAAATGTTCTAATGATTAACAACCACATATAGGACCCTGTTTTGTTCTCGGGAACGTTGCGCATGAACTTAGATCCGTTCAATTCTTATTCTGATGATGATATTTGGACTGCGTTAGAGCACGCTCACTTGAAGACATTCGTCAAGTCGTTACCAGCAGGTCTAGAACATGAAGCTTCAGAGGGGGGCGAGAATTTAAGTGTAGGTCAACGTCAGTTGATTTGTCTCGCTCGCGCTCTTCTCCGCAAAACGAAAGTCCTCATTCTGGATGAAGCAACGGCTGCCGTTGATTTGGAAACTGATGATCTAATTCAAGTACAGTAAACTTATGAAAACTTTTGCTATTGCTTATTTTATCCGCTGTTTTTCTAGGCCACGATTCGTAAGGAATTCAAAGAGGGTACCGTTATCACCATCGCCCACAGATTAAACACGATCCTGGACAGTAATAGGTAACATAATAACAGTAGTTATAGACTACAATACCTTCAACAACAGCTAACTCAACGTTTTACGCAGAGTAATGGTGTTGGATAAAGGAGAAATCAAAGAATACGCGCCACCAAATGAGCTACTGGAAAATAAGGAGTCGATCTTTTATGGCATGGCACGAGATGCCGGTCTGGTATAAAAGTTTACATTCACCGTATTATTATAGGCAAAGATTGAACTTGTGTTGACAAAAATGTTATTTTTGATGAAAATCTTGGGTGTGTGCATGATATTCCCGTGTGAACCCTTGAATTCAATCAGTTATGTTCATGACAAGCCCCACATTATGGGTCTTTTTTAATTAGCTGCTATGTGGTCCAATTTGTTTGTTATGCCTTCAGAATGCAGCAGGCCAGTAGCATGTTAGTATTCTTTTGTGTGCATCCTACCCCTGTGACTGAGTATGATCAATGCATTCCTACCATTTGTTCACAAATACAGATTTTGTTTTGGCATTTGAATAGCAAAAGTTTATTTCATTGGCTTAAGAACCAACAACCCATCATTTAAATAATGATAATTTTCCACTCCAACTCCTTTGTTAACTGATAATCTGTGGAAGAACAAAGTGCTATTATTTTGACAAGTCCCAGATATTAAGTGACTTACATATCCTCAGTAGACATTGATGTGATGCCCACAACTAAAGCATGTTGTTTTCCTTCAGCCATGATTGCCTATAAAGAAATAGTCATCAAAGCTTAACAATGGCAAAAACAATAAGTGAATGCATACTAGATTTATGTTGACATCTAAAATGTAACATGATTTAATAAAATATGCACATATTGGCAGTTATCAAAGATTACCACAATGGATCCCTTTGGACAAGGAGTCATTCTAGCTCCAGGGGAAGTTAAGCCAGGGCACATGATATTTGCCCCACTAAGGACAAATCTGATGGCTCACTTATCTACTTGCTGCCAGGGTAAGATGTAGGGATCTAAAAATAGGAAATTTTTACAAAAATTTTCAAATAACTGATTGATTGATTGAACTAATTGACAAAGGTGAGACAAAATCTGACATCATGTGACCTATGATGTCAATTATTCAGACAAGGCAGGGCGGTCTATTGTAGCAGACATCATCTTAACTCAAAAATGCTGCGATGGCAACAAATGTCAAAAAAAGATGTCGAACAGCCCTAGACAACAACAATACGTCAATACTACAAAATTACCTTCACAAAGATCTTCTGAGATGTTATCACATTCTTGGTTTTGTCAAGAAACCTTAATGACAAGTGATGGAATTTTAATTATAAAGCATAAAAACGATTAGTTTTAGTTTATTTTTACTATACCTAGGTTCACTTTGACAGTTTTATAAGGAAAGTCATCGTCAATTGGTTTGTTATCCCTTTCTGAAATTGCAGCAGTAAATAAGCAACTGCTGAAACTCTTCATCCTCCTTCTGTAAAACATAAAAATAATAGTTAGTGAAAAAGTCATGTTATTTTATAGATTGTTTTATACATTAAATTTCAACTGGGAATGGATGATGGATATTTATCTATTTCTAGCCGAATGGGAGTCGTTGAATTTTGATTCATTTCAATAGGCTAATTATTCATTCGATCAATGAAAAAGGAATGATTGTATATTGAATGGAAAAATCTATTGCACCGTGGAGTCCACGGCGCTCTAGTGTCACTTAGTGCTATTGCGCCGTGGATCCACGGCGCTCTTATGTCAAGATAAGAAAATATGCTATTGCGCCGTGGATACCAGGTGGCGTGGACTGCCCTAGCTGCTATGGACCTTATTAAGATCCAAAGGTATGGGTCAAGCCGACCCCTTTGCGTCGCGTTGCAGTGTGAAGGGGTGGCGTGAACAGCAGATTTTTTATTTGACTCGCCCGATGTGGTTTGCGCATAGGCTTGTCGGGTTAATCGTGCCCGAGGGAAGAATAGGGAGGAAAGGAAAGTCTAGTCCCCTCTTTTTTTCATTCTTTCCTTTCCTCCCTATTCTTCCCTCGGGCACGATTTACCCGTAAAGGCTATGCGCAAACCACATCGGGCGAGCCAAATAAAAATCTGCTGTTCACGTCACCCCTTCACACTGCAACGCGACGCAAAGGGGTCGGCTTGACCCATACCTTTGGATCTTAATAAGGTCTATACCTTCTTTTGCTTCCTTTCCTAGGGTCTTTGTTATAAGATTTCACCGACTTTGAATCACCGCGACGCAAGTACACAAAGTCTTCCTCAAGCCGCTTGATAAAAACTACGATGTTGTTATGGCTATCAAAAGTCGTAGCTGTGGTGAAAGAATAGGATCGACATGCTTGATGCTTGGGCAAAAAACCAAACTCTACTGAAGAACGAGCAAGTTTTTTATTTTTTTCATTTCATTTGTTCACCAATAAAGAAGTAAAATAGGTATATTGCTCAACAAATGCAATTTGTAAAATAATCAGGGGGGGGGGGTCAATCTTGGGTTGAGCTGCTTCAAGAGCACTTGTTGGCTGTCGAAATCACTGCAATTCGACGTACTGAGAATCTGGGACTAGTCATCTAGGCTATATCGGGCATGAGCGATCCTTTCGTTCACGACACAAGTCACAAGGGTAAAAATTTCTTAATGGTTGCAGTGTTACTCATTTTTTAATTAGGGCCTATGACTATTTGCACAGGTCGAAAAGGAGGATAAAGATGTCCCTTATAGTCTGGGAGCTGGGCGACCAAAAAATGTTTTTTAGTTAGCAAAAGGTTTGAGGCTGGAAAATGGTTAGGGGGGGTATGACACACACGAAAAGCCAAGTCTGTCGACTGGCGGCCGGGGCGTTCAAGCGTGACGCGATCCCGAAGTCGGCGGGAACCGTAAAAAAATCACTTTTGTTTAGCAAGCCCAAATTTTCTGTAGGAAGCAAGCTAACATTATGTTGATCAATAATCCCGCAAGACAGACGTCGAATTACGGGACTATAATATCAACAGACCATCTCAAAAATTAATAAAACCGTAAATTTTTTCATTTTAGTTTAGAAAATCAAATTTTTCCATTAAAAAATAGAGAAACATGTGAATTATTATAATCCCGGTAGACAGACGTCGATATCTGAGCCCTTGGGGGCACCAGACGTCGGTGTGTAACGGTTTTTCACGAACTGTCAGTCGTTATTTGATACCGGCAACGCTGTTTCGGATACCGGCAATGCTGTATCAAAGGCGCTTATTTTTAAATAACTGGCGTTTCTGGAGGATAATAATGACTAGAAATTTATTAAAACTGATTTTTTAACACTTATAAATTAGTTTAGTTATTGGATTATATGTTTAATTAATAATTAGCTGCTAAGGCAGTATAAAAACGATATGGTGGCAGCTTTTTTAACCTCCAACGACGGACCGATCAGACTCTATCCTCATCACTCCGTCGACCGAAATGATCTCCCATTTTCGTTTTCTCTCTCGTCACACGCGCACACAAGAAAATGTCGAAAAAGAATTTTCCCCTCAGTCCGGCATCGCCAATTCCCGTCAGTTTGGCATCGCCGGAGTGTCTCAGTAAAGTCAATTTCTCATCATATCCCAAACGAAACAATTATTTAACTTAATCTTAACTTAACCCCTCATTTATTTCACGCTCTCTTTATCTGCTCTGTGTGTGTGTGTAGCTGTGGCTGTGTGAGCAAGTGCAAGTCTGATTGGATGCCGAGGGAATTCCATATTCAATTGCTGTCGTGGGTACTAGGGTTCGAAAGCGACTAGGTGCTGAGGTTTACGTTCGGTTTACGTTTGCAGTTTCTTTTTCTTTCACAACGGAATTTTTGGTTTGTGTTCTGAACGGCGGAAGCGAAGAAATAAAAAAGGCCAGCTGATGCCGTGGAACAGATGTGCATTTGTCAGAGAGGACAGTTTGTATGCTGCTGCCCCATCTCGTTTCACTCTTAAGTTCTGGCGGTTGCTGTACTTGTCTAGCCCCACATCCGGCAGCATCCAAGAGACGACGACTGTGACCCGATCCGGTGCCAATCGACACGTATCTAACAAACTAGAAAAAGGAGAAGATTTGCATTGCGTGCGTTTGTGTTTCTGTGTGCTTTTCTTTTTCTTTGTTCGATGTTTTTCATTCAACCCGCTATTTTTTTGTAATGTTGTCATTTCTTGTCACGGCCTTTGTGACGATGACGATGGGACTGTTAACCGTCTGGGATAGTGTAAGGCGTTATCAGGGGCGTCCGCAGCGATGGCGGCGGGAACAGGATCGTATAAAATCCAGTCCCGGCCACTGCTAGGAACGATCCACCAGCAGCTGTTGCGCTCGTCGTCGACTAGACTAAGCGCATATCTATTATATCGCGGGCTTTTTGGCGCAAAGCGAACACGAGATCGAACCCCATAAGATGATATTAGAAAGAAAAAGATTCAACACAGCAATAACGAGAATGAGAGGCTGTACTGGAAATCCCGCCTAGAAGACTTTCAGAGACGATTCCCTTCAGAGTCATCGGTCAATTCGACCGGTTTGTATTTTCTCGGGGGCCAATAAAAATAATCATTTCATTTTTTAAATTAGCCAATCTATCTCATCTCTTTTTCCCTATATTCCTTGTCGATGTGTCTAGTAGTAATACCTTGCGCAATAATAAAAAGAATAAGAGCCAGCCAGCCAACGTTGCTGGTTGGATTATTGTTATTAGATGGATGCTGCAACAAAATAAGCGTTTGTAACCTTTGGCACCCGTTCCGACTATTTTGATGGTCTGATTTGATCGCGCGCCACTCGCAAATCTGACAATTAGGAACGATGACACGTCAACTCGTTTAGTACCACACTGTTGGTCCGCTTGCCCCTCCCAATTGCCAACTTACCAATAGACCAGCATGTAGTCCTCCTCCTCTTTCCTATTTTGCGAGCTTTGAGAATTCAGACAAACGGACAAAATGAGCCCGACCATAATATTACAGTAGCATAGCTGAGATCCGGTGGGGATATATACTGAAAAAAAAGAGGTTTCCCTTATAATCTTTAGATATTTATCCCCAGCGACTATGTGGACGTCTCCAGATAAAAATAATTTATAATGAAGATCATTTCGGTCGACGGAGAGAGGATAGAGGATCGGTCCGTCGTTGGAGGTTAAAAAAGCTGCCACCATATCGTTTTTATACTGCCTTAGCAGCTAATTATTAATTAAACATATAATCCAATAACTAAACTAATTTATAAGTGTTAAAAAATCAGTTTTAATAAATTTCTAGTCATTATTATCCTCCAGAAACGCCAGTTATTTAAAAATAAGCGCCTTTGATACAGCATTGCCGGTATCCGAAACAGCGTTGCCGGTATCAAATAACGACTGACAGTTCGTGAAAAACCGTTACACACCGACGTCTGGTGCCCCCAAGGGCTCAGATATCGACGTCTGTCTACCGGGATTATAATAATTCACATGTTTCTCTATTTTTTAATGGAAAAATTTGATTTTCTAAACTAAAATGAAAAAATTTACGGTTTTATTAATTTTTGAGATGGTCTGTTGATATTATAGTCCCGTAATTCGACGTCTGTCTTGCGGGATTATTGATCAACATAATGTTAGCTTGCTTCCTACAGAAAATTTGGGCTTGCTAAACAAAAGTGATTTTTTTACGGTTCCCGCCGACTTCGGGATCGCGTCACGCTTGAACGCCCCGGCCGCCAGTCGACAGACTTGGCTTTTCGTGTGTGTCATACCCCCCCTAACCATTTTCCAGCCTCAAACCTTTTGCTAACTAAAAAACATTTTTTGGTCGCCCAGCTCCCAGACTATTACCAGATTATAATGACTTTAGATACATCAGCCAATATATATCGTCGTTGTTTATCGATGACATACCCGACGGATTTTATCGCGGCTGTGGCATAACCATTAGCGGCACATGCCGCTAGTAATTTCAGTGCAGGTCCGTTTTCTTTTTGAAGGTTAAAAGGGTCGACACTTATATACGATTTTGTTTTCAACTAGGTCGATCACAGCGGACATAATTGCTAATATGAGCAATCGCGGTAGGAGTGACTGTGTTAAAGCCACAAGGTGAATCTTGGGAGGCAGTATTGGGAGAGCATGCTTTCCAGTCCTTATAGATTGGATATGTGCGAGTGTCGGCAATTTTCGTAAGGAGCACCAACCTTGCGACACAGGGTTACTTTGGTTAAACGTGACGGTGTGTGTGCTAAACTTCACGGCGCAATAGCATATTTTGACATTAGAGCGCCGTGGATCCACGGTGCAATAGGCGCAACCATATTGAATTCGGAAGCCGCGTTACCATAACAACCCTTAGATAAAGTTGAGAACTATTTACCTAGGACATCTGTTGATGAAAATTAATAGTCTCTTAATGCATCTTATATAACATATGTTCTGTAATGGATTACGAAATAACGTGAGACTGCACCTATTTATACAAAAACTACAAAATTTTATATTATTTAGAACTTGATTTGAAAAAATTTGTGTTTAAATTTATAACTGATAGATGGCAGCGAATGCTATCAAAATACTAACACAACCCGAACACAACCAGTAGGATTTCTGTTACAAGCAGGCGGTTTTTTCGCGAAGTGAAGGCTCAAGGGTCGGACTGTTTTGTTGGCATGAGTCGACATTTCCATCTAAAGAGAAAGTATATATTCGGGTTTGTCTCGTTGGTCTGTTGATTCGCGTTCCACCAGTTCTCCTACTCGCCGGTCGATCCGTTATTGGTCGAAGCGAGGAAACGTGCTTATTGTTTTGCTCTCGCATTGCAAAATCACTACATTGTTGAGAAGTGAAGAGTAGAGCACAAGCTCGCCCGCCAAAACATGGGCGATAACCAAACTGACCGAACATCGCCGCTGGATTCGTTTTGCGGATTCACATTCTTGGTAAGTTTCCACCTCTAATTTATCTTTAAAGGGGTTATGTACTGATATATGCTTCTGGATCACGACCTATTTTTCCACGTACCCTTGGATTTCACGGTCTCTTATGGCTATAATCAAATATCTCATAGCAATTATGTATTCGAACATAGAGGGTTTTATACGTGTCGGATGGCAAGTCGTAAACAACAGAAAAGAAACCTTACATTCAGCCTTACATTACCGGCGTGTTAGTTAAAGGCAGCCAGTTTTTTCGGTGAAGATAATGTTTAACATCCCTGAGAGATTTTCAACTTAATTGAAAATCTAGAAGGCTTTTTTAGCGGCATAAATAGACCGCTAAAATACGTTCAGGAACACAGGGCCAAAAACTATTATTTAATAAACTCAAGGGATGGCTCTCTGTAATAGGCTGAATGCTATTTTACAACAGGTGTGGCTCGCATGTATTGACGTGAGCCCTTGGCATTAACTTTATTCGATTCCCTAGAAAAATGTCTAATGTTTTGTTCATATTACATCATAAATCATAATATGTAGGAACAGGACAATTGATGTGCACGTCATACGGTGACTTATTCGAAAATTTGACGTTACGTCGTACGTTACGTCAATTTTCCTTGTTTTTGAAGTTTACGGTGACTTCTACGTAAGTGAAAAAAATACTGACTTTTTACGTATACTTTTGACGTGTAAAAAAGTCCAGTTATGAGTTATTACCGTAAAAGTCAAGAAACAATTTTAAAAATTTGGCAACATTTGCTTTGCGAAAATTCGTCTGCCATTTTAAATTTATTAAATTTTAATTCTTCTAAAAATAGCCTTCCATGTTTAATTTTCATTCTTATTTTCCAAATGCAATCTGTGTATATTATGGGCAATAGCAATAAATAATGTAATGATGTATATGTGACGTAACGTCATACGTTTGAACTTGAAGTATGAAAAAATTTACGTTACGTTGACGTTTTTTTTTGACTTATTACGTAGCACTTTTAAAATACGTATGACTTCTACGTTTTTTTGGTACGTCAACAAATCCCGTTGACGTGCACATCACTGGACAATTACGCCTGCTAGCATTTCTTCTGCTGCTACTTTCGCAGTACCTACGAGGCTACGAATCATTTATCAATGTATAGATAATATTTCTTATCGCTATTATGTTCAATAGACGACGAGTTTCCCCCCAATTGTAAAAAAAAAAAAAAAAAAAAAAACAACTCCCACCACTGATCTCACCGGTTTTTTAAATACGAATTACTCTCATAAGAATAAAATCTCGAAGGCCGACACGCAGTTGCATTTTTTCTATTGAGAGAAGGAAAGTAGGTTAATTTTTTTTACATCGACCACGTAAGGTGTAATTTAACACACCGAATTTGGTGTTACGGTTAGGTTAGGTTATGATGATTGTATTTTCTTTGGATGTGAAAGTTGAAGACAACAGATTTTCTCCTGCGTTTACAGAACAGGTCGCTGTTGAAATGTTGTCTCCTAGGTCTAAAAACTGCTGAATCATGAATGAATAGACCAAATGACAATACACGACAGGCACCATCCGTTATCTTTTGAATACAAGAGAGGCATGCTCGTTACTACGAGAGGGATTTTTAAAAAGAGATTTTTAATAGAAAAAAGGGCGTTTCAGTATAGTAATGACACGCTAAATTTGATAACTTTTTCCGTCGATTTCTCCATATTTTTACTAATTAGATTTAGTTAGTGCATTCGTCATACTGATAATGTGTGGAGAAAAACCGTAAATTTCAATCTTATCATTCAGGATCTGGATCAAACCTGGAATACCAATAACCCAAGTTTCACAGAATGTTTTCATCAAACAGTGCTTTATTGGATTCCTTGTGGCTTCATTTGGCTCTTAGCACCATACGAAACATACCAAATACTGTATAGCAATGCCCGCTATATACCATGGTCTATCTTCAATATCAGCAAAATGGTTATATTGCATAGCATTGATTTAAATGATAAGAACACAATAATTAACCATTCATTTCTAAACAGATCATCAACTTGCTTCTGATCATACTTTCAATTATCAGCATTATATACGCGGTGATCCAGAGTAACAACGATGTACAGCTCTATACATATGATGTGTATTATGTAACTCCTGCAATATTGGCAGCCACATTTGTAAGTATCCTCGAGTGTCGTGAATGGATTGAATTTAACTGAGAAATCTTCTTTTTCCTAAAGGTGTTGACCCTAGGGCTAATGTTGGCAGAGAAAAAGAGAGGCATTAGATCATCTGGACCTTTGTTTATGTTTTGGTTCCTTCTCACTCTTTGTGGTGGGTTTACTTACGCTGATCGCATTAAATCCATCGTTGACGGGGTAGGCATGGCTTCATTTTGTAGTTTATTGCGGGTGATAAATTTATTCATGTTTTATACAGATGGACAGTTTGGAGGCATATCCGTTTGTCTGGGAAATGGTCTATTATCCGTTTGTTGTTGCAATGTTGTTTATCAATTGCTTCGCTGATAAGGAACCTTTGTACATGGAAGGAGAGGGAAAATCTGAGGTAATTTGCTTGGTTTTTTGTCCTTTTCATCCAACATTTGATTTAATGTTATCTTTTCCTCCTATAGAACCCTTGTCCCGAAGAAGGCTCTTCATTTCTGAATGTTATTACATACTCCTGGTTGGATACATTGGTCTGGAAAGGGTATAGGAAACCTCTAGAGACGGGTGACCTGTGGGACTTAAACAGCCGAGATAAATCCAAATCAGTTGTCCCTCGGTTTGAAAAACATTGGTTAAAGTCCCTCAGTAAACAAGCAAAGTAAGACATGAGATATTCTTTATCTATTTGAATTATTAATTCGAGCACTGTAATCTATTCTATGCTGCAAAGATATTTTTGGGACAATTTTGGGTAAAACCTTCTTCTTCCGAAATCCTCTCCTACGTCACAAATGTTTTGTTTGCAAAAAGATGTATTATTAATATCGGTACTTGTTCGATTCTTAAAACTTTAGAAAGCCAAGTGAACCCAAAGCAACTTATGGAGCGGAGAACGGTGGTGTTACTTTCAAACCATCTACATCGTCTAAAAAGATTATTTCGATTTTACCTGCCCTATGCAAAACTTTTGCACCAGAGTTTCTTTTAGGAGCTTTACTGAAACTTGTTCAAGATCTCTTGGCATTTGTCAGCCCACAAATCCTCAGGTTTTTTTGCTTTCATTCTTTTATTTATTTGTTTATTTTTTATTTTTTGCTTTTTTTCAAATCTAAAACCGTAATCTTTAAATTTGCGTATTTTTTTTTTTTTTTTTTTCAGTTTGCTTATCGGATTTGTAGAGGACACAACGCAGGAAAGCTGGAAAGGTTATTTGTATGCCGCAATTCTGACCATCACTGCCATGACTCAAACTTTGATCTTGGGTCAATATTTTCAACGGATGTTTATAATTGGTATGCAAATTAGGACTTCTATCGTCTCATCCATTTATCGAAAGGTACTTGTATTATGTTTACGGATACATGCATAATTTTCTTTTTACTTGAATTACTTTTTTACAATTATTATTCTTTCACCTATGTAGGCGATCAAAATTTCGAATAGTGCTCGCAAGGAATCAACTGTCGGGGAAATCGTCAACTTGATGTCGGTTGACGCACAGAGGCTCATGGATCTAACCACCTACCTCAATATGCTATGGTCGGCTCCGCTGCAGATTGCATTAGCAATTTATTTCCTTTACCAAATCCTTGGTAACGAATATACTTTCTTGCTTTACGAAATTATTTTAAAGAAAATGGTATGTTTTTTTAGGTCCTTCGGTTTTTGCAGGTTTGGGGGTTATGATTCTTTTGATTCCTATCAACGGAGTGTTGGCTAATGCTACAAAGAAACTGCAAATTCAACAGATGAAGTACAAGGACAAACGCGTCAAGATGATGAGTGAAATTTTAAGTGGAATCAAGGTAAAATATGGTGAAAAGGAAAATGTTAAGTAGGAGGAATAGTACATTTTTTTATAGAAGCAATTTTTATACTGAGATGTTCTTTGTGCAAGGTAAGTTAGTGAATGTTTTTTGTTGGGAAACATAGGCTAAATATAGAAAAATGTGGCAGCTTTGTGAAAGTTTGATTTTGTGTAGAGAAGAATGTAACAAATCAGCCGACTGCGTAGCATAGGTAGTCGCCGCCACGCTGAGAATAACAACAATGATATATATTTATCCCTACCTTGGTCTTTGTGAGCGAGTTACACAATCATGGGGAAGAATATTTTAGACCTGATTTTGTTTCCTTTTTATAAGTGCCCGAGCAAAGTGCAACGCTCACCTTTAACGGAAGCAATATTTCTGAATATCCGTATATTTTTTTCTTACGACGTTTCTTTTCTATGGTCATTAGTGGTTTGAAAAAATGTGATGTGAAATTTATAATTGCCATAATTTTCTTTTCAGGTCTTGAAGCTTTATGCTTGGGAAAATTCATTCCAAGAACAAGTGGAAGACATTCGAAACAAGGAGATCAAGGTTTTGAAGCAGGCGGCCTACCTTAGCGCTGGATCATCATTTCTTTGGAATTGCGCACCTTTCTTGGTTTGTACTTTTTTTGGTTAAAGTCTATTTTTTTTTAACACAACTTTTTCTACCCATTCTTTAGTAGTTAAACAACTTTTTTAAACAGATAAACAATTTACAGGCCTAATAAACTACAAATGTTTTATTGCCAGACAATAACTGTTTGATCTCCTCTTCAATAGGTTTCTTTAATGTCTTTTATGACATTTGTACTTTCATCGCCAGATAACATATTGACTCCTGAAATAGCCTGTGTTTCTCTCTCTCTGTTTAACCTCATTCCCATGCCTCTAAATAATATTACCAAAAATTTTTTATATAACCTTCAACACTCTTACTTAACTGTCCTTTCCCCTGCTTTGTTTATTTAGTTCTCCCTATATTGATCATCCAGTTCATACAGGTTAGATTGATATTAACGTTGAACAGTTATTGTTGGGACTGTTACGCTTTTGCCGTCGTCTGATCGTTGACCATTTTTTTTCTTGTTATTTTGGGGTGTCCGTTTTGTTACCAGCTCGTTGGGTTAATGTATTCGTTATCCTTTTCAACACTTTCTAGGTTACTTTGGCCACATTTGCAGTATACGTGACGACAGATCCCAGTCACATTCTCGATGCCAAGAAAGCTTTCGTCTCTTTGACTCTGTTCAATCTGCTCCGTTTCCCCATGTCAATGTTTCCAATGCTTGTCGTGGCGTTCGTCCAGGTAAAATACCGTTTTTCAAAAATTGATTTTCTTACATTTTCCAGTAAATTGTAAAATTCTTAGTTTTGCGCTCTGATTTTAGTTAAATTCTAGATTTCTCAATTTTCTTCCTTTTAAATTGTGTCGCATGCTTTTATGACTTTTTCGGGCTACTGATTTTAACTGAATATGTTTTTTTGTCCAAGTTGCTAATATCTTTTAATTGGATTTAGGCAAGCGTTTCAATTAAACGTCTGAACAAATTCATGAACGCTGATGAGCTGGATCCCGAATCAGTTTCTCATGAAACTACAGGTAATATTTCCCATTATTGTTTCAAATGGACCGCTAATGAATATATTCGAACCGAAATTATTTTCAGCAAGTGCAATCAACATTGAAAAAGGTTCCTTTGCATGGTCCCAAGGCGAACAACCCATTCTTAAAGATATCAACATTGAAATTAAACCTGGAAAGCTTGTCGCAGTCGTTGGCCAAGTTGGTGCGGGCAAATCTTCGCTGATTTCTGCAATCTTGGGAGAAATGGAAAAACTTGGTGGGAAGGCTAATACAAACGGAAAGATCGCTTACATCCCACAACAAGCCTGGATCCAAAACTGCAGTCTACGCAATAATATCATGTTTGGCAAAACCTACAATGAATCAGTTTACAACAAAGTGATAAACGCCTGTGCTCTGAAACCTGATCTTGCCATGCTTCCTGGTGGCGACAGCACAGAAATTGGAGAGAAGGTAATACAGTCGCTTCGGTTATATTATTTTTGCAAGAAGTAACCTAAAAATAAATTTTATCCACAGGGTATCAACTTAAGTGGTGGACAGAAGCAGCGTGTCAGCTTGGCTCGTTCCGTTTACTCTGATATGGATGTATACCTTTTGGATGATCCTTTAAGCGCCGTTGATAGCCACGTAGGAAAACATATTTTTGACGAAGTCATTGGCCCCAAGGGACTTCTGAAAGCTAAGGTATCCCTTCAACTACCTGAGCACCCTTTACATTCAGTTTTTAATATTATGGTACTTTTATAATAGACACGATTGCTCGTGACTCATGGCATCACTTTCTTGCCTCAAGTAGACCAAATTATTGTCTTGAAAAACGGAGAAGTGTCTGAAGTGGGTTCTTATAAAGAATTGCTGGCCCAAAAAGGAGCTTTTGCAGAATTTCTCTTGCAGCACTTGGAAGAAGAAGGCGCTGATGAAGATGACATTCCCGACGGTCTGTTGTTTTTTCTAAATCATTCAAATCAATTCAAATTTTCAAAAGTCAACTTTTCCGTTTTGTTTATCGTAGAACTCGCTGAAATTAAACAAGAACTAGAAAACACAATGGGCAAGGAAGAATTCGCCCGTCAAATTTCTCGTCAGCGCGCAACATCTGAAACTCAGAGCCAGAATAGCGAAAATGCCGAAAGTAAACCCATGATTGCCTCTCCGGATCGTAGCTTATCCAGGCAAGGAAAAGATTCTCTTGTTTTTACACAAAGTATTTCTTAAATAATTTTTGTTTCTGCAGAAGTAACTCGACCACAAGTATGGAAAAGAGTGGAGGAAGTTTGCGACGACGTAGCTCAGCCAAAGATCAAAAATCTGTCGATGGTGGGGCTCCTGCCGCGAAACCAAACAACACCAAACTGATTGAAGCCGAAAAAACTGAAACGGGCAAAGTAATTATTTATTCTTCTTTTATTCATTTCTTTTTTACTAAATTATAAAATTAAATCTACCTTAGGTTAATAGCCAAGTGTACGTCCACTATTTGCAATCCGTTGGCGGATGGTTGTCGTTCATTACTTTGATTCTGTATATCATTTATCAGGTACATCGATACATCGTACTTTTTCCTTCGCTGCCATTCGTTAATAAGCATACTGTTTATGCAATAGGGTTTTGCCGTATATTCCAATATTTGGTTAGCTAAGTGGTCAGAAGCTGGAAATACGACTGTTGGAAACCATACCGTTGAACAACAAAGAGATATCTACTTGGGTGTCTACGGCGCGCTTGGTTTGGGTCAATGTAAGAATCATTCCTTATTTTTATTTTTTACTCTTCCCTTTTAAAATCACAAATTTCCTGAATCCACGACCAAGGGGTAGTAGTCAATACCAGGTAAGCTGATAGATCGTTTAATGTGTTTTGCCTTTGCTTATTAGTTGTCCTTTAGATCCCATTCAACTAACATTATTTTGTAACTGCTATGGGTACTGGTACTCGGACAATGACTTTTGAACTACTATTAGTGTTTCCCTTTTAATGCCTGACAAACCTACTAACACTAACGATTTGATACTTACTTACTTACTTACTTCCAAATCTTTTTGCTGATTGGAACTATCACGATATCCCTTGGTTGCCTTCAGGCTTCCGGTAATTTGCATGAGGGTATGATTGCCCGCACTTTCCGCCTTCCTATGTCGCATTTTGACACGACTCCAATTGGTCGTATCGTCAACCGATTTGGACGTGGATGTTGTAGACAATCTCATACCATCGAGCATCCGAACTGCACTTTTATGCTTTCTTTCGGTATGTTAGAGAATGATTTGTACTTTGCATGTGGCTCTTGCATCCTGCATACTTGCTGGATGTTTGCATGTTCGTTGAATTGGTCAAGGTAAGAGCATTTAGTTCTAGGCACTCTGACTTCTCCAGGTTTATCGAGGTAAATAGCTTTTTATGTTTAATAACCGTTGCTTTTTGTGTACATGAACTTCCCAATGCCAAGTGTGTTTGTTTGAATCCTTCGAGTTGTGGTGACAAGCCTGTTTGTCTCAACTTGTACCGTACAATATGTTGTTGGGGTAATTTTGTGTTATTTTGTTGCGTTCAAGTTTTCATATGTACGTTTTGGCCTTGTTGTATAGCTTTGGTGATGATAGTAGCAGTTGTTTTACTGGGCCTGGCAACGTTACGTGCCGCGAGAACCTTGCATATCCGCCTGATTGGCGACGTCCTCCGTCTGCCTATGGTATTTTTCGATACAACTCCTACCGGTCGACTGCTCAATCGTTTCAGCAAAGATGTCGATGTTTTGGACAACACATTGCCATTCATCTTGCGTGGCTGGATTACTGAAGCATTACAAGTACTATTTAATTTTGAAAATTTTCCGCACTTAGTATACTCTTCTTTTGCCATTTCACAACGGCGTTTAAAGAAAAAGTTTGCATCCAAAGACCTGTCACTGTCTCTCCACTCGAAGGATTCA
The DNA here is from genome assembly GCF_021234035.1 of Daphnia pulicaria. Taxonomy (NCBI): domain Eukaryota; kingdom Metazoa; phylum Arthropoda; class Branchiopoda; order Diplostraca; family Daphniidae; genus Daphnia; species Daphnia pulicaria. The sequence continues at coordinate 11,992,716 of NC_060918.1, forward strand.
CTTGTATTCTTGTAGAAAGTGGAATTTCAAGGGAATTCAAAATGAATATTTCTAATGCGATTGAAAAGTTGAAGTGTGAGGTTAAGCGAATTTGTTTTGCTGAATTTCAATTGATTTTTGTTCCGCAGCCGTGTTTTCTTTCAGCGAGGTACTACTTTATTACGCGTTGACGCGTGCATCTCGCGTCTTGCACGAGGCTTGTTTAAAAGGTGTTCTTCATGCACCAATGACCTTCTTCGAGACGGTGCCTATTGGAAGAATTATGTCACGTTTCTCGGAAGATATGAATGCTATTGACAGTCACATTCCCGCTGTCTTGGTTGACTGGTTGTACTGTTTATTGGAAGAAATTTGATTGAATCCTTCGAGTGAACACCCTTTATCCTCCCTTTAAATTATTTCTCAGCCATGCACATCAATAATTCTTAAAAGCATTTTTAAAATAATAAACTTATTGCATTTCTTAGGTCATCAGTACTATACTAGTTATTGGTCTCGGAACCCCTATCTTCTTTGCTGTTGCCGTACCGATTGGAGTTCTCTATTACTGGATTCAGGTAATTCTAAATAAATTTTACTTATTATTGACAGTGTCTTTTAATCTTGTTTAAATTTTTTTTTCCCTCAGAATGTTTATGTGGCTACATCGAGGCAACTTAAGCGTCTAGAATCTGTTTCAAGATCTCCCATTTATTCTCACTTTGGCGAAACACTTACTGGTATAGAACATACTCTCGTTGAAAATGTGTGATGTATACTTCTATTGCGCATCTGCTTGATTTAGGTGCTACCGTTATTCGAGCATATGGTCTAGAACAGCGATTTATCAGAGAATGCGGTTCTCGTGTGGATCTTAATCAGATTTGTTATTACCCAAGTATTGTTGCTAATCGATGGCTGTCGATCCGTTTGGAAACTATTGGTAACTTAGTGGTTCTCTTCGCTTCTTTATTCGCCGTTATCGAAAGAGAAAAAGGAACTATGGACCCCGGTTATGTTGGACTGTCCATCACTTACGCCCTTAGTGTAAGTATACGAAACAGAGAAAACAAATACGCAACCAAAAGTACATTTTAAGAGAACATTTCTAGATTACAGAAACACTCAACTGGTTTATGCGGATGACGTCCGAGGTCGAAACGAACATCGTGGCCGTAGAGAGAATCAAGGAGTACAGTGAAGCTGTACAAGTATGAGGAATTCACTTAAAACTCTTTATAAAAACATCTATAAAAAAGCGAAAATTTTTTAAATTAGGAAGCTTCATGGGACCACGGGAAACGTGAACCACCTAATTCATGGCCCGACAAGGGCAAGGTTTCGTTTGAGAAATATGAAGTTCGCTACCGTGAAGGACTTGACTTAGTTATCAAGGGAATTACTTGCGACATTCAAGGTGGTGAAAAGGTAAGTTATCTCGTTCTCTTTTGCAAAAAAAAATGATTATCATTACGATTTGTTATAGGTTGGCATCGTTGGACGTACTGGAGCAGGAAAATCCTCGTTGACATTGGCTCTGTTCCGTATCATCGAAGCCGCTTCTGGGAAAATTACAATTGATGGATTGGATATTGCCGACCTGGGGCTTCACGCTCTGCGATCTCGGTTGACTATTATTCCTCAGGTACCATGAAGCACAGGTTATTTAGGCGAATAAATGTTCTAATGATTAACAACCACATATAGGACCCTGTTTTGTTCTCGGGAACGTTGCGCATGAACTTAGATCCGTTCAATTCTTATTCTGATGATGATATTTGGACTGCGTTAGAGCACGCTCACTTGAAGACATTCGTCAAGTCGTTACCAGCAGGTCTAGAACATGAAGCTTCAGAGGGGGGCGAGAATTTAAGTGTAGGTCAACGTCAGTTGATTTGTCTCGCTCGCGCTCTTCTCCGCAAAACGAAAGTCCTCATTCTGGATGAAGCAACGGCTGCCGTTGATTTGGAAACTGATGATCTAATTCAAGTACAGTAAACTTATGAAAACTTTTGCAATTGCTTATTTTATCCGCTGTTTTTCTAGGCCACGATTCGTAAGGAATTCAAAGAGGGTACCGTTATCACCATCGCCCACAGATTAAACACGATCCTGGACAGTAATAGGTAACATAATAACAGTAGTTATAGACTACAATACCTTCAACAACAGCTAACTCAACGTTTTACGCAGAGTAATGGTGTTGGATAAAGGAGAAATCAAAGAATACGCGCCACCAAATGAGCTACTGGAAAATAAGGAGTCGATCTTTTATGGCATGGCACGAGATGCCGGTCTGGTATAAAAGTTTACATTCACCTTATTATTATAGGCAAAGATTGAACTTGTGTTGACAAAAATGTTATTTTTGATGAAAATCTTGGGTGTGTGCATGATATTCCCGTGTGAACCCTTGAATTCAATCAGTTATGTTCATGACAAGCCCCACATTATGGGTCTTTTTTAATTAGCTGCTATGTGGTCCAATTTGTTTGTTATGCCTTCAGAATGCAGCAGGCCAGTAGCATGTTAGTATTCTTTTGTGTGCATCCTACCCCTGTGACTGAGTATGATCAATGCATTCCTACCATTTGTTCACAAATACAGATATTGTTTTGGCATTTGAATAGCAAAAGTTTATTTCATTGGCTTAAGAATCCACAACCCATCATTTAAATAATGATAATTTTCCACTCCAACTCCTTTGTTAACTGATAATCTGTGGAAGAACAAAGTGCTATTATTTTGACAAGTCCCAGATATTAAGTGACTTACATATCCTCAGTAGACATTGATGTGATGCCCACAGCTAAAGCATGTTGTTTTCCTTCAGCCATGATTGCCTATAAAGAAATAGTCATCAAAGCTTAACAATGGCAAAAACAATAAGTGAATGCATGCTAGATTTATGTTGGCATCTAAAATGTAACATGACCTAATAAAATATGCACATATTGGCAGTTATCAAAGATTACCACAATGGATCCCTTTGGACAAGGAGTCATTTTAGCTCCAGGTGAAGTTAAGCCAGGGCACATGATATTTGCCCCACTAAGGACAAATCTGATGGCTCCCTTATCTACTTGCTGCCAGGGTAAGATGTAGGGATCTAAAATAGGAAATTATTAAAAAAAAATTATATATTATAATATTAACATTTAATTATTTTACATTTGTGCAGAAGACGAAGAGTAGGTACCCAAAACCCTTCCCTGTGTCTAAAGAACAAAAAGTCTCCATTGGCCCCTACTAAGACTTCAATGTGTTCATGGCTGAAATACAAATGCACAAAGTAATTCAGCTTGTTATTGAAACAAATAAAAAAATGCCTACAAACCATTTCATCAATCGGAATGGCTCTTTCTTGGGTAGCACATCATTGATACAATTCTCAATGTATGGGTACTGTTCCAATATTTTAGACCTAATTCCTTTCTGAACTGACGTTTTAAGCTGCTGAAACCCAGATATGTTTTCTTTCTCGTCGAATCTGTAAAAAAACGTAAGAATTAAATATTATAACAATTTGCAACTAAAAAAATATGAATTACTTCTTGAACATTTTTTTGAAATCTACTAATATATATACGAATTTTGAGTAAATAATCTTTGAACAGATTTAAGCTAGGCTAAACGAGGCAACACACAGAACAACCAGCAAAATCTGCGAGAAAAAAGCAGACGATTTTTGGGAGCCGGTGACGTGCCACCGTTGACTCGTCTGAATTCCACTAGATGTCACCAAGAAAAGTTTTTTTGAAAAATCTTCTGAAACGTCAAAAACACGGTCTATTTCTTTATGTCTCTTACATTTATATTCATTTGTTGAATGATACAATATGGATTACAACATCCATATTTTTTTTTGGATTCAATAAAAGTATGTGTCACTAGTCACAATTATGACTAACCAACACAGTCTTCACCAGTGAACTGATACTGATCCGATTCCGTGTCGTTAAAAAACGGATTTTTTGAGGGCCGTAGAACGGATTGGTTTCCGTTCTCTTACGCTAGAGTCGCATGAAGGCAATAACGTTATGCCTACCCTCTAGCGCCTCTAGCTGATTCATAATCAGATTCGTTTCAGTTAATTGATTTTTGACAAATCAGCGCGTTGTTCTAATCAGTGAGCGGACCCGTTTCCGTTCACAGATTCGTTTCAGTTTATTATCAACTTGTTATCAAAACACTAGCATGCAAAAGGACTAATGTACTGGTCATGTATTCTCAATTGTTATTTTATTATTAATCTATGCATTTTAAAGCTACTACAGTTCTCTAAATCCCTAAAAACTCAGTGAAGATGAGACTAAGATTATAAGAATTACACCATTCCCCTCTAAGTCTCAGGAATACATAGACATTTGCAGCAGTGTGTATGTGGTAAGCAAAAAGAATTGTTGGTGTACAGCATAAATACATTTTCACTTTATAAACAGGAAAGATTATTATACCCCATGCTTCAATTGAATGGACTACCAGCATATTTTCTGAATACATGGAGTGGTAGCATATCCTAAATTCAAAGATGCAACACGAAGAAAAAGCTGTGCATTTGTGGAATTTTGTGATTCCGAGTCAGCTGCCAAAGCTGTCACAGTAAGTTTTCTTTACATATTTAGGCAGTAACACTTAATACCTAAATAGAGACAATGCTGAGAGCTCATTCAAAAATTTTATAGGCATATGCAGCCTCCAGCGAGTATCATGTATTGACTGAAGATCCAGGGCAGTCATGTGGTATTCAGGTGTTTAATGCAGAGTGCGTAAACTACTTTCTAATTGAACAATTGAAAGTTGTTCACTTTACCTTTTTTATTTATTTTAATTTGATTTGTTCTTACAGGAGCCAAGACGAAATGGGGACAAGAAGAAAACGAGCACAAAACTAGACACGGAAGAACCCTGGAAGAACCCCTAGACACTGTAGTTCCATGGTGCGGCATGCTTAAGAAAATGCTAAATGCTACAATGAGAAATACAAATTCATTTGATTTGTCAAAAATCAATTAACTGAAACGAATCTGATTATGAATCAGCTAGAGGCGCTAGAGGGTAGGCATAACGCCTTCATGCGACTCTAGCGTAAGAGAACGGAAACCAATCCGTTCTACCGCCCTCAAAAAATCCGTTTTTTAACGACACGGAATCGGATCAGTATCAGTTCACTGGTGAAGACTGTGTTGGACTAACTTACATGAATGACCTTGGGGTAACTAGCAGCCGTCAATCCGTCATAGTGCCCCTAGCGGCCTGACGGTGGAATAGCTAAAAACCTCATTTTGAGCACCGTGGCACCGGCCAGCCTGACGATGCAGAACAGAGAACACCTAAAACCGCAGAAGACGTCAGAATTTTCTTTAGTCAAATAGTCGTAACGACGTAACCTAGAAAAGTCGGTTAGGATTTCATTTAAGAATGTGATAAAAAGTTTCAGCAGTTTGTTTGTTTGATCAATGATGAATTTGTTCTTTAAAATAAGTAGAAACATGCAAAGAATGCAGCTCTCTGTGAGTGTTTGTGATTCTGGCTTACTTGCAACTCAGTTTACTCATCCCCTTTGCTTCATGTTGGTTGGGGTAATCAAGTTGATATAGATAGCTGTAACTTTAGTGAGAATGTGGATCATAATGAATTGCTAATCAATTAGTGTACTTCGTGAAGACGAGATATACATTTGGAGGTGAGAATATTAAGTGAGTATCAAGGTTATTTGCTTTTGTTTTTCAGTTTTTTCAATGGATTGTCAACGAGCTAGAAAGTACATTTTTTCCTGTTAGTGAACATTTCTTTTTTCTGACGCTAGACACATAGCCTTTGATCATTTTCCGCTCAGTTTAGTAACGTTTACTTTGCACATCTCTGAAGAAATTTCTCGCTGCAAGGAAATTTTGTGTGATAGCTGTTAGTTTATGTTTCAGCAACAAAGCTCACTTGTTAGTTTTTAATAATAATGTGCTTTTTTTTGCTACTTCCAGTTTCTAAATGAGTCCGTAGTTCAGTAAATATTCATTTGACGCACAACATATTCGTGATTCTCGTCAAATTTGGGGTCGATTTCGTGGTTTTCTGCGTACTTCCGGTATACCCCAAAATCGAGAATTTTCCTGAACAGTAAAAATTCAAAAGACATAAGAATTCCTTTTTTTAAATATTATTAAAAATACCCGACAATAGAACTCCAGTGCCCGACAGTAGAATTCCACTACGCTAAAGAATTAAAGAATTTTTTGGAGTTCTATTGTCGGGTATTTTTAATAATCCTTTGGTGTCCATGCATATTATGCAGTGTTGAAAAGTTGGGTTAAAAAGTCAATGTTGTCTGATGGCTGTCGATCTTGTTTTATCGGTTGCAGTTTGTCGATTTGTCGTCTCTTGCTACCTGTACCGGCGTTGAGGTAATGCTTGATGTTTCGTTCAGTTATGGACTTTTAATTAAAATCTCTATTCTTTTTTCAATTTAATAGTTTGCTGCCGTTCCATAGACTTGATCCATTGGTAAAACTGAGGAGAGGTTGCTGAAATTCAAGACTCGTCAATAAATTATGTAGATGTAGACAAATTACAGGTGCATATCTGGGCTCCCTTCTTCAGTGGCCCCGTTTCCCTAAATAACCACTAACCAACGCCCGCCGGTGGTCACTCACTCGCTGCGACAACCAGGAGGAAGGGAGATGTTTGGTCGAACGGGGACTTGCAAGGCGCATGATTCGATGAAATCTGTTGAAGGGTCATGAGTCTAGCCGGAAGCCTACTATGATGCATTGCTCTCATAATAACTTCTCTTCAGCTCTCTTCGCTCTTTTTCCGGGTTCTCTAAACCACGGCCGGGTAATCTCCCTGGTAGAGTCAGTCGGGCAGTGTCTCCCCCTGCTTGACTGACTGCAGTTTTACCGGACGGTTTGTTTAATAAATAAAACAAGTATAAAAACCATATAATGTTTTCATTTTATAAATTATTATTCATTAATTAAATATATATAGATAACAACTTGATTAACAAGCATATTTATACAACATTGTTTATTAAACAGACCGTCCGGTACAAACTCTTAGTTAGCACTATTGCTCAAAAACTGATTCTCTTGAATCAGCAGACTCGGAGAGTTTATAGCGCCGTCAAGGTAGATATTTCTGAATGGTACCCGTCTTGTCAACTGCTAATGATTCGTTCTTGGTTTGACGGAAGCTGTGTTGTGTTTGTTGATCGTCTCCACATGCACGCGATAATCAAGACCAGCAACGTCTTGATCAAGAAGAAGAAAAGAACGGAGAAGCAAAGAACGACGATGTAAATAGCGGGTTGGGTACCGCTAAATTCATTCTTAGTTGAATGTCGAATCGCTAATACCATTGTTGGTTATGGTAGAACAGTTTTCCATACTGGTACGCTGTATGACGTCGAGCATTGCCAAAATGGAAGTGCTCTTTGAAGAACTGAGCGTCTAAATCTTCTTCAGTCAGATGAAGCTATCGGATTCGGAAATCGTTGAAGAAGCAGAGGACATCACAGCTGAAAAAAAAAACGTGAGTCAAACTCCTGTGGTTAAGTTCTGCAGCTACTCTCAAAATATTTTGTCTTGTTTGCTCGTGTTGATTGTAGACTGCTTTTAAATTATCTATCAGTGAAGCCCTAATAAGAGGTCCAAGAGAAATTTATTGGGGTCAACTGATACCATACCACGTACTAAATCGTTAATGGTTTTCAGGTAAAAAATAACCATGAGAATATGGGGTCGCAGAAATAGATGTCAACTGGTGGAAAATAAGAAGGTGATACGGTATTTTTCTTTTCTTTTTTAAAAATTGTCTGATTTTTAAAGATTTGGTGAGGAACATCCAATCTGTCGATCGCGGTCGCTAACCAATTGGTAGAAAAACAGCACCAATAATGGTAAGAAGGTGTGCTGTGAAGTGGCGTGATAATTTTAATCATGGACATGGACATTCAGGTTTCATTTCGTGATTTTTCAGGTCGAACTCGGGATGTGCTTTTTCGAGATTTTAACACAAATTGCATTTTATACATAACAAAAATTATCATAAAGCTACAATGTTACAGCTTTACCCGTACTATGGCTCGTCCCGGTTTGTATTGCTTTGTATAATCTTTAGTTGAACGCTAAATATATTAGAGGCTAGCTAAGAGAATTTGGCTAGATCTTTACAGGATTAGTGAATGTGATTTTTAAAAGAAATTGTGCCTGTTGCACATCGATATTATTGGCCTTGATTCTTAAAGGTGGCTTGGCTAAACTTTCGACGGTTAAACTCTATTTAATAAATAGATAACATAACATTTAGCTAATTAGGAGCTAGCTTTTAAAGGATTAAAATTTTAAAAAAAATTGCGTTAGAATCTTGAATAAAGAAAAAGTCTTATCAGATCCGAGATTGACCTGACAAGTCTATAGAATGTCTATGATTTAACAAATCACGCCACTGAAGCACACCTTCTTACCTTTATTCATGCTCCGGTTTCGGTAGTCACTTTTTATGTAGCCTTTTTATGCAGAAAGAAGAATCACAAACCAAGAGAAACATTCATTTATACATGAACTATAAACAGATTCTACAAACCGGAACATTTAGATAGAGACCACTGCTGTTATTTATTAATTTATGTTTTAGGTTTATGACTATCTGAATGGCTAATACTGATCGTTCTTTTGAATTACGTTTAGCAAACTGAAAAGGATGTAGATGGACTTATTCTATGATTTTATCCCGTCCCGAATGGTGTTAGCCATTAGGTGTTACTAGTTTGAGCGGTAAGCACCTGCGCGCGCGGAATTTTTCTTTGCACGCGAAATCTAAAATGCGGGTCGAAAATTTATGCTCGCGAACGAACATAAAGATAAAATGCGCGCAAGGCAAAGGGAAAATGCGCCCTTGGTTACCGCATTGTAAACTATCCTAACCTTACCTAACCAGCTAACCTAACTTAACCAAACCTAACATTTTCACCTTCCCCGCGTTTTAGTGCGTTTACGCGAAAAATCAAGAAATTTTCGACATTCATTTTAGTTTTTCTCACACCAAAAATAACTACGCGCATATTAGTGTCCGCGCGCGCGAAAACTAGTAATACCCCTCAAGACTGGTACACAGTCCATCTGCGTCCTTTTCATAATGCTAAACATTGTTCAAAAGAAGGATCATCAATGTAACACCCACTGATTCATTTGATACCCCACCTTTCATTTCCTTTCCAGTCTGTCGACGGGGTTCCGTGACCAATGAAATCAAACAAGTAATCAATTACGAAATTAGGGAAACATGGCGAAAGTAATCATGAATTGGAGTTGTTTGACAGACGTCAATGGGGCATCGAGCCGATCCTCTCTTGAACTTGGAGAACCCACCAGGAAAAGAGGTAAAATTAAACTAAGGTTTGCGCTTCAGATCAAGAATTGACAACCGTGCCAACCATCATCAGTTCGAATCCATCGTTATCTAAAAAAAAGCCTATCTATAATTTACAAAATTCAACATCGAAATCACTATCCATAGAAAATTAAGCCACAGGGCAAATCAAGCCAAGACGTTGCGACGTCATCGGAGCTTCCTTTTGCCCCATCTTCCTTGATCATTCTTTAGGCTTCGTTTTAACACATTTTTTTTCAATCGTCCTGAATAACCGATCAATCTGCTATTAATTTTTTGTTTACGATAATGTTACGATTATTGCCTGCCTTGACCGTGTTAACTGTACATAATCTGGTTGTGCTTACCTCTGCTGTTTGATTCTTTTTTAAAACTAAATTAATACGTGTAATACATTTATATACGCCTTTACCCTATTTTCCTTCAAATGTTTTTTAAAGTTTTTATTAGACAAATTAGACAATTCCAGATTTCTTAACGACTCATCCAGTCGTTTAGTACAAGTAAGCTTTTTAAAAAAATAACCCTTTCATTATTTCAATGAAAACCCAAAAATTGCAATGAGACTGATGGACAAAGAAAAGTTGCTTAGTCTGAACGAAAATAATAACGAAACAAAAATGAAGTGATTGCGTTAAAAATAATCGCTGCGAGTTTCTCGTTTTAAAATTTACTTAAAGGACAAGCCTTCCGAAGCTAAAATTTCAGCAACCTCGGGAATACGAACAATGTACGTAATCTCGACGCGACTAACTACACTCACAGTTACCTTACTGTTTTTTGGCAGGATGTCACTAAAACGAGTAACCAGGTCCTGCTTTACTTCTTCCATTGCATCTGTTCCTTCAAGGATGGCATGTTGTGCAAGATAAGGCAAAAAGTCGATAAATCTCCTCGGAATACGTCGAATGTCGTCAATGTCGATGATGTGGGTCTCTCCATAGTCAACTTGCAAGCACATGTATCGACTACCAGCTGGATCAGCAATCACGTCTAAACATACTGATCGGTACCATTTGCCATCAGGGTAAAGTGCAAGGCAAATTTCGTTCAACTTAGGTCCATGTCCACGAGCGATAGCTTTTGCATAATCTTCCATTTCCTCCTGAACGCGGAAAAAAAAGAAAAAATTCTTATTTTTATGATCTGCAAATAATGGATGCACATACTATACCTCTAATTTTGCAAGTTTCTTCGATATCTGTTCATCTGCAGCATGCATCATAATCAGCTGAGGGCCGTCTACACACGTGACTATAGCTTCAAAAGATCCTTCTTCTGGCAGATCCATAAAAATACCATCGTCGTAGCTCAGATCACTCAAGGTATTGTCAACAGGGGCAACTTCTCCAGGTATATAAACATCACCAGGAGAGGCGATTTCAAGTTCAGGCATCTGGTTTGATGGGTGGCTCGTGGTATTGGTCAGTTGTTCCAGACAGTCAATTATCTGTTCATTAAGAACTTCTCCATCTTGCATTAAGGTGCATTCTGTCCATTCAGACGTCGACGGCATTACAAACATCTTATAAAGTTTGTTAATGCAGTTTGTCAGCAACTCTTGAACGGTTGTGGGAAGAGAACCAGCAGGCCGTTCCACGCGGGCAAGAGAAACTCTTTCGGAGCAGGAAGGATAATCATAAAAACAATCAGGAAGCACTCGGATTCCACTAAGGGATACTGTAGATGATTTTCCAACGTCGACAAATATTATACTAATGGCTTCTCCATTAATATCGGTAATTCGAGCTCTGTATAAATCGCCGTCATCTGAGAAGATAGCAGCCACACAGCTTCCTATAGCTGGAACAGTTGGTAACTTCACACTGTAGGGAAAATATCCTTTGAGCTCTTTTTGAATCTTGGTAGTCAATGCTTTTGTTTCTTCTGTGTCCGCCCGAACGTAAATACAATCAAGGTCTTCAGCAGCAAGCGGAATCACGTTGCATGAGAATCCAACTTCCCAATTCGGCGAAGAGATGTAAGGTATAGGTACAAGAGACAATTTTGGAGCAAGAGACACTTTTGGAGCAGGAGACGCTTCTGGCGCAGGAGACACTTCGACTTCTGGTTCAGCCAAGAGTGAGGTCCACGGTTCTATCTTGACGATACAAGTTGGAACATTTTCTCCATCGAATTTGGCCAGAGCTGAGCCATCGGCCATTTTGCTAGTGATCTCTAGTGAATGGCTGCTATCTGGAAACATACTTTCTTCCGCATATTGCTTCGTTGGCGAAGCAAGATTTCCAACAAGACTCAATCTGATAGCCAACATTTCATGTTGAAAACTCGCCGGAATAGGCTTCACTGAGACAACATTTTCGTCTTCATTTCCGAAGTCGACAAAGAGAACATTGTAGGAAGACTTCAGCACTTTGGTTACGCAGCCACGGTACCACTGGCTATCAGCAGAATAGACAGCGGCCACAAATGACCCAACGGTTGGCCTGAAATCGGGAATAGTTTCAATGGTGTCTGCAAACGAACTAAAATCAAAGATGGGCAAATCTTCCTCGCCGCGAACAAGCATTCCACTGAAATGGTCGCCTCCGTTTTGTGGCTTGGTGACTTGGAACATAACTTTTGAGCCAGCTTCAATAACTTCGATGACAGAATGGGCCTTTGGTGTCAATGGAGTGGAAGAAACTGATGGCACAGTTTGGTGGATAGGTAAGCTATTCGGACGAACGGGAACTGAAGGTATTGTTGGAGCACGTGGTTGTATAACACAGGCATCATGTCGCAAAGCAGCTCGTGTTGGGGAATGTCCCGGAAATGATGTCTGCGAAGGTACCGTTAAAGTAGTTGAAGCCAATTCTTTTGGAGCAGCAGCTTGAACCGAGGCTTGTGGACTTCTTACTAAAGAAGATGTTGTGGTGGAAGTACCACGGAACTGTGAGTGAAGGATTTGCGGCTTTTGTACCAACTGCTGGAGATGTGGAAGTGAAGGAATTCCATCAGCAGACGGAATACGATCCAACTCATCTGAAGCCTTTAAAATTGCTCTTTTGACGAGATTTTCATGTAATAGGTGAGAAACTAAATCAACTCCATCTGGGTTCTTCAGCCTAACACTCATAGCATCTGCATCCAACTGAACACACTCCATCAAGAAGGCTTGGTTTAATACGATGTCCTTGAATTTTCTATTGGTGTCCGTGTCCCAGCTGCTCCCGTTTACAGGAACAACGTCAGCCAATTTGACTTTGATGGCATAAAATGGATACTCACTGAGAGAGTGTTCCATCATTCGACACAATTCAGAACTGTTTGGCATTTGAACCGTATTACCAAAATCGACGTAGCGGATTCCAATGCCATCCGATAAGACTTTCAGAATCTGGGCCCGGTTCCAAGAACCATCATCAGGGTAAAGTGCGACGCAAGGCATTCCTTCCACAGGGTTAATCAGGGGATTAGAAATAGCAGCTGATTTGTTGATGCTTTCCATCAATTTGGTGAGTATCTCTCGGAATGCATCATACTGAATGAAGAATTCGGATGGTGATTTGACAAAGCAGACCGAAACTTGCTGGGGCTTGTCAGATGGCAGTGTCAGTTTTCTAGAAGAAAACTCTGCTGCATAGATTTTCGCCGTCCTGGAAGTCTGAGGTTGTGACGCTCTGTGAGGAGGCGATTCATTTGGAGTTCTTGGAATATTAGTTGCCATAGGAATATTGCGATGTTTGGGTATTGCTCCCAATAATGAATTATCATACTGACGCTCGCGTGACACTGGCTCACTGCCCACGGATGATGCGCCGCTTCTCATATTGCTGTGTGGATGGGCAAGTCTGCTGTTTCTGCTGGGATTATTCAAACAACCTTTTGATGGTTGAGCTTCGGGTGTTGTATGCGGGATGGCATGTGGACTACGTTCGGAATGGACAGGCACATCACTGATGCCCTGCACAATTCTCATGTCAGGAGAAATTGTTTTTGATCCAACATTGATATTACGATGTATCGTCACTGACAGATCAACAGGTCGATGAATTGAAACCCCAGATGAAGCCCCAGATGGGTCTATTGGATGTATACCCTTAACTGTGCACGACTGAGGTCTGGTCAATTCAGATGCAACGGTGTGCTGCTGTCGTCTATTTCCTTCCAAGGGAACGCTACGGTCTTGCTGAATAACAGCTGAAGCTCCAGCGCTTACCCGAGGAAAAGAATTGTTGGGGTATTCTCGAGCACTAGCGACCACTCTATTCCCAGAAGATGGATGCAGTTGGGTCGCTCTATTACCTTTGTCCGAATTCAGATTTGCCGGCTCCAGCGCCCTAATTTCGCCATAAACATAAAACACCCTATTAGTACGTGCAACAACAGCTATCTAACGCATGAAATTTCACTAGAACTTACGGTGGAGGTCGACAAATAGACTGATGAGTAGGCCAATCACTCCCTTGGCATGCTCGAGAGCAGTACCGAGTCTTACAAATAGTGCAAACAAGGGGCGCTTCTGTTCCACAAACAAAACAAGGCAGGAATTCTTCCGTCGGGATTGTTGTAGAGTTATTAGTCATTCGAACAAGTTCTATTTATGAAGATTTCAAAGATTAGCATATTCTTCAATAAAATTGTTTTTATCACATACCCATTGAAGATTCTGTGTTTCTATGAACAGGAGATTGCTTGGAATGAAAAGTTTGTATCCCTACACCAGAGGTTTGAAACATTGGTGTCTGTCTTTCGAAATCCGAATCTAGCATGAGACTAGCAAATTGCTGATACGGCATTTCTTCACTTTTACGCGACATTGCATAGGCCACCTCCCAGTTGAGAGGTGGTTTTCCGTCTAGCTCAACGATAGCGTAATCTGCTTCACTACAATTAGAGAAATAAAGATATTTAAACGGAAGATTTTCATTTTATGCACAATTTAAGAATTACCATTGAGTTTCAAACTCCACAAGTGCAATAGGTTGTTGACATTTGTTCCTGGTCCTGAATACAGAAAGTGGCTGACCGTAATTACTAAACGTGTGTCTGATTATTTCCTATTAATAAAGAAAATGTTATAAATAGGACATTTTTTTTTTCTTAAATAGTTACCTCTGTAGTATGAGGATGGATTCCGCTAACAAAGAGCTTGTAGGATACTGCAGTTTTCCTAATTAACAATACATACATTATCTTAAACTAGTTTTTGCGTAGACAGTCTCTTTCATTAATCATAATTGTGTGAACTCTAACAATTAATTATTTAAAAAGGATTACTTAAATATAACACATACCTCATAGCATAAGGCATATTGGGAGGTAAATGTAATCTTGGTCCTGAAGTATAAAAGTTATCAACAGTATAATCATTCAATCTTGGGTCAAATTCATCCCATTCTCCATTGCTTCCATCCACAATCCTTATTGGAGCTCGCTGAGTTCTTCGACTCATTTTGAAAAATGATTTTGTCTGCAATCTCCTTGCTTTCTGGTTAATTTTGTCCTACAAAGAATTAAAATATCAGATTAATGCTTATTGTGAACTTAACATATAAAATTTTGAGAAATAAAATAGGTAGAAATTTAGACACATGCAACAGGTTTCTGAAGTCTACAACAATGAAATCTAAATACTATATCCACATAACGTCGTCGTCTATTAATAAATTACGTAGAGTCACTGGGTCCACAGATAAAGACCACCTTTATCTGGTCGTATCTTATCGTGGTCTTTATCTGTGCCGGGACGATTCATTACTTCGGGGAAATGTCATGTTGAAAGTAACGCTTGAGCGTTACTTTTGCAATTTAAAACGTTACTCTTTTGCAATTAAAAACGTCCGCATCTGGCAAAGAGCGAATCAACCAAAGCGGCAAAAGTCCGACTGTGAACTGTGCTGAATACAAAATGTTCAGCTTAACGACTAATTTTTTAAACGATTAAAACAAAATTGCGTTAGAATCTTGAATTAAGAAAAAGCCTTACCAGGTCCGAGATCGACCTGACAAGTCTATAGAATGTCTATGATTAACAAATCACGCCACTTCAGCACATCTTCATACCTTTATTGATGTTCAGGTTCCGTTAGACTATCTGTTTGTGTAGACTTTTTATGCAGAAAGAAGAATCACAAACCAAGAGATGTTATAAAAAATAAGTTGTTTGAAATTTGGGTTTCAAACTTTCTTTATCGTCATGCAGCTAAAATTCAACCCAGCTGGTGAAAAACACATTTCCTGTAGCAATAACCAAAAGGTAAACTTAAAAAATCAAAATCTTCAGTCTCCCAATACACTCATTTTACCCACGTCAAACCAAACTTATAAATTGGTCAATTTGCTGTTTTTCCTTTTCAGAAAATTAAAATATCTTTTCTTTAGTTCAAAAGCAGACGAGATAATCTTTCTCTCATTTCAGTTCGGTCCATGTGTGGTGATTTACGAATTTGGACAAGTCAACAAGTCCTAGAGGTAAAATATTAAATACTTTCAGAGTTTCAGGTTTACATTGTTTAACATTCACCTTAACTAGATTTTCTTGTAATTTTTAAAGTTTGAACCCCAGTTACCTCAAATTTTCCTCGAATTCACTATGACAATCCCTGGTCACTGTGTAACTGTTTTCTTCATCACAAGTTCGCAGCGTCTCACAAATCACACTCACAACAAGTCAACAACCCCTCCCGTTCCATCTATTACAAAAAAATATGTCTGCTATTCAGGCCACTAGTGCCACCTGCTGGTGGACGCATGGAACTCAGCGTAAAGTATTGGCTCGAATTTCAACTGCGACAAGTTCGTGTTGCGAATAAGAGTCATGCATGAATGCGAATGAGGTCTTAGATTCTCCGTTCATTTGTATGGGTGATTTTTCCCTGCATAAAATAAATCAATTAACCACACAAATCGTCTTTCTACATAAAAAATAATCAGTCAGTCACACACCAACAAAATTGTTCTGAACGCAACGCGAACAAGCAGCTGGCTGAAATGCATGAAGAGCAAAATCTTATTGGTAAAATGAAAATCTAAATGAAAAATTTCATTTTGGACTGTTGGAAAATCAATGGTGATTGCTCTGTGGATGCAATTCATTTTGGTAGCATGACAAAACAACTAACAAGCATAAACAAACATTCAAGAAAGATGTTTTCCTTCTTTTTCTTCAATTCTGCATTAGCTGCATTCAAAAGGTGCCAACAGGGTGCCAATCAAGCAATGCATCTGATTAGGCATTTTACGATTTTAGGATACACATTATACAGGACGATTTGGATCAGAGTAGTTAATTCAATTATCAACTAATTAAAACCTTAAAGCTGTTTTTACACGTTTTCTTGCGCTGTGCTATGCTGAGTATCAGCGTCACCACTCACCATGATTCACTGTCTTTTGCTGTAGCCTAATTGATGCTTTGAGCCAACGAGAGCCAAACCAACGGAGAACGCCGACGCCGAACGGCCCAAGTGAGCTTGACTTTTTACTTTTGCAGTGCAAACGAACTTCCGTCATCCGTGAGAACTGGGAAAATGGTGCCGCCAAATTTAACAGATTCAAAATAATTTCATTATACACGATAGATGTCGTATCGATAGACAGTTTAGTATCATGCCCCGACATCTTTCGTGGCAATAGATTATTACAATCACTAGGTGGCGTACAGTGAGTAAAATGTCGAAAATAAAAAATGATGAAGAAGATTGCAATTCCTTAATAGCTTATCAGTGGTGAAAGGAAACGCTTACAAAAACATTGAAGTACAAGCGAAGATGGAGCACATCACTGCACACAAGTTACGGTGTACTTGATAGCCCTTGAAACTTAAGATTTTGTTGAACTTGTTGATGGAACGCGTGGAATGTTGTTGGTTCAATCGATCGATTTTTTATTTTCAAGTTTAATGGACACGAAGGACCCTAGAAAAAGGAAAAGCGTAAAGCCGGACAATAGAAACCGAATGAATGGGATAACTATTTTTTTTTTTTTTCGAAAAGGAGACTTCTTATAAAGATGTTCTTTCTTTTTCTTTTTTTTTAATTATTTATCTATGTCTTATTATTATTACTATGTCGAGCACGACTGCGTAAACAAACATGCGCTGGCATTCCGCATTTCCTGACCCACCCACCCACACACACCGGATTCATCAAGACTTATTCCCGTCTTCCGATTCATTCAAATATATTTCCGTTCAATGACCAGGGTTTCCCTTGTAAAAGTAAAATTCTAAAATCTAATTGCCATTAAATTTAGAGTAGAACAAGATCACAGACAAATAAGTAGGCGATGGTTGACTTCACTGCTGGCTGCTTTTATTCCGTAAAAGATTGTCACTCGGAAGCCTCGTTTAAGCCAGCCATGTCCTTGTGACCAAAAAAAATAAATTACAACCGAAAGAAAAAGAAAAATGTGGTTTCTGCTAAGCAAATGACAGATCTCTCCGCCGTGTTGTTCTCATTTCGGCGCTATTATTGCTGTTGACTCGGCGCGGGGTCGGTGTTCCTTTTTGTCGCCGTTAGACGGCTTCCGAATCCTTAGACGAACCAGCAGTGGCTTTCTAGCTGCGCGTCCCTCCGCCTTTTGACGGCCCCACTTAAGAGTTATAGGCGCTGGGCAAAGCAGAAGAAGCATAGTAGTCCAGCTTGATTTCTCCTGTCTAGCGGTTTGACGAGAGCCTTACATTATTCCCATTTTGTCTAGGTTTTTTGAATATTTTTTGTGTGTTACTGTGTGTTTTTGGGCGACACACAAGTAGAAAAAAGCGGCACGAGCCGCTTTGGTCGTTTCTTGGGATATTTGATTTTCAGTGGCTTCCACGAGACACTCAAACGGACGGGAAATTCTATTTTTTGAACCGAATATCATAAGACTCTTTCTCTATTTGATTTTCGGCTCTTCTTCTTTTACTCAAATACAAAGTCGATGAGATTTTTTGAAGGTAAAAGTGAAGGGGGCTGTTGTGATGGCCATTATTCTAGATTTATTTGTCGGAAAAATAAAAAAACGTTCCATGAAACTAATCGCGTGGGCGGATATTGTTGCCATTACCGAAAAGGTGAGATGAAGATGACTCGCAGCCCTGTCAAAACGATATGCGCACGTCAAAGATCATTTGTTACACATGGTTTAGTTAGTTAGTTCATCAACAGCAAACGAGTTCGTTGGTTTAAGCCGCGAATGTTCCAGTCTGTGTGAGACTGGCCACATCGGAAGGAGTAAATAACTTGGCTGTCAGGAAATCCCAGTTATTATTCAACTTCAAATTTTTTCCATCCATATTCGGTGGTGGGGGGTATAGCGGGGGGGTTAACCCCCCTCGCCATGTTATTCTATCTGGACTAAGAAAACTGGGAGAGAGTGAAAAAGGTGTGCGGGTTATTATTGGTTTCTACCCTCCACTCGAAAAAAAGAGAAATCTGTTGACTAAGAAAACAAGGTAACTGCCATCCGATTGGGATGATGGTTCGAAAAAATAAATAAAATGAAAAATTCTGTTGTTTCCATCTTCAAGTGTTCGGTCAATATAAATAAAAGAAAATTTTCTTTTTCTGAAGTGGTGAGCCCCAGGATTCGGTTTTGTTGTGGTAGGCAAGCAATCCAAATTTTCACCTTTATTTTTCTTTCTTGGTTTTGAATTTAAAAAAAGAAAAGAAACTAAACTGGTGGGGTAAAACAGACAAAATCTGGTGTTACCGAATTGATTAGCATCAGCCGGCCTGTTTCTCTCGACTCACATATATACACTGTATATTTAAGTAGGAGAAAGAAAAGATATGCAGCCTCTGCGGGTTAGTGCCGATGCGGGCCGAGTGAACATGCGCAGGATGCGCTACTCATCTTTCTCTCCATTTCACCCCGATCGATTTGGCTCGAAACATTTTTTCCCCCCGTTTGCTCAACCAAAAAGAGTATATACATCTAAGCTACCATCATAAATTATAAAATCGGATGCGCCACAGCGTACTGCTGCACTAAGTTGATTAGAATCGAAGTGCTGCCGAGGGGACCGTTTAAGTTTGTCTCGTAGATGATAACTCGATCGCCCTTAGATTTTCCGTAGTACCGCTATAACATTTTGAAAAAAGGCGCTTTCGAGCCCCAGTTGTAGTAGGCGGAGTGAACCTAGACCGTGTATACCTTATTTAGCGGAATTCGGTCTTACATACAGTACAACATACAGGAGGGGGTTGAGATGATGAAATGGGAATTGTTTGGACGTGGAGTGGAAGGAAGTGGACGTCTCACGTCAAAAGAGAGCCAAGGATATAATAGCATTAAGCAAAGTTTGAAGTTGACTGAGGGATAGATAGACTTTAGGCAGGGGAAAAAAAGGTAGATCATTTCGTCCGGCTAAATCCCCCCGCTGGTCATGACGGACGTCGGCCAGGAGCGCGTTCCTCCGGAAATGCGTGTTACGTTGGCATGGCAGCTCTTTATTTTCAAGTTCTCCATCCGGATGATGAATTCCGGGCATCTCCCCATAGATACATATATATAGTACCTCTTTCCGGAATCCAATTTTCGGCTCCCTTTTTCATTTCATTGTTGTGATTGCAATCATATTCTTTTGAGCTTCCGTATATAAAAAGTGAGGTCTCAAATATGTGTAGCTATAATAAAGATCTTACGTCAACGAAAGTTGATTCCGTTGACTGAGCGGCGGTTATTGCAGCAGCGCGAAACGACTTTTTCCGCTTCCACGTTCTCTTATTCAATGTTGTTTTTTTTTCTTCAAAGGAATTATGAAATCGTAAAAAAAAAGTGCATTGCGCATTTTTTTTTTAGGAGATGGGGGTGACCATATTTCAAACGTTAAATCCACAAAATATGGCAACAAGACAAAATTAATGCGGCGATAAAAAGCGACAAATAAAATGTTGGAACCGGTCGTTTTCCTTTTTTTAACAGTTTATTTATTTCCCTGGACCTTGCAAGCCACTGCCGACTGTGTCTCTATTTCCTGGATGAAAAATAAGAGAAGGAAAAAGAAGTAAACGGTTCACGGGTGGTATACTGGTAGCGCTGCCGCGTTTACCGACGAATAACCGCCGAATATGGCTCGCGGATATTGATGGCATTCGTAAAAAAAATTAAAAGGGGGGAAAACAAGAAAGAAAAAAAAAAAAAAAAACTTGTTTTTTTAATATTTTCCCCCCTTCTTTTTAAATGGAAAAGAGAAGAACAAGTCTTGTGTCGGATATGGGAGCTATAGGCATCATCCAAGCTGGCGTCCCTATAATATGCGCGCTAAAGGTAAAAACTAAGAGTCTAGTCGGAGAGTTCCGAAATACCGGAAACATCAGATGGCAAATGTGGGATGTGTGTAGTGTGTCTGTGTACCTACCAGAAGGTAAAGGGCAAGAGGGGGGTTTTAAAGGTACACCAGGGGGGTGAAGAAGAGAAGAGAAAAATACAACAACATAAAAAAAAAATTTCCCCCCTCTCCATTTTGTCGTCTGCTGTGTTGTATTTACCTCTGGAAAAAAGAAATTAAAAAAAAAAAAGATGTGTCATAGGGTTTTAGGTGTGTGTGTGTAGGGGCATCAGATAAGGTCCTTGGTCTTATATAGGACGCGCTTAACGTCAGAATAAAGTCAGATTATGTGCGGAGAAGAGTCCTTTCTTTTGCTGTCCTTTGGAAACACAGGGAATAGTTTTTTTATTCCTTCGTATATATACAAAACATCAGGAGAGGGTCAACTAAACAAAAAAAAAGTAGGGGGCGCAATCAAGGTGACGCTGTGTTACCAGTCTGCTTGCCCCGTATGGCATAGCGCAGGTAAAATAGCCCGTTATACAAGTCAGTCCCCCCTCTCTTATGTGGCTAGAAGAAGAAGAAGAAGAAGGAATACCGAGAATAAGAGTTCAAAGCTCACAGGTATACAGAAGAGAGACGAGTAGCATATGCTTGCCATTGCCGCCCTACTGCTGCTGTTGCCACACCACTCAATAATGTTTTTTAAAAATTTCTTTCATATTTTCGGTATTTTTTTTTTTTTATCTTCTCATTTCTCCTGAAGCGGCTCTTTTCTTATTGTTGGTGGTGTAGGAAACCATTTAAAGGTCCTCGACCACCAGGTCCTCTGAGGTCCAAGTTCGCGCTTTACATATGTGATGCGTGTTGGCCGCCGCCTCCCTCTCATCACCCTGTAGCTAACCATAGATAGTCTTACATGTCTGCGTTGTGTATAGTACCGCACCGCAACAATTTGTCTTATTTCTTTTTTTCTTTTTCTAAAAAAATAAAAGAAAAAATTTACTTTTCTTGGAGGAATAAACTTCCGTGCCGCGCTTGTATGTTGTTTACGCGCGTGTGTCTGGCGTTCGGTGCTGACCGCAATCGATGATAATTTGTTCTACCCCCCTCCCTTCCACCTTTTTTCCACCTTCTTCACCTTTTAAAAAAATGACCGGCCAAGAGGTCCTCTACCTTCATTAAAAAAAAGAAGAGTAAGAAAAAAAAGAAATTATCGGATGAACCCATTTTTTGTTTTAAAAAAGGGGAATTGTTGTTGTTTTCGTCTTGTTGGGTGGTTAGGAGGGGCGAATTATTAATTGACGTAAATGAGGCGGCCTGAGCAACGGATAAGAAAATTGCATCAAAGGGGGTATTTAACACTTGGCAATCAAACATTTTACGAGTGGATTTTGTAAGTTTTGGATTTTTAAAAAAGAAAAGTAGTTTAACTCCCCCCTTTGCGTGTAATAAAACAGTATTTTTCCAAAGAAAATGAATTTTTTTCTTTTCTAAACAAGAAAGTTTTTTAAAATTTAAAAACTTTTGAATTCGTTGTTTGACTTTGCCGGCGAAATGACTCCAATCCATCATCGACATAAGTTGCCAGAAATACAAAAAGAAAAGCAAAAAAATATTTGAAATAAGAGAGGGTATCTAGAAAAACCACTGGAATTAGTAACGCCTACATGGGTTTACGATCAGCTTTTTTCTTTCTCTCTCTCTCTCTCTCAAACTTCAAAAGAAATTCATAAAATAGTTGAACGTTCCATCTTGTTTACGACGATCCCGACAGGTTTAACATATACACACACCGAAAAAAGTCAGCGCGCGCAAGTCAATGGAGACATCTGCACCACGCGCGTGAGGGTTTCCCCCGCGCTCAAACCGGCTCAAACATCAATTTCTACCTTTTTTTTTGGAAGAGAGACTGTTTTCTTGCCTATTGACGGTGATGAAAGAGCTCATTAACAAACAAATACTATATATAGGTACACTCACAAGAGTCTGATTTTTTTTAAAACCAACCCTTGTATAAGAGAGAAGGGGCAAGAATTATCGACAAGTTGATGGGGGATCCTTGTACAAAACTGGTTTTTGTCGGTCAAAGAAAACCTTTTTCCAACGGTCGCGTTCAACATGGGTTTTTGAAAAAAAGAAGGGGGGTTGAAATACTTTTTGCTCGTGTTGGTTTGGCTGTGTGGCCGAGTCTACATCTTCCCCGGAGTAGGAAAAAGTTCCCCTTTTGTGCCGAGTCAAAAGGAGCCAAGGAGGGGTCCATTGGCTTGTACACTACATCGACATCAGAGAGAGAGAGGGTTGAATGGGTGACATCACATATAAGAAGAAGTCAGCACCTTCACGCCCTCCTGCCCCTTTTCATTGTGCGTACAAAAGAAAGAAATACGCCGAGCATCACGCCAAGAAAGAAGAGAAGAAATTCCCTTACTAGAGTTCAATGCTCAACTTGATTAGGTCCTCTCTTTTTCCACGACGACCCGGACATTTTTTCGATTCCCCAAAAAAAAATGTTTCCCCCGTTATTATTAGCTCTCGTTTTTAACATTCCCCCCCCCTTATGTGACGCAACCAAAGAAGAATAAGTAATACACATTTTTTCGAGAGAGAAAAAGGGAGGACACAGAGCCGGAGAAATGTGTGATTCTTTTATGTAATCAAACCTCTCGCCAGCAGTTTTCTATTATATCATTGCCCGCCAAGTCCCTTGTGTTGAATGTATGACCCCCCTTTACAGCTGAGGATTCAACCCGCCCCGAAATTTCCATAGTTCAATAGAGACAGGAACTTGTTTGGTTCCTTGAATCTCTTTTAAAAAAAAGAAACCATTGGGGGGTATATTATATGGATGCGGATGAACCAGTTCGGAATCGTTCGTTATACGGGGACGTGAACCATTCCTTTTTTTTTCTTCTTCTCCTCGTTAGGATTGTATCAGTCCACGATGATTTTTGTTGTTGTCGATGAATGAAATTTGAATTTCAGATACACACTCATGGTGTTATAAGCTTTCCAGGCGCCTGTTTTGGGAGTTTCTCATCATTAATTTCACGTAGTCTTGACACCTAATTCTACGACTATACCACCGGTTGAGTCACATCGCCTCTGACTTCACACTAGTCCGAGTGATTGTGGGGACTTGGGGGCCTTTTGGGTTTTTAATTTATTGATAGAAAACTGTTAGAAAACACCAAAAGAAACAAAATTGTCAGATCATCGAGTCGATCGCGTGCCATCGCCGGTCTTCTTACCTGTGATATTCGTTAGTTTAGGTATAGCCTGCGTTATAAGAGATCCAGTGATTGGGATACGTTGTTAAAAATCTCGGTTTCTCTAGTTGGACAGTTTGTTTTCTCATTTGGTCGAGAAATGAGTGTGTTAAAAAAAGGAAAAGAAATCAAGTTTGGTGTTATTCCATCTCTAGACTATGGAATAGATTTGAATGAATTCTTAATATATATTCCCATTCTGTTTTCTGGATTCAATTCATTGGATCTTATTAGCCCCATGCATTATTAATAGCCATGTACAAACGTGTGACGTGATGTACTTTCAGTCTCCCATCACGGAAATTGATTGACAACTGCACAAATGAATATGTCGTCCCAGGCCACGGGAGGAGGATATTAGCACATGAATCGAACCTACTATACATAACGGGTCGACATATAACTTTTTTTTTCTCCCCCCTATTGCTAACTGTAGGCTATCGGGGTCGATGTAGTTTTTATACGCCGATGAATCGCGTATGGTAATTTTTATCTTTTCTTCCTCCAAAGGGGGGAGGAGAGGTACAGAGGCGAAAGGTAAAATATAAGAAGAGGGGGGCCCTGGCCATTATCGGTAGCAGGTCGACTGTACAATTGAGGTGTGGGCACTGAGCCGCGAAACGTACTGCAAGGAGAAGACACAGCACCCATCGAGCGGTTCGAGCCTTGAGGAATAAAAATAGAAGAGGGTACACACACAGTCGTAGTATAGTTCGTTTTTATTCTATACATCTGCGTAGGGCTATATGTAGATGGACACCATTTTCATTCTGAGGAAAAAAGAAATTGTTGAGCCAGCCCAAGATAGATTGGCAGGTCTACCCCCCTCGGATATCTACCATTTCTTTTTTCTCTTATGGTGTGTGTGTGCTGGGTGCGCCTATTTGAATGGCACTGGTGAAGCGTGTCTGGAGGAACGATTGTGCCCTATAAGGAGGTGCTACAACGAGCAGTAGCTGGGCAGAGAGACACCAACAGAGAAAAAAAAAAGTCCTGGGTTGAGAGACAACTAGAAGAAGACGGGAGTATATGTAGAGGAGACCCCCGTTGATTTGAAAATCTACAGGAGCCCCCCCCCCTTAGTTCCTTCCATCTATAATTCATTGGAAGGAAAAAGAAAGAAAAAAAAGTTGGGTCCCCCGGATCCAGTAGCCGCTTTTTTTCACTTGTGTGTACAGTATGGATTTCTCCGTCCATTCTATTCCACGTATACATGTATTTATAGGCCTATAGATCGAAAACGTCTTGGACAGAAATAGCCGAGCCGGCACGGGCCGCCGCATCCATCTTCGGGGAAGGGAAAGCACCTTAGCTATATCAAAAACATTCTTAACTTTTTCCATTGCACGGATGGATGGCTGGATGGATGGGGGAGTTGAAAGGGCGACACATTCTCTCCCCCCATTGTTTGCGTGTCGTTTCGCTTATAATATTTTTTCCTGCGTATTTATTTTCGGACTTGCGAGTTTTTTTTTTCTACCTTCGTCGCGGTCGGTTACGCGCGTATTACAAGGGCGAAGAGGGCGCGAGCCATTGGGCGACGTGTCGGGGGGGGGTCGCCCATTCGTCATCTGTTCAGCGAAGGTTCAGCGCTTCTTTTTTTTAAAGTGGGGGGATTTATTTATCACGCATCTCGTCACCGGGATCATCCGACTGTGTTTTTCTTCTTCTTCCCTACTCTCTCTTAAAAAATAGAAAACGATGATCTTCTACCCCTGGTGGCTCCTGAAAATGTACAAGGACCGAATTCAATGGATTTGGGTTTTACTGTCAGTCCCGCAGAGTGTCATTCGACATGCTGCATTCATCCTCTATTTTTCTTTTTTGGTCATTTTTGGGATTTGAGAGGTACGAAAAAAGGGCGGGTGATTTAAACGAGCCGATGCGCTACCTACCGTGCGCATTATTACAGTGTGCCATATGGGACTAGACATGGCGGCTTTTCTCTCCATTTATTATTATCAGCTATTTTCGCTATTATTGGAACGTTACAATGAGACGTAGAGGTGTGAGCCCCCGGCGGGGTGAAATGGGAAATGATACGGCAAGTCGCTGCCGTTTTCCCATTTTCTATTCTCGAAATTTTGAGGTTAAAAATAGAAGAATAGAAGGACATAAAAAAAAACATGGCGAATCGAATTTTTCTCGGCATTGGGAAACCATCATTATAGTACCGGGCTGTGATGGTGTGTCCCTTACCTTTCACCCGATAATGAATTTTTGGTGGCATTCTCACCGACAGAAATTCACACCCCGACGAGTTGTGATAATTTCTGTGACGCCATTTTCCAATTGTAGCCCCCCATCGAATTTGAGTTGAACATTTCTACGTTTCCGTTCCCAATGGGAATCGTAGAAAAAAAAAGTTTTTTATCAATAATTTAATGGGTGAATGGGTCCCTCTAAAAAAGTTTGCGACTGCTGTTTAGACCTCGCCAATGCTTGTTTTCGTCCATCAAAGAGGGAAACAACTGTTCAAGGCCGCACGTCCGTCAGATGAAGCGTGAATAAACACAACAGCTCCGTCTGTATAGTCCGGTGAAGTTTGAAAGCGAATAAAAATAAGGGGGAAAATATAGAAAGGGTCAAAAACCGCAAATCGCCGCGACACAAGATGATACGCCGCATATATTCATACAGTTCTTCTTCTTCTTCTTCCACTGGAAAAGAAAAAAAGGTATAAAGCTCACACACTATAAACACCGTTGTAGACACAAACCCCGGGCCACTTTCAAGGAAGGCGAAAAAAGGGTTGGAGGTCCGCCTTTCCATTCTTGAACGCTCAATTGTCGATCATCAAAAAAACGAATTTGAATAGGCACACCTTTTTTTTTGCATCCCCTTGTGATACGTGTTTTTCTTTGGCAAATGCGCAAAAATACTGAGGTACAATGAATGGAGAGTTTCAGCTGCTGCTTACCGAGCCGCGCTGTTATTCCGTTTTTTCTTTTTCATTCATTCTTATATTCATTGTAACTTGCTGCAGCTCTTCTACTCAGGTGACCTGCCCACACACGTACTGCCCGACGACATTACGGCCATGTGTGTTTTGAATACGAAAATATCTGAAACGGGTTATAGTAAAACCCTGTCAAATCGGAAAAAGATACAGACCCCAGCCGACTGGTTTATCTAACGAGTAGACCTGTCCATCTTGGTAAAATAAAAAAATACAAATTCGTTGCGTGATTAAAGTTAAATAATTTTGAATTTGATTGTCTACCCACAGACAAAGTTGTGAGGTAAAAAAAAACAAGCCTGATCTGCATTGTTCTACAAAAGAGACTGAAAGAACCGTAACTGAGTCAACAAAATCGGCAGGAGAATATAGTTCCAGTCGGATATCAGCACGATTCATAATCAGCACCACCATATAGTCACCGAGGAAGACTAGAGATAGATTTTTCCTACCTTTATGCCTGGGAATTACTCCGGGCATCCACAAGTGAAATGTCTCCATCCGCAGAAAAGTTGAATCCACCAGGCGGGATAGGAAAAAGGAGGTCCTCGTGAATACACCCACACTCACATGGGCGTACACGAGGACATTTTAAAGAAAGGGGAAGAAGAGGTTCGTAACTCGGCTGGCATTGGTAGTTTCTCCAATGGGATGCTGTTTAAATAAAAAATTAAAAAAATGGATTACGAAAAACATTGACAAAGCAACAAGGAAGAAACAGTTGAAAATAAGAGAGTGGGTGAACCCAAATTTTCAAGGGAGAATTTAAGGTTTCCATGTAACACACTGCATTGATGCAAGGCATGCATCATTTAAATATCTAGCGGGTCACAGGTTAATAAAAGTAATGAAAATCATTACCCAAGTGATGATCCCAAGATTGTTGCTGATGCCAGGTCAATAAAAGCACCAGCAAAATTTGCATAACTTGGTGTTATGATGGCTGGCTCTGGTCTCAAATCTGCAAAAAGGAACAGGTTACTGAGTGCAAATACATTTCCATTCTTCAACAGGGGGCTTACAGTATGTTAAATGCTAACCAGGAACATGAACAACATTTCACAAGTTTGAATAAGGTTTAGCTCTTCTATTTAAGCTCCCATAATCATTCTATTTGAATTCTTAGTTTTCACATGCTTCCTCTGTAAAAAGCCACGACCAGAGTTCACACTACGATCACATTTTTGAAATGTTATTAATTCTTGTGCTATTTTTCGTGTAGCCACGTTTTCCCTTTCCCACGAATGATTGTTTGGTCCACCATAGTCATGCCATAGATATAATTAGCTATCAATATCCTTCACTAATCACTAATCAGAAAACACCTGTCTATCTATTTCGAAACTTACAAAAAGCAGACGACTTTTTTCTAATTTCAATCTAGACATTTTAATCGATATAAACAATTTAAAAAAATCGATCAACGATCATCGATCAAGGCGGTTTTCTCAACCGCATTCGAATCACTATATGGATCGTGATTATTTTAGCAGTTCGTTTCAAGAAATTAATTTAAGCCCTACATGAATGGCACATCTCGTTTCTCTGAAGAGTTTTGATGTAATTTTATTTTAATTCTCCGTCCA
Source organism: Daphnia pulicaria (assembly GCF_021234035.1). Classification (NCBI taxonomy): domain Eukaryota; kingdom Metazoa; phylum Arthropoda; class Branchiopoda; order Diplostraca; family Daphniidae; genus Daphnia; species Daphnia pulicaria. The sequence goes on from NC_060918.1 coordinate 12,021,099, forward strand.
GCGCAATGTAGGAATTATTATCTGTAACATTTTGGATTTTGGGGACGTTTCGATGAAGTTTTGATATACGTGTAGAGAAAAAGAGCCTCATTTCGTCTCGTTTCACTCATTTATTTACTAGACGAGGGGAGTAACAGCTTCACGGTTGATGTGATGATGAGAGGCTTGGCGCCTTGGCGGTGTCCTCTGTAAATGTCGGATGTTTTGTTATTATTTGCCAGTCCACAACCGGAAGAACTGGCCTGGGGGGCTCTCCAAAATTATGTTACCTTCATTTTCCATCCTTTTCTTTTATATTTACACCTTATTGTGCTCTAGGACACGGTGGTACGAAAATGACCAATTGAATGGCGTCTGTGTTTCTTCCTTCCTCAACTTCCCCCCCTCTCACCTCTCAACTTCTTCACGTCCCTCTGACCCTCGTCGGTGTCCACCACAAAATCCACCCGATGGACAGCAGCGCGGACACTTCTTCTCTCTCTCATCTTCTTGGATTTCATGAGGCGATGGATGTTTCATTCATTCTTATTCGCTTATTATTCACTATTATATTCAGGGTAGATTTTATTCTTCCTCCCCCTTTTTTTTATTTCATATGTGCGAAATAATCGGCCGATAACCTCCAACCCTTTTTTTTTCCCTTTTTACTTCCTATAACAGAGAAACGCGACTCCTGTGAGGTTCCGCTGAGTTGGTTTGAGGAATATCTTCCGAAGGTCAAGCGCCCTTGTTGTGAGAGTTCCTCTCTCCTGACCACATCTCTTTTTTTATTATTATTTTTCGCTTGGCAAAGTGTTAAAAAAAGAAGTTGAAAAGGGTTATATAGATTCTCTCTCTGTATGCATTCTTCTATTCTTTTCCTTGTGTTATATTCCGGTCGCCCAATAATAGGCGACAATGAACCGACGCAGATTGGGGAAGAGCTTGTTGCTCTCGTGTGTTGTCTACCGGGCGGGGCGGGGGTGGTCGCCGCTGGTGGAACAAACACCAAAGTGAAGTGAACCCCATCCAGTCTCAGGAAACCCGTCAGAGGGTCAGAAAAAATACAAAAATAAAATAAAAATAAAAAAACCAGTGGTGTGTGGCAGATGCTCCATCGGCAGTTGTGTGTGTGTCCCCGTTGTCCAGCCGTCCAGCACCGATCGTCCGTTCAAACACTTGAAGAAGAAGAGCTGTGCACAAGTCGAGGAGGGGCAGTGGTGTTTATAGTCCCCTTGGGCAAGCTGTTGTTGTTGTTGTTACCATATTTATAACCATAACCCATCGTCATGATTCGACGGTCTCTATCTATCTGCTGGGCAGCGCTCACAAAGTCTGGAGAAATTACAACACGCGTTAGTCTTTAATTAGACGAGAGATATGATTGCCAGCTTCGAACGATAAAATTATAGATTACATCATCCCCGAAATGGGAATCTAATTTCAATTTATTTGGTAGCACCAAGTTGTACATAAAAAGATAAGCTAATTAATAATTTCAATAACAATAAAATGTAGATTCTATTTGGTTTTTGCCTCGACCTACTCCAAGTCCATCTGCATATACAACGTCCAAACTCGTTTGGAATGGATGGACGACAGATAAGTCTCTATAGTGCATACTGTATATTGATGAAGACCTCTGCTATAGTTTTGAGGGGGATGAACCTCATCTGCTACTACCCCAATCTCTTCTAGATTATTCAATTCCCTTCAAACTTAATGTAGACGGAGCCGAATATAATAGCCGCCATGGTAAAATCATCATAATAAGAGAGGGGTCGAATATATGTTTCATCATCATTCAACATTAAGAGTTTTTTCTGCCCGGCGAGGTACAAGGGGGAGTCCAAATAAGTGAACATATGCTGCCATATATCGGCCGGAGTATAGGGCCGTGTGTGTAAAAAGGAATTAGCGGTTGAATAAGTGATGTGTGCTGGAATTGTATAGACTATACAGGAATTAAAATATATCCACATCAGGCCGGCTCCAACATATACTATATCTAGGGGGGTGAAAAGATAAGAGAGAGAGAGAGAGAGAGAGTAAAACCGGCCCCTCATCGGTTTCTCTCTTATATACATACAGAGAACGCGTTTGGATATGTGGAGAAATGCAAGTCGTCGTCGTTCTGACCGCCGCCATCTGTCGCGTGGCGGCTGTTAGTCTCTCCTGTTATATTCTCCCCCGCTTATAAGGTAGTAGTCGTTTTTTTTTCCTTACTTGTGCATTTATCTACTGTATACTATAGCGTATTTTTTCTCTCTCTCTCTCTCTCCCTATAGAGAGAAAACAGTAGGTGGCTCGTGTGTAAGTAGAGAAAAGACGGGACTGCCGGCTGAGGGTGCATTCGACACACAAACATACACATGCAGGTGAGGGGGTGGAGGAATTAAAAGAGCAGAAGGTAGTTTTCCAGCCAGCAAAAAGTAAGTATTACTAGTGCTGTACAAAGTGAGAAGGGGAAAAGTCAGTTTTTTTTTTCTTCTTCTTCCTTCCCCACCAACTTTTTTTTATTTTGAAGGTGAAAATACTGGGTACATGTACTACCCCGGTGGAGTCGACAAATGCTGTGGCCACGCGCCGTAAAGTCGCATCACGATGCCATACACATACATACGGACAGTAGATGCGCGAGGGGCTTAAATATATAAGAAACATCGAAAGGTTTCTCTTTTTTCTCCCTATAGTTGTTTTTTGGTTTGTAATATTTTTAATGATGGCGTCAGCTGTTTCATTTTTGTAGAAACGAATTGTCGATTTCTATTTCACAACTTGTGCGATTCTCTGATGTATACTATACAGGGCATTGCTGCGGTACAGTTGTACAGAGTTGGTCGATTGAGAGATCCCAGTTGACAGCTGCTCTGCCTCCCACAGTGTTTCTTTCACAGTTCCGGTGGTTTCCACGGCGACACAAAAACAACATTGAAGCGTGTTCTCATCTATCCCAGTTCGAATTTGAATCGGCTTTTCATCAAACAGTTTTGAAAAAAAAAAATTCGATTTGAATGACCAAATCAAATTTGGAAGCTACTTCTTCTCGAACGGAAAAGAAGAAGAAAGAATCAAGAACTCGACGGTTGGGATTTGATCGATCACGAAGAAGAAACACAATCCTGTCGTCGCCGTGTGTGATGTGATGGATCTGTGTGCGTTATACAGGGGACACCCAAACACAGGGGGGGGGGGGGATTTGACCGAAACAATACGGGTTTGATTAGCGCCATCCGATGACAAAAAAAGGCGTGACCTTTTCCGATCGTCGACCACAAAGAAAAATAAGAGAGCATCTATCCTCTTGTGGTGTGCTGCTGCTCGCTGCTGTGCCATCCATATCTATAGGACTATATCCATAGTTTGGGGGGTATATTTATAGCGCGTGTGACTTTGATGGATCATCAGGCGCTGCTCTATCCGCTCTCCTCCTCCTCTATAACAAAACATATCAAAACCAAAGTTCCGGTCTCCTATTATTCTCCCTGTCGGCCTTGTGTCGTTATTTTGTTTCTGTACAAACCGTTTGGGGGCTTCTGGGTCAGAGGTTAAAAGGTTTCATCATCATGAAGACTGAGAGAGATACACACACAAACTGGGTAGGCGTGTGCAGCACACAGTGGGTTTTTGATATTTATTCGGGGGTTGGATCGCATTACAAATGGGCCAGAGAGATGAGGTCACGGTTGATCAGCATAAAAACCAACTGTACATATTTTTTTTTGTTTCCCTTTTGATACAGTCTAGCGTATGAATTAACTTTGGGTCGGGCGCAATTAATTCTAACGGGATTTTCTACCCCGTAATGGAGATGGCCCCGCGCGCACAGATGGTCAAGATCTAATTGTATGATAGAATACAGAAGGTTGGATTGGAGAGTCCGTTGGAAAAGTCAACTTTCGCCATGGTTGATTTGACTGGGCAGTGTGGAAGTCGGCGTGGGGTCGAAACCGAATAAACGTCGGCGGCGCTGGGCCTGGTCATTAAATTACAACCCAAAACAAACTCTTCTCTTTCTCCTTATCTTTTATTTTGTCTGCTGGCAGTTCTATTCACTTGTATATAATTGGATGAATTGGCTTTAATTAGAGGTGCAGCGCACAATCTTTGTTTGTTGTTGTTGTGTTTGCATTTCTTTTGCTCTGGTATTATTCTCTGGAAATATTTTCTGTTGCGCACAGCGGGAGCGTCGAAGATTCAAAAGGATTTGTCTCTATTATTTGTGTTTGTGTCGGAAAGATCAGCGCGTTTTTTTCTTTTCTTTTTTGATTCCGGCTCGTGATGAATGCATTTAACTCCATGACCAACATCCACATTTCATTCGTGTATAGAGAGAGTTAGTCTGCTTAGTCATTTATTGGTCTCCCCCCCCCCCCTTTCTGTATGTATTAACTCCCCCACTTTTCTCTCTCTCTCTTCTCTCTTTTTTCCCGACAAATATAATCAAACAGAAAATAACCCTCACCTGGTGTGCTGGTAGAGTCGTGGAGTCATTTGTTACGAGGCGAAAGGTGTTCGAGCGCGGGACGGGCGCTCCTTATTCCCGTAGATATGAATATGATGAGGGCGCAGCGCGAGCGCTTAAATCGCCCGCCGAAGCGTGCCGGCCCTGTCTGCTGCTGACCGTCTCCCAGTTTCCCCCCTCAGAAAAAAAAGTTCGATAGATTTCCATCTCTCTTTCTTTCTTATATTTTATCGTCCATCTCTTTCTGGGAATCGATTTGATATCAATAAAATAAAATTTGATCGTCTCTGTATCACTCGGAGAAATTTCTTTCTAAATTTTTGGTGGTTGTTGGTGAGGTAATAGCAGGGGACTCCCTCTCGCTCTGATGTCGAAATCGGTTTCAATGTTAAAACCGCAAGAAGAACAAGACACGCGTCGGTGGTCAGTGGAAAGGAAAAAGAAGAAATTTTTTATTTTTCAAAAAGATCCCGGGAGAGCGCAACTATGGCGGCGGGAGCGTGCGCCCAACCAACGCACCCTTGGCCCAGGGTTAATTGACCGCACAAGCTATATTTGCTCATATTCTTCTTTTTAAAAAGAAAATGAAAAAAATACAAGATGTGTGCCCGACGTCTGTACACAGTAAACGACTTGGCTTGTGGCCCGCCTGAAGCGTCGCTCTCGGCTTGATTGGCCGAAAAATCATTTCCCCCCTTATTTCGTTGTGTTATTTTAAAAAAGAAAATGAACTCGACCACCGCGCCCCAGACATGACCAAAAAACAGGAGCTAGTGAATTTTTACGATTTGATTTCCAACGACGAAGAAAAACAAAAAATAGCGGCGGCGATGCGGGCCGATACACATCTCGACGCCTTCCTTGTCGTCGTCAAAAGGAAAAAGAATAGCCCCCGAATGTTATATCTATTTTGTACGTGACCGTGCGGCGTTTTATTAGAATTCAATCGATTCCTTGTTTAATCAGATAAGAGGCAAAGTGAGTCGACGGACAATAAAACAGACCAAAAGGATGATATTCTTTTGCGTCTTATTACTATTTTATTTGTTTGTTTGTTTTGTTTTGTTGTTTTTCAGTGAGGAGGTTGACGCGTTTGTGCGGATGCATGTTGGAGGTCGTTCGGGATATTCCAGAATTTCCCACGCCCGCCATCCCTTTCCTTCTTGTGGTCGAGTTGAAGTCTGGGCAGCACATATAATAAAGGTAACAAGAGAGAAAGAGCGGCTGCCGTTGATTTGGTAACGCGGATTTATGCTCCACCAGGTTTTTTTTTTCTTTTTCTCTCCAGCCGAGAAATGTGAAATGGCATCATCTTTCTTTTCTCTCTCGTCCGTCTCTCTGCTGCACACCCAGATGCGCTTCCGCGCGGCCCAACGAGTTTTACCGAGAACTACCAGTCCAGCCCAACCGCCGTGTGGACTTCTAGGAATATAATTCCACCAATTTTTTTTCAGACATTGGAAACAAATTGCGAGCGGATGATGATGCCAATGATTGCGACGCGCGAAGAGGAGTCTTACTTGAGCACAGGTATTAGCAGACTATAGATTTTCTCGAAGGTGAGTTTGCCGCGACGTGCGCTAGTCGAGCTGAACGGGCGTTGGCAAGGACAAACGGCACGCGCCAACAAACTCTCGGCCGCAAAAGTGAGACCGCACCGTCTTACTTCTTCTTTGATCCACGTCGTTGCTGAGGAAGAGATTTTGAAAAATAGAAAAAATGAAAATTTGAAAATTATGGAGGATTATCTCGGCGGGTGAACCGTGGAAAATTCCTGTCGCCTGTATATTTTAAAGGATGTGTAATGGTAAAAGGAGATTCGGATCAGGTTGAATTAAATTTTTCATTGGCAGAATATCTCTCTTTTTATGATTCTTTGTTAATGCTTTTATTTCTCTACGTTCGTTTGTCTTCCGTTGGAGCATCCAGTTGACATCCAGTTTTGGGTGGAACTTTGGCGTTAAAAATTGAAGGGAAAGAATCGAGCGGGAAAATGTTTTTCAAAAAAAGAAAGAAGAGGGTAACGTCAGCCGGACAGGTATGACGAGCATTACATCAGCACACTCGTATACGACCAACCCGACATATGGAAGTTACCCAATTCAACCTTATTATAACCCACCCCCCCAAACAAATTGTATGAACCCTCGGTATTTCTTGTCCTTCTTCTTATAATAGCGCTCGTAGAACACTATTTAATTAAACCTAACGAAAGTTAAAAAGAAATGATTGAATCTACTATTTTATTTTGGAAACAGAATTCCTGTTTCAATTTGCTCAATCGTAACTAACATATCCGAACTATGACGAGTTGATTGCATTAAACAAGAACTTTGATCCGGTCACGTAATATCTAAAACAAGAAATCAGATTTGATTGATATCTCTTTGGACTTTGGGAAGTTGATGGATAACTAAAAAAAAAATAGGTTCACGTTATTACGTTATAACATCATTTCCTCGTATATTTCCGTGGGTGGTGTGATACGCTCAGTGTACCGGGGACAAGAGCACGGGAGAAGGAAGAAAGAAATCAAATTAAAATAAAAATAAATAAAAATAAAAATACAAAATTGTAACGCGACATCGGCGGGCGCTCGTGCCGGGACTCGTGCGCCGTATAGCAACTCCGGCGGGCGTTGAGCGTCGTGTCGTTTAACCGAGTCGCTCACCTGTAACTTTTAGTTTTTCTTCTTAACTTTTGGAGACGGGAAAAAAAAGGAGGTAGAAAATTAGTAAAAATAGAGACGACGCTCAACGAAGATATATACGGCAGTGAAACGATATAGAGAGAGGGAAAGAATATTAACTTCCCCCCCTTCGTCGTCAAGTGGCTGCCACATCCTGCTGGACTGGACTCTCTCTCTTCTTATATTTTATTTTTTATTTTTTTTAAAAGCAACTTGGGGTCCATTTCTTCCTTCTTCTTTTCTTGACTGTTGTTTTTGTCGACTTCTTGGACGGACGGACGGACGGTCGGACATGGGAGGGGAACAAGTGTTTTGTTCCGCTAGCCTATCCGACGTGTTCTCCTTATTTTCTCTCTCTGATATTATTAAAGAGGCTTCTCATTTTTATTCGAGTTGTATTTTTGTTTTTCTGGTCCTGTCCGCAGCTTGGCGAGACGACCTCTCACCTTTATTCTTTTATTTGTTCTTCCTTTGTGCGTCTCCAACTGACTTTTGCGTCATAATGGCCGACCGGAGAGCGAAGAAAAACCAAAAAAACATTTGGAAAAAGAGAGGGGAATGAACGACCAGAGTTATTAGCGTCTACGTGCGTGTCAATAAAAAATGGGGAAAACGGCGACGGCGGCGGGCGCATCCTTGAGCGAAAAACACAAACAAGGAACGACCTCGGTCGATTGCCGCATCGCTAATTTCCCTACGAACCGTCGTCCCGACTGCTGTTTCAATTGTTCACGTATACCTTTTATAGCACGAAAATAGCAGCTGGTCCAGATAGTAGCCTACCAGTCGACACTCCTACGCTCTCGCCCTGGAGGTGTTGTGCACCTCACGACGACTGGGGGGGGGGGGGGGTCGTCTGCCGACTTGTTGCGACATATACATATACGTGTACTATCACCGGCATTCGACTATGACAACTGTTGCGCGCGTACATGACCGAAAAGTCAAACCAAAGAAAAATGAAGGAAATGAAGGAAAGAAAAAGGAAAAGGAAAGAAAGAAAAAGAAGAACATGGTGAAATGACCGTTTCTAAGGACGCCGGTGCAGCCAGCCATGCATGATGGCCGCGTCGGTTGGCGTCGTCTCAACATATACTATATCCCCCTCTCCATTTTATTTATCAAATTTTTTTTTTTTTTTTTTTTAATTCTTAGATTATTAGTTTTATTTTTCCCGAATCAGGAAGTAGAAGAAAAATTCTTCGGGCACGTTTTAAAGTCATCCGTTTCTGTCCCGATACAAATAGTTATTTTATAGATTGATAAATCGAGTTTTGTGTTACATATAGGCCTACTGCTTCTATAAATATGTAGTCTATTTATGGAAATAACCCTTTTTATGACGGTGACTATTATTACAATGATTCTGTCGGTTGCTGATAGCATATAATATTCAGTCATATCGGTGCTGTTACAGTTTATTTCAAAGAGGAGGGCTGTATCGATTTAAGTATGCGGGGAGACTTGGAGGCACGCTCTAGCCGCTAGCACATCGACCCCCGAACGGACCCGAAACGAAGCATTATGAAATATGACAGGAGATTAAGCGGATTTTGTTTTTGGGCTCTGCTCTGCTCTGCTCTCTCCCCTGTGAAAGACGATTACCGTTTTTGTGATTTGCATCTTCGTGTCGGATGTGTGGATCAGTTTCAGGGGATTCTGCCCTGCGCTTGCTGGACAAATAAATGCGCAGCCCATATCTTTTTTTCTTTTTTGGTAGGGGATGATTGAATGCTGCGCTCGGCCCACAACTTATTGATGAGGGATTGACGAGAGCCAATCGTCTGGCTCGTGCTTGTCCCAAAACAAGCGGTTGCTATAGGCGACTCTTGTGTGTGTTTTGGCGCGCGCGTCTGCAGCGTCGCTGGCGTCCAACTTGAAGACCCCCCTCCCCAAAAAGAAAAGAATAATAACGAAAGGTGGGTGGATGGGGGAGAGAGAATAAGAGAGCTGGAACATAATAACCGAAATTCGTGGAGGGGGGTTTTTTAGAAAATAAAAAGAGGGGGTGTTTGGAGAATGGAAAAACCGACGGACCATCTGCCGCTATTTTCAAACAGTCATATGCGGAGAGAGAGAGACACAGGAGAAGAAGCCGATGGAACATTTGAACTGAACACACTCCTTTTTTTTCTCTTCTATAGAACGCGCGCGCCATCACAGAATAACACTGTAGCAACTTAACCCCCCTAGCTCTCTATCTATAGACTCGTTCAAATTCTCCTTTTGTATAGAGTTAACTTATACGTAGATAGTAGTTAAGTTTTCGTTCGTTGAAAGCCTTTTTCGAATTCGATCGGAATTAAATGTTGTATTAATAACGATGCACCTAGAAGAGCTTCTATATTTCTTTTGATGGGGAGCTGTTGGAATTCGGCAACTTGTTGATTTGATTCACCGAATAAGGCGAGAAATAACATTCCGCGACGACACATTTTTTTTGGCGTGTCAGTGGGTCGTACGGAGCGTGACGCAATGTCGAAATAGTGAAAGGTTGGATTTTTCCTACAATTGTATGAATTTATCATTCCATCAATCGCTCGGTGTATGTGTACAGTTATGCGTGGGGGGGTCTTTCCCTTTTTCTCTGGCTCAGCTGTACGTACCACCACCGGCACACGCTTCTGCCACGCGCGGATCTATCCTCCATTGAAACCTTTTTTCCTCTCCCCCCCCCCTCCCACCCCCATCACCTCCTCCCACTTCTTGTCCCCGGACGACAGCGCCGATGGTAATAGATTGAAAGAAAAGAAGAGATATAAATAAAAATACGATTTCCTTTTTTCAATAGATTATATAATCCACGTACGGCGGAGTTGAGAAAAACTTTTCGTCGATGGAGAGAGAGAGAGACTGGGAGGGGTAGCAAGGGGGGAGGAGGAGGAACCGTATCGTTTGTAGAGAGAGAGGGGGGGACGACATGGATGGATGCAATTCAGCGCCACAATTCAAAACTTTTTTTCAATAGGAAATGGAACTGAATACGACCCGGAGGAGAAGTTCTACGCGATGGATGGCGGAATGTTTCACGCTTATATATACGCAGTCTCAGCAAAGACATGTTAAAATAAAAAAAGTGGAGGATGGGGGGCCCCGATATATAACGACGCCTATAGACGCCTGGATCCCCCTCCCCTCTCTCTCTGCTCTCTTTGTCATGTAGGGATAGGAAGAGGGGGGTTGAGAAGCGAAAAAGAGGGAGGGGTTGCCCAACGGTTTCCATCCGCCACCCGACGACCGTTTTTGTTGTTGCGGCAATGGCACAGAACGTTATTCGATCGCAGCGGAATCAGTCGCGTGCGCGCGCTTTGCTGGCCATCTCCGATTTCCGTTTTTACCTTCAACTTTCGCTCTCGTCCAACCCGTCCGTCGTCGGTGCAGTTTCAAATCAAAACCACTCCGCCACCGCCGCCATGAGTCAATCAACGAAATTCAACGTCCTCCAACCTTCGTTCGGCAACAACAACAACAACCGACTAGTTCCGCACCCGAATCAACATTCCGTCGAGGCTACGAAAGCGGAAGCGTCGCCACTTCAACGATCCACCAGCGTCCGCAAGAGTTTCAAGCGTCGGCTGCCTCAACAGAATCTGCCCGTCCGCGACACTTCCCTGCTGCCCGTTTCCATCAGCCATCAACCGTCGTCTCCTTACGTCAATAGCGTCCCGCCGTCCGTTTCGTCATCGGCCGGACGGGTCGGGACTAAAAACAGTTTGGGACCCGACCCGCCAGCTTCGGTGGCCCGTCGCAACGCCCGCGAACGCAATCGGGTCAAGCAGGTCAACACGGGATTCGCCGTTTTGCGCCAACACATTCCGGTTCTGTGCGGATCGGTGATTGTTTACGGCGGATCGCCTCACTGCTCCGAGCCGCTGTCTTCATCCTCTTCTTCCTCCTCTTCCTCCTCATCGCCTCCGGCCAGCAGCAGCAGCAGCAAGAAGAACAAGATGAGCAAAGTGGAGACCCTGCGGTGCGCTGTCGAGTACATCCGCAATTTGGAGAAGCTCCTGGCAACGGGCGGCGGATCGGAGTTGGAACAGGATCAACTGTCCATCAAAGAGGAGCCGCTGGATTGCCTTCCGTACGAGCTGGATGTCGCAGTCGGATCGCCGTCGATCCAGGAGTCGCGCGAAAACATTTCACCTTTGGAGATTGCCGGTCTCTCGACTTCGGCCAACGACTTGTCGGGTTTCTACGACTCGAGTTCGTCGCCGGAATTGCAGAGTCCCGACGTCCAGCATCAGCAGAACCAGCGTTTCTTATTCCCGTTCCTGCTGGAAGCTTCGCCGACCGGTGCTGATGTGCCGACTGGCGAGCAGAAACGAATCAAAACTGAGCAGGATCCGGCGGCTGAATCGGCTGCCCTGTTCAAGCAGGAACTCCTGCGCTCCCTGTCGTGCTGGAACAGATCGGATGTGGAGCAACCACTGCCGGAGCTTCTGCTGGATCACCCGGGGCAGACGGAACAACAGCAGAACTCGGCCATCCAAAACATATCGGATCACAGTCTGCTGGAATCCCTCAACAGCTGGTGGGGTTCTAGCCTGTAGAAAAACCGCGCTAAATCCTCTCACCCCCGCTTCCATTTTACCTTCATCCATCCATCCATCGTTTAAGAAAACAGCCCCCACCCCTCATCTCGCCTTGTATTCCTGTACATAACAATCGCTCCATATTATTTGCAATCTGGTCCCGCACATCAAAATCAGATGTTTCATCCGAGCAATGAAATGTCTATAATAACCCACCGTCTCATCCCTTGTATCATACCCGCACACATTGAATTATCAATTGGTACACATCTTTTATACGTATTTTCGATTTTTAATAAATAAATACAATTACTATTCATGACTTTATGCTTTTTGAAATTTTATATTGAGAGATAGTGCCCACTGGCAACGAATTTCATATGAGAACACAGAAAAGAATGCTGAATGAAGACATGATAATGAATTTTGCTGAAATATCCTGCGGTTATTTATGGAGCTTACGTCGTTGGATTGAGTCGTTATGAGGCTCGGGTCTGGCTGTTGGTAGAATTAATTGCCTTACTTAGATGTCGTCTGTTCATCCTGCTGGTTTTGCAAGACATGTTGTCCATTACGTAATATCGGAGACGGCAAACGCGCGCGTTTGATTTGGCGTCTGGCTTGTTTTCTGGCAGCAACTAGAGACTTGTAGAGGCGACTGATCATGCGCGCGGACTTCGGTGCGCCAATTCCTAGCGACACATAGATCAAACTCTTAAAAAACTTTTCCCAGTCACGCAAGGTGTTCACATGCTGTTCATGGATTGCGGAGTGTCTGCTTTTCATCACGACTTTAAGATGACTCATGTCGAATGCTGTTCCATCTGCTGGCGCTATGAAATGCGCCGGAGAGCATTTCACATTGGCGACTTTCAATTGAACGTAACTGTCCACGATAGAGTTGTAAGGAAGCAGTTTGTGTTTTTTCATGAAATCACGCATAGGGATGGCAAAGTGTTCTGCGATTGCGTCAAATAAAACGTCTTCAATGGCATTTGCCGCCATATCTTTAATCTTAGACCAGTTACTCTTCTTATCCAACTCGAGTTTGTGAAAAACGCTAATCATCGACCTCTGTCGTTCTTCTGGATTCGTTCTTGGGAACTGTCTGGTGTTATGAGACAAGAACTTACGCGTTCGCTTAAGTTTCAGAGCGGTCTTTTTAGCTCCGATGAAGCCAGCAACCTGGATCCATGCCGTTAGAAATAACTTGGAATTAGCCTTTATTTCAGGTAAGTTGGAATGGCATACGCTGTTTCGTCCTTTGATGGCATATTTGATGATCTTGCGGACAGCCGTGACACTTTTTCCGTCCTGGAGAAGTTGACTATTTGAGCCGTGTCGACCATTATAGTCACGGAGTTTATTTAGTAGCTTCTGCGTGTCACATGCACCCAACTTTCTGCCTAACTTACGACAAAAAAACAGCCTCAGTGCCGGACAAAGGAGTCTAGTCATTGGTCTAAATAGAAGTTTCATCTTGCGGATAGCCTGACGTTCATCTTTCTTCGTCATCTTCCTCGTTCCCGCCAATTGTGTCATTGTATTTGCTTGGTGTGTTTGAGACATTTTGGAGATGTTGCTTTTTTTAGTTGCGTAGTATCAAATTGCAAGAACGAAATAAAGTGATACGCTTATTCAGGTGATTGACGGGGCCGCTTATATTCGGTTTGCGGCATGCGGAAAGATTTGTCAAGGGTCAATCGTGACTTGTTTTGTGTATTTTGAATATGATCTTATTTAAGTGACTTAAAATAATCATCGTTTTCGTAATTGTACTTAATTTTCCCACATTATTCAAATAATTTTTTGCCAAATAAATGTTTCATTCATTAATAAATTTCAATTTTCATGGTGGTTTGGTGGCTTTTTCTTTCAGCCGCTGCTGCTATTTTAACCCAAGCGGTTGAGTGTGTTACTAATTATTGAAATGCAGGGAAATAGGTCTATAAAAGAACTTGTATAACTTATAAACTAGAAATTCACTCTGATAAATAAATAATGTAACATGTATCGGACCAAGATGGTGTTATTGGGTGGACTACTTTAGCAAAGGGCGATTTACACAATTTTGATTTCGAGCGTTGTGTTAAAACCGCTTATCGATTCTTCCCGCTAATTTTTTTATACATATATTTTTAAAATACTAAATAGATTGGGAACAACAATTGGAAAACAAACTAATGTAAACAATATATTTTTATATTCTATTTTCAGTAATAAAAACACACTATTATTATCACAGTAACGAAAACTTTGAACACATTCAGAACACATTTATTTATACGATACATTCATTTTTTATGAAAAAAATTATACATGGAATGAGAAAATATTGATATAAATAAAGTTCATCTAAAAAAGTTCAATAAAAAATTCAAATACGGTGAAATTTACAATTTAACCGTAATAAAATCACGCGGTTGCCACTTGAATTGACTTTCCGCAGACACCAGTTATATTAGATGACAGGTGGGTGAATCGCATAAGGCGTCGCTTAGTGAGGGGGGAGGCACTTTGGTCTCCGAGTTCGATTCTCCTGGTGAGCATGGTTGCTTCGACACCTGGTTTAAATTACAAATGATTGTGGAATAGACTAAAATCATAGGTATCAGCAGGGCCATATTTCGTCCTCAACTAAAACGGGTGTCTTTATGTACTTGTTCGAAAGGACAAGTAGATGAAAGAGATTGCATAACTTGGCTGTTCGGTAAAGGTCCTCGAACGAGCCAAGCGCTGCTATAATATAGTATCGAAAAGAGGTATAGCGTTTATTGTGACTCAGATGAATTTAGTCTTATAACCCCACTTTCTTATTTTTATAAATGCCTTCCGATGAAAGATTACAGAACGTCAGTTTTTTTTTTAACATCTTCCGAATTTTTCTCTATTTGTTATTCCTACCTAATACGGATTCACTTGTTACATCATTTTTCTCATAGCCTCACATAGTTCTCTGCTGAAATTCAATTGATGACAGCACTCGCAATGAGAAAATGTTGATATAAATAAAGTTCGATTTAAAAAGTTCGATCAAAAATTCAAATTCGGTGAAATTTCCAATTTATCCGCAATAAAATCCCGGTTGCCACTTGAATTGACGTTCCGCAGACACCACTTGTATTAGATGACGGGTGGTTGAATCGAATAAGGCGTCGCTTAATGAGGGGAGGAAAGAAAAGATAGTATACGAGTTCGAATCTTCTGGTGAGCATGGTCGCTCCCACACCTGTGTTCCAAATTATCATCTATAATTATCTGTGGAAAAGACGAAAAGCATAAGGCTCGCTACAGGACCATATTTCGTCCTCACCTCGGGTTTCTATTATCTATTTGTTCGAAAGGACAAGTAAATAAAAGAGATTGCACAACTTGGCTGTTCGGTAAAGGTCCTCGAACGAGCCAAGCGCTGCTATAACATAGTACCGAAAAGGGGAAAGAGCGATTATTGTGACTCATATGACTTAATAGTCTTATTACACAGGGTCTAACGTTTGACCAGTGAGACGATGTAAACTAAATTATAGTGAACTTATTTTTCCTTTCTTTATCTTTTTCCTTTCTTATTTTTATACGTAAATGCTTTCCGATGAAAGATTGCAGAACGTCAGTTTTAAACATCTCCCGAATTTTTCTTTATTTGTTATTCCTACCTAATACGGATTCGCTTGTTACATCATTTTTATCATAGTCTCACATAGTCCTCTGCTGAAATTCAATTGATGACAGCGCTCGCAATGAGAAAATGTTGATATTTATAAAGTTCAATTAAAAAAGTTCGACCAAAAATTCAAATTCGGTGGAATTTCCAATTTAACCGCAATAAAATCACGGTTGCCACTTGAATTGACGTTCCGCAGACAACAAATGTACTAGATAAAAGGTGGGTGAATCGAATAAGGCGTCGCTGGTGAGGGGGGAGGCACTTTGGTATCCGAGTTCGATTCTCCTGGTGAGCATGGTTGCTCCCACACCTGGTTTTAATTACAAATGATTGTGGAATAGACTAAAATCATAGGTATCAGCAGGGCCATATTTCGTCCTCACCTCGGGTGTCTTTATTTACTTGTTCGAAAGGACAAGTACATGAAAGATATTGCATAACTTGGCTGTTCGGTAAAGGTCCTCGAACGAGCCAAGCGCTGCTATAATATAGTACCGAAAAGAGGAATAGCGAGTATTGTGACTCAGATGAATTTAGTCTTATAACCCCACTTTCTTATTTTTATGAATGCCTTCCGATGAAAGATTACAGAACGTCAGTTTTTAACATCTTCCGAATTTTTCTTTATTTTTTATTTCTACCTAATACGGATTCGCTTATTACATCATTTTTCTCATACCCTCACATAGTCCTCTGCTGAAATTCAATTGATGACAGCGCTCGCGCTAAGTTAATCATTTGGTTAGGATTGGATGACACCATACACAGAGGACTTTTCATATGAAATGTTACTATATATATAATACCTTTTCTCATTTCGTAAAATATTGACGCCCGATGACGTTTTCTGGTGCTTTGTTGAAGAATAAGAAGAGACATTCTTCTTTCGAGCGCGCCACACACTTTCTGGAATCCTTTTTTTTCTGTGTGTGTATTATTTCATTCCATCTTTTCATTCTTTCCTTCATGTTGCCGTCGTCATTGATAGATTCCACCTTTCTATTTATACGACAAAAATTTTATTTTATAAATACATCTTTTCTGATTTTTGATCCATGACCAGAATAGAAAAATAAAAAGTGGACTCTAAAGGGCGGCACGAGAGAGAGAGAGACTTCTATAAGCCCTTGGCTCATAAACTTTGGGCCAGCAGTAGCCGGAGAGATGTAAAAGACACATAGTGTCTGTATTGTACATATAAGGTATACTCCCCCCGCTGAAAAATGGTGAAGCCGACACGATCTATAGGATTTTCTCTCTTCTTTCACATCAAGAGAGAGAAAAAGATTGGGGGGTTTTTCAGAATATACTTTTCATCACAATGGATTTTTGGCTCGCATCCCCACAGAAGAGGGGGTCTCTTCTTTGTGTGGGCGCAGACTGGGACCCTCTATAACAATCTGAAGAGGAGAGGGGGGAGACGAGCTTCTCTTATGCGTGTCCACCACCTTCTGATAACATTTATATAAATGCACATTTTATTGCGCAACTCTACAGAATTTCGAATTGCTTTTTCCCGCACACAAAATTGGAAATTTCATCTTATTCACTCAGTCGAGATGATTATTACACATGTGATTCGACCCTGCTGGAGCTATTCTAATTGATTAGATACTCATATAGCCTTGTGCATCGTCCCGCGGTTCCATTGGAGTTCGTGCATTCAAAACTCTTGAGGTCAAAAAGTTTTCGCTCTCCTTTTCATTCATTGACCCGATTCATTTTGATTCGCTCTCTTTATTCTACACAGCCTAATAAATTGTAATTCAATTTTCGGTTCAGTGAACTGGGAACTCCGCCGTCGGATCGCTTGATCTCATCCCCCCCCCCTCCCGTTTAAATTGAAATGCCTTTATATCTACTTTATATTATGTTTGGATGAGCCTGAGATCACGTTAGTCCAATCGTACGTAATAATACACAAAACATATCCGCTCATTAATATTCAACTTTGTTTGCCCGTTCGATCTTATAAAAAAAGAAACTGATGGAGGGGGGACAACAGCGGTGGATATCGTCGCCTTTTTCCGTTCCATTTCTTTAGACGAACGGCCCATACGTTTCTTACATGATCTCAAAGGAAAGCAGAAAAAAAATAATCAATAAATATACAAAGTAAAAAAATAAAAAATAAAAGGCCGAATCATTGTGAGAATGACAATCCTTGAGAACTGCTCGAAATTTTTTATTTATTCCTTCTTACTTTTTTCTTCATCATCCTGTTGCCAGTTATAACATCCATTGAAAATCTGATGTGTGCTGTGCTACTCCGACGAAAGAAGGGGGGGATAAAACCGGAGCAACATTTGAAAAGGAATCCTGATCTGGATCTACTTTTTTTTTCAGACTGAAGGGGGAAGAGAATTTACTTTGTACACATAACCCGGGATATAGTGCACACACACACACTCACCTATGAAAAAAAAAATCATCATTTTCGTTAGGTGAACGATAAGGGGGGAGAATCTGCCCTTTGAATAGGGAGAAAAAATGGGGAAAGAGCCTTGACAAAGAAGAAGAAAATGAAATTTCCGAAAAAAAAATAAAAGTTGGGTGAAGTGGTGCAATGTCGACGATATTACATAAGAGGAAGAAAAAAGATTAGGCTATTACAGAGGGGTATTTTTTGGGGTGACCCGCACACCGTAACCAGTTTGCCATGTTTCTCACCCATCAACACAACTCGATGGTATATAGTATACTTTCGTAGTCTATTTAAATGACATTATTACTGTATAAATTATTTTGAAAAACTCGAAAGAAACTGTTGAATGTAGTCTGGTTTACTACGCTGTAACACATTGAATCTATGGAAATCTTCTTTCACAAAACCGTTGAATTATTGAAATTTGTTGCCTCCCCTGTTGAAGTGAATTTTCTACCGATAAATATTTAACGGTCTAGGAACTTTTGCTGAGAAATAATTGTCATTGACGTATCAATATGTTCAGGTTTTTTTCTTTTTTCATTTCAATTTAATCTAGAACGATAGTTTACACAGAAATTATGAAATCCCTCCTACTGTCAATCCAGACAAAGAACTATTCGTGAGACAGATTTATTCGCGCTGTCAGTTCTAAAGAATTGAATTTATTTTTATTCCCTTTTTTTGGGTTTAATAAAGACAATAAAACAGCCTAATACTTAAAACTTAAATTTAAGTAAATAAATTTTTAAATTTTTCTTCCATTTACGAAACTAGAGGAAAAGTGTTCAAAATTCGAAACGCCCTCCACATTTTCCAGTATCCTCCCCAGCCTCTTTTGGCGAATCTGACGAAAACTGACAACGTCCAAAAGTTTAGTCATTCCGATTTCACGCGGTTTGATTCAGAGGCTCACCAATTTATTTGATTTTTTTATCATGTGCTACGAACAATTGACTTGCTTTTCACGTCTGAGGTATGTTTGTGTCGTAGGTGTGTTTCTTTCTTTAAATTGTGATTACGGCCCACCAAACTTTAATTTGGCCCATTACGTACAGACAAAACTGAAAGTTGAAAGTGTGAATCTTCTATGAACTAGACTTTTGCCCTGTTGGTAAACGACCACCCATACACACTCTGTGTAAGTAGTTACAGTGAAACGTAATCAGTTCCTAATCATCACCAAAATACGTTCGACATTGTCACCTTAAACAAAAGGAGACGACATTTTGTGTGATACTTTTTGTCCAACGTATCAGGTGCCAGACTGTCGGGCGTCCATGACTTTTTCACTTGTACACACGTGGCCGTGAAACTTTTTGATGTGTTTGCGTGGGCATTTTCAGGTAGAAAAGCATGTGGAAGAAGTCATTCCGTACTACGTATACACAAACAATCGATGGCTGCAACTTGTCTCCAATGGCTGTGGTGTGTACTGACTGGTAAAGTGGTAATGTAGTCGCCTAATAAGCTGTGCATCGTCGTCAAAGTGGAGTAGGGTGTCGGTCAATATCGATTTGAATGTTTACACAAGGTGTCTGCTTACTCTGCCCGGCTTCTCTTCGTACCACCTATGCCAAAATCTCCTATACAACCCTCAGAAAACAGGAGGGTCGACTCTTAGATAACGGGGGAAGGTTTGACGCAGCTGTATTTTTCTGTTGGATTTTCGTAGGTTTGTTTTAATTCCAGATTAAAGAACTGAACGTCTTTATATTCAACTGAGAAATGGTCAAAACGAATTGTTGGTGAGATGCAGATTGAATCAATAAAATGGGGTAAAGGAGCCGATGCTTGGTGTAGTGAATAATGGTGAACATGGTAAAATTCAGAGCCTCGTCATCCATAACTTAACGTTACAAACGTCTTAATATAACGGTAGAAACTGTAGTTTTTCTTGGATCCCCTGCTGTTTGGTTCAATCAATTCTTCCTATTATCGACGATAAACAACTCAGGCCCCACAACAACAATCCTTAGATTTATTTGTTTCATTTATTTATTTCAACTTTTGATATCCTGTTTTTCTCTAGATAGATTCGGGTGGCATGGAGAGATTTCGTCGGCATCAGCATCACCTCCCTGGAAATGATCCAACGGAATACAAATGAAGAAGAAGAAGCTGAAGCTCCTATTCTCCTTTCATCTATACTGCCTCAACGTGCCCACTTTCGTCTGGTTGGCGCTTCGCCGTGACCCGAACCCCAAGTAAAAGGTCTCACTCGTTTGGTAAGTCTATATTTATGCTTATCTCTTACTCTATCTATATTTGAATGCGTATCGAATGTGGAGATGGTCGTAAAAGGTCGAAGGGGATGACTGGTCGAGTAACACGGGCTATAGACAAAATGGGGGCATACTTTGGTATTCTTTTCCAAAGGTGTATCATATAGGTGGTATTGATTTATTTTCAAGAAACCTGTCGAACGACTCTGTCCGTTATCTCGAGTCATTAAGCGACTTTTTTCGTTACAAAAATAAACTTAATTTTAACGAAACTGTAAATTTTGTTTTCTACACCTGGCCATTTTTCAAAAGGTTGCGATCCCGATGTATTTCGAAGAACTCTACAATTCCTAAATTGTAATGCACCGTTGAGTGTTTCGTATATCCTATTTTTTTTTTTTCATTTTTCAACTAAACAATTTGGCCGGTGTTCAATTGAGAAAGAGTAGGGTCCGTTTCCGCCGAGTTGCCTCGGCTTCAAATATAGACACTCTCGACGCGTGTCAACAAAACTCAGGTATACCACGTCCGAGTACTGCACACAAACACAACCAGCAAAAGTTCCATACTACTCAGTTTCCTTTACTTCCTTCCTTTTTTATTTTTTACTTCCTTTCCTTCCATCATATTTTGTGTTGTGTGTGTGTCTGTGAGGCCGGCCGGCGTAGCTCTTGATGCTGTTCTTTCGGCTTAACCTTTTCCTTCCGGCTTCCTGATGGACAGCGGAAGCGACGATTAAAAAACCATGTCCATCATCTGCTGCGGCTCTAGAGTTTTTTTTGCTTACTCTGCAGTAAAGATACAGTCGTGTTATCTAGCGTAATATCGTGACAGAGATAAAGAGAAATGGAACCCCCCTTTTACCGTTTTTCATTTATTATATTTGCTCCCTCCGTGCGGTGCCGCCGCCGCTTGCTCCATATTGCGCGGATGTGGCGTTTCGTGTCCGAGATAATATTGAATGGCTGTACGTCATACTAGCACAATTCGATCCAGTAACAAACCTAGTGGGACATATGTAAACTGACAAGCGATTCATCGCCTGGTTTCCTCTCACCTGCCCCCCTTTTTTCTCTGTTTTTGTTTTGTTGCCCCCTCATTTCTTTTCATTTTTTATTTTGTTTTGTTTCGTCTGGGAACAAATAAAAAAACAAAAATAGGAAATATGAAAGAATAATGAATTAAGGACCCACGGTTTCCATGCCATGTCATGCCACCACTTCTCATAATTATTAACGTAACATTTTTGAATTTCGATAAATTATAGAAGATTCAATCATCTTTTTGCTCCGTTATATGAATTTCTCAATATCTTTTGTGCAAACAAAAATCTGTCTGGGGGTTTTTGTTTTCAATTGTTGATTCACTAGAAAGAAGTGTGTGGGCGCAAACCCGGAGTTTGTTGTCACCATCGTTATCTGTCACAATCACTGCGCGATTGACTGACGTGCGGCGGCCGTTGAAGCGCGTGCGGGAGAGACGCTGCTGTGTCAATATTTTGCCATTGTATGGCACTTTGCTGGTGTTTCGGTTTGGGCGACTGGTCGCCGCCCGTTTCGTCAGCTGTTGGCGGTTCGGTTGGCCAGTCTGGCAGACAAACGGACCACACGGACGCCACCCCTTCATATTTGATATCGCCTATATTTATGAACCGAACTGAATCGAGATAATCACCGGTATCTGGGAAAAAAAAATTACATGCAGCTGCTTCGCCCACCTTTACCTATATATTTTGGGGTTGAGCCCACCCGTGATTTTTTTAGATCAATGGCGATCGAAAATTTCATTAAATTCCCCAAATTCGCCTGAGCAGAAATGTGTAGTGTACACCCTTTTTTTCAATTTTTTTTTTGCTTCATTCGAAAGGGCTGAGTGAAGCACGCGTGCCGTTATAGTATTATCTGATTTGTATGTGCATCCCCTTTTCTATTTTCGGAGACTTCCGGAGACTTGATTACATAATAGAAAAGCGCTCGCATTCTCCATTTTTTTTAACGTAAGATGTTCCTTCGTTGAATAGAATAGAGGGAACATTCAATCGACCAGTAGCAACTCCCTTCTTTCTTTCATTGTCAATTTTCTCTTTTGAGGGGTTCCGTTTATTTGCCGTCGTCGTCTTGTCGGGCGGCCCAGCAGCGTCTTGGGGTGATTACACGTATGATGCGAAACGTCACGCTCGATTGGCTCGATCCAATCTATTGTTCATTATTTACTTCAGACCGTAGTAGTAATAGGCTACTTTTTTGCTTCTTATTAATTGAGTTCTTTTGTGAAAAATAAAGAAGCTCTCTGTTAGCTTCGTGTACCCAATAAGATTGGCCGGTATGTTGTATTGTAACTACGTCATACGTCATCAGCACCGAGTGTAACAAAAACAAGGAAGCAGTTGGGGGCCTCTTGAGGCTCCCGGTCGGTAGCTATTGTCTCCGTTCGCTTCTCGCTTCCACCTTTCTTTTTTTGTTCTTCTTTTAAAAAAAAAATGGAGAACGGAAAGAAAGGAGAATATTTTCAATAGACAGCCATCTACTCAATCCCATACTATAAATATCCAACATTTTATTTTTGGGGAAACATTTCTTTGTTTTCTTGTATTACTTTTTGCTTTCTTTTTTTGTTTGTTTCCGACTCTTGAATTCTTTTCGATTATGATCGAAACCCTCGGGGGGATCACATTCGAAAGAGGCTGACAGGATGTCAAAATATTGACGAGCAAGGAAACTGTTGAGACAAGTGATGTTTTTGGATAAAATTTACAAGTGTCGTTTCCAATTACACGGGTTTACACATTTGTCAATTGTGGTCGCATGGGAATGCATAGTCCATCAATAGAGGTGCCTGTTATAAATTCCGTTATTCAGATAGGCATGGAAGCAGCCAGAATCGTGACTTCGGCTTTGTTTTATTACGACTCACTTCGTTAGTCGAGCTATGAAATATTTTGATAGTTGATTGACTTTGAACCGGTTGCTTTTCGTGAGTCCAAAGTGCCTTCGGAAATGGAGTGACAAATGTGTTTGTTCTGATAATCTTCCTTATTGATTGATTTTGATTGCATCATGTCCAAAGGTTCGTCTCTAGTAAGCCGGGCGTGCGCAAGCCAGGTGTCAATGAAGGTACACTGGTCGTCGTGTCGCCAAACTTTTTTCACAGATTTTGAGCTTTGAGTTTTCCACAGCTATTCTTTCGATCCAAAGTTTATTGTAGTCCATTTTATCTTATCTTTTTACTTCGTTATTTCGAAACCCGAAAATCAAGTGGTAGATTTAACTGATTTTTAACGAGATTTCTGGGTTACAGTGGTTTATTCTTCAATGGCAGGATTGAGACTTACGGACAGAGTTTGGGGGTTGAAGGGTCTAGAGATGGAGAGCAGAGATGAGGAGGGCTGATGCCATAGGAAGAGGAAGAAGAGCAGCTGATCGCCGTTATCCTATCGCTGCCATCTTGATCTAAGAGTACATTTAGGCTGAAAAGCTGAGATGGATCTCGGAATGCAATGACCTGAATCTTTACTGCTTTTTTCAAGATGAAGGCTTGACTGTGTAGTCTGTATACTGTTCATCCCTTTCTGAAGCTTTCGTTTTACTTTGCATCTCAATTGAATGAAATGCTGCTGTGTATAGGCGCGCGCCCACCTTGGAAGATTTTGTCTTCGTCTTTTTTAGTTTTGGCTTGGTGGACCCCACTGTGTCTTTTTGGTTCGGCACCTCATTACAAGAAGGGGGTTTTTACACTCTCTGAGAAATAGAAAGAGGAAGAAAAAGGGGGCCAATACCGAACCGTCGATTACCGCTGGTCAAACAGACTAACCTGAGAGATGTGAAGCGACTGATTTGCACCCCAAAGAGATTTATTGATTTTTTCGTTTTCCCTTCATTTATTGCCCTTTTTTTCCTTCTCTTTTGTCGTTGTGTATTTTGCGGACGACTGGAAGAAGAAAAGAGTTTGTCCTTTTCTTAAACCAGCAACAGCAGTCATACGTGCTGGCAGATCTTTATCATTTCATGCTCTTTTACATATATGACGGGGTGAGGGGGGAGGAAGTTTCGAATGGAACGCGCGTGTTTGATGTTATTTTTTTGTTAAGGGAAAAAAAGAGGAGGCCACAGGTTTGTGTGTGTTTTGGTGGTGGGCTCGATATTATTAATCTGTCGGCCGACTCCTGCGCCTGTGATGATCATTACTCAAAGTTCGCCTCTTTTTTCTCTCCAAAAATTCGTTTGTTGTTGCTGTCAAATGTAAATGGTTTACAGGCTAAATACATAGCGGAAGAAGGGTCTCCGCGTTTGTGTGTGTGTGGGGCTATAAAGTCGATTCAAGGGAAAAGAACGGTACCGTCTAGCTTGACATTGTGTGTGTGGGTAGATCCGGATGTGTGTTTTTGTCTGTTTGCGGATAGATGACTTCTTTTTCCTCTTTATTCTTCCGTATATGGCTGTAAGGGTGAGGAACTGCGAAAAAATCTTTGTCGTCGACTCTATTCTTCGGTCGACGATTTTCAATGTTATATCGTCGCCATCACGGACCATACATCACAATCTCGACAATAATAATAAAAAAGAAGCCTCAATTTGAAAAGAAGGTATTCTTCGCTTTTGACGTTTGTTTGCTGACTTAGTCAAGATTCTTTTGTGGCGAAAATCAATGGGCAGGCGCGTGTTTTATTTTCCTTCCGCCGTCATCCGAGACTGATGCTGCGTGTCTACGGCCGACCGTCGTGTGGATTCGTGCAGAAAGCGGACACGTTTATCGCATCAGGTATACCAGACTGGCACTACCCATCGTTGTAGATATTTTTTTATTTTTTCGTGGGGCTCTCCGTTTTCGACCCTTTGTTTAGGGTGGGACAGGGTGAAAGAAAAATGAAAAACCCATTAAGACCGACAGACAAGATAGAATAGATAGACGTGTAGATTTCTCGACTCCCTTCATTTGTTTCTTTCATAATTTGTTTCTTTTTTGCTTATTTTTTTTTCTAACAAAAATACTGACACCTTAATTGGCTTTGCTTGTACGCGAACAAGTGAGGGTCGTCTTTGGGTTTTAAACGTTTTCGCAGACAGAAAGGGGGGTGGGGAGGAGATTGCCGCAACGGCGAGAAAAGTAAAGTCACGGGGGCGTTATGCTTACGCGTGTATTGCCTTTCCAACCCGCATCTATGCGCACTTTGCTATCTTATCGCCGATATTTGACTAGCCATTAAAGAACACGGGCCATTCTCTTTCGTGTTCCTTTTTACCATCAAACACCGCTCACTCTAGCCAGGAAGGCTATTGTGGCCCCATTGGAGTCCACTTTTCGAACCGTCGATTTTTAATATGATTTTCACTCTGACGTCATATTTTTTTTCTATTTTTTTTTTAAGTTCTCAGCAGCTGATTGAGTTGTAACACACACGAGTTTCTATTTTTTTAAAATTCAAATTCAAATTTTTGTCCGGGGGTTTTCTCTTGTCTGGTTACGGAAATTCGTCGCGCAACGTCACCTGCCCTCTTGTTTTATGTATTCATGTCAAATGGGAGAAATTTTTTAGAAAAATAAGGAGACCAATTCTTGAATATGAAAATGAAATTCATTTCTAAGGTGTATCAGAAAAGGTAGAGACGTCTGGCAGCAGACTAGCTTATAGCCTAATAGTATTCCCCAGGACGGGAGTAGGAGCGTACGCCAGCCGGTTTATGTACACACTAGGAGCAATGCGAGAGGGGAAGCGAGAGGAAGCAAACGTCTGATGATATTGTACTTTATTATCTTTTATTTCTATCTGGGTATAAGGGCAGGTGGTAGTGGTGGTGGGTTGCGTAGGGATATGGATAGACGTAGCAGCAGCAGCAGCCGCCGTAGTAAACTAGTGCTGCTGGTGCTGGTATATCGGTTGGTGGCGACCTGACCCTGCTGCCCGCGTGCTGGCCCGTGGGCCATCAGCTGCTGACCGGACCTTCGACTACCTAATATCGTCGCCACCGCCACCAGCGACTCGTCGTCTCTTATGGCATCCCTCCATAATCCAAACACACGCCACAGACACACAACAGAAGAAAAAGAGAAAAGTTGAAAGAAACGAAAAAATAAAAAGAAAGGAGAAAGAAAGAAAGAAAGCTTTTGTCATCGTTTCATTATCACGATTGCGTGCATACAGAGCCTGCTGTTTCGTCATTGTCGTCGGACAAAACTGAAACACAGGCCGGGTTTTTTGTTGTCCCTCTAGCTGTCACTCGATTGACAGAATTTTGACGTCCAGATGATATCAACTTTTGCCTTGTGTGTAGGCCACCTTTTCTCTAGATATTATTTTGTTTTGTTTTGTGTTTTTGAGGTTTTCCAGTTTGTTTTGGATGTTGGGCCAATTCATCCAAACGGAGCCAAGGGTTAGGTTGTTTGTCCGTCAGTTCGATTTTTTGTTACCCGGCTATCTTGGGAAATCGGGGAACGGAGAAAAAAACTACAAAAAACCCGCAGCAGTTGATTTCAGCAGCCGTCGATGTTGTTGTGCAACCTTTACGTCTGCGTATTCAGCAGCAGCAGCACACATACAGTCGGTAAATTTGACAGGTGCCGTTTATGCAAAAGTGTATGGCGCGCTGACCATTATGGATCGATCGACTCGTTGATTGATGATGGGTGCTGATCATCGTTGGCGTGCGCCACGTAACCTTCATCTTCCCTCATGTTTTGTTGCTGGCTTTTCCATCTAATGCAGAAATCGATAGCTCTCTCTCTTATCTCGAATCCTGGAATTGAGAGAAGCAGCAGAGGCTGCGCTCGTTATCGCGCCATTTTTCTCGAGCTCGTTACGTCTGTCAATTTCCTGTATGAAACGGCGCGCCGTGTTTGTTTGCCCAGCAATCATGCGGGACGGTAATATCCTGCGTAATAGCGCGCCCAATAACTGGCGGGCGAGATCATCGCTACTATATTTTTTACCCATCAACAATCAATCTAAAGACTGCCTTGGCCCCACGCTTTGCATCTGACAAATCAAGGCCACGGGCACTTTTGAATCATCGAGAAATGGTGTGGCAAAACCCCCAATACCCCGGCAGCGCGTGATTCACGATGAAAAACTCTGAAATTTGAATGTAATCGCCGAGATATCCGTAATTGTCGAACACACACCAAGTACCGAACATTTTTCTAGTTTCCGATCTCTTGTTTGTAGTTATTTCAAGGTGAAATTCTCCGGCACCCAGCATCATCATCATCACCACATATTCACTGGACACGGATCAAATGGAGGGGTTGTTTGTTTAGGCGCTATTAAATAGTATCGATCCATGCAGGTGAGAGAAAGGGTCAGGGTGGCAGGTGAGGGTGGCATGAGAGAGGATGAGTCGTACAAAATAAAAATGTGTACAATAATGTAAAAGAGTTGAGACCGTGTTGATACTACCCATGGAGTAGTTATTATGGAGTCGCATGGGGATGTGTCGCCGCCGCTGCTGCTGCCGCGCAACAACCCTAAAAAGTGTTTCCCTTATTATTTCTCTCTTTAATATACGGGTACCCTCATCGTAATAGGTGTGTATAAACTCGGATCTTGTATATACACCGCCAAGAAGATTGTGTGGGTTTTTCTCCTCCGTCTCTTTCTGGTTGGGTCGATTCCATTTTGTATCTGTTTGTGTGTCGGGTGTAATATTCACCACAACCCCCACAGCCCCTTTTTGTTTTCTCTCATCTTCTTGGAAATGGTTTCGATACCTGTTGATACCTGCCCTCATATCGAAAGCAACCGCTAACGCTAAAGAAAAAATCGTCTTGTTCTTATTTTTCAATTATTTCACGGATTGTCGTAAATGTTATTATAGTAGAATCTAGATGTGTCGGCAGACGGTTGACATCGGATACTACCCCAGTAGCGAAAAAAGGGGATTTGTGGGGATAGGCGATGGGTTATTCAAACGTGATGTAGTCAAGTAAACATTCATTGAGATTCACTGGAGCGTCGTGAGCGAAATAATGTTTTCCCCTTTTGATCGTGTTGTTTTCTTTAAAAAAAGGGAAAATATCAGTTAAAGATTAAGAATAACAAAAAGAGGGAATTAAATAAATAGAAAAGGACGCGACGAAAGAGATGTGTGTTTATACAGTACCTTCCAAACCAAAATGTCCATCCCTCAAAACAAATTTAGAAAATAAACAAACAAGTCGTAAGACGGGAGGAGACAGATCAGTCCGCCTCGCTCAACCTATTCATCAAAATGCACACATCTATTTTCTTCTCAGTCCGTCAAACAGAAGCCGCTGCCGGTGCGGCGGTCGCTCGCGCCGCTCAAATGGACAATCAATGGTGGCCGCCCCCTTTTCTTTTTCTTCCGAGACCATCGGCTCACAATCAGTTGATTATAATAACTAAAAATTGAGGAGAGACCGCTCTATCTTTTTTCTTCCCCGCATTCAAACGAAAGAAGAACCGCTACACCTTCCGCATAACCATATTCATATTTTTAAAAAAGATATATGAAAAGGCGGCACTGAAAACTCTGGCGTACGCTTTGAATACAAATAAAATTAATAATGATAATGGTTAAGTCCATAGGCCTATGGATGCTCCAGTTCGGTACGGCTCAATGGGGTGGACAACATGTCGCGCGGGGTCTGGGTCTTTGCGGCCAGCCCCGAATTGACCTAACCCTTTTTTTCTTCGTTTGGCCTTTTTCCGCTATCTCAAGCGTATATCTATCCGCAGTGTATATACTATAATGTCCGTCGGCTGTGGGAGCAACAGAGGGATTTTTATTTGCTGTATAGATTCGCGCTTTTCTAAGTCTTCTTTTTCCTTCTTTTTATAGAAACAATTTTTGTGTTGGTTATTTTTTTGAAAATTTTGTCACGTGTCCATCGCTTTTAATAGACCAGCGCTCGTCTCTCTATTGTAAGAATCGGAGTGAATCAAACCACAGGCTCCATTCCAGTTTTCTCTTTATTCCTTTTTTTCCCTTTTTTTATCTTCTTTTTACCTTGGGATTCATTCAAACGGAAAAACCACAGCTGGAGTGCCGCAGTTGTCGAGGGCCCTGTGTGTCTGTTAGGTCAAAATAGGTCGAAAGTTGCTGTGTGGTATGAATGAAAGAATGAATGAAATGAACCGTAGAGGAGAATGGAACGTGTATGGGCTAATTACGATTGGGAAAGAGACAGCAGACAAGCATGAGGTCAAGGGTATGTGTGTCCAGTCGGTTTTGGCGCAGGGTCTCAATGGGTGAAAGTATTGGAACAAGAGAAGAAAGCGAAAAGAAGGCGTGTGTCGGACCTTGGAAAATTTGCAACAATAACTGAAGTATCCACCATGTACACATATAATAACCAAATAGTTTTCATATGGCGTTTGGGGCGGAAGAAGAATAAGAACACAAGAGTCAGGTCATATTGGGTCGGTTGGAAAGGGGAGAGAGAGACATCCAGAGGTGTAGCGACGACCCGCATAGCCATCCGCCCACCAGGTGTGTGTTCCGGTGCAGCAACAGACCAACACCACACTGTCTCTTCTTCATGTGTGATGTGTGTGAATGAAACAAAAAGTAGGGTATCTAGGTCACATCCTCTCACTCTTTTTTATTTTATTTTATTATTATATTTAAATCGTTGGGGCACTGCTGCTGTTGCTCTTGATGCAGGTTTCTGGTGCGTACCACTTGATGCTCAGCAGCTGTCTTTGCTTTTCACACCTTTTTTTGTATGGGCTCATCGCAGCAGCAGTAGAAGCAAATGTCATCAGCTAGGGGTCGGGATTGGTCTCTATGACGCGCTACTTTCATCCTGTAAACACCAAGTCACCACCAATATGTCATCCAGGAAATTTTTTTTTTTTAGATTTTCATATTGAATCCAACGTGTTGGCACTTGGTGGGGTTGGTATGGATCATGTAACGAATCTTGAAAATAGATATTTTTGTAATCATGTTAACTTGCTTCTTTTGGAGGGGGGGGAGTACCGTTATTAATAGTGATTTGAGATTGTCCTAGTCTCAACAAACGCGTTATGAATGTTAAAAAATGAATTTAAAAAAAAACTTGAATGGCGTTCTGAAAAGAAGAGGAATACAAGTTGCATGGTAGCGGCTGAGCCTGTTGATGTATTTGATGCTTGTCAGCCGGAATTGTGTATAGGGGACTGTATCAATGGGATACTACCGCCAGTATCAAAATCTCGTTTCACGCTATCTTACGTTCTTAGAGAAGGATGAAGCGAACAAATATGAATGTATACACAACTTGAGCGTTGTCTTTTTTCTTCTTGTAACAAGGAACTTTGGAGCATGCTACGACCCGACACGAGTCTTTTTTTCTCTCTCGGATGAATGTCTATCCTATACACAGAGATACTGCGTTCCAATCGTCCGACTCCCCCTACAAAAAAAGACCGCTCGCTTCCAATCATTAATCATACTTTCAACGTGGACTGGGGTTGCGTTGTGTATAGGGCTCTCTACATAAGGTCAGAAATCGAATGAAAAATTTTCAGTGAAGGATAGAAGAAAAAAAAAACACGACGGTATAGTCATTTTTGTTGCTTTTCATTCATGATCGGCTTCTCCTCTTTTTTGTTATTCTTGGACAAAAATATTTATGACATGTTCTATGCGCGGCTTGGCCGTGTGGACATTGGTGGTGACGCGCGGTACATCTGTTGTCGAATTTATTTTCTGACGGAAAAATAAACCCCGACTCACTTGCTGTCTGCGCGGCGAGTGTCGTTTCCAAACAAAGATGAACTTGAAATACTTAAGATATAGTATAAAGTTCTATTATGATCATTTTTATTGGAGTTTGATTGCTGCCCTGCTGGTGTCCTTTGAGCGCAATAGAGACAGAACGATGTGTTGTTAAATTTTTGTTTCTTTGCGCCGAGGGACGTTGTTTCCATACATCAACTTGACACTGGTCCACTTGTTTCTTCTTTTACGCTTACGTAACGAAGAAAGAAGTGAGTTTTCTTTTTAAATTCTTTACTTTTGTTCCTCCCTTTCTGGAAGAATAAAGTGCTCAAAAAAGTGTCGTGTTGTGCGGCACAACACGACTACCACTATGCCGACCGTGGCAATAGGTCGGCACAATTCCACTTAGTGGAACCTGTTTTTTACCTTGGCTGTTCGTTTTTCTTTTTTTCTTTCCCTTTCTTTCAACTTGGTAGAGAGACAAGTGGTAGCCCCAATAACGGTTCCGTTGCCAACCTCTTGGGGTCATCTTCTTCTGGGTCCCTTTTTCTTGACGTTCAGGTGAAGACAATCGGCGAGCAGGTTGCGTGTTGTCTTATTGCAAAACAGGTTTTTGCCGGCCAATAACAAGAAACTTTGTCGAAAGAGACGGGATCCTAGTGCCCAGAGAACAACACGGTCGACTGCTGAGTTTTTCAGGTGTCGAGCGATAAATTACGGACAAAGGTATTTCGTCATTTGTCTAGTGCTGGCACTTGGCGAAACGCCGACCCATCGTTGATTGCTCCGCTTTCCAAGACATTGCTGACATTTTTATTCAAACTATAGGATGATAATACTCTCGTACCTGTTGATTTCGCCCCTCCTCGACCGTGGGTCTTTGCGTACTCGTGCCGGCTGTTGAAAATTTCAGATAAACCCAATTTCATCTATCACCTGCCTCATTTTATTAAAGGAAATGTATCTTTGATTATTTTGAGAATGTCAGTGGCATTCATCACTTAAGCCAAGATGCATTTAATTATTTTTTAAATAGTTAGGGTTAAGGCCAGTAAGGGGGGTTTCTTTTCCGATTGCCTTCTCAGTTTCCTCCCATCGAGCTGGTTGATTATCTCTCTACTTATTGTCATTAATATCAATGGCATCAGCATCATTGAGGGCAGTCTGGAATCCTTAATAGTCAACTTAATTTATAGTGTCAGGGAATGGGAGGTGCATCAAACTTGGCGCCGTTCCATGAACTCGGACTTTGTGGTTGGGCACATGGAATCCCTTATTTGGGATGCCGCCCAATCCAATTTGGGGATCAAACATCTGGTCCTAATATAAGGTTGGCATTACGCCGTAGCTTGACTTGCGCGTGACTTTTTTTCTTTCTCCTGCAACCCCATCCTCCCTGTAAAACAGATGTTACGGAATGTCAATCTGAGAGGAAACGTAAGTTCTTTGATTGACTTTCCTGGTCGATGTCTATATTTTTGACTTGGATCTGGAAAATAGACCGCGTAAAGTATTCCCCCTCAAAGGCTTTCCTAAGTAATTCGTAATATATTCCTAAAAGAGTCTCACCTGTACCCCCTCTCATTCTTTGCTTTTTCATCTGTGTTTTGATAATGCCTTTGAATTTTCCAAATTAAATCGAAGCCGCCTCGCTGCATTTTCGAACGTGGACGCGGAAATTCAATTTGTCTGGTTTTGTTTGTGGTCTGGTCATCATGACCTTTTCTAACCTTTTCCTGGTAGGCTAAAACCGTGAAAGATTGATGTTTGCTTTTATACTAGTGATTGGGTGATCCTGATTGACTTTCCTAGTTCAGATTTTACTTCCCCTAATACCTTTCTCCAACCGCTTCAAGTAGTAACTTGAAGGCATTTGTCCCCTCCCCCCCCCCCCCCCCCGCATAACTCGGTCAAAAAATTTTCCCCAACTATTTTGATTTATTGATTTCGTACGTTATCGATACCTGATGATTGAATAGAAATTTTGAAATGAAAATTGAATCGTCATAAATGGTTTCCCATTTATGGCTTCCATCATTTCTGTGGATTTGAAAATTAGATTTCATCTTTTCACTTTTCTCCTCGATGATAGGCAAATGAAGCAACTTGTCTGGTTTCTTTTTTCTCGGTCCGTTTTGCCTCAGAGCAGCCGAAACGTTTGATTGATTTTCTAAGTTCAGTTTCGTTTGATTCATTTTCCAAGTTCAGTTTTTAGACTTGGGGTCGACAGTGCATGTGAAATAGGGCAATTCGAAATGACTTTTTTTTTCTGTGTGTGTAAAAATTATTTCAGACGTCTTATTTTAATCTTGTCTCATCGAATTATTTCTATTGCTGCGTCTAAAAATAGGACGACTTTATTACCAGCTTTATTACCGGCTTTTGTGTGTCAAGGTGTTTGATCAATCTTGTCGGCCACGTATATAGTCTTATTCACTTTGGTACACAGGAGTCTTTGTTTATTGAGGTGAATATGCTGTCAATATGATGTATTCATTTTTATCAGACCCATGAAGATGGGTTGTCTTTCGGTATTTCCCAGGTCTCCGCGTATACCGCCTTTACCACCGATATCACATGATAATGGAATATGCGGGTCACGCGTGTCAGTCTTTTTCAAGTCCTCTTTGTATCTCCGCCTTCTGCCTGCTTCTGCACGTGTGCCGTGCTAGAACTATTGGGTTCACATTAATTTTTTTCCCTTTCCTTTTTCCTTTTTCCTTTATTTATTTTTTAAATAAAGGCAATAATCAAAAAATTAAAGAAAAACAAATAGTAATTGCACTGCAGTAGAGAATGTATTCATTTTTATAGATTGAAAACACAATAACTTGGCATTGATGCACAATAAATTTGGAAGGCGAATGGTTATTTCTTTTTTGTAACGTTGTGGGCGTCTCCGCATGAGTGAAAAACGGCACAGTTTGGGAGTTTGGGAGCTATTGTATAATATGTACATCACTGATATTTTCTCTCTGGGCAAACAAATACCGCATATAGAAAGAAAACGAAACATTTGTTTTAAAAGGTAATAAAGCCATCAAGCAGGATCTCTGTGTCAATCAAACGGGAAACTCGGACTGGCACCAACTTCCGGATCCGTTTCATGGACAAAATGTTGGAAAAAAATTTAAGTTTTTTTTGTTTGTTTGGTTTTCTTTTTTGTTTCTTCTTCCAAATTCACTGAGCATCACGAAAATAGAGTCGAGGATGTACTATACAATATGGTCTATGTATAGCACACTATGAGGGAAACAATTGGCTTCGGCATCAGCACTTAACTTTGAAAAAAAGGCACAATCAAGAAGTAAAAGTAAAGATTTCAAGAAAGGCCAGGAAGAAGACGTCGATGAAAAGGCACGCTCGTGTGTACAATATACAATTCAAAAAAGAAAGGAAAGTAAAGCAGGGAAGTTCTTGTTTGGAAGGACACAGGCACTTGATGGCTGGCAAGTTTGATATGCAAATCATTCTTAGTGGATTCGAACAAATTTTGGACGGGGCTTCAAAATCCAGTTCGCATTTTTTTTTTTTTTTTTTTTCGTTTTGTTAACATGATGGAGGGCACTAGGTTTGGTCTCTTTGACAGATGAGAAGAAAAAATGGGGAAATGTCGATTATTGAACCCAATTTTGTGTTTTGTTGGTTTTTTTGTTCGGTCCGTCTTTGGGGCGATCGGCTCGGTCCGTCTGCCATGATGTCGGACAGCACTCCGCCTCGTTGTTTTTACGTATTGCTGCTACATGTACTGGTCTCGGTGCCAACAATTGAAGTACTAATATCACAGTGAATATTTTTGTGTTTTTTTTTTCCTTTTTCGAAATTCGCGCGTCTTTTCCGAATGGATTTCTGTTGAAATAAAAAAAGAAAACATTAGATATGAAATCGAGGCAAACATTTTCACAGCTCAAAATTTTCCATTCGTCCCACCCTATTTCTCTCTCTCTCTCTCTTATTCTTATAAATCCGTTTGAATGCATTGCTATACATTCGGGCTTTTAGACCTTTATAGTATTTTGAGAAGAAGAAACTTTCGATATATATCTGGCGATGAAAAGAGGACCCGAACCCCAACGTGACAATGGATTCCCCCTGTGCACACAGTAGAGACCGGAGATCGACCCATGGGGTCGAACTGTGCATACACTTCTCACTACTTGTAGACTCACACAAACTCTTAAATCTTTCTACTTGTAGCTCGCAGAAAAGAGGGACATAGAATAGATATATAAGAGAAAAATCCCTTCCCAATATAGGCTCAGCTCCGATCTACCATGGCCACAATTGTTTGGAGGTACAAGAAAAAAGGGAGAAAAAAGAGGGATGACCCAATAAGTTTTTCAGTGTGACCAAGACTTGGGGATGTAGGGGCAGAAAAATGCGTCACAATTTCTTCTTGCATTGTCCGCGTGTTATATTTATATATCTAGTATATAAATACAGGCAATAGGAAATGGAAGGAACACCTCTTCTTCCCTTCTCAAACGCTTCTACTTCCTGCATCACTACGGAAAAGGATCCATCAAAAAGCTCGCTGCTTTTGTGCTCAAACGGAATAAGAGAGAGAGGAGGAAATCTCAAAAAGAAATGTTCTGTTGCCCCAAAACGGAAATTGAAGTAAGAAATTTACCTGTGCGATCTATTGGCTTTGCTGCCACCAAGAAATGGCATCGAGCAGTTCGTCTTCGTTGGGTGGATCGACGGCTTCCGTGGCAAAGTCGGGGGCATCGTAGACGTCGTAGAGATCGTTGGTGACACCGACAACCATGTTGTTGTGGTTGTTGTTGTTGCCGCCGCAGCCGCCCCACTGGGACGAGGCGGTGTAGTACGAGTGCTCGGAGCCGTAGCACGAAGGTGTTGGTGATGAGGCGTCGCTGTAGTTTGAAGGTGATAGTGACGTGCTGACGGAAGGCTGGTGGTGGACACCGAAGGTGAAGCTCTTTGGCTGCAGGTGAGCGGGCGGTGACATGTTTTCGGACGAGGAGCAGGCGCTGGACGAAGTGGACGAGGCAGAGTCGCTGCACCCGTCCGAGTCGAGCATTTCTTGCAGGCTGCGGATGTACTCAACAGCACAGCGCAAAGTGTCGACTTTGCTGACCTTGCGGCTTTTGCTGCTGCCACCTCCGCTGGACGATCGGCCGCTGTCGCTGGCTGTGCTGGCCTCGCAGAATGAAGTTGGGATGTGTTGGCGCAGAACGGCGAAGCCCATGTTGACCTGCTTGACTCTGTTGCGCTCGCGAGCGTTGCGCCGGGCCACGGAGGCCGGTGGGGCCGGTGGCAGGACGTAGCCCAAGCTGTTGAACTGGATGCGCTTCTTGGCCGAGCTGCCGGCCGAAGCACCGGCGACAGCAGGCTGGATGGGCCGCTTGTTTGCACCGCCCGATTTGGTTGGCGTCAGGTTGTTGTTGTTGTTGAACTGCATCATGACGGCAGGAGATGAATTCATTGGCGAATACATCATCGTTGGTGGGGACATCTTCTGTGGGCTGCTCATCATCATTTTTGTTTCTTTTTAGAGAACTCGGTTAACAGTTTGTGTGTTCACTTTCAGAAATTGTTCTGTCGAATGGGAGAACGAAAGAAACACTTGAGGAATAACCGCTGCGAATTTGGGATAAAACTGGATCGAGTAAGGTTGGATGTGAGTGTGCAAGTTGTTTGTTTTGGCTGTCAAAGGCACTAGCAAAGAAAACGGTGTGTGTGGAGAGAGAGGACGTAGGAAGGAGGACAATCCGTTCAGCTCGGGAGCTTCGTCCCGAATGACTGTTTTCCAGCCACAACCGCTTCCTCTTGTACCCTCCGCTGTTGCTGCTCACCGGTCTCCCTCACAATAACACACACCGAAACGGGGGCGGAGCTTAGATTTTGGACTTGTGTTATTTTACTACGCTACCCCTGTACCCCATGCTCTTTCTCCCTGACAATGAACCCTATAGCCTGGGGTAAGATAAGCGTGTATTTTTTCCCCACCACCCTCTTTTTCATTTCCAATCCACCCTCCCCCCTGCCTGACCCCACCCACCATCCGAACCAACTGCAACAGGGTAGCAAGAAGCAGCAGGAGTGCTAAAGGAAGAGAAAGAGAACGGCGCGCGATTCAAGCGCGGCTGCTGCTGGCGTCGCGTGTATGTGGATTCTTCGGCGCGTGTCCACTTTTTCTTATAATTCTTTTCTTTATAACATTTCCTTCTGGAAAACTTGTTTTTTTCTTCTTGAGCCAGGAGAAAAGAAAAAAAACAAACACCCTCCCGTGTACTGTACTGAATTCAACTCGATTTATTTCTTTTTTCCTTTTTCTTTTTTGTTTTGTTTGCTTGTTTTTCCGAAACTAAAAAAAAAAAAATGAAAAACCTGGGCAACCGGTTTTTCGATTATCAATTTTCCCCGTATCTTGTTTTCATCATAAGTGTGCATTATACACCATAGGCTCCGTGTTGCGATAGTTATTAGTTATTATTACAACCGGTAGTGTGGATTTTTCTCCTTGGACCCGCCCCTATTTTTTCAATGATTGTAAAAAAGTAGAAAACGGTTCGAGCATATAGGGGAAAAAATGATAATCGTATACAATCGCTTCAAATTTCCATTTTTCATTCGCCTTTATCTATATTTTTAGCCTAGCTTTTTTTATTTCTGAGTGTGTGTGTGTGTGTGGGTGAAAAAGGCAACATGCCTCCATATTTAAAGCCCATAGAGAGAGCTCAAACAACACAATTGATTGATGGTAATCGCTACCAATTGTTTTGCGATTTTCTCTCTTTCTCTCCTCTCAGCTGGAGTCTGCAGCGAGTGGACTGATGGCTACTATTCTGTGTACACAGTGAAAATAGAAATAGATTTTTGGTGGTCGTGATGGGTATCGCCGTCTCTT
This sequence comes from Daphnia pulicaria, assembly GCF_021234035.1. Lineage (NCBI taxonomy): Eukaryota > Metazoa > Arthropoda > Branchiopoda > Diplostraca > Daphniidae > Daphnia > Daphnia pulicaria. The sequence goes on from NC_060918.1 coordinate 12,058,607, forward strand.
CCTATTCTTCCTTCATCTCCACTTCCTATTGTTTTCGCCCCCCGAAATCTGCACCGGGGGGGTGTGAGCTTGTGTCGAGAGACAAGTGAGTCGTCTTGTACACCATCAGCTTTTGCTTGTACCTTTCCAATCACGTACGATCTGTGATTAACATCTCCATGTGCAGTGTGGTGTGCTCCATCCCGAACACACACCAGCAGGCGCTTCCGATTCTATTTTTGAATACATCTGCACAGTGGTCAGCACTATACTGTCCTTCATTTAACTTGTTTGTCGTCTCGTTCCCGAGACATAAGCCAGAGAGAAAACGAAGAAGCGTATAGCGCTGGAATAAATTAGGCGACCAACACAATATCAGCGGGATATTGGTCCCACCAAAAAATGATGGTGCCAATGATTACAATGTCCGGCCCAGCATGAACGACCTTTTTTTGTCCTTCTACTGTAAATAAACCATCGTCGTTTAGACTTACTTTTATTTTCGAAATAGTTAAAATTTTGTTTTGCTGAGAGAAGGACACCGATCGGAAATGCTGGAGAAGTAACAGATGATCCAGGGTGTTTGTTTTGGTTCATAAATCACGCCATTGTTAAACTTTTGGGCAGTTTAATACGTTCTAGTAGCAGGGCTGTTGAGGGAGTTCTTCATTTTGAATTTTATTCCAATTCTTTTCAGTTCTTAAATGAAATTAGTCGATGATTTCTCCTTTCTTCTTTACGACATTATTTTTTTTGTTGGATTGTTGCCGTTCGGAACGGCGTAAAACACGTGCAAGTTATGTGTGTTGTTATTGTTAAAATTGTTATTATATCACCAATATATAAAACATGTCGCCGTTCGTGAGCGGCAATTCGAGCTGTTAGCTGATGCTATTTGACTGTTAGCCGGAGGTCTATACAACTACACCACGTGTGGTATATAGCTGCTGCTGCAGCTATACACACGGTGGCACGCGAGGTGCTCGTTAAACGCCAGGCAACCCATCAAACCAACGCCGCTCTCTTCCATAAAATTCGAGTTTTTTTTTTCTCCCTTGACCATTTTTTTTATTTATTTCCATCTCGCTGGTTGATCCCTGTGCGTTTGTATGAATTGCAGTTTCAAGATCAGAGAGAGAGAGAGATGTATTTATATACTTAGGAAGAGGTCTGAAAACAAAACAAACAAAAAACCGGAAATTATTCCAAATGTTCCAGAGAATACGGCTGTAACTCGATCTTTGTGTTCCAGTGAACTTTTAAGATTATTTTAACGATGCGAGAATTCCAATTTTATTTCGTATTCTTCTGGATTTATACTGTGCGCAATGTATATTACATTCATAGGCTATGCCATGTTAATAGCGCTTGTGTTCCAGGCGTTGCTCCTGCTGGTTCCCCCCCAAAAAAGGCGATGAACTCCAATTACGTTCTGCATTCGATCCAATCGCATCATTCTCGCCAGACGTTTTTGTGGTGTAGCCTATTTCGAAATTCAACCAAAAACAAGAGCCTGTTGAGGGAATTAGCTCGTAAAAAATCGATCCGTGGGGTTGAAATTATTGCACAGTTTCCTTTTTTTTTTGGCCAAAACAAGAACGAAATTGTCACCTACCACCGAAAAGAGCGTTTATAGTCTTCAGAGGTGTCTGCATGTCTATCATTAGGTGTTGGCGCAGTGTGGCGGGAAGTACAAAAAAAAAGCGGCAAAAGAAGTTAGGGCGGTCTCTCTTTGTCGCATATGCCGACCCCGAGGGTTTGTTTGGCAATTGAGACCATCATCGTCATCATCTGGTTTGCTCAGCTTAAGATAGATAGGTAGAGATAGATCAAGCGCGCGCTAGAACTCCGCACACTCCACGCTCAAGTTAATGGAATTGGAGCAGCCCGACGTTTTATGACTTGACGCTCGGTCGCTGCTATCAGTAAGTGGATGACCCCCGTGCGCACATATACACTGTCATGTAGGTAATCATATTCCGAAACTAATTGCTCTCTCGTCTTTTTTGTTTTTGTTTTTCACTCCCCTGACTGGATTTGCTTGACTTGACTCTGCTCAATTTCGAGATACGCATCGCTTCTAAACGCTCTTTAATCTCGTGTTTAGATTTCTAGAGACTTTCTAACGCGTTTAAAAGGAGGAATTAAGCTTCCCACACTGTTTCGCGGTTTTGCCAGAGCAGCGATGCGTTCACTGGAAGATGTTTTCATGAAATAAAGCTGTACACCGCTGTACACGAAGAGGGTATGCTTTTTTTTAAACTCTTAAAAGCCCCGTGTTTTGACGGACTGCTTGCACAACATTGGACAACAACAACTCTAAAGCTAGACTAGACGGACCTGTTTATATGAAATTGGAATCATTTAGCCAGCTTGAATAGATTGTGTGTTGGATAGGTTTGACAGCTTTGCCAAAGCTTTGCCATTGATATTCGGAAACACTGCCTCTCGAATGTGAATGAAGGATTGGCGCATAATCGCCCATGGGAAACCGCAAAGTCTTGGTTTTGGCATTGATCAAGTTACACAATGTGACACAATGAGGAGGAAAAGTTGCGTATTATGCAGTTTAGCGGCCTATCCTGTTGGTGGGCAATCCTTTTTGCGTCCGAGAGTTGCGACTCAGAGGGCGGTCTTTCTCAACAGACTGGGATCATAGCGAGAGTATAGGCTTCTTGTTGCATTCGTACTCTTGTCGGATTTTGTGCAATGGATCGAGCGAAAAAGTAGGTCGCCATATGCTGTAACCAGATCTATGGAGGGCCTTGTCTACCTTTTGCATTGACGTCTCGATGGGCCTCGCAGATAAGATGTATCGCACTCTTTTATTTCTTTTCACTTTCTCTAGGGTTAGCAGAGCCGAGCAGAGCTGTGCATCTGGCACAAAACTTGTACTTTTTTTTATACTACTCGATATTCCGGTTGCTATAATTTGATTTTAATTCGGTGGATATTTTTATACATGCTGGTTGGTGAAAACAAGTTTTCAAAGTTATCATTCATGTAAAAACCTTGCATTAGCTACCGGACTTTGCGAGCAAGTTTTTGTCTTGTAATTTCCATGTGTATCTTGTTGATTCGGTTGCCGTCCACTCTACATTCGAAGGTTGGACATGTGCGTGGGTGTTATCAGCACACTCAAAGACTCGCCCCTGGTTTGAATCACTATACAGCAAGTACAAGTTGTATAGTGTAGCGGTGATTATCAATATCCTTAAAATAATATTTTGCAGATTGAAGGAAAAAAACGAGTTGTTGACACGGCGGGGGATCCGGGTGGATTATAAAAATAGAATTGAGAAATAGAGAGAAAAAAGGAAGAAGAAAAAAGAAAGGAGTGTATATGGAGGACACAGGAAGAAGAGTAGTAGGAGGAGGGAGTGTGCGGGATATAGAAGAAGAATGTTATTTGAGAATAGAGCCATTGAGCTGTGAATGGAGCAAGAAAACCGCGCGTTTCTCTCCGTGTTCTAGCCTATTGTCGATGGGACTTTTCTCTCCCCTTTTCCTTTTTTTTCTTTCGATTCTGTTGTCTTCGGATAGCTTTCTTTCATCTTTTTTCTCTTTTTTCTTTCTTACTATACAATTCGAGGAGAACTATTCCTCCGAGGAGGTTGGTCAGGTGTCCGAGGGCATCTTGGGCGATTGCATTACAGTCTATCGATGAGCTTGTCGGATCAAAATCCGGTGGATATTGGTGCTGAATTTGGTTTTCTTCCCAATCTAATTACGAACTGCATAATAATTGGAACCGGAATTGGAGGGAAAAAATGTCGGTTGATGTATAACCCTGGGCAAATAACAGCTGATGGAAAATCGGTTAGTTATTGGACAAGTTCAAATATCAGCCAACCGACGTATATCTTATACACGTCGAGTGTCTGTATATATAGATTCAAGACCCCGGTCACTTTTATCTCGCTCTCTCTCTCTAGCTGGCTCCCCATGATTCCTCTACTTCTTTTGATCCCTTTGAAATTCTCTTTGAAGACGGGACTAAAGGTATAGCAGCACGGGGGGAGAGTTACACACGGTTTTTTCATGAATGGTCAACCTCTTCTCTTTCCCTTTTCTTTTCTTATTTTTTCCTTCCTCTTGTTCTCGCTTCCTATACACAGTACAGGAGTCTACCTCTTCTTCGGACTCGAGGGTGCACTATAGCTGGGTTGGAAATCACCTATCAACCTCCCACGCCACCTCCTCTTTGCTGTCTTCTCCCTCATCGGTTGTCCCTTTTCTTCTTGTCCATCCCACCCACCCCCAATTTTATTTTTTCTTCCGCTGGTCGCGCGTATACCTTTCCCCGTTTTTATTTATGGCAAACGATTGAAAAGCGCAGGTTAGAATTCGGTCCGACGGGGTATACACACACGACGAGGTACAAGGGACGAAAACGGATAGGGAGAAGAAACAGCAGGAACGCCGTTGCCATTCAAACCGTCCGGAGTTGTAGTAACAACTTCCTGTAATTTTGCCAGTTCCTTTCCACACTTATTATATTCGGAAACTTTTTTTTCCTCTCTTCCTTTTTTTGTTGAGTCGACGCGTCGTCGTCCCTGTATACCGGAGAAACATGTCTATTGTATGGTCAATATTTTATTGCGGAGAATAAAAATCTATCGACTGGGGCGGTCGCTTCTCTTGTTTGGCTCGTCGTAAGTTGGAAGCTGCTTCTGCTGCTTCTGGTAAAACGGCTATTGCCAAAGACATTTGGCGGTAACGAATGGGCCATTAAAATGCATAGCTTTGCCCACAGGAGCCTGTGATCTAAGGCAGTTGACTATATAGCCAACAACCCATTCAGTCGATTGGAAATTCCCTTTTCAATGAAGAAGTAGAGGGGGGAAACACCAATGCTATGTTGTGTGTTGTTGATCGGTCTCAATCAGCGCGTAACGAAGGTTATGTTCTCATTCAATCGACCAAGTACTTGTTGTCTATTTGCTTGAAGACCGGAGCGCGTTCACTGTAGTTTTGCTCTTTCCGTTTCCGACCAATCAACAGTCTATTGACATGAGATTGCTTAACATGCCCTCTCCATCATGGTCATAGTGATGAAGCGGGCCGCAGATTATGATCATCTCAGTTACGCAGGTAGCGTTTCTTTTTGTCGGAGCAGTCAACGATGAAGAAGAAGATGAACCAGTGAACCTACAAGTGAACTGCACATTTGTGTGACCCGTTAGAACGATGAAGTCTTGTGAGCTTGACTACATGCAATTGTCCGGTCCATAATAGGACCTTGCATACCATAGCTGTTAGACAGAGAAACCTTTTTCACTCTTTGCGGCCCCCTCTTTTTTCTCTCTATTGAACTTGTAACGTATAGTAAAAGCTTGCCGCCCAGCAACAGCTTCTTTTCAATGAAATGGAATGGACCAAATCATACGGACTGATTTTCAACTTTCGGGGCCTCTTTTGACCTGTCAGTGAAACTGTTCATTTATTCCAATAAAAAATTGCGATGCAGGGCCAGCGCATTCCAAAGTAGACTTTGACTTTGATGCGATCAAAATTTATTTCAACCCAAGTTTAAGCTGATGTATGCCAGTGGATAATCGTCTACCTACTTTAACCATCCGCTACTTGTTAATTTATTTCGTTTCGTTGGGGAAGAAGAAATGGACGGTTTCCGAAGTGGGTTGAAAATCACGATGCATCCGGTTGTTCTGTACATCCTAGGCTGGACGTCCGTCACACCCGACAGAACTCTCTAACTAGGTTGGAGTTATATTCTTCCTTCTGATAACATGGACACTGTTGGCCAGCGTTTCTTTATTCCGTCTAAAGTCTAAGACAATGAGGCATGGAGCAGCACAGTCGCCACTGAGGAAGCGAATTCCGTCAGACGGGCGAAGGAAGTGTGTGTAGACAAGGCATTCGTCTATTGTTATTATTGTTATTATTTTTCTTTAGTCAACACTTATTACCTCTCTCTCCATCTACATCCCCTCTTTCCGAACCAATGGAAATGGGGGAGAAAATGAAAAAAAAAGGAAAACGTTTAAATAAAAAAGCGAAACTTGGCTGACCAACTAGAACGGCCTTCATTTCGGTCGACATCGATCACGCGTTTCAACTCCGGCATTTTCGAGCTGAATCTGTAGGTGACGACGCGTGACCGCTCCATCTCCCCTTTCATACAAAATCTTCCGCATCGAACCTTTTTATTTTTCTTCTTCTCTTATACTGTTTAAATAGAAGGGAAAAGAAGACATCACCGAAAAGACAAGGGCTCGTTGGGAATTCGTTTTTTTTTGTGTGTATCACGAATAGAGAGAGAAGAAGCGGTCGCCAATTTGTATGGCCAATTCGACTCATGCTGTGACTAAATGCATGCATGATGAATATCCGATCCGGAAAGAAAAAAAAAATGTTGATGGACCTGAATGAACGATTCAAACCCAACGCAGTTTTACCCTGGGAAGCATTTCCAATCGAATAGTGTGAATTCCGCGACGATCGGCCCTCATCCATCATCTTGGCTCGGACATTCCAAAGGTCGCCAACGTCTTTATAAATAGGTGTATACAAACTATCCGTACGGCGGTCGGTCTCTTTTTAGCATAGTATAACTCTGTTAATTCCTCTGTGCCATGAACCGGCCGGTTTGGGATCTTGAGCAGTTGACGGAAAGTAGATCACTGATCTCTTTATTCATTTTTAGAGAGCATTCTAACAGGAAATAAGGATTCAATTGGATTAGGAATTAAAGGAGAAACACAAAAAGACACTTTTCCGCTGACGGTTGGCGAGCGCTGAGCTATATTTGGAACAGATTGGGAAGAAATGCACACCAAAGAATTTTCGGTATGCATGTATAAATAGTCAAGAAAAATATAACAAATTTATAGGCTTTTTATTGCTTTGAAATGAATCCCGCTTTATTGAATTTTGGGAAGGAAAAAAACTTGAGAGATTGATTGAAATTTTCTGGGTTTATGGAATATAGTGGCAGTGTAGATCGCTTGTTTGGCCTTGCGCAAGTCACGCTCTGCACATTTATTTCCATCGCGGCATATAGAACAAACCGCATCGCAATTCAAGCACCAAAACACGTGACTTGGATATTTCTATTTTCATTTCTTGTTGCGAGGGGGGGTTGGGGGAATGTCCCCCTCCCACCTTCATCTTGCACATTGTTCCCATCTCACACCGTGTTATAGCATTTAATGTTTGAAGAAGAAGAAAAAATACTGAAAAATCTGTTTCATTTCACCTTCTCCTCAGCGACTGAATCTGCGGTTCTCTCAGCTTCTGTCTAGTTTTGAGAACAATTTTTTTTTTCCTTTTGAGTTGTTCCTTGAACGAAAAATGTTGGCTGGAATTTCGGAGATGACGAGAGGGGAGAGCTGGATGAAGGAGGGTGAATGTATCGAGATATCGAAGAGGACTTTTTGTAGGCTGGGCCATATATAGGTTCTTTTATTCGCGACCAAAAGGGACAGAAATATTAAGACGCCAGTGTAGGTTGTGTCATCGTCGTCATTCTTTAGCCCGGCTGTGTATCAAAGAGGCTGTGGAATTTGATAGCTTTCAGTTTTTCTTCGTGGCTAGGTTTCACTTCTATCGGTGGGCCCAACTATGGAGGGAAAAAAATAAAAATACAAATAGTTTATTTTTATTTTTTCTTTCAGGTTATTTGTATGTGTAATAAGAGGCATAGGGATCGGGCGGGAAGATCAATGCTTGCAACATGATCCGTTACTGTAACATATGATTTGATTTTCTTGAATTGTAAAGAGGACGATAAGACGACCCTCCTTGTCCTTTACTCAACAGACAAGGAGAAGGTTTGAATGAATGGAGAGGAATAATATTGGAGTCCAGAAAGGATGAGAATTTGTCAATCGTTCCAGCGGAAAAGACGAGACAAATCTTGAGAATGTACAACCGTATGGTTATACAACACATAGCTACAATAACGATGTGCAAGTCTTCTCAGTTGATCATGTTTTTTTTCTCTAAAGTTTGAATGGTTACTTTATTACAAAAGAAGGCACACAGTACCGCCCCGGTGAACTAACGTTGCATTACATTCTCTTTGTATAGGTAACGCTGTGTTCTGTGACTGTAGTTTTTTCAGTAAAGCGTTAACGTTTTAGCGGAGCCCATCAGTCGCAAGAGTTGTCGGCTCGGAAGAAGAAAAAAACGAACCAGATGTGTATGGAAGAAAGATAATAATGTCGGATGTAGTGCTGTAGGGCAATAAATTTGTTAAAATGTATGGAAATCGGCAACCAGCACACAGGGTTAAGAAGTGATGCGGTAAAACGTAATAGATATAGACTTCTTAGCCTACTTTTCTTCAATGCGGGCTTGGGCCTTATCGGCGCTACACCGTGAAATCGAAATATCTTCGCCCTTGGTGGGCCCACGCGACGTTTGCTTGAGAATTCCCCCTTGTCCACCACGGTTCCTTTATACACACTGGTCTATAGTACCTGGTCAAGTATATAAATGCGCGTCTGAACATTGAACCGATACCGCAAACTTTTTAATATCGTTCTGGAGCATGCAGCGTACTTTATTGAAGTGGTTCAAATAAAAATGAACATTTATGGTGTCGGTTCTGCGAGTTACCCCACGCTCGCCACACATTCCACGCGCATTTTCGTGTCCATCTAGTATACGTGGTCGAAAATGTCCGACTTGTCTTTTTTTGCAATGCGAGATCACTCTTTTATATTTGTAACGCAGCGTGGGCCTCCCACCTCCAGTTTTTATTATTTTACTTTAGTGGAAGGCTTGTCTTCTTGGCAGGAGGTTGGCCACTTGAATGGGAGCCATTGTTTCGTTTCCTTGTGAGCCCAAGGTGGGAACAAAAGATGCCGGACATGGGGCAATCGACATTAGTCATATAGAAAACAAACCATCTTTCTTTCTCGCCTTGAATGTTCTAATCAAGCGACAAGATCTATCTCCTTGGCCGTACGTGTGGGGGCCAAACAGCGTACGTCTAGCTCGTGCACCATTTCCCATCACGGGTGTATAGAGAGAGGTGACCAGAAAACACAGCGGGGTTGTCCGGCACCCGCCTTTTTGTTCAAACCTTTTCCTTGATGATCCTCGCTCAAGAGGCTGTTTGTTTTCCTCCTTGTTCTAGTTTCTTTTCTTCTTTTTGTCCTCGTCTTTAAACGTCTTTTGACCAACGGACAAGACAATGATGCGACACTTTACTCGTCTTTCAGTGCTGGGCAGGAGACAACATCATGTGGAGTGGACCACACCAGAGACCCCCACCAGGCATCGACGATTTTCAAAACTGATATCCATGATGTAGAAAACACATAAAACAGTATCGACGTGTGCTATTTGAGAGGGAAAAAATGCGCATTTTTTGGTTTTGTTTTCAAGTTGCGAACGAACTTAAAGTAAAGACGTTATTTGTCTTTAAGAGAAAAGAAGGGCGTAGGAGGACGGATGTCTCTTGTCCGTATAACTTAATAATATTGATTCTGTGACGGGTGCTGCTGTGTAGATTGTTTGCTTTTGTTTCAACCAGGGCCCGTGCTCCGCCTGTCCGTTGAGTGATCCGCAGCGGAAACAAACCCTTTTTTATTTTTCTCCCTGTCGTTTCTTTGACTTGGCGATTGTTATGATCACCTTTAGGGGTCATTGTCCAGCATCCGCAGCAGTTACCTTTTATTTGAACTGTGTTGGAACGGCAGCATATGTTTGCGCAGTTGCCAATATGTCCACTGGGGCGCCATTAGTTAACCGTTCGAACTTTGTTAGAATGGCGAGCGTCATTCGTCCTAGGACGAACATTGAAAGAAAAGTCGATTTTTCTCCTTTTTTACGAAAATAAATGGGCATGTTGAAGTTGCGAAGAGCTGGGGCGTGATGGGTCTAAGTCTATTGGCAAAATACGGGTTCGAAAAACGTGTGAGGTTCCTTGACCCGTGTACGGTAGTTTTGGGGGGGCATCCATTATTGCGGCAGGAAAATAAAAGGAGTGCGACATCAGATCCCTGACGTAGGCGGTGGTCTGTTGACGCTCGCTTTATCGCCCGTAATGTCTCCCAACTCACTTTTGCAACTCTATACCCTCTCCGCGAGAGACATATTCAAAGGAAACAGAAGCACTTTTCCATGGTGTTAAGAGGTCGTTTGAAACCTACGGTCTTCTGCTTAATGGTTTTTTGCCCTCCTAAAACCCGCTATTTTACTATCTTGCATTCTCAACTATTCGCTCGAGGTTTCTCATTGAGTTTAAACGCTAAACGCCGCGCGTATAATGGGATAAACTGCCAAAACAGCCAGAGACCAAGAAAGAAGAAGCTCGAGTGATAAAAGGAGGAAAAGGGAAACGGGGGGTGGGCTTGGCGAATTGAATCTTTCGACGGTTTATGATCAGGTTGTAGGGTACATTAAAATGGAGAATAGCCGGTCAGCACATCTCTCCCAATCGTCTAGTGGTCTACCGGATATGCGACTTTTCCACGCGTCTGACTTTTGAAATTCCGACAAAAATTGTTTGAACTTTTCGGCACTTAAGCTTAGAAAGGGAAAACATTGGGAGAAAGTCAGCACACACTACACTGCCATACGTGTTTCTGGCGGTAGAGTCCGAGATCACACTGTGTCAAAGTAGAGCAGAAGGTCAACGATGATTGCCTTTTCTTTCCCGTCTGCTTCATTTGCTTGAACAGGTTGCCGTTTATAAGTTAACTTATTTTTCCCATTTTTTCTTTCTCTTCTTAAACAGCGGAGGGATGTTTTGCATCGTCAGAGCACAAACTCTCTTCTTCTCGCTTGTTTTTTTTATGTGTGGAGGGGTAGTGTGTCGCTTTTCATTTCGTTGCCGATGGTCACAGTCGATTGACCATCGGTAAACTAACCGTCGGCATCAGGAGCCTTTTTTGTGTGTGTGTAAAGACCAGACGCCATATGGCTACTACACGGTGGCTACCGTCGAGGCTTTGTGTAAGAATTTACACTGCATTTAGTGGCCTATCTCTTTTCTAACCGAGTTTGTTTCACTCAAGTCTCCGCTGGCGCATCTTGCGCTTTGATAATAGAAAAAAATATATAAATTCTTCCCTTAAGAGGGGGGCTATGAGCTCTGCTGGCATACGTCTCGGTTACCACGCCAACTATTTGTGTCTATCGCGGAATATTTTTGGTTTAGAAGGATAACAATACTTGGGAAGGTTTAGCATGATCTTTTTCGAATCTTTTCATGGTGTATCCTTTTCGAGCAGTGCATTGTAATTTTTTTCACTTTTCCTGGTGCTACTGATGTCTTGAATGCGAGTCTCAATAGTGAGACCACTTCAACCTTGAATAGGTCCAACAGCAGCAGCAGCAGCAGTCAGATTTGGTGCCTTTCTTTCATTCAAACAATCCAGCGATGGTCTTTCGGACCAAAACATTTCATATCTGTGTTCAGTAGAAAAATTTTTAGAGGAAAATAGAGAAACATAAGTACAGTTTGGTAAAGTAATGAAGTTGTGGTTATAAATACAATGCTTGCATTATAACCAGCTAAACTACAGTCTATGCCTACACAGGAGATCCCAATACGAGTTTGGTGGTCCTCCTTTGAATGGGAGTTTCGCAGCAGTCTATTTTAGCGTTCGCTCCCCGTGATCCCATAGTTCCATTCTTTGGCGATTGATCGATGCTTCCCCTTTGAATTCATTCATTCTCGACACTTAACAAGTATTTTACAGAGATTCAGCTTCTTTATCTCATTCACGAACGCTTGAATGGAAACATCAGGTCTGAATTCCATACACCAGCAGACTTTTTGAGCTCCTGGTGTGTCACTTTCCAATGGCCCACGTTATTTGTGTTTAAACAGAAAACACTTTTATTTTCGAAAATATTCTTGTACCTTAACTTGCAGTTGACCAAATATGAAATTTTTCTCGAAATATCTTTTTATTTAATATTTAAAAAAAAAGAACCGTTACGAGTTTAGCTGCGTTTTGAATTCTGATGCGTTCATAACGGAAAAAAAATGATGGAGAGAATTTCCCAAGGAAATTCCGTCCTCATTCAAAATAAAGGTGATTAAAATTTTTCTATAAAGCCTAGTCACAACAGAGCCGTTGAAATTTGAATACTTGGAATTTGACCAAGGCTCTGGCCAGCTTCGTTTGCCGTTTCACCAAGTTGTATTTACTACTTCCCCCGTTCTCCAAGGAAGTTGAATACTTTTGAGCAGTGTTCTGCCGAATAAAGTTCTTTCGAATAAGAAACGTATTCTGAATAAGAATACGAGTAAAATCTTATTCTTTATTCGATCCAATTTTCATTTTATTCATATTCATATTCAAATAAATTTTTACCCTATTCGTCAAAACACTGCTTTGAGTATATCTTTGTTTTCGGATCCAGAAATGACCTATCTCTAAGAGAAATCATTACCACACGCGCATCGTTAGTCTTGCTGGGGCTGACAGGTAGTCGTTCTTGATTCATGTGTCGGCTAATTGATGGAGGACCAGTATAAATTATGAATGACGGTCTCCATTTGCTTTCCTTATATGAACGTTCACGCAAACCGGTATCAGGCCTTTCATTTCATTTCTCATCTCGGAAGACCTAAGCACCTGGTGAAAGGATAGAAAATTAAAAGAGCGTCTTTATTTGTGTCTTCGGCCTACGTGACACATCATCTTCCCTACATCTCTTATGCGGCTTTATATTATTTGTTTTGGTCTAATCGTGAATCCTTTGTAGAAATAACGTGTAATCATTTAAAGTAAAAATTGCTTATGCGCTGGCGATTAAACCGCTTTTATCGCTTTTGCGGTTTGGATTTAGGGAAGGGGTCAATTTTCTGGGGTGGTGGGGCAGTCGAGGAATCGATTATAATATATATATATTTTTTTTTTTGGGGGGGGGAGGGGTCTTACCGGGGAATTATTTACCAAAATGAAATGTTATTATTTTCAACTAAAACTTATTCCCTCAACAACTTATTCGGTTATCGTTTTGAGCGGTTTGGATTTTGAGGGGGGAGTTTGATTTGTTATCAATTTTTATTTCTATCGATATCGCATTAAGCGTAAGCATGCTGATTAATAAAAGAAGATTGGACAAGTGTCGTCTGCAGTCTGCTTTCATTTAGTTTGAGAGTAATGCCGCGAAGCATATGCCGCATATGCCAACAAAGTTTGAGAATATAAAGAAAACTGAACGATAACTCTTTTAAAAACGTGTGTGGCTGCACGGAATGATAATTAAAAAAAATAAGAACAAATCAAATTACGAAAATGTAATAGTCTCGTGTGATGGGTCTGGTCTCTGCTCTCTGGTGTCGTAGCTCTCCATGCTCTCCACTCGATGCTTTTTGGCGGGTTAATAAAACTAACAATAGAAATGCAATGATTTTATAGGAGCTTAAATAGTAAAGTTAAACCTGTTCTAAATTTATGAAATGTTAGTTCCTGTCTAGCACATAAAAGCCCCCTGTCGATGTATGGCATTGTGTTTGCACCATGTAACCTTTTTCTTTTGTGCAAATTTGAGGCTATCGTAACAACATGATACACAAGTTCTGCTTGTGCTGAGTCTTTCATCAGTCTGTCTGTCTCACCTGTCATCACCAAATATCTCAGCATCACCACTTAGGTAATTTTTTTGGTTACTAATTCCTGCATGACCTGCACCTGCCAGATATTTTATTGTTGCATTACCTGCATCAATGCAGTGTATTACATTTAAACCTTGAATTGACCCATTTATTAGCAATTAGAGTTTACTCGGGTGTCTCATTTTCAACTTTTCCTGACTTGTTGTGGTTGTTGTTATTCTGTAAATTTTTTTTCGTAACCGATTTTTCTTTTTTTATGTAGATACACAGCATCCCATTTCATTGGAAAAACTACCGGTGTCAATCGAGTTAAGGATCCCTTTTTTCCCCTTTCTTTAAATGTCCTCGTGTATGCCCATGTGAATATGGGTGTATTCACGAGGACACCCAACTCATCAGCGGATGGATGGAGCAACTGCAGATACCTGGCTGTATTTCCCAGGCATAAAGGTAGGACAAAATTGATCTCAATTTTTCCTTTTTGGTAATTTTTGGTGGTGTTGATTAAAAATCGTATCGTACGTACGCAACAAGACCATTTTTTGATCGAGAGGGACCTGCCGCCACACCGGCACATCCTCGTTATTTATAGTAGCGTAGATGATTTATATAGTCGGGAATGAACCGGGAAAGAAACTATTACAACATGCCATTTCAAATCATTACCTTACTATTTCCGGACTGTTTATTACTTGTTGGGTGAACAGGAGCGCATAAACCTTGCAAGACACTAATGTGCATTAGCTTCACGCCTTGGGTATTTATTTGACTATTATTTTGACAGTTATGACTGTGGATTCCAGCAGCAAATTTGAAGTACTGCAGTCATTCAAGGAGAATATTTTCTCCTCCTTCTAGGAACGTAATGCATTATGAATAGCCTAGAGGCACGCATATATTATCTGGGCAGATTGCACCAGAGATTGTTTTCACCTATGATCATTTTTCACCTATGATCATTTTTCACCCACATGGGGAAAGACAAGCAGTCTACCAAAAGACAATGCATTATGTCCTTGTTTTTCCCTAGTTTTACCTTCATAAAAAAACCTGGTAGCAGGGATGAGAGATGGCTTACATTGATTAAAGTACCACCCATCACTTAAACTATTTTTTGTTTACATCACAGTACCGTGTACGAAGTAAAGTCTCAGCTTTTGCTTAGCCTCCAACTAACTCAATACTTTGCATCTTAATCAATATTTGCCTCCTTTCTTTCATGGATAATTAGACTGAAATTATCCGAGTAAAAACTTGTAATAATTCTCTGCTCATAATTGTAGCTGGTAGGCAACACCTGCACCTCTGCGTTCAGAGTGGAGACCCATGTGTGATGCAACTTACACAAGAAGAAGGGGGGGGGGCAGGTGCGGGGCAATGCATCCAAGAAAAACTGGTTGGGTGTGTTGTTGTTGCCTTTTTTTTATAGACGTATTTATTGTTCTGTGGCTGCTGCTGCTGGTGTTGACCTCGCAAGTTTCTTGTAAGCCTTTCGAGCTAAAACCAAAGCAGCTGCTTTTTTTTCTGTTTTATACTTGTCCAGCGTTCGGACTGGGCGTGTTACGACGATTTGTCGTGTCGCCATCGGTACTATGGCGATCTATTTTTAATGTTATCGTTTTTATTGAAGAGTGTTTGAAAATCGTAGGCAAATGAACAAGCTCGCGCCCCACGGATAACATCATTGTGGGTTGTTTGTGAAATGCATACTACTTTTGTCGAATCTTGAAAAACATCGCAAAAATAAGGAGGGTTCTATATGGCCAATAGTAGTTCGATCAGGGAAACCGATCTGTTTGTTGTGTCCGTGCTATATAGCCGGAGAGAGAGAGGGAGGCTCGGATTTGTTTGTCAGCTTATTCCCGAGTTGAATAGGCAGATGGTCAGTAACTGGAGATACTTGAAACTCACAAAACTATTGTCCGTGCCTTTTATTTAACGAACAAAAATGGGTCTTTGCCTCATTGTCCACTTAGGAATGAGCTCACAATGAGAGTGAGATGAAGCTGCAAAAAGGCGCTTTTAGTTGCAAGTGTCTCTGCTCCATGTTAGAGCATCCATTCTTGTATTGGCATCGGCTGAATGAGGATCAAGAGCACGTGCAAATCGAGTCTATTGGTCAGCTCAGTGTAAGTAGGAGAAACTACAGGACTGAATAGAAATATCAAGCGCGACCACCAAAAGAGTGGATTCTACTTGCTCCGATGTCTTCTCCACAGTAGCCACTTCATTATCTGGACAATTAAATGGCCACCTATTGCTCGCTTTTATATGAATCCATATTTACTGTATTTTTGGAACTTTCATTCATTCAATCGCATCCTACAGTTTCTACATGTAGCGAGGCTCTGTACAGGTTGGAAAGTCTTGGCTGATTCATGGACGTGGTCTCACACTGATCCAAACAAACAGTTTTGGAAACCATTCATGTTTCGAAGTGCGCTCTTCATGACTCCCTTTCTTATGCTTATAGACCCGCGTATTGAAATTTAAAAAAAAAAATACTCAAAGAGAAAAAATAGGGACCGCCTATGAAAACGGAGGTTACAGTCACCTGAGGTGAACTGCTTTTCTAAAGAATTGCTTCTGGAATAGAGAGAAAACTTTTGAATTGTGTGGCATGAATGAACAAAAAAAAAAAAAAAAAAAAAAAAACATTTACCTTGCCCATTTTTTTTTTACCCTAAACTTTGATACACATTAAATATATGGAAAGCAATCTTCAATTTTCTTGCAGAAGGTGCAGACCGCAAACTATAACAGATGCTCCGTTTCTTATGTTACTCTCTGTAAATTCGTACGGCATGTGTCTTGTCACAATTGAATTGTTACTTGATCCAGCACTCATCTTTGGACATGAAAGCATTATGAAATGTGACCTTGCACGGCAGCGATCCATCTCTCTTCTTAGATGAACTTGGGATTCTTGCCTATTTCGTTTTGTCTCAAATGATCCGTTTGTTGTGCGTTTTGTTTGGTAGTCGTGCTTCTTTCTGTTGAACAACAACAGTATAGGTCCTACATAGTGGATGGCGTATGGTGGGGGAGGGGGGGGGGGGGGCATTGCAGCTAATCGATGGAGAATATGTATTTAAAAAAAGCGCCGACGAGTTTTAGCCACCAGCCACCCAAGAACCATTGACCATCTGTCTTTGCCACCTTGTGGGCCCAAGCCGGTGCTGGCTTCTACAGCCCACGCTTATACCGCCGCCGGTCAACCGATGCTTAATTGGCCGTGACTGAGCACTGCTGGGGGTGATGTTCAAATGAAGAAAGAATCAGCGCTCATTCACGTATGCGGATTTCAAAAGGTTGGCCAACTAAATTGCATCTTGCAACCGTTTGTGCAGAACATTCCCATTCACCATGCTGCAAAACACTAGGGACTTACATATTTTATACGGTCATCACAGCTCATTGTTCGACGATAACTTGTTGTTCGATTCTGTCAAACTTTGATGCACTAAACTTTATCGATTTTTAAAGAGATTGAGTTATTTCAGATTTATTTGATCAACAGTAGCTACCATCGTTGCAAATGGTAGCAGACTCGTAATTTTGGTGCGCGCAATTGTTTACTTTCCGTTTTTGTCATGCGTTCGAAAGTCTTTTTCGGACACGTGACAGATGCAGTTTTTACAAGTGTCACTCCTCTATTTGCCTTCGCTTTCGGTTTTTAACTTTTACCTTTCGCGGCGGTCCGACTCAATAAAGGCCGACACTGAGAACGCAGTTTTAAAAACCATTAGCGAAATAAGGCACGGTAGTGGCTTGTGACCGTGTGCCTACGTTTAAAGAGGGCTTCGACATCCGCAAACTAATACCTTCCCCCCAGAGAGGGAAAGGAAAAAAAAAAAAATGAGACGTGGATATATCCCACCGACTTTGCTAAACCAACTGTACTGTTTTCATTTTCTGTTTCACTTTCTTTGACTTTCGAAGGGGAAAAACCCGGTAGTTTACTAGGTTGACAAGACTAGTCCAAATAATTGCCACAAATGGAATTTTTGTTTAAAGTACAAAGGGCCCTGTCAACCTGCCGAAAAAATATCGTTGTTCCATGAAAAGCCTTTCTTGGTACTGAAGCACACGTTTTTCGGTCCACACAAAAATATTGGCCGAAATTGCTATTATAACAAAGTGCAACCATTTTTGTAATGACCCAATGAAAACTAGTGCGATAATGGTTAAAAAATTCACGCTCGGATTCCCCGTACTGTGAACACAGCTTCTGTTTAATGAAGCCTCGTTTGTGCGTCTTCTCGAATATCAATTTAAATTACTGTTCTAGAATCGCCTAACGTCAATTTACTCCTGTAATTAGCAGCGAAACACACAGTACAAACGAGTACTTCATACGGCAATGAAACTTTTAAATTTTTCTATTGTCCAGTCGAGCTGTTTGTTAATGACTCAACAATAGTTTTAAGCTATTGCTTGTGTTGTGGTTTGGTTTATTTTTTTATTTTTTTTCAAAACATTTATTACGTATGTTTTGGTGTTGATTTGCTTTTATTGTTTCTCCGTGTTGAAAATGTTCACTGGCATGAAGTGCGTGACTGGTTTCTTATAATGTTTTTTATTTTATTTTTTATTTGGGCGATATCTGTGTAACTGTTTATAGTACTGAATTCTGCGTGGTTAAACAAAATGCCATAAACCATCGTGTCTTCAGTGCGGAACAAGCTATAAGGGACTAAATTTAAAAAGCAAACAAAACCTCCCGTGTGCTCGACGGGGTAGAGCAAAGAACACCCTTTGTTATTAAGATACATATCTTATTGAAAAGAACAATGTAAGCATAACCACTGTTTTGGAATTTTACCATTTTTTTCGCCAATAACCAATAACCCCCACCCACACAGCATTCTGCTCCGCTCCTCTGGAGACGAGAAGCTGGGAGGTTGGAGACAGAAAAACACGGCACTATATAAGGGGGGGGGGGTGTTTTTTTTTCTTCTCTTCACATGACTAATGGCACATATACTCCAATGTCTTCAGCAGACTCCTGTCATTCCAGAATAGGGAAACGAAAAGTTCAGGTGACGACTCCATGCTAGCAAGACAAACCTTCTCAGTGGGATATCGTGTCTCCCAGGTGCATTAGAAGGTCAAACTTAGTTTTCCTCCTATAACCCTGTTCAATATACCCATCGATGGATGGCCAGGTTGAGTTTAAGTCATCCGTCCATTTTTTCCTCTTTTGGAATATCATTAAAAGACACTCAGAATTTACATTCGAAAGACATTAAAGGTGGAATGAAAATCGACGAATAGTTTGTGATTGCGAATCGTTTCTGTTTGATTAAGATGATGTTGATCTTGAGAAATTTACTCTTACTCTTTATTTTATTTGTTATTTTATTTCTTCATCTTCTTGAAAAATTACGAAAAAATGTTTTTCATCGCATAACGTTTAACTTGTTATTGAGTTGTGGAGTATGTAAACCCTCCTCAGGTATATTGTAGCCTTCGGCCTCTTTTACTTCTCGAGTTCCCTTGCGTCATCTCACTAAAGGTCTGCAGTGCATGTGTAGTTCAAGATTTGTCATAAACATAGTTACCAGAGATTTGTTAAGAAAGAAACTTAATGGGACAGAGGTGATATCCAGTTACGGTATCCCAGTCGCCTGTATCTTGTCGTCTATTCAAACTTTGAAGTTCTTCAGAAAACTCGATGGAAAACGAGAGTAGAGTACAAGGAGGAGCTGCAAGGGTCCTCCGCGGCAGCTACTTTGACACTTCCAAGGGAAAGATGACGATGACACAATTTTCTCTGGCGCTTTTCATAATGCTGCTGTTTGCCGCAAATAATAGACTAGCGCGCCATAGTCCCTATTCTCATCTCTCTTTCCCTCCTAACTCACTTCACAATCACAAAAAGGCCCTTCTTTCCAACAAAATTCTTCTCCGCAATTTTGACCAAAAAATAGCTCTGAAGATACCAAGAGTAGTTCAGTAATAGAAAAGAGAAAATGGGAAAAATGAAATCAAATTCACACACTATGGTGGGCAGGAAAAGATAGCGGAGGGAGACCAAGAAACATCTTAGTCATGTATTTTGATACAAGAACTGCGGTGCGATTTGCTCACTCAGAAATAAATGTGCAATGCATGACTTGCAAGGGAGCAAGTTTATCAAAGACGCATCATTCCAACCAGATCAAAACCATATTAGGCCATCTTTTATACAGGAAGTGCTGTATTGAATCAATCATAATTTAAAGTAGTCGGTTTTTTAAGGTTAAATGTCCGTGATGCCAAATTTTTTTTTTACCATCATTTGCCATGCTATATTAGACATCAATTGCTGAAAAAAATTCCAATATTTAATTTTTGGTTGACCACACCGAAAACTCCCAGTCCGCATAATAGGCTAGAATAAGACTTTTTTGGATTTGCTTGAATTGCAACGAGGGAAAAAAAAACCACTGGTGGAATGTCCAAGTGGTATGATGGATGAGTGGAATCGCTACGAGGAATTTCTCTATTTTCTCCTTGAAAGAAATCCGCTTTATATAGTCGCAGATTGAACGCATCAGCCACGCTATCAGAACCAAAATACCACACAGATGGGATGTGGCCATTAAAAAAATAATAAAAATAATCCAATAGATTTAAAATAAGAAATTTCTTTACTTTAAATAAAAGTGTCTTGAATTTCTAATTAAACGCTTTCTTTTATATTATATTTCAGGTGAATTGAACCTCAACCAACTCAGCATCCATTTTCACCGAGGAATCAACGAAAGGTAGGAAACTTTTCGGTTATAGTTGGTTCTCCTCTGCTGCGTTTGGAAGTTATTCGTCATTGCCTACTTCCTGTTCCTTGCGATCAAGATTAGTCGACGTATTGTTAGCTAGATCTGCAAATTCCCAGCAACGTCTGACTATTGCATGATGCCATTTTCGATGGAATTCCTCACTGCTGTGAACTCGCAGTTCATCAGAGCGATTCAGAAAGCGACGGCACGTTGACAGGTCAAAAGCTAAGGAAACGGTCCAATTCCTTTCCTTTTGTACGCAGCTGAATGGCATCTTAGCCCATCTTGTTTGAACAGTGAGAGGCTGCCACATGCAATTCTAGGGGGAAAGCAAATATGTACTACCTCGTCTCTATCCTCCGACTGCAAGAAAAAATGGAGGGAATATTTTGAGAACAATTGCGTCACCGAATTTGAATGAAGGCTTGCACGTCAACTCGACGTCGTTTCAAATATTTTTTGCCACCTATACATTGTGCCTAGTCCATTGTTTGTACAAAAGGATCAACCGTTGCAAGCTACTGTCGCCAGAATGATGGGCACAGATTGCTACAATGCCCATATCTCGCGGAAGCGAGTCTTCTTTGACGATATTATAACTGCGTATTGTTGCGACTGATGGGAAGCCATTCTGTGCCGTCGAATACACGCACTAGAAAGGAAATCAAGAAACTGTTTTTGTTATACGAATAGGAAGCAATAACGATCCTTCTCCAGTTAACGTATACCTGAAAAAAGAAATCGAACTTTTCGAATACACAGGGGGTGTTACCTAACTGGCTTCCTGTGGCTATAGTGTCGGCCTGGCAAAGTTACAAATTCGCTTCATATTATTTGTTGAATAACGCTTTTCTATTTCTTGAACGACCTATTGATTTGAGGACATCTATCTTATCCCGTCTGTCCTCTGTGGCCGTCAGTCGTTTCTTGCCGCCGCTGAGTGATAAATCTGCGGTGGCAGTTTGCACTGCAACATGTCAACGAGGTAGAATAGGGCATTGCTCTTCAAGTATCATGTTGCCGATACTTTTTATTCCCCGAAAAAGTTCTTCTTTCCTTTTGGTTTTTTTTTTCTTTTCCAAAATTGTCAGCATTGACAGACAGGCCATGTCACAGTCAATACCGGTCAGTCTTGAAAAGACGTACAATAGAATCGGAAATAATAAGAGGAAGGAACTGAGTCGACTAAACAAAATTGCAGGAAGTTGTTACTGCCGACTGGACGGTCGTCGGTCGGCAAACGCGTTGACCCTCTCCTTCGACTCTCGAACTAGTAACCTGTGCCTTTCAATCGCTTGCCATAAATAAAGAAGTTGCTCAGGTAACATGAGAATGGGCACCAAGAGGAGGATGGACGGACAGCAAAGCTAGGAGGGGCGGCTTGGCGGGACTGGGAGCGATTCTCTGTGCCAGTGTTACTTTTCGCTTGCCTTTGCTCTTGAATGCGATTGAAGCCTTGCGATTGAAATACAAAATTGGAAATAGGACGGAAGTTAAAAAAAGAGTGGGGGATTTTATTTTAACAGAAACTGGTGAAAAGACACATTCACCATTAATTTCGATGATCTTCTGTATTATTTCGTTACGCTACAAGTTTTATACGGTATTATAAAATTTCATAATTTATTGACAACTGCTCAATTGATTGCTGTTTTTTTTTTTTGGTTCCTGTAAAAGAGTACGTGCTGTAGCGTATGGTGAGAACTTGGTTCTCTTGAAAAAGGGTACAATGATCAAGAGGAAGTAGGCCTAGTCTACAATAGGTATCCGTGTCAATCGTAAATGAGGCATTGGGAGAGATACACACGGGCATCTTGGGCCATTTACGGCTCAACGAGCCTATTCTTGGCCAGCAATCCTTTCACTTTCTCCAGTGCAAGGCTATACTGGATGTCAACAGTACATATGGCCTTCCTGTAATTCTTCATATTTGATTCTTTTTCTTTTCCTTTGATGATCGGCCGATATTCTCTTTTGTGTCGTCTCGAGAACTCCCTCTCCGATGCGACAAATGCTATTTCAAGGATATTAAATCCTCGTTATCCCCGGCTACCGGAAACGTAACTTTTTTTTATGACAATGCTTCATGTCTAATTGTCGATTGAGCAAATAGAATAACCGTGTTCATACGCGCAGAATTGAGTAGAGCAGCCGCTGCTGCCGCTCGTTTTTGTGTCGAGGGGGTCGTGAGAGTTCTCTACGTAGACGCG
Source organism: Daphnia pulicaria (assembly GCF_021234035.1). Lineage (NCBI taxonomy): Eukaryota > Metazoa > Arthropoda > Branchiopoda > Diplostraca > Daphniidae > Daphnia > Daphnia pulicaria. The sequence continues at coordinate 12,081,109 of NC_060918.1, forward strand.
AACTGCTTAACCCCGTAAATTTCAAGGCGGCATATGGAACCTAGTAACCCATCCTAATAGTTTCATTTTCGATTGTTGACTGGGAATTTCTTTTCTTTTTTTTTTTAACAAACGGCTTCGTGTGCGATCCCCAATGAAAAATGAATTTTTTCTTTCTCAAAAATCCACTTATAAATTACATTGAATCTTGAATGTTGTTTTATTCGCTCCGCACTACCTCCCTGCTGTCTGTTTTGAAGGAGCGAATAAGAAGATAAACTGGACTCGGTCGCCATCTGGCATCTATCTTTGCTTTAAATGGTAGTACCAACCTGAAAGAAGGCTGAAAGAAAAGGGTTTGTCAATGTATCATAGCTTCTCGTCTTACTTCTGATCATTTTCTTGCCTACTATCAGATTACGTACATAATGTCCGTGTGATCTGCTAGTTCATCAAAGAGATTAATTTGATTCCGCGTCAGGCCGGTTTTACTCCTTTGTTGCAAACCGAAAGCAGCGTTCAAATTTGAAAATACCGCCCTTTCTTGTCTTTCTTGCAACAATAAGCGTTGAATATACGAGACTCGTAACACAAAAGCTCGTGATCCCAAGTGGTCCCAAACCGATTGCCGTTTTCTTTTCTTTCGTGCAGATAATTGTGTGAACTAACTAGTGCTTATGATAGCTTGGGATGATGAGAACGGGTTTAGAACAAGTTCAACTCTTTGCCAAGCTACCGAGTTACAGTATCGGTTTCGGCAGTTTTACTAGACTGGATTGCCGGAATTTGATACTAGTCGAATTTGTCAGTATCAAATTACAAGTTCACAATGGTATCGTATTTTCATTTCAGATGCCAAATTTAAAAAACCGAGATGCAAGCTATTTTCAGTGGGCAACAGATGGAAGCACTAGGTTTTTCTTGGGATTATTTGAATTTCTCCTCGGGTGACCCTCGCTTTTTGAATGAGAAAAGCGTTAATAGGAATTCTTATAGCAAGCATCCTCCACAATTTTTTTTTTTTTTTTTTTTTTTTGAAATACTTGATTTACTAAAATGGAAATGGTGGCGTCTCCCGACGCCCGACCTACATACTCGGATTAATTGCCCTGGGAAACGCCATATGAATAAGGTTTAGGCCTCCATAAGTCCACAGAGTTATCACTACACTTAACGCAACAGTTACGACTGGGTTGTAAAAGGTATAAATAAAAGGATTACTTTTACAACACCCTTATGACATTGGTCAACATTTGAGTGAAATTACGGAAAATTTTCGTTGAATTGCGATTAATGTTTTGGAATACGCAGCGTCGGACTTTGTGGTTAGCCGAACATTTCGTTGAAGCGAATTCATTTGAGTTAAAAAGAAAATCACCTCGTCTATTTTTAATTACTTTTGTATCATCAAATTTTCTATTTACTCGGAACAAAAGTTTCAATATTCATTTCCAATTCCCGTGCGCACGCTCCCTTTCCCATTGTGAGACGCCGCTGGAAAAGAAAATGTAATAGATTAATGCTGCAGTCCCTTCATCCGAAATGCCTTATCTAATGGTAAAATATTGGGCTGTCTGTGCGTGGAAACAATTGGATGCAATCAACAGGATATTGATGAAGATTGGTTAAGGGCCCGATTCTTTTAATTGCGTTCGTGACACTTTATTTGCCTACTTTTAATTAGAATCTTGGGTTCTCCTCGAATGGCTCGTAAATATCTGCCATGTAAAATCATTTTGTTGTGAAACGACACTAGACAGCATTCCCCAAACACCCGTTGTGGGTTCAGAAGCTCTTCAATTATTCTGCTCTTTGTGTAATGAGATGTAAATAGCTGTTAAAGCGGATGCCTTCTCTTATCTCTGCCTGTACGCGAGTTGGCCCAGCGAGTCAAAGTTGATGAGCATTCTTTCGTTACTCAGAATTATTAGCTATATAATACCTAGAAAGTTCCCCCTGCGTTAAGTTTAAATGCCGGAGCTGGCCGGGCCGCACTTTCGAAAATTCGACTCCGGTGGTAGTAGCACGACGCCAGACCCTTTTGGCCTTCACGATTTGGCGACGAGTCGTGTTGTGAGAATGGCCTTTAAATATACGTATCTAAACGCCATTTATTGAAGGTTTTGATGGCTGCTTTAATGCTCGATATTTATTTTCAATATAAGGCCTCATCCCTTCTCCCTCCCCCCTTCTTATCCCTACGCCCTTTGAAAATGATATTCTTTTGTTAGGTAAATAAAAGGCGTATTTCCACGACCCTCTCCTCATTAACAAACTTGTCGAATATTCTAGTGAAAACCAATCATTCATTGATTATTCATCACCGTCGACCGTGTCGTCTATTCAAACGTTGTTCGCCAGTCGTCGTTGAAAGAAATAAAAAAAAACAAAATAATCTTTTCTTGGATTTGTCGATTTTCCAGCCGAGAAAGGTTACAGTCTATTTGTCAATCAAGTGGAGCGCAGTAGATACGTCAATGCCGCTCTTTTATTTTGAATGTTTAAGCCCGGTTCGATATTTTTGGATCGTCTTTGGATAACGCTCAAACCTCAAAAAACTATTCTTGTGCATATCGACCGATATGGTTCTAAGATCGGTTCGGCACTGCAAGATCGTTCAACACGGAACGAAAGAAAGCTAAAAAAGTCAGCAGGATTTGCTATAAAAGATTTGGTACGTCTTCGACGAAAAATAAACCATATAAACAGCGGTCATGAATCGCTGTGCCTGAATGAATGTGAAAGTTATTGTTGCGCGTTTCGCCCTCGATCTGGATTTTGGATCAAGTTGCTGAGCCTCTAAGGCATCGCTCTTTTTGATAATAATATTTAGCTGATGGCTCTTGAAGCGTTTTTCCCCGGACCGTAAACGTAACTCTTGTAAGAAAGAGATAGAAGGTCGGAGTGGCGAAGATCCTCGTGTGTCTTAAAAAAAACAAACACAAGCACCAAACCCGCAGAGGCTGCGTCATCGAGGTCAAGAGCGCATTGCATGTGCCTCTCTTTTAACATCTCTGGAGCCCAACGTCTGCGTGTGCCGATGTCGGTTGGATGCCACGGGAGTCTCCTCTAAATCCTCCTATGCGTGTTATTATTTTCCTTTTAGTTATTTAGCCAACACAAGGACATCGACTAGTCAAACTTTTTTCAGGCAGGGAAGTTCGTTTGTTTGCAATCCAAATCACGATGGTCTAGTACTGTAGTTAGGTCGGATAAAGCAACAACCGGCAACAATCCAACGTCTCGTCTCAGATTATTATTTATTTTTTTACTTGGTGAATGAGCGTCGACTACGTTGCCCTTGGAAGCGCAGCAGATTCCGTTGATCGGCGCATACACAGGTTTTTTTTGTTTTGTTTTAAGGCTAAACAGAAAACAAGGAGACCTCCTACCACTGTATACAATGCTGAGATTTGATTTACTGGATGGTCGGCTAGAGGGTTCAATCTACTGCTGCAACGTGAGCCAGCGGCTTGGTTGCTTTCAAGTTCCTTTGTTTTCTCGTGATTTTTTACTTTGAATTGCTGTTCTATACGCTCTCATGAAGATGAAAGCTATCTTCAATATAATTGGGAAATCTCAAACTCCCCTCGTTCCATCCGGCTCGAGCCCTTGATGCTTTGGTTCTCAAAATGATCACCCATCTCAACAACTACTCCCACACGAATAAATGCAATATCTGTTTTATGCATGCGCACGCGCTTTAGGTTTTTTTTCTTCTTCTTCTTCTTCTTCTTCTTCTTTCTTTTACGACGAAGGGAGGGAACAGCTTTTTTTTCTTTCGTTTTATTTATTTTCGATGTCTGTGTATTCTCGGTGATGGGCAGGTAAATATTCCTCTCCATATACTCTCCAATCGAAGACGGACTCGATGGCAAGATGCATTGGGAGCTAGTCGAAGGCCGGTCGTTTGAGAAAGCTGAAATTTCTTATTTGTTTGCGTAGGCTATATTCCTACACCGACTGCAAAAGGTGTGGTGGAAGAAGAGTAACAACTGCAAGAAGATATACACAGAGAAAGTTCCCACGCCATTTTGATCATTATTCCCCCTGCTATTGTTGTTAGTCTTCCTGGCCGATTATGTCAAAGAAGCTTAATTGGCCCATAAGTTTCTTGTTGTCGAAACAGACAACAAAAAAGACCAAAACACAATTCCGGGCAACAGCATTTTTCTTCTTCTTCTTCTTCTTCTATTACAGTAAAGTGCAGTGCCGGAGAAAGCCACACAGCTCCTCAGGACCTTTTAATGGAAAACGACAAAAAAAAATACATTCTGAAAATAGTACACATGCAAGTCGTGTGGTTTACGGGTTTTTTCCCCGCTGTCAAATTAACCAGCTGTTAAAGACTTTTATATTTCCCTTTTTTGTTACACTATATTTTATTATAATCAGGTACCATTTTTTTCGTTGTTCGACTCGAGAGGCTAGTTCCCCCCCAAAAAACAAAAAATATAATAGCCGTAACCAATCTTCAATAATCAGCTGCTAGTCTTTACTTTGTGTGAGTCTATATCTGTAATTGCCGTCTATAGAAAGTATAAGCAAAGGCGCTTCGTTCGGATTCACTTGAGCGAAATGTTGTCTACGGGAACTGCTGCGCACAGTGTGTGTGTATTTTGTTCCGCCAACGTTCAAAAAGGGAAACGGGGGAAACGAGTGAAACAAGACAGAGGAACAAAATGGAGGGCCAAGTCGTTATCACGAATCCCGTGGGTGCAGCAAGGCGGGAGATATTTAGAAGAGGTTAGATCGCACGATGGTGTGGGGACTTGGGCGATATAAACAACAACACAGTCGCTTTATTAGAAAGGCGATCCGTGATACTATTCTGCTGCTGCTGCTGCTCGTGGTGGTGTGTCACTTTCGTGAGATATTTGCTTCGTGTGAACTCGTTTTTCGCCTTTCACAGTCTCGTACACACCACCAAGTTACAAGAAACTTCCTCGATTCAGATTCGTTTCTTTCTCCCCCAACCGCAAAATTCTCGGAGACCTCCGCGTAATCAATTGTTGTAATTTAAGTCGGAGAAAATGCGCAATTGCGTAGACGCACCGGATGAAAGTGGCACTAGTAGCGATTTTGTAGGCTTTTAGACATTTTTTTAAAAAGAAATATTTTTTCGTTTCGTCCTATCGTAAATTCTTAATGCGTGCCTTTGGATGGATGAGAATGTCAAACATTTTTTTTTTTTTTTTAAGTGGCCCCAGTGATTCAGCGTTATGATGCGGGGCTCGTTCCCGCAGTGGGCTGTAACATAAGAAGTTTTCTTCTTTTGGCTTATACTCGAGCGCTAGCTCTACCCTTTCATTGCCTTGTCTCTGGTAACCTTTTGACTTTTTCTTTGGCTTATTCCCTACCGTTATTATTTCGTTCCCTCTGTCGTAGTTCTTTCTCTCTCTTTCTCTGGTTCCCACCCCGCGTGAACAATTCAATCAGACGCTGCCATTGAGACGGTAATGAAAGACGCCAAACGGTAGAAGTACCGCGTACATACCGGTCTCTGTGAAAGCTTCTCTCACCATCAGTGAATCGAAGAATTAAAGAGCCGACAGTAGTTTGGTTGACCAAAGTAAACATCGCCTCTTCATTGATCGCAGTTTGTTTTATACATACAAGTTGTCATCTTTTCATCGGCGAGGTTGAGGGTCTTTTATTTGATGTTTCCTTCGTGACTACCGCATTTTCAGTCACTTTGTTGCTGTTATTTTTGGTACTGCCCGACGGGATGACCGTGCGCGAAATTTTATTTTCTCTTTTTAACTTCGCTCGCCAATGGCGCGAGGTTTGAAAATGTTAATGCGTTCGAGAACCCTCTGTGATTCTATCGAAGCATGACGCGAGGAATCTTCCACCGGCTCGACGCATGTAGAAAAACGAAATAAATTTCTATTGGGTCTGGCCAACATGTAACTGGCTAGTCTAGTGTATTATTCAGGCAGACACATATTAAAATGAGACGGTCCGACGGTCGTAATGGAGTTGCGTTGGCAGAAATGACACGAAGACGTCGAAGCAAACAGCAGGTTGTCCCGAAGCTGAGCGATAAATCATTTCTTTTGTCAGTTTCCCAAGACGGGATAAGAAATAAAATGATATAGGTCGTGTCTAAATCCATTCCATATTTTTTATTGTTGCTCTTGTCCACTTCCAACAGTTTATAGGTTCATACTTGCCATTTAAGTCGTATTATAGAACGAAGAATTTTAAATTTTTTTCCGCACCCTTGTTTCTCCTTTTTTGTTCATTTCTTCAAGAATTTTGTTTTTCCCCTCTTTTTCATTCAAACTTTTGTGGCGTCCGTTGCTCGTGGCTAATGGGCCGGGAAAGTCAGACAGCGCTTGAACGCCTCTCAATGAAAAAAGACAAAAATATAACGATAAGAATACAACGACACGTAACCGCAAAGTCTATACGAAACGAAAATAAATGACCAGCTAGACTTGGCCCGATTCGTATCGGGCGACCCATTATTACAATGACGAAATTCTCCTCTAATGAAGAGCTACGACCCTTTCATTGGAGTCACTTCTCGAGAAAGAATACGAGAATGGGGTAGGGCCGGGCCGTTGGTGTTCACATCGACACGTGTCGCCACAAAAAATGCGCCGTCGCCGACAAACAAGAAAAAAAGATCAAAATCCATCGAGAAAAAGAAAAAATTCAATACTCGGATGTCTTCGTGAAAGCGAAAATTTCTATCGAGTGATATTGATCGTTCTGTCGTGGTCGTTTATTTTTGCCTTCACTGTTGACTTGGCGAGACGTAAAATTTCAAAAAATGAACGGCGTAAAAGGAAATGCGCATAAGTATGTACAGTAGACATGGGTATATTATGTATACACTACTCACACAGACCTTAAAAAAAGAAAAAAAAGGCGGCCGAGAAGAAAAGGGGAATATTATTACGAATGCGCAATGTATAGCAAACGGGAGGGAGACGCTCGGGGCGCGCTGCTTTCACTCTGAACGGAACCATAGTGCGTGAGCCCAGCATCATGTGGACAACGACAAGGGAAACGAAAGAAAAGAAATGAAATGAAAAGAAATCAAAGAAGAAAGAAACAACTCCCGCTGCGAAGTTTGCTGCCCTGAGAAATGCTAGTTAAGTTACGTCATCAGCTGGCCATATCGGCACTTTACGTTTCTTTTTGTTTAAGCCTCTTAGAACTTGTTCTTTTAAATTATTATTGTTTGATGCTTTTTCGACCCGATCGTTTTCCAAAATCAAAGAAATCATTTCCATGTTCACGAAACCCGCAAAATAACCAAAGAAAACAAAAAATTTAAATGCCTTTTTTTCCTATCGTGAGAAAAGGGGCGTCTCGACGTCTTACCAGCCGCCAAAGACGGGAACGAAAAGAGACGGGAGACGAAGCGCGTGGCAGACGGAGAAAAAAAAATAATAAAAAAAGAACGCGGAGTAGACGGAAAAAAATAAAATGATATCGCGTTAAACGTAAAAAAAAAAAAAGAAAAACAAAAAAGTTCGAAATTTTTGGATTGTCGAATCATTCCCGGTTGGCTCACGTCGACAAAGCTAAAATGCACACACAGATTTTATTATTTTATTTTTAGCAGTTTCTACTTTTTAACAGTATTCCCGCGCTCCCCATTTTTACTTCTATACGATCTCGCGACTTTTTGTTTTCTTTCTTTCGTTCTTTTCTTTTTTTGGGAGCTTCCGTCTCCTGTTCGGTTTTTTACATAGACGACAGGCGGACCGGCGCAGAAAGAAGCACACACAGACACATTTATTTTAATCCGACGGCGGCGTATTGCCGTCACGACACAGGAGAAAACAAGGCCGCCACTGCTGGGCTGCTTCTGCTGTCCGCCGTAATGGACGACCCACTCGGCGTTTTCTTTTATAAAATGCTCGTCTCCTCTGGGTTCCTTTTTGGGGGTAAAAGAAAACAAATTTAAGAAAAAAAATAGCCGAGCTAGGGAGCTATGGAGCTAGAGAAACACATGGCACTGATATATCCCTTATACGGATGGTGATACAGACTGTGTATCATCATCACGGAGCCTCCCGCTGCTCACCTGTCACACAGCTGCATATACGGTTTGTCAAATAAGACACAAAAGAAAAAATAATGCGTCAAGCTCTTTGTTTGCCTGCGTGGGGAGCGGAAGGATTGTATTTGAAACGGGGAAGAAAAAAAAAAAGTAAACCGGGAGAAAATACATACCGTAGTCATTACTTCGTGGGATGTGGAAAATGTTGTAACTTTTGCCAAGAAAAACCATTTCTACGCTCCGCTGGGTTCTAATGACTGGGCGAGTAACAGAAAATGTGTAGCTTAAGCTTCTCTTTCTTTTTTCTTTTTTCTTTCTTCTTCGAAAAGAAACAAAAAAAAAGGTACGACAAAAATAATTGAAGTGGAAGCCATTTTCCCAATTGTAATCCTTTTTTCGGGTTTTTGTTTGGTTTGTTTCTACGAATCCACGAACACACAAGACACACACGAAGCTATGTCGTATAGTGTGGTAGCTAAAGAGAACTTGCGGGTTTGTTGTCTTCTGTTTGCCCGTCTCTCCACTTGGTCTTCTTAACGCCCAACCTCTTTTCACGCCCCCACTGGAGGTTCTCCAGTTTTGGGGTTGAGTATCCTGTTGCGCGAAAACGCCGTCGTGGGAAACCGTCGTCATCCAGCGGAACACGTACGGTTGACACCATGAGTCAAAGCCGTGGATAATATCCGCGGCGCGAATGATTTCTTGCACACCCGCTCGCCCTTTTCTTTTTTCCCAGTCGTGAAGGAAAATCTAGCGGACTCTTTTATTTTGACAATCGCCATCTCTATTTTGTTATCCAAATTTTGTTAAAGCCTTTTATTCGGTCTGTTCTATTTCTGGCAACTCACCCACTCTGTTTCAATTGAATGTTGTATCATAAAAATAAAGAATCTAACGCGGGCTGGTGACCAGACAGTTGCGACGTACTGGGCCACTACCCTCCTAGCTATATAACCGAATGATGAACGACTTTGAGTTGTTGTGTTAGATCGTCCGTCCGTCGTAATTCTCGATTCAGCGCCTTGATTTCTCGATGGTGTCCCGGACCTCCTTTTTTTCCCATGTCTCTCTAAATCTTTTCTTCTTCTTCTTCTCGAGTTCAACGCAGTGCCACTCTGGACACTGCTGGCCTTTTTTTGTGACTTCTCCAATAGAGAAAGAGACTAATGGAACTTGGGGCAACGAACGTTATGGTCCGAGTCTACTCTGTCTTTGTTGCCTTTGAAGACGAAAAGAGACACGGGCGGATTTACACCGTGCAGGAGGAGAAGAGAAAATAAGAAAGAAGAAATGGAGAAAAACAAAATTATGGAAAAAGTTAGAAAAAAGAGGACGAAACAGACAAGAAAGAAAAGGTAGTCGTTTTTATTTTTGACGAGGCAAAAATAAAGAAAAGAAAAAGAAAAAAAAAACCCTGACGGTATATGTCCGTGCGTGCAACAGTGTTAACCACCGTGAAGCGTATTACGTACATACAAGTACGGAGCCCGGCACTGAACGGAGCTCAGTCTCGAGTGGAGATCGCTCGTGTGCGGACGTGTGTGATATTAAAGCCGGAGCTTTCTTTTTTTTTTTTTTCTTCCCCTCTCCTCAGCCACCTGTTTTATGTTCAGCAGTGCGTTCCGGATGTTCTCTTGAAATGGATAGGTCGCCGATGTCGACCGTTAACGAAGAGTCGACGTCGTCTGCTTCGGCCGGAATGGCGGAATCGGCCAAGACCAACGGCAGCAAATCTTACGCGTTCAAACCTGGCCGCAAATTCGGATTGACTGGCCAACGCCAACATCACCACCACCCACAGCAACAGGTTTTTGTGAATAGCTTCACGAGTGGCGGCAGTAGCACCGATGGAAGGCGGATGTCGGTGCGTGAAGAGCAGCGCAACAGCTGGATGTACTCTTTGTCGGAGCAGGAGATGGAGGACAAGTACAACGCCATTTGCTTGGCGATCCGCACGGAAAATCTGACCCTCGGTCAGCGATTGGAGCACCAACACGCCGAGCGTGACCTCGTCGAAAACAATTTGAGTCAGGAAGTTCGCGTTCTCCATTCGCTGTTTGTCGTAAGTTTCGTTGTTTTTTGTCTCCGTTGCGCAAGGTCAGTGGTATAGCGTCGCCCACCATCAGAATTCTGTGTCGGACGTCGGGAGTGAAAAGACCGAGAAAAGCAACACGAATTTGTACAGTAACAATAATCGTAACTGTCGAGCGACTTCCTGCCCGCGATGCCTTTTGCAATTTCGTGTCAGCACGTCCCGACGATTAGGACTTCACCGTACAGGTCGGGGATGCCTAGATACAGGGGCCAGCTAGCTATACACAAACAAACCAATTTGGGGAGGGCCAGAAATAGAGCAATCAGCCAGCAGCACCATTAGCAGCCGTCTCGAATGCGCATTAGCCATTATTTAGTACAAAACTTAATTTCGTCATCACCTTTTTCGAAGCTACTGCATCATTAATCTTTTGTTTTCATTCCAATTTCGCTTCGTGCCAGTCTCTTTTGTCTGTAGTAACTCGTTTTGCTTTGAAATTCAGGTCGTAATGACCTTGTCTTTTAAGGAAGTTTTTCTTGAAACTCGATTCAGCAATCACAACACTTAAAACGGGGAATCCAGCGTTGAGTTCCATCAAATTTAACTCAAATTTTGTTTAAATTGTTTTGTTTGTCGTATATGTGACGGAGCGAACACAATTTAAACTTAATTCTCGTCGCATGAATTCGACCGTAATGCCAACAAGTTGGGCATTTTGTTATCTCATTTTGTGACTTGTTTGAAAAAATGGACGTAAAAAAGTTCGAAACGGTCGGTCCTTATATATTTAAAAAAGATGTTGTTGTAAAAATAAAGGAGTCGTAACAGAAGCAAAATTCTCCGCTTTCGAGTTAAAAGAGATGATGTACACCGTGTGTTTTCGTTTTGTTTTTGCGTTTATGACGACGATCGGTCGGGACGAATACAGTCGGTAAAGCAAGAAGTGGCCCGTAACAGCCAGGCCAGCCCTTACAGCTTGAGCAGCGGCGGCTGGAACGAGATCTTCATCAAAGTGGCCAATCAACTGGACGCGGTGCACAGTTCGGCGACAAGGATCAGCTCGTCGGCTGAATCGCTGGGCGCCGTCGAATACGAGGCCCGATTGAGCGCCGCCGTTCAAGTCCTTATCCTCTACGTCGATCACATCAAAGTAACGTCGAGCAATTACGATTCTTTCTTTGCTTTCACCTCTTCGATTTCTAATGTCCATTTTCGTTTGCAAATGAAGCGCAAGTGGGAAAAGGAACACCACGAGCTTGAAGAGACCAAGCGCATCCTCAAAGAAAGTGGAGTCAACGTGGCCCAATGTTTGGCCAATCTTCCCGATCGAGGAGGTGGAATTGCCAATCAGCAGCAACCGGCTGGCGGACCGGTCAGTAAGCGACGAGCGAGTTTCCCAGCGGCTCCTTTTCGTCGAATTTCTCTGAAACCGCCTCCGTTGGTCATTGCGAATTCCCGAGTGTCTGAATCGTCGGCCGCCAAGGACCTGCCGGTGTCCAACGTGGCGATAGTCGAAGAGCGGGAAGACACAACGGATTCCGACCACCCGCCACTTTCTGCGTCTTCAATCAAAGCGGGCGACCAGCAGCATCGTGAGCAGCCTGGGACTGTTTCGCCCATCCCGCCTCTTGCGTCGGCTCATTTGCCGGCGACGCAATCGACGCCGCCGCCGCTAACAACATCTCCGGCGGCCGCGGGAATCCCGAGGATTAGCGCTAAAGCAACTGCGTCGACTGCTGGGCCGGGCGTTTCGGTCACGATTCGAAGAAGGGGGTAATTATTTGTTGCTATTATAGTCGCCCGGTTTGATAGATATATGTGGAACAAGCCACTGGCATTCGCAGTGGGGAATGCAGCCGTGATGATGTTTGATTATGGTTTATTGTTGAACGAAAAGGGTTGGCGGCCTGAAAAGCCACAGCTGGAGCAGCGGACATACCACCAGCGGGTTGTTAGACCGTCGGGAGTCGGGCGAATCTTCTGGACGTCTGACGGGAGCGAAATTCAATTGGCTGTCCAGGGCCAGACAATGGACCCATCTGCAATTGATCCAGTGGCGCAAGACGGCCGCTACGTACACGTCGTCCTACACCGAACAGTGGACTACTCTGCGCCAGAAGAAGCTCCAACTGTTGCGTTACAGTGTCTCGGCTTGTTTCCTCTTGGCCGCCTTCGTGTCCATTATCGTCACTTTTGTTCCGTCCTCTGCTGGTTCGTCGTCTTCCAATGCCACAGTCGTACCCGGCCAACGGGCTGCCCGGTGAAATAGTGCGTGTACATTCGAGCTTAATCTCATTTTCTATCGTTTTGTGATTGGAGGGGCCGGCCGGCACAGTCTATTGTGTGTGTGGAGTGCGCATTTTGAATTTCCTACTCTAGCAGATTTGTTGTGGCCCTCTTCTTCTATATATACATATTATCTTTATGTCTAATGGAGTGGGCGATAAATTGGCCCCGGCCGAGCGTGTGTGTTGTGTTAATGTCTATGATTAAGTTGGAAAGTGGCAAAAGCAAAGAAGAGGAAGAAGAAGAAGTCTACTACAGTTCTTTAATACCAAAAACGTCCAGGCTCGGAAGGCCTGACCTATTTGGAATAATGCTGGAGGAGGAGGCGGTTGTCTGGGAGGGAAGTTCTATAGTACAGTTGCTGATAGCCATAGCTTCTGTAATTCTAATAACGGCCACAATGACGACGCTGAAATTTATTCATGGCTCTTGTGGCTTTGTCCACAGTTGATTCACTGTATATAGTGTCGAGAGCCGAGTCGAGTTTCGAGAAGACTTGACGCGATAGCCTTCTTCTTCTTTTTTTTCTTTTCTTTTTTGTCTTGAATTCCCTCCTTTTCCTGTTTATCTTCTTTTTATTATTGTCAGCCATGGGAAAAGGTGCGCTCATCCAGCTGTTGTGTGCAATCTCGGAAGCTTCTTATTCAAGCGCTGAGCTGGTCTGTCTGGAATCCAGAGAAGGGAGGGAATGATGTTGTATCTACAAGAAGAGCAGTTCTATAATGTAATCACGCAACGTGAATTGAATAAAAAGAAGTTCGGTAAACAATGATGGACGTAGATGGGTATCACGACACCTTCCGGGATGAATCTATTCATCATCGGAGTTTGTTTCGTTTTTTTTTCTTTTCTTTTCTTAACTTCTCATAACCAGTAGATGAAAGCCAAATGAAATAGCAATGAGCTTATATATTTCTTTTTGTTTTTCGAGCTATCGATCAATTCGACACGCACCACCGAAGCCAACAGCCAACAGGCAGGTGTGTCTGTGGGAAGGGGGATGTTGATGGCACGACCTCGTACGCCTATAGGCTAAATATCATCCGAGTCACGGTGGCCGGGGGATTTCTTTCGGATTAATTTTCTGCCGATTTTTTTTTCTCCTCCTGTGTGATGGACATATGGGACGTTTCCAAACTTTTCATTTGCATTCATCACGATCCGCCCTCCGCTAACGAGTTTCTCACACAGCCAAAACTGGATATATATGACGTGCTTAAAAAAGCCATTGTACGCAATAATGATAACGTTATCATTACCTTACTATCACATGAGTGTATTTGTCCATGTGGCTGACATTTGACGAAGAAAGAGTAATTTTACGAGAACGGAATACAGAATTGCATTTGAAAATTAATCGAAAATGAGGTCGCTCGTTTTTTTTTAAATTGTTTCTTTTCTTTTTTCAATTTCATCATCGTTATTTTTTTCCCCAAACACTGACAACTCAATGTTGAGCATTTTTTTTTAAATATTTTTTCTAGATAATATTTTTATTTGTGTGTGTGTTTTGTACGTTGGAAGCATTTGGAACGAGTACCATGACGCGCCGATATATTTCTGCTGGCTCATATCCATCATTCCTTTTTCCATACATCTCTCCTTTACATTTTTTTTTCAAAAAATACAATACTGTTTGGAGAACGGTGGGTATTGTACACGGGAGGGCGTAGTTGAGGGACCGCCTCATCATCGCTAAAAATCGCGAGCGAAACAGAATTACACTTGAAATTTGTTCACGTATAGTAGGAACCCAAGTCCTTCTCACTGTTCTGGTGCTTCGTAGGCAGATTTCCAGATGTCGACCAGGCACGAAGCCGAGTGAAAGCGATAAAACAGTGTCAATGGCAGAGTGACGTGACTGAGCAGCGTCCAAAGTGGGTGCCCTGATCGCGTGTCGTAAAAATCGTGTCAATATTGAGTCGAGATGAATGCGTCCATTTGGCTCCAATAACCAGCCACTCACCGTAAAAATGGATGCGGTCCATATTGGTCTCGTAGGATTTGATTTCCAGCGTTTCCATAAACCACATGGACAAATTGCAAACGATGAGGAAGGTGATGACTTCTCGTCCCGGTCTAGACGCCTGCATTTCGACACTGCGGCTGCAGCGGCGCAGGCCGTCGATGATTGTGGGCGTTTGCAGGATGACTTGAATCACCTTCGGGAATGACCAGTCGAAATCGAGGTCGAGGAAATTGAGTTGCACAATATTATTATTTTTTTTTTTTCCAGTCAGGGTTTTCTATAAATTATTTTCTCTTTATTTGTTTACCTGGAGGATGGCGACGAAAAGTGCCATGTAGTTGGAATAGGCCATAGCGGGGACGATACTGAAAATGCCATAAAGGAAGAAGGAAGGAATGCAAATGAAGAGGAGCAAGTCGTCGAGCTGGGAGACAGGATTGGCGTTGATGTCCAATACGGCGAGTTGGCGGCACGCCAAGCCAGCGGCGCAAATCATTAGAATAAGCAACGTTGACTCTGAGACAAGACCGATCCATATGCCCTTTTTATTAGACACCATTTCCAGCCAAATGAAAAAAAAAAAAAAACGAAAAAGGACGTGATGCTGATCATTTTACCTTAGTTTACCTTAGTTGAAAAAATGAGAACAAAAGGATATTTAAAAAAATAAAGTAAATAGGAATTTCATACGGTGGTCACGTAACGGCGATTGCTAAAGGCTAGGAAGAAAACGATAATGCTGACGGCGGTGGCGACCATGACCACCAGTCCAGCAAACAAGCCTCGGTTGGCCGAAGAGCAATCAGCGTGAATAACCAGATGATTACGTAGTAGCAGTTGATGGTCGTAATGGTTGTTACGACTCGGAGAGGTTGACCTGCTACCGTCGCCCGATCTGTAAGTATCGTCCACTTTGCCAACATTTTGCCACATTATGAACCAAATACCAACTGCGACAGAAAGAGAAAATAAGAGTTTTAAAGTTGGCAGCTAGATCACTCGGGGCTATGTGGCAATAAGAGATTCAATTCGAGATACTCTAAACGTAATTGCGCTGAAAGTCCAAAAAAGGAAAAAGAAACGAGGTAGTAGCACACCCGTCATAGATAATGCGTACCTACTAAAATGCTGTACTCGATGCTAAATGGATAAAGATACGGCGAGAAGGAGAGAATGAGAGCGGAGAAGTCACTGCCTTCGGCGCAGCGCATTGCGCTCAGGACGGTGCCATTCCACAGCATCCCCATCAGGTTTGAGTTGCTGTTGGTGTACTCTGCGTTCGTTAAGGGGAAATTTGTGTCGGTCACTCTATAGCCATGATTATATTTTACACGGAATACACACACACCGGGCACAAATGATAATAATGACACGGATATGAAAGCAAGAGCGAGAATTTATGGCCGTAAATTACAGACTACGAGGGATAGAAGCGTGTACACATATAGATGCAGTTATAGCTTCCAAAATAAGAACACAAGGGGCATTTAACTTTCGCAAAGTGAAATGCAGTGAAATTGAAAACGGCCAAAATCTAATATGTGTTTTTTTCATACCTTCTCCAGTCAGATTCATTAGGTACGACATCGTCGTAATAGCGGTGTCACTCTCGGTCTCGGGTTTCTGTTGATGATCTTTTAGGAGTCGCCGGTGGTGTAGACTGTCGACCGTTTCGTTGCGAACACTCCAGAACCAAAAGAAGAGACTGGTAGCCATCGAGTGCATGAGGGCGAAACGGGCCAAGTCGTTCCATCGATTAATCATCACCTGTAGTGTACGTTTTAAGTGCCTATTAGAAGCTCCGTTCATCTGTTTGATTGCTTTTGAACGATCTTCTTTGGCGGCCAGCAGAAAACTGACACTACACCTTGTACGTGTGTGTGTGTATACATTACGTTTGAGTATTTGAAGAGAATGAATAGCTGGTAAAATGAGTAAACGGGCAGCAGCAGATAAAGGATCAGTGCGGTCGTGTCGGCACAGTCGCGCTGTAAGAGAGAAGAAAAAACAAGTTGCGGCAAACGAATTGCAAGCGCTGTTAATCCAAACGACTTTTATGACCGTGCTGTAAAGAGGATTTAATGTACTTGTATCGTGGGATCTTGGCTGGTGAAGTGAAGTATTTGCCGGGCGAGCATCAGGCAGCTGTGTATTAAATGTCCGAAACAAAATCCTGAAGACAAAAAGAGTGAGAGAGATACACTTGCGTTAAATTAGTAATCCTTTTGTATTCCTTTCTTTTTCGAGCGCTTTCATTATCATTTTTTTTTCTGCTCGTTCTTTTTTTTTTTTAATTATTATTTAAAGTCTTATAATAGCATTATGGTCTATTCTTTTGATTGCCTGCAGCTCCTATTTTCAAAAAGAAGCTGCCCGAGTGACGGCCGCGACGAAATGTGTAGCCGTTGACAGCTGAAGTCGTAGAGAATCTTTCGCTATCCAAAGAATGGCAACTCATGCAATCCGGCTCAGTCCACGATGCGGGTTGTTGATGGTCGTTGACAGCGTGTCGCCGCAAATCGATATGGAGAACGACATACCAAACCAGTCCAGGAATGAGTAGATAAATGCTAAAGATCTTTCCCCCATCAACCACAAAAAAACAAAAAAACAAAGAAAAAGTGTCCGCAATTTTCATCAAAACTAACGTTGGAAATGTTGAGCAAGTTGTCGACCTACTTCTCCAATGTTTTTGTCGGGCAAAATCAAATCGGCCACACCAATCACCACGCCCACTGTGACCCTGCGCCCGACAGGTTAAAAAAGAAGGCAGGTATTTTTAGCGCGATGATATGAGAGATGAAAGCCAAGAACATTCTCATTCTTTGTCGCAAGTCTATACGTACAAGAAGATGCAGTAGATAGCGCTGAGCACGACCGAAAGGTTCCCTCTGACAATCCAATCACCCCCCACGAAACAAAAATACGGATTGTATAGCATGTGTTAAAGTATAAACAACGTGATTTGTATATCCTTGAGCAGCACAACACGATGACTCTCGCAGTCTCGCTATGCGTGAGCAAATTCGATGATAGTATGTATAGTACCGCAATGGTGTAATGGTATTCCCGAGAGGGGGCGGGGTGTTTGACCTCACGATGGTTGGCCGCTGTCGGGAGCACGGCGCTGGAACGACGGCAGCAGCAGCAGCCCTGAAAGAATAATCTTGGAAACTCTGCGTTGAGTAACGGCAACTCTCGTCGGTCGCACTGGCTCCAGCCATGGCCTCGAATTGATGGACGTCCAATTCATCCTGCCCGAGAGAGTCAAATGTTGCCGAGAGCTCCTCTTCGTCGCTCGTCTCATAATTCAGCGGTGGCCATCGACGCTCTACCAATCGGGGAGCCGAAGAAAAAGAAGAGGTTAAGAGAATAATGTTACTCATTATTTTCGTCCAGACCCAGCGAACTCAGCAGTTCGACGAGACTTACCATTAAAGTCAACCTGCTGAAAGATGGTCGAGATTGTCGATGATGATTGGGCAAGGGGCACATTTACCACAGTCTTGCTGCCGTCCTCGCTCACCTGTCAAGTTAAATAAGTTCCCTGTTCTTAACCCTTCTCCGTTTCTCAACAAGGATGGCGAACATTTATAGTATTTGTGGCATCTCGGACGCTACTGTGAGGGACTATCTCGAGCAGATATCGCTCTGACCAGCTGCGACGTCAGAAATGCTACGATACAGGAGAAATGCCATCGCCAACCAATCGGCAAGGAAATGTTGAAAATCTCAAACTTACGATAATGCCCTGATGTCCAAAATTCAGCAGTCTTTCGCATCCGTAATAGTACGCCCAGCATGGCGAACTGCTTTCCTCGAAGCACTCATCGGCGGTTCTAAAATCCATCTCAATCGCAAGAGTCGTCGAATTTGCAGGTACCTCAGCACTGATGGTCGAACGTCACTGACAATGTTTATGGCTGGTCGTATCACTCGATTGAGCATTGCGAATTTCTTTTTGCCATTAAATTACGGCTTACAGCTCTGGAAGCCTTGTGCTACTCTCGTTGAAAATGAAGATTGCCGATTGAAATCGGTAAACACAAATACGATCCAGTCGATGTCTTCTACTGATCTGAATCAGTTGAGTGGTTTCAGACCTTTATCACTTTTACCAAGTCGGTTCGTCCTTCCCCATTTTTTTTCCCTCGTTTTGCATCAGTAAAGTAGCTGTCCGTGACTGATGACGCGCAAGAATCTCAGATGATGGCTTTTGCTTATAGCGTGACAGAAAATGGGCGCCGATCGCAGCGAACCAGTATAGGACCGAGTGAAAGTTCCGTCACTGCATTTCTTTTTGCTATAAAAAACAAACAAGACAAAGACAAAATAGTTCCCGTTAAAGGACTCAATTCAATTCATGGCTTTTTTCATGCTTGCGTAACATAAAAAGCGTATGAGGGGTCCTTATCGGCGCAGAAAAAATTTAAATGACGTAAAATATTATATTCTAACCATCAAATTTTGATTTTCTACTTGGTAGTCTAGTTCTCACAGAATTGCGTACTTTCTCTCCAGGAATTCGTGTAAAGATAACTAAAAATATTTTTGATTTGTTGCGGGTATAAACTTTTTGGCAAAGATGTAAGTCAGCAGGGAAGAGCTAAGCCGATTTGACAAAGAAATTTATTACAGCCTTTTTTTTTGGGGGGGGGGGGGGGAGGGGGGATAAAGACACTACGATGACACATTTTCTTTTATAGACCATCAAGTCTGTACAGTGAACCAAATATCTATTATACGATAGCCTACTTTTCTTGAATTGTTTTGCGGAGCGACAAATCATCGCCGATTCTTAAAACCAAGGGAATTGCTTATGGAGACGTTCAAAAGAACTGTCGAAGACTATACTAGAGAATAGTACATTGTTAATATAAAACTGTTCTTTTTTGTGAAATGAGTAATTTGGGAGAGAGAATAGCCAGTATTAGGCTCTTTTTTTTTGTGAAACCCAATATTCGAAGAACACGGAACCATTCCAATCGCACCACTCTTAACCCATTTTAAAATTCACAATTCTGTATATTTTTTTTGCTCAATACCTGGAAATGGATGAACCACAAGAAACTCGTTAGCGTGTCTTGTTCTCCGAAACGCCATCGGCCAAAAAAGGTAAAGGTGGCCTCTAGTTCCAGTAACTTCACGGGCCAAGTTGACCCAGACCTTCCTCGTTAAATCAACCGCAAACCACAAAATGATTCAGGCAGTCAGGCTGATTCTGATTCGGCCGTCATGATTGGCGTGGAGAACAAGATAAGCTGAAACACCTGAAATTGCGTCCACGGTTTTTCTTTCTTACTTTGGTTACGCAAAGGTGATCAACAATTCTCAAGAAATTGGGGAAAGAGCTGTTTTGTTCTGTACATGCCTAAAGTATACGCCGTACAAATTTTTGTGGTGTTTCTAGAATTTTATTGGCAGCTTTTTAAACAACCTCCATTCGTGTCTGCTCGTAATTTAAATGCCATCAAACTGATTGACTTAATTCAGAGCTTCTACTTCATGGAACCCAAATAGACAGAAGTAATTCATAGCAGCGCATTGACGGTACCGGTAATGTACCGAAAAGGAGGCCGACGGTTGGAATTACAAAGCGGGTGCCATACATCAGCAATTTTATACGTCAAATTCAACATCTGGTCTTGTGAAAGACAAAGAAACAAAGTAATTTGGGATCCTGTAGTGCAGTATCACTTCAAGATACCATATAAGGCAATCTTCAATTATTCGTTGAGGCCAAAAGAGCTAGGAACCATTCCTCTTGCGTTAATTTTGTACAGTAGATACGATACTTGTGATGGTAGTACTATGCCATACTTATTTACAACCAACAAGAACAAAGTTATTCAATTTTGTAACCTGTCGATGATTTAACCCTATAAGATTCGGTTAAAAATTTTGTTTTACAAATGGTGACGTGTACAACCTACAGCGGTACGCATGCTGTCAATAGCTATAGCTATAGTTTAAACTACGATCACTAGATTAACTATTAAATCTGAATTAATTACTAAACATTTTTCTCCCAGAAGGATTACAAAGAGTAAAATTAAAACAAAAATAACTAGGAGAATAAAGCTGAATAAAGTAAAATACAAATACCATACCATCTATGGCTCTGCAAATACTAAGACTAAAATTTGCGCTTTCAAAAATCAATAATTATAAATTAAAAACTGGCAACAAAGCATGTTGTTGTTTTTACAAACTGGGGATTCGTTGATCAGCGGCAGGAAGAATGGATTCTAAACACGAAGCTCTGAAGAGAAAAAGAATTAAAAGTGATGAAGCGTCATCAGACAGCGACACCGAACCGAAGAAACCTCTCTGTAAATATGGTGAAAAATGCTACCAAAAAAATCTGAATCATATACAGAAATTTCGGCATCCTCACAGAGACAACGTCGTCGTTAAACCTAGGCCTAAATTAGAAGTAACTATTTCAAAGAAAAGAAACAGTATTACTTAATCAAACATTTTTATAATTATAGGATGAGAAGGGGGAAACAACTGATGAAAGTGTGATTGCTTCAGGCTCAACTGAAATTGTAGAACAAAAACAAACTGGGATTGACGATAGCAATAATCTCTTGGCAAATCAGGAAAGTGAGCCCCAGAAAACTAAATTGGAAGCTGATGATGAATTGCCACCTTCACCTGAAGATGTGAAGGAAAATATAAAGCTTAAGTTCCTTGTTGACATGCCAGATGATTTTTATGAGTTCTGGGCATTTTGCCAATCTATCTGTTCAAAAAATACTTTAGGTAAGCTACATAAATTAAGGCAATATACATTATTTAAATTCTGAGTTAATGGCCATCTTAAGAAACATTTAAGGATTCTCTTGGACTAGAATTAGTTGGTCCATTTCAACTACTTGAACAAAACTCAAACAGAAGTAAACCAAAGGGAAAATGCGGCAATTCATTGACACAGTGGCGATTTTATTATGATCCACCTGAATTTCAGGTAGAAACTAAACTAAAAAAATGATCCTATTTCCAGATTATAAGATCTTTAACTTTAATATCCTATTTCAGTGTGTAATGATTGATGACCTAAGCAAAGGATTTCATATAGGGTATTTCCGTGACGTCCCAAATGAAATGCCAATGTTTGTTGGTTCCAACACGGAATCAGAAGGCTGTGTTTTAACTCCCATGAGCGATAATCTCTTCTCTGCTCTAAGGTATGCATGTATTGAGAAAAGAAAATTGAAACGCGCAGACACATCACTCTAGGTTATATAATTAATTACATGTTTATATGTAGTCAGATAATATCTGCGAGGATTAAGAAAGCCGACCCGTTTAAAAAAAGCCAACTGGCTACGTTGAAAAAGCAATTAGAAGATTGGGCAAACAAAAATGATATCATAATTGAGCCCCAGAGTGAGATTTTAAAAAAGAGAAAGAAGCTCATGGTTGCTAAGACGTTTTACGAATGTGGCATTGTGGTTCCTGTAGATAAAAAAACCCAAGTTGGTTATAGAAAAATTCCAGAGACAGATGGTAAGAAGACTTCTTTTCATGTTAATTCATGTGAATTAAATACTGAAACTTATTTTTATCTCCTTCCTCAGCTAACATAAAAAAAATTTGCAAAAAAATTGTTGAAAGCCCAAATTTGTCTGAACAAAATAAGAACAGTGATGCCCTTCAAGAATTGGTGACTTATGTGCAGTATGCTAACGATGAATCGGACTACGGAATGGGCTTAGAGCTTGGTTTAGATTTGTTGGCCTATGGAGGAGATGTTTTCCATCCAACAATACTTCATCTACTGAGCGTTGCTTACGAACTGCTGGAACGCCATGAATTCACCGTTATTCTCCAGGTAATCCGATAACAGTTATTTACCTTGTCTTATTAACAGCTGTATAATTATTTAAAAAGGCACACATGAAAAAAAGACGGCGATTGGCCAAGAACGATGCCGTAAAATAGATGCACTTTTGTACGGTATTTGATTTCAATTTAATGATTATTTCATAAAATGCCTGGAGTGAAGAAATAAATATAATTTTTCTAAAATTTTGTATATTATTTCTTCTCAGACCACCATGATCAGGATACCATTAAAGATTTTGTGTGCCTTCCTTTTTAGGTGCAAACTAAAGCGAAGATCCCCCAACAAGTTTTGAAACATTTGTAAGTATGGATTGGTTTTTAAAGAAGAATTATTTCAGTCTAGCAAGTAGCAACCCTAGTCTTGTTTGGCAAGACTCGCGAGCATTCTCGAAGCTGTTGCAAACAAGAAAATAAATTAAATTAATCTCCGATTTGAATGTGTTAATTTAACTAAATCGAAAAAGAAATCTAGGGAAACGAAATCAAGAATTCAAGATGACTGCAAACTACTGTAAAGTAATCAAAGAAATAGAAAAACTTAAATAATTACCTATTTTTACAAAAATAAAAAAGAAAGAATTTCCATGTCAACTTTTCACATATTAATGCTGCTGCTTCATCCTTCGTAATTCGTATTTTTTAAAGTTGAAAATATTTTTTATTCCGTTCATTTTATTGCATTGTAGAAATTGCGACGTTGCAGTTAACTGTTTCACGGGATAATTGACGTTTTAACCGTCTAACCCATCTCATTTATTTGCTCATTGACTTTGGTAGAATTTGGACCTCATCTTGTACTAATATCTAATACAGCATATATTCACACATTTTCACCAGCGAATTATAGGTAAATTATAATATTAATTATTATACAAAACGCGTGCTGTCCGCATGGTGAATCTGTCCATTCACTGACTGACACAGTGAGACGAAATTTTATGAATAGACGACGTTCATTGTTGTAGACTTCAGAAACCTGTTGCATGTGTCTAAATTTCTTACTATTTTATTTCTAAAAATTTTATGTGTTTGCTGTTTAAGTTCACCGTAAGCATTATCTTAAATTACAATTATTTGTAGGACAAAATTAACCTGAAAGCGAGGATTGCAGACAAAATCATTTTTCAAAATGAGACGAGTAACTCAGCGAGCTCCAAGAAGGATTGTGGATCGTAGCAATGGAGAATGGGATGAATTTGACCCAAGATTGAATGATTATTCTGTTGATAACTTTTATACTTCAGGACCAGGGTTACATTTACCTCCCAATATGCCTTATGCCATGAGGTATGTGTTATATTTAAGTAATTCTTTTTAAATAATTAATTTATAGAGTTCACACAATCATGATTTAAGAAATAGACTGTCTGTGCAAATACTAGTTTAAGATATGTATGTATTGTTAATTAGGAAAACTGCAGTACCCTACAAGCTCTTTGTAAGCGGAATCCATTCTCATACTACGGAGGTAACTTTTTAAGAAAAAAAAGTTTCCTGTTTATACCATTTTCTTTACTAATAGGAAGGAATCAGACACATCTTTAGTAATTATGGTCAGCCACTTTCTGTATTCAGGACCAGGAACAAATGTCAACAACCTATTGCATTTGTGGAGTTTGAAACTCAATGGTAAGTCTTGTATTGCGCACAAGATATATAAATCTTCTGTTTTAATATCTTTATTTCTCTAAATGTAGTGAAGCAGACAACGCGATCGTTGAGCTAGATGGAAAACCACCTCTCAACTGGGAGGTGGCCTATGCCATGTCGCGTAAAAGTGAAGAAATACCTTATCAGCAATTTGCTAGTCTCATGCTAGATTCGGATTTCGAAAGACAGACACCAATGTTTCAAATCGCTGGTGTAGGGAAACAAACTTTTCATTCCAAGCAATCTCCTGTTCATAGAAACACAGAATCTTCAATGGGTATGTGATCACGAAAAACGTTTTTAAGACTATGCTAATCTTTGAAATTTTCATGAATAGAACCTGTTCGCGTGACTAATAACTCTACAAAAATCCCGACTGAACGATTCCCGCCTTGTTTTGTTTGTGGAACTGAAGCGTCCCTTGTTTGCACTATTTGTAAGACTCGGTACTGCTCTCGAACATGCCAAGGAAGTGATTGGCCTACTCATCAGCCTATTTGTCGACCACCACCGTAAGTATTTGAGTAGTGAAATTTCATGTGTTAGATCACTCGAATTTTCTTACTAGTTAGCTGGCTAGCTAATTGCACGTACTAATAGGTTGTTTTGTATTTGTGACGAAATTAGGGCCCTGGAGTCGGCAAATCTGAATTCGGACAAAGGTAATAGAGCGACCCAACTGCATGCATCTTCTGGGAATGGAATGGTCGCTAGTGCTCGAGAATACCCCAACAATTCTTTTCCTCGGGTAAGCGCTGGAGCTTCAGCTATTATTCAGCAAGACCGTGGCGTTCTGTTGGAAGGAATGAGACGACAGCAGCACACGGTTGCATCTGAATTGACCAGACCTCAGTCGTGCACAGTTAAGGGTATACATCCAATAGACCCATCTGGGGCTTCAAATCATCGACCTGTGGATCTGTCAGTGACGATACATCGTAATATCAATTTTGGATCAAAAACAATTTCTCCTGACATGAGAATTGTGCAGGACAACAGTGATGTGCCTGTCCATTACGAGAAAAGTCGCCTAGATGGAAAAGGTTTGAACCTGCATGCAACTCCCGAAGTTCAACCATCAAAAGGTTGTTTGAATAATCCCAGCAGAAACAGCAGACTTGCCCATCCACACAGCAATATGAGAAGCGGCGCATCACCCGTGGGCAGTGAGCCAGTGTCACGCGAGCGTCAGTATGATAATTCATTATTGGGAGCAATACCCAAACATCGCAATATTCCTAGGGCAACTAATATTCCAAGAACTCCAAATGAATCGCCTCCTCACAGAGCGTCACAACCTCAGACTTCCAGGACGGCGAAAATCTATGCAACAGAGTTTTCTTCTAGAGAACTGACACTGCCATCTGACAAGCCCCAGCAAGTTTCGGTCTGCTTTGTCAAATCACCATCCGAATTCTTCATTCAGTATTATGCATTCCGAGAGACACTCACCAAATTGATGGAAAGCATCAATAAATCAGCTGCTAATTCTAATCCGCTAATTAACCCTGTGGAAGGAATGCCTTGCGTCGCATTTTTCCCTGATGATGGTTCTTGGAACCGGGCCCAGATTCTGAAAGTCTTATCGGATGGCATTGGAATCCGCTACGTCGATTTTGGTAATACGGTTCAAATGCCAAACAGTTCTGAATTGTGTCGAATGATGGAACACTCTCTCAGTGAGTATCCATTTTATGCCATCAAAGTCAAATTGGCTGACGTTGTTCCTGTAAACGGGAGCAGCTGGGACACGGACACCAATAGAAAATTCAAGGACATCGTATTAAACCAAGCCTTCTTGATGGAGTGTGTTCAGTTGGATGCAGATGCTATGAGTGTTAGGCTGAAGAACCCAGATGGAGTTGATTTAGTTTCTCACCTATTACATGAAAATCTCGTCAAAAGCTCAATTTTAAAGGCTTCAGATGAGTTGGATCGTATTCCGTCTGCTGATGGAATTCCTTCACTTCCACATCTCCAGCACTTGGTACAAAAGCCGCAAATCCTTCACTCACAGTTCCGTGGTACTTCCACCACAACATCTTCTTTAGTAAGAAGTCCACAAGCCTCGGTTCAAGCTGCTGTTCCAAAAGAATTGGCTTCAACTACTTTAACGGTACCTTCGCAGACATCATTTCCGGGACATTCCCCAACACGAGCTGCTTTGCGACATGATGCCTGTGTTATACAACCACGTGCTCCAACAATACCTTCAGTTCCCGTTCGTCCGAATAGCTTACCTATCCACCAAACTGTGCCATCAGTTTCTTCCACTCCATTGACACCAAAGGCCCATTCTGTCATCGAAGTTATTGAAGCTGGCTCAAAAGTTATGTTCCAAGTCACCAAGCCGCTAAACGGAGGCGACCATTTCAGTGGAATGCTTGTTCGCGGCGAGGAAGATTTGCCCATCTTTGAATTCAGTTCGTTTGCAGACACCATTGAAACTGTTCCCGATTTCAGGCCAACCGTTGGATCAGTTGTGGCCGCTGTCTTTTCCGCTGATAGCCAGTGGTACCGTGGCTGCGTAACCAAAGTGCTGAAGTCTTCCTACAATGTTCTCTTTGTCGACTTCGGAAATGAAGACGAAAATGTTGTCTCAGTGAAGCCTATTCCGGCGAGTTTTCAACATGAAATGTTGGCTATCAGATTGAGTCTTGTTGGAAATCTTGCTTCGCCAACGAAGCAATATGCGGAAGAAAGTATGTTTCCAGATAGCAGCCATTCACTAGAGATCACTAGCAAAATGGCCGATGGCTCAGCTCTGGCCAAATTCGATGGAGAAAATGTTCCAACTTGTATCGTCAAGATAGAACCGTGGACCTCACTCTTGGCTGAACCAGAAGCCGAAGTGTCTCCTGCGGCAGAAGCGTCTCCTGCTTCAAAAGGGTCTCTTGCACCTATACCTAACATATCTTCGCCGAATTGGGAAGTTGGATTCTCGTGCAACGTGATTCCGCTTGCTGCTGAAGACCTTGATTGTATTTACGTTCGGGAGGACACAGAAGAAACAAAAGCATTGACTACCAAGATTCAAAAAGAGCTGAAAGGATATTTTCCCTTCAGTGTGAAGTTACCAACTGTTCCAGCTATAGGAAGCTGTGTGGCTGCTATCTTCTCAGATGATGGCGAGTTATACAGAGCTCGGATTACCGATATTAATGGAGAAGCCATTAGTATAATATTTGTCGACGTTGGAAAATCATCTACAGTATCCCTTAGTGGAATCCGAGTGCTTCCTGATTGCTTTTATGATTATCCTGCCTGCTCCAAAAGAGTTTCTCTTGCCCGCGTGGAAAGGTCTGCTGGTTCTCTTCCCACGACCGTTCAAGAGTTGCTGACAAACTGCATTAACAAACTTTATAAAATGTTTGTAATGCCGTCGACGTCTGAATGGACAGAATGCACCTTAATGCAAGATGGAGAAGTTCTTAATGAACAGATAGCTGACTGTCTGGAACGACTGACCAATGCCACGAGCCACCCATCAAACCGTATGCCTGAACTTGAAATCGCCTCTCCTGGTGATGTTTATATACCTGGAGAAGTTGCCCCTGTTGACAATACCTTGAGTGATCTGAGCTACGACGATGGTATTTTTATGGATCTGCCAGAAGAAGGATCTTTTGAAGCTGTAGTCACGTGTGTAGACGGCCCTCAGCTGATTATGATGCATGCTGCAGATGAACAGATATCGAAGAAACTTGCAAAATTAGAGGTATAGTATGTGCATCCATTATTTGCAGATCATAAAAATAAGAATTTTTTCTTTTTTTTTCCGCGTTCAGGAGGAAATGGAAGATTATGCAAAAGCTATCGCTCGTGGACATGGACCTAAGTTGAACGAAATTTGCCTTGCACTTTACCCTGATGGCAAATGGTCCCGATCAGTATGTTTAGACGTGATTGCTGATCCAGCTGGTAGTCGATACATGTGCATGCAAGTTGACTATGGAGAGACCCACATCATCGACATTGACGACATTCGACGTATTCCGAGGAGATTTATCGACTTTTTGCCTTATCTTGCACAACATGCCATCCTTGAAGGAACAGATGCAATGGAAGAAGTAAAGCAGGACCTGGTTACTCGTTTTAGTGACATCCTGCCAAAAAACAGCAAGGTAACTGTGAGTGTAGTTAGTCGCGTCGAGGTTACGTACATCGTTCGTATTCCCGAGGTTTCTGAAATTCTAGCTTCGGAAGGTTTGCTCTAAATTAAAATTAAAACGAGAAATTCGCCGCGATTATTTTAAACGCAATCACTTCATTTTGTTTCATTATGATTTTCGCTTCAAACTAAAGCAACTTTTTCTTTGTCCATCAGTCTCATTGTAATTTTAGTTTTCATTGAATTAATGAAAGGGCTTTTTTTTTTAAAAAAAAAGCTTACTTGTACAAACGACTGGAGGAGTCGTTAAGAAATCTGGAATTGTATAATTTGTCTAATAAAAACTTTAAAAAACATTTGAAGGAAAAAGGATAAAGGCGTATATAAATGTATTACACGTATTAATTTAATTTTCAAAAAGAATCAAACAGCAGAGGTAAGCACAACCAGATTATGTACAGTTAACACGGTCAAGGCAGGCAATAATCGTAACATTATCGTAAACAAAAAATTAATAGGGCAGATTGATCGGATATTCAGGACGATTGAAAAAAAAAATGTGTTAAAACGAAGCCTAAAGAATGATCAAGGAAGATGGGGCAAAAGGAAGCTCCGAGGACGTCGCAACGTCTTGGCTTGATTTGCACTGTGGCTTAATTTTCTTTGGATGGTGATTTCGATGTTGAATTTTTTAAATTATAGATAGGCTTTTTTTTTTTTAGATAACGATGGATTCGAACTGATGATGGTTGGCACGTTTGTCATTTCTTGATCTGAAGCGCAAACCTTAGTTTAATTTTACCTCTTTTCCTGGTGGGTTCTCCAAGTTCAAGAGAGGATCGGCTCGATGCCCCATTGACGTCTGTCAAACAACTCCAATTCATGATTACTTTCGTCATGTTTCCCCAATTTCGTAATTGATTACTTGTTTGATTTCATTGGTCACGGAACCCCGTCGACAGACTGGAAAGGAAATGAAAGGTGGGGTATTAAATGAATCAGTGGGTTAAGTGCATTTGGTTCAGACGAAATTAGGAGTGTCTTTGAGTTGAGCCAGCTGTTGCTTGACTTGGTTGAAAGTGGGTCGCCGATCAGCGTTTAGGTCCCAGGCTTGTCTCATCAAGTCATGAATCTCTTGCGGACAACCCTCAGGTTTTTCCATTCGGTAGCCCTTTTCCACGTGCTTCACAACGTCTGCAAGAGGCTAAAACCAGAGACAAAGAACATCGAATAATTGAATCTATTTGCTAAGAAACAAATAAGGATATAAACTTACAATACGCGGGTAAGGGACTCGTCCGAAAGAGTAGATTTCCCACAGGAGAATCCCAAAACTCCACATATCCGACTTGTTGGAAAATTTCTGTGATAAATATGTGGAATGTTAATGACGAAATACGTGGTGAACGAAACCACAAATGTGACGATTAGAAAATGCTGTTACAACATTCCATTCTATTTTGAGATAGAAAGTTGGAAACTAGACAAAAATTTCTTATAAAAATTTTGAACGTATATGTAGTTGTAGCCCTGTGTGTAACTATTTGATGAATCTTCCTAGTTTGTTAAAAACAAAGGTAAAAAAATCTTCCTAGTTTGTTAAAAACTGAAAAAAAACTAAGTACTTCTGCAAAAGGTTTCTTTACAGCATTTAAATCATTAAGCATTAACTGAGAAATATTTGAATTAGATAACCCATCTCAATAAGCAAATTCGAATGGAAACTATACTTACACTATGTCTCAATGCCTCTGGTGCTGTCCATTTGATGGGGAACTTGCCTCCCTCTTGATTGTATATTTCTTCGCGAGCCAATCCAAAATCACAAACTTTAGCATCTCCGGTCTCAGCGACCAAGACGTTTCGGGCCGCCAAGTCTCGATGAACAACTTTTTTCGATTCAAGATATTCCATTCCTGAACAGGTATCACTACGGAGGTATAAATGAATAAATGAGGTTCGTATAACAATACGACAAGAAAGTATTATTACTAGGCAAATTTGATTTGATCTCGTTTGGTGACATGTAACCGGCCTCTTGAGCGAAGGTAATCTACTAAACTTCCTTTACTCATAAATTCTGTGACCAGGTAGAGGTGCTGATGCTGATCGTTGAACACCAAGCCAAGTAGTTGAACTAGATTCGGGTGACGTAAAGATCTATATCCCAGAATTGAAGATGTTATTATTTAAGGAAAATTTCTAAAATGATTCCTACTTACGTCATTACTGATGCTTCAGCAAGAAATTTTTGTGCTGCTTTGCTTGAATCTTTCAATATTTTAACAGCTACTTTTTCTCCTTTAAAAGAACCTAGCATCACATCACCAAATTCTCCTTTCCCTATTGACTCCTTAAGCTATTTAAAGGGGGAAACTAATTTAGTGAAAACTGGCTAATGTTTGAGGTGTTTTTTTTTCTTTTACTTGGAGATCTTTTTCTTGAATGATCCAGCCTGCTTCCTCAAAGTCCTTTCGATCAACACAGAAGTCCGTTTTGCCCTGTTTAGCAACACTCCTCTCAAGACGGGTACAAAGTCCATCTGCATCCTTTTCATAATGCTAAATATTGTTCAAAAGAAAAATCAATATTAGCCATTCAGATAGTCATAAACCTAAAACTTCCTAGTTTTAATTAATAAAAGCAGAATAGAGCTTACTTCAACAAGCTCTGCCAAGGTAGAAAAGAACTCCTCTTCATCAATGGTCAGTTTGTTATCTTTGTATATGACTCTGTAATGTTGAACCTCCCCTTGATAACTGACACAGAGAGTGTAGTCTCCAGGATAATTGGTAGACTCACGAACCAAGAAAAGACCATCTTCTCTTGGTTGTAGCAGGTTTTCTGCTTGTTCCCTTGAAATTTTCCCATGGAACCAGCTGAAAAAGAAAAACAAGCATAGTTAATGATCAACAGCATGATATTGAATGATGGTAATGGGAAAGGCTGTGACACTTACGGCATTGCATGAAGTTTTACTTCTAGTTTCTTGTTCATTTCGTTGTTTGAAGGCATTCACTAAGAGTAGTTCAATTTCACACTTATACCTTTAAAGGAAGATAAAACCGTTTCAGACACACCTCAAAGGCAACAAAAATATACAGTGGTGCACACGGAGTTCAATAAGTACAAGTTCGTTGTTGGACGGCCACCGGCTGTAAACACCTGTTATCCTCTTCACTTTATGGTACTTTCATGGGGATCAGCACATTCATAAGTAAAAAGTTTTGATGTCTTCACTTAGGGGTATATGACACATTGTTCTAACCGAGCTATCGAAACGGTTACATTCATTTAATCTGACGGGGCGAAACAAGAAACAGGCAGGAAACAGACTGCCGCCATAGTGTCGAGCACCTAGTGGCTTAAGTTTAAACTAAATGGACATGTCACTCTATCTCGAGTTCTTTTTGGGAAGTATTCGTTACCTGCTATAACTACGTACAGTATACGTAAAATAATAAAATAATTGAAATTGAAATAAATTTTCATGATAAGTTAAAAATCACTGTTCGGAAACCTAACCGTAAGTAATATAATGTAATTGTTGTAACGATTGTTGTACGATGTGTTTACTTGATGGTCAATTTATGAGACAAACAATTTATGAAAATGGGGATTCAAAAGTGTCATCATTTATTAGTTTTTAATCCAGTGTCATTTAATTGAACAACACAGTTAATAGCGATATTTGGTAGAATAATCTTTCGGTGAAACAACCAAACCTCGACCTTTTCTGGCTCCACGATAGACTGTTTCCACAATGTCAATCATTTCTTGTTTATCTTCTATTGCCCAGTTGATTTTATTGTTGTTACCAGTGCCTAAATCTATCATAATGTGTTTGTTACGGAAGAAAAACATGTTTGTGCAAGGATCATACAACTCGTACCTATATAGAAAAACAGTGAAAATCATTATTGGGATTCATTCATACAATGTAAATATGAAATTACATCTTATTGAAGTCAGGAACTTGGGTGATATCCACTAAATAGATGACAGCAAAGTTCTTGACTTTCTCTGCAATTTGATAAAGCACTTCATCCATTTTCATGCAAGTTGGGTCCCAATCATGACCAAAACGAATAACCTGTAGTAAAACATGTTTAAATTGATAGTAATATTAACTAGAGAAAGTTTGATTTACCACTAAACGGTCCTCTTCTGAAAGAATTGCTTGATCTACTTGCCAACCATTAACAAGATGCTGTAACATGTAAGACATATTGTTTGATTGATAAAGGTCGTGAAAAAAGAAAAAGCTGAACGTTATTCAAACAGTGCTTAGAAATAGATCTCGCTTCACGTTTTCAAACCTTTCCTTTCAGAAACACGAAAAAGGTAAATAATGCGTCTGTCAACTTCACGAGTAACACGACATCTGTGTGTGAAATTTTCATCCACTTTCTTTTACAAATTCATTCCCAACTCCCAAGGAATATAAACATATTTAACAGTATAAAAAATGTGTATAGTTAACTATAAAATATTTAAAGTTTTACTAATAAAACATTTTAAAAGTAAAATAAAATTTATTTCTAATAAGGGATTATTCTTAAGATCTGGCAAGTGGCAATACTTTCGAATTCCCCCCCCTAGCCCCCTTCCTCTTATCATTTGTTTTCAATTTTTCGTTCAGACTTCATGGCACGGGGTCGCCTTCAGAAACCCGAAAAACCAGTTGTGCTTTTACGTAAAATCAAATCTCTTTTTACAATACCTGTTGAAAACAGACTATGCTTTCAATCTAAATGAATTAATAACTCAGCCATTCCTTCAAGATAGCCAATAGTCTGAACACCATGATCACAATAAGCATTGTTATTACCATCTTTATTTTGTTGAGCATGAGTTCCATTCTTGGTATTCTTGTGTTTGTTGTTGATACTAAGTGGATACCAAAGATTATAATTGATCTCTACTCTTATGGGAAAAGTTGTGAAGGTAAGGTATTTGGCAGTTCAATCAGAACTATCCTTATTCCGAAGAGGTATTAAAGTTACTACTGCTGATTCCTTTACAATTAAAATTAAAATTTATTTTAATCTGCTATGAATTAAGTTGGTTTACACACTTTTATGTGTTTGGAGTATTCTATACATTCCTGGTTCTCATAACAATGATGTGGAAGATTGTGTTGAAGAATCAATTATCTACGCTTGTAACCTCATACATTAGTTTTGTATCACCATACACTCACAATCCTTTAGGTAACTGAACAATTTTAACAAAATTTTATTCATTCTGTATTGTTAAAATATTGTCTACTTATAAAGCTAGCCCTGAGTTATCACTATTAGCTGCTGTACTTTTTTTCCTGCAAACATCCAGGAGGTTGTATGAATGTTTGTGTGTCACTGTTTTTGCTGATTCAAAAATGAACCTTGGCCATTATTTAGTTGGCTATCTACATTATTGGGGGTGTGCCACTGTCATACTTTCATACTCAGCTGACTATTCCAGTACAAATGGTAGGTGTTACCAACACAATATTTTCCCATTACATGATAATCTTTTCTTTAATTTATTGTTGAACAACCTAGATTTTGTATGGATACCAAGTAGCAATGATATCCCTTTACAACCCATTTTTGGCATAATTTTGTTTACTCTTGCCTACTGCCATCAATATATTGCACATGTATCCTTAGCAAATTTAAGGAAAGGTAAAGAATTTTTTTGATTCAAACTTATTATTCAATTTAAGTTTCATTTATTTTTAGATCCAAAAAATAAGCAAAAACATAGTCTTCCCAAAAACGGACTTTTTAACTATGTCTCCTGTCCAAATTTTCTCTGTGAAATCATTATTTATGTCTCTCTATACATTATACTGGGCTTTAATCATTATCCCTGGGCACTGGTAACATTTTGGGTTTTAACAAACCAGGTATGTTTGATAAAATTTTCTCAGAAATTGTTGCTTAACCATGTAATCTGGTTAATTTTTATCTTTTCATACTTGCAGATCATGACTGCTACCATGACCCATAATTGGTATAAATCCAAATTCAAGGAATTTCCTAAAACAAGAAAAGCAATTATTCCTTTCATTTACTGATTACTTTGGAAAACGACGTCAAAAATTACAATTCCTTTAAAGGCATAATGAATTTTTTTTCCCTATGATTAAAAAAAATGTTAATTAAGTACCGTATAGTGATTGTTGTAATAATAAGGCAATTCCAGAGTCAAGGTACAATTGAGCCAATATTGGCTGCTTTTAATTACACGGCATGTCGATTCCGAAAAGATCGCAACCTGGTCTCTGATAGCGCACCAGTACGTTCCCTGCCACACGGTCCATTTGGTTACATTTGTGATTTTTCATCAGCCCGGTCGAATTTTGTAGCCGGTGACGATAAAGAAAGTCTATAACTCAAATCCCTGACAACTTATCTTTATCTTGTTCTTGCTTTCTGATTCTTCTATTCTGCATAAAAAGTCTACGTAAAAAGACAGTCTACCGAAACCGGTGCATCAATAAAGGTAAGAAGGTGGCGTGATTTGTTAAACATAGAGATTCTGTAGACTAGTCAGGTCGATCTCGGATCTGGTACGGCTTTTTTTTTATTCAACATTCTATCACAATTTTGTTTTAATCACTTTCAAAATTAGTCGTTAAGCTAAACATTTTGTCATAGTTAAAGAAGTTTTGAATCCTTAGTTGGTTTCAATATATTATTAAAAATATTTTGAGCTGCGACTGTGCAACCAACTTCAAAACTCATTACCAGATGTCGCTAGTGACGCCCTTGTTTTTACATAGTTAAATCTATTGCCACGACATAAATTTTCATATTTTTATACTGTACCAACTTATTTCTTCAAATTTTAGATGCATACTGTCAGTCATTCCAAAAAGTTGACTTAGCGCTCAGTCACTTTCCCTCCAATAGACCTATAATGTTGTCAAAAGCCTAAAACTCATGTGTGAAGCCCATATATCGTGGAATACAAATGTGCGGAGACAAGGTAATTCCCCATTACTGCTACCACACCAATCACACCACGTCAAATGCCTTACTAAATTCATCACCATTCACCCATATGATAAAGGTAAGCATCAATATAACCTATCAGTCTATCACCACGCTACTGCAATACTTCATAATGACACTTTCTTTAGCATCAGGAAATTTACCTCAACCTGAGGAGTAAGGCTGGTTGCTGTGATTTCCATTTTTGCGGTTTTTATCATGAAACTTCAGTGTGCTTGTTAGTATATGTAAAGATTGAAATGCTTTATTAACTGTTATATTTTCAATTCATTAATGCAATAAATTTTTTTTTACAGAGCATGTAATAGATCCTCAAGCCAATGCTGACCTTAGTCCATGAAGGAAGAGGGACATCCAGCAACGTTCTGCTCAATCCTTAACTTCCCGACGTACGCTCATCTAGCTTCACTACTTTTGCTGCTACAACTTGTCTTACTTCACCGACGAGTTAGAACACTTCAGTGTTCGCTACCCTTTGCTGTTACACACCTGCAGTTACTCACCACGGGATTATGCCCAGGTACCCGACAATTGACTTACTTTCGTAGATTATCTACTAATAATCTAGTTGCGTTAAACTCTGTGTCTGTGTAATAATTCCAAAATCAGGCCCTTCTTGCGCGCAAACAAAGTTTTACTTGGACGTTTCTTTTTTCTAACGCTAGATGGCTTTTTGAAAATTTGCAGCTGTCAAAACAGTCAGTTTCAGTTACTTTGCACATCTTTTTAAACATTTATTGGCAGTTATTTTGTTGAAATATTTAGTGATAACTAACGATAACTATTACCCCAACAAAGCTCACTTGTTAGATTTTTAAAAATGTGTTTTTTTCTACTTTCGGTTTTCTCATTTCTGTCAGTAGTTAAGTAAATGTTGATCTGACGCACAAAAGAACCACATATTCGTGATCCTCGTAAAATTTGTGTCAAAGTTCATGTTCTGTTTTTTACGTACGCGTACTTCCGGTTTTGAGAATTTTCCTGAACTATAGTTCAGGAAAATTCTCGATTTTGGCCAAATTTTGGATTTCGTTTAAATCACATCTTATCGACCCCAAATTTTATGGGGATCACGAATATGTGGTTTAATTTGACGACAGCTCAATGGTTGAGGCGCTGTGGTTACTTCCGGTATACTTCCGGAATTTTTTTTAAAGACTAGCAAGTGAGCTTTGTTCTGTTTACAGTTCTCAACATTGCAAGCTTGATTTAAACTTTAAAAAATTGCATATTTAAATCTTTGAGCTAAAAAACCTGATTCTTGTTTCTATCGGTATTATGTAACTTTTATTGGCATGTCACTAAATAAGAATTGTTTTCTCTTTAATCAGGTAATGCAGAAGAGACGTCGAGAAGATGGACACCAAAACATCGCCGGTATCTCCAAAATGTCAGCGTGGATAATCATTTGTTGTTGGTAATATGTTTGTGTTAGTGTTAGTTAACCCGTTGTCTGCCACGCCTTTGTCCTCCCCTAGCTCCTTAGCACGGGCTGCGTGCGCTGTTCGGTCTCGTAGTTTTCATGCCGCGGGGTCTGAAAGTCGCACCAGCCCAAAACTTGCCGCAAGGTGCCTGATAAGGCAATGCACTATAGGGACTTCCCCCTTGTCGATACGGTGATGGATTCTCCTGTCACCGTGTCAGCCCGGACTTGTCAGCAATGGCAAGTCCCACTTTGGTCACGAATCCTTCAGACGTGGCGTGTAGAGTAGTAGAGCAACCTACGGGTTGTATGGCGTGGCAGCCAACGGGTTAACTTAAGTGTATGTATGTATGTGATTGTAAAATGTGGTGGAATTGTGGGTGGAGGTGGGACAATAAAGCAATTCCTGTTAATGTTTTTGTTTGCTGTGTCTCATAACAAACGGGATGTGGTGGTGTAGTGGATTAGAGCGTCAACGCTTTATAAAAAGGCAATGAGGCTCTGGTTTCGAAACCCAGCTGAACCCGTCAAAAACCTGTAGCGTCGCGCCGTGGAGAAAGGCAGCATGCATAACACAGGGATCCTTGATTGCTTTCAAGGATATGACGTTAAACATACGGTGATGTGATTAATCACATCTTCCAAATTGGAAACGAAACAGCGTCATTAGATCGGGATTGAATTCCTGCGATAGTGCGCTATATAAATTATACATACATACATACATACATACATACATAACTTATAATCAAAAAATGTTTAGTTCACAACTTGTTTATTTTTTACAACCTCGAAGTTTTACATAATGTATAGGTCCTCTCCAGATTCTACTATGACTTGAAACAACTTCACAGTACCTCTCTTTCGTAACTTGCCCTGCAAATGAAGTTCGTTCAAATACTAGAATATGTCGGAATGCAGAGCGACTAGAGCAATAGTCACCTCCAACATGCGAAATAGGAAACATCCAACAAATATCATAAAACGTCGCAATGTCTAAAGGCTTTCAGGTGGCAAGAGAAGTCGTACAAAATTATTACCTAGGTTAAACAAATTTTATTTCTCTTTAAAGATCAACACTTTCAAGTGACTAGTAATTTTTAAGATATGACCGACAAATCTGAACATAATTATTAAAATTGAAAATTCGACTCTAGTATTAATTAGAAACGTCCCTGTAATAAGTTGGAGAAGCGTAGGGTGTGGTGTAATATTCAGGTGCCTTAGTGGTGTAGTAAATCGGGATAAACCGATAGAGTAATACTTCGGAGGTTCTGTGTAGTTGGTTGGAACAGCATAAGTTGTTATAATATTCGGTTGCCTTGGTAGTGTAGGGCCTCGGTGTAGTAGCTAGGTGTAGCGTAGGTTGTAGTGTAGTAAACTGAAGCCCCGGTGTAGTATTCCGATTCAACGTAGTACGAAGGAGCAGCCACTGTGTAATAAGTCGGGGCTGCGTAATACTTGGACGCCTCAGTTGTAGTTGTGTAGCTTGGGGCAGAGTAATACTTCGGGGCTTCGGTGTAGCGGCTCGGGGAAGCACAAGTTGTGGTGTAATACTCTGGAGCCTTGGTGGTGAAGTACTTGGGCGGCTCGGTGTAGTATTCAGCCGCTTTGATGGTGTAATAAGTTGAAGCCTCGGTGTAGTAGCTAGGAACTGAGTAATACTTGAGCCTCGGTGTAGTACTCAGGATCTTTGGTGATTCAGCTTGGGGCAGCATTAGCTGCGGTGTAATACTCTGGAGCCTTGGTGGTGTAGTAATTATGGCCCTCAGTGTAGTAGCCGGTAGGTGCGAATGTTGTCATTGTGTAGCAAGGCGACGGCGTGGTGCTTTGGTATCCGCCATACCCAGGAGACATGGATACACCAGTGATCGACCCAACCTTCAACGATACGACAAACGGCAACAGCACGACACTACAATCAAATAGGCGGTAATTGATTTGAACATTAATATTCAATATGGCACATTAACAGATAAAAACAAATAATTGATGCAAACTCCGTGAAACAGAATATTTACCCGATTGCGTACTGATAATACGATGAAGAATGCACTTGGTGACAGTGCACTGCAGTTGTTCATCCATGTTTCGTTGCCAGTATTCTTCTCTCCAGCAATCGCCCTGATACAACAGCAAAGTGATGTACGACCCAATTTGATATCACAAACAGACGCAACATCTCCAGCCTAGTAAAAAATTAAGTCCATACCCAATAATTAGAATCTAATTTAACAAGAACTTCATATACTATCTAACAACAACATCAGAGCAGTCAATGTTGGTTAAGTTATAGTCACAAGTATTACAATTTATATGAAATAAAATGTTCAAGGATTCTTACCAACCAGACGTTCGATCGTGCTTCAAGCTCGGTATTGACTCAATAACCAACAAAATTGGAATTTATTTCCAAACCAAAAGCGACAGCCAAATCCGTATTTGCGTTCCAACCGACAGCAGCGACAACTCGGTTTATATCTGCTAAAATAATTTTTAGATTTTAATTAACATCGCTAAAACATGTACTGAAATAACTGTTTACCTTTTGACGATCGTTTAAGGTCAATGCGACCTTGTAGTCTTCCAAATTGCACCCTCAACATTAGCTTTGGGCAACACATTAACACTTTCCGCTTTCACCTTCTCGGTTATCCATTGGCTCAAGTATTTAGGGAGAACTCGGCCTATGTTACCGCCATCGATATTGCGGGGCCCACGTGCTCGTGGGCATCTTTAAGGGCACCGCTCAGGGATTGGAAAAGATTTCGTTTACCACCCAACAAGAAAATAAAGGCCATTTTTAGAGGAATTCGTAGAACTAATTCACAGAAATAAATTGCTAGCAGTTTAAATAGACTCTTAGATACTATCGAGCAGGAAGATTATCAAAGTTATTCAACATTCCATAAAGTTGTAATCATTGAGACTTTTAACGACGAATTTCTTTTGGAATCAAATGTTTAACGCACTTGTCGTAGGTGATGGTACCGCCATCGTTAAGTTTGGCTTTCCGATCAACCATGTCAAGTTTAACGGCGCGGTGTACACGTACGAGTGTTATCTTTGCTATTCAATTCGACGCGATTGCAGTAGAATTCTTGTTCGTAAAACAGACAAGGAAGGAAAACAAGTCATTGGTACATGTTCCTCATAATTCCAATAATAAAGAGCTCACCTTCACTGTTTGCCGTTCCACTGTTTGAAGCGAAGTTTACTCGAAACTTCGGGGCTGCCGTGTTGGGTGTCGGAGAAGCTCACTCGACTGATTTCTATCGTACTTGGGCGCTCCTGTATAGTATTCGACAACTTTGGTGGTGTAATAAGCTG
Source organism: Daphnia pulicaria (assembly GCF_021234035.1). Taxonomy (NCBI): domain Eukaryota; kingdom Metazoa; phylum Arthropoda; class Branchiopoda; order Diplostraca; family Daphniidae; genus Daphnia; species Daphnia pulicaria. The sequence goes on from NC_060918.1 coordinate 12,120,773, forward strand.
AAGCCTCGGTGTCGTAGGTTGGGGCAGCATACGTAGTTGCGTTGTCTCAGGTGCCTTGGTGGTGTAGTACTTAGGAGCCTCGGCGTAGTACTCTAGCGCTTTGGTAGTGTAACTCGAGGAGCAGCACAAGTTGTGGTGTAATAATCTGGATCATTGGTGTTTTAACTTTAAACCAAACTGTGCAACCTCGGTGTAGTAAATGGTCGTTGCGTATATTGTTGTGTAGTAAGACGGCGGCGTTGCAGTTTGGTATCCGCCTTATCCAGGAGACATCGGTACACCAGTGGTCGACCCAGCCATCGACGATACAACATCCAATAGCAGCACGACGGCATAGTTAACCAGACAATATGAGATATTCAACAATAACGGACAGATTATCAGATAAAAAAAATATAAATTAATACCAAATTCCACGTAGAAATACGAAATATTTATTTACCCGTAATTGCGACCTGATGATGCGACGAAGAATGCAGTTGCTGCCGGGTCGGAGATGCTCACTCGATTGACTTCTGTTGCCCTTTCTCTTCCTTCTGTAAGATTTTCTCTCGTGGTCGACATCAACGATACGACACCCAACAGCAACACAACACCATAATTAACTATGCAATAAACAATTGGAAGTAATTTTTCGAATGTCGTAAGAACAACTAACAAGAAAGATAGAATAGATTTCCGACTCAAAATTACCCATGATACCGAACTGATATTACGACGAAGAATGCAGCTGTTGCCGTGTCGGAGATACTCGCTCGACTGATCCCTGTCAAATTTTCTCTCACCTTTTATACGACTTTTTCTCACCCCTCCTCTTATGCCTTGCGGCTTTTTTACCTTTTTGATAATGATGCAAAACGTCCCTTTCTCACCCAACCTCTACACCACTGCATGACACCTTTTATGTAATGATCTCCATGACCTTCGATTGCAATGCAAACTGGCCTTTCCTTCTGCAGCTGACTTTGCCGGGGATGGGTCTACAAAAACCAAAATATCAAAATGAATACCAAATAGCTTACCCTTGCGGCAATTCTACCTGCCTGATAATGTTGAAAAACGTTTCATTCACCCAACCTCTACGCCACCCCATGCCAGTTTTACGTAATTATCTCCGCGATCTTCGAGTCTGAAGGCCATAGAAACTGGCCTTTTTCTTTCTGCAGGTTGACGTCGCTGGGGATGGGTCTACAAAAACCAATATCAAAATAAATATCAAATCATATATGATAATGGCTTAAACTTTAGTCACTTTATACCAATTGACATTTGAGTCATTTATTCAGTGAATGAATAAATCTTCAATTTCGAACCGTTTGAACAATTGGCTTTTTTGAAAGTATTCTACTGCAACCTTATCTATGTTACAAACACATGACCCTTGCACCTGTAACCGGAGCAAAAAATCTCAAAATAGAGATTAAAAAAAGGTAAATTATTAATTAAAAAAAAAAATACAAATCGAAGCTTCTCATAAAACGGCTAAATAAAATTTATAAAATAAGAAATATGACGAAATTGCTAAGGCTCGATTGACTGTCAGAGTTCGTCCGCTACGTTCACAACGCTAACTAAAAAATTAACTTGAATGATCCTAAATAACCATCCAGGAGAAACGGGGGATAAACAATCGTATTTCCACAAGTGATTTAAGAGAATCTAAAACACAAATCGAATAATTGATTGACAATACCTGAACTCTAGGCCTATGGATTTTGTAACCGCAGATTCAACGATAAGATCCTACTAGCAGCTTTTTAACATAAATGAATAACATTTACAGGAGCTACTCTTACCCTGTCTTTTACATTGGCAGGTCTGCCATCTTGAATAGTTGATGACCGCCGGAACCTATCGCGTGTCGTTTGATGCTGCATGAACAAAAGGGAAAAAATTTACCCTGTTGCATGATCAACGCGTTTCTACCGCAATAAAGTATGGGCAAGTAAAACTATGTTTTGACACTCTCTTTGTTTTCGTTGCTGAGCAGTAAAATGTGTTGAAATTCGGGTTTTTCTCTACACACCGAATAGATGGAAAGGACTCGGCTTGGATATATAAAGGATCGTTCGTTGCACACAAATACACATTATTCTCTGCGTAAGCAACAGCTTCATGTCGTATCTAACATTACCTTTTTTAATATATATTTTTTAAATTTGGTTTAGCGTTTCGTTGCGTGACACCTTGTCACCAAAACCCCTCAATGGGCAACACCTCCGCGTCATCTGGGTAATACAAACAATTGAATTTGTAGCTTTAGCAATTTGACTAACGTGTAATTACATACCCTCGTTTAAGCCTCAATGGAATGACAACCCTAAAGGATTCAGGATTGTCCGGGTCGCTCAAAGGAGGCGTTGTTCTAGATTTAAATTCTTATTTTAACAGACCGTCCGGTTCAAACTGCTGCCAGTCAAGCAGGGGAAGACACTGCCCGACTGACTCGACCAGGGAGATTACCCGGCCATGGTTAAGAGAAACCGGAAAAAGAGCGAAGAGAGCTGAGGAGCAGTTATTATGAGAGCAGTGTATCATAGTAGGCTTCCGGCTTAGACTCATGCGCCTTGCAAGTCACCGTTCGACCAAACATCTCCCTTCCTCCTGGTTGTCGCAGCGAGTGAGTGACCACAGGCGGGCGTTGGTTAGTGGTTATTTAGGGAAACGGGGCCACTGAAGAAGGGAGCCCAGATTATGCACTTGTAATTTATCTACATAATTTTTTGATCAATCTTGAATTTCAGCTACGTCTTCTTAGTTTCACCGGTGGATCAAATCTAAGGAACGTCGGCAAATGAATCAACTGAAATTAAAACGGAGATATTAACTTAAAATCAATAATTAAATGAGAATGTACATCGAGCATTACCTCAACGGCGGTACAGGTAGCAGGAGACGACATATCGACTCGAAACATATCGAAAAATAGTTCGGAACATATCGAACTAATTTGCACAACACTGCACATACAGCATGGACACCAACATAGGCAAATGACACATTAAAGTATGATGTTCAACTGCAAGTCTGCACAAGCTCCATTACAGAGCATTTTTCAACTGGAAAACGACTGCAAAACCACTGTACCCCCATACAGGATACAGCAACACCATAAACAGCTCAAACATAAAACTGACACGTAAGAAAGAGAAAAAATTGTAAAAAATATACCAATAATGATTTACTTGAAATGTACACTTAACTAGAAAAAAAGAAAACAAGAAGACCATCAAGATTTCACTTCACATTTTCAAAAAGCAAGGGAATTTCTGTTATGTTTCATCAACAAAAGTTTAAAACTCTTTACAAGTACTTTCCACAAAAGCACTTATTATTTAGAAACACAAAATAAGATGTCACTTGTCTTCGACATCATGAACTAAATGCTAACCTACTTTGCCACCTAGTCGACACAATTTTACACACCTACGACAAGTGACAGATTTCTTACGATAAGCGAACGACTGATCGGTCCATAGTTAAATGAACGAACGACACCAGCACCACAGTCTGCATGCAACAGCTCACCACACCATTCACTAGCTGACTGCACAAAATTCATGTACACATTGGACTATAACAAAGAGGCTCAGACCTTAAGAGACTGTTTACTGTTAATCCTACTTGGGGAAAAAACTCAATTACTATCAGAAAACAAAGTGGCATGTAACATAAGAAAATAACAGAAACATAGTTAAACTAAGCAATCTCTTTTAAGAATTACTTTTACAAACATTGCAAAGGGATCAACAGTTGGCAAGCTTTTAAAACTTAAGTTCTTAAAACTAACATCTTAACTGCAAAGTCAATACATGCAAAGCAAAGAGCTAGTCATCAACAAATTAAAAGTGTAGTTAACTGTAAAAAAGTCGATCAACTAAATTACTTTAAATTGTTCAGAAGTGTTTCTGCATGTGAAGAAAGCTACAAACAGTACAGTTAGCAAACCTGCAAGAGGAACACCTTTCACCAGCTGGCTGCAACTATTCCATGTGCATGTTGTACTGCAATGAAGAAGCTCAGACTTCACCAGACCGTTAATAGAAAAGTAAAAACTCATTTACTATCAGAAACAAAGTCATCAAGCAACTAAATGAGTAAACTTAGGGTTAAGAAGTCGACCAACATAATCACTTTTACTGTTCTGAAGTGTTTCTGCATGTGACGAAACGTACAGTCGGTACATGCCAGAGATGGTACAATTGGTACATGCAGCAAGCGACGACATTTTGGGAAAATGTACATCAATTTCATGCCACATGATCAGATGGAATTGCAAGTATAAATTGTAGGTTAGCTATGTTATCTGTAATAACTTCACACAACAAATTTACATTTAATTACCTTAAGGCTACACTCCTTCAATAACCCTAATAAAAATAAAAGTGCGAGTAAAAATTCATAAACAGCCCTCCGGTACCTTGCTAACGCAGCCCACCACAGATGTCGTTAGTCGTTGTATAAGCACGATTCCAGTTAATCGTCTAGTTAATTATCCAATAGATGTCAGAGTTTTGTTATTATTAATTAGACCGACAATGGAGGGGTTTTTGAGTATAAATTGGTGAGATTGCCTATGCCTATTTTTTATTTAATAAAAAAATATTATCTAGCTAAAATATACAATGTTTTGTATTTACAGGGATAAGGCTGTTGATGAATCTAGCAGTTTTTTCCCCAAAGATGTTTTTGAAAGTTCCTCTGCAGCATTTCACTCCCTCCATGGGATCCCTCAGTCTCCTTGGCCAAATGAAGAACAACTTTTTATGAAAACAAATTCAGGAGGCAAAACATGGTCTCCTAGCAAGTTAAAACGTGAAACTGTGCAAGTTCCAGGTGGCCAAGGACAGGTGCTGAAAATCCAATTACCAGTGCCATTTCCAAAAAAATCGATTCTGAATGTTGGAGAGCAGAAAGATTATTTGTTCACGATCATTAACATCATGAGATCATTTAATAAAGGAGTTCCAGCTGAAGCAAATGATTTTATTCATATGAAGGTATAGTTAAAGATTGTTTAAACTCATTTTATCAGCTAAATTTAACTGGAAAATAATTAGACAATTATCATTCCATAATTTGATGTAAAAATGAAAGAAAGGAGACACAAATAAGGCTTAAAGATGAAGTACAGGAATTTCAAATATTTGCTCAAACCATCATGAAGAACAATCCATCTGCCTACACTAATTTAGATCCTGGAATTGCTAAATATGTCAATAATGCTTGGAAGGTAAAAAAGGATTTACCGGCTGTTAATTTACTTCATATTTTATCACTTTTCTATTTTGTATTGCATAGACTAGATTAGCAACTGTACGTCTGCATCCATCTTTTTACAAGCTCATAGGAAATATTACTCTTATACCCAAGGAGAACATCATAACCCTAGACATGACTTTAGATCAAACTGTTTTGGAGTTAGGCCTAATTCCCTATCAGATTTTCCCTAAGATGAATACGGTAGTAAAAGTAGAACGAAAACAAAATGTCATAAACAATCGATATCCAACAAAAGATCTCGAAAATGAATATCAAGGTATGTTCGACGTTACATGTGTCACATTTGTTACTTACTTACTGACACACTTGAGTTTTTTTCTAAGTGAGTAAAGATGAGAACGCTGCTAAACTTGCTCCCAAATACGGAGCCAATATTACCATTAGTTCGAATACCTTGTCCTCCCTTGCAGGAAATGTCGGTCCTCTTTTTCGACGTGCATGGGATATTCCGATAACAGTAAAGGAAATTATTGTTCAAGGTAAATTCATATTTTCAATTAAATGGGGAGTACTCACATAGAACACAACTAACTGATACTGAACCTCTAGGCGAAATTAAAAAATTTATTTTTGTTGATGAACCGCTTCCTCCAGCCGAGATGTCTGTGGTCGAAAAAAATGCCTTCTTCAATAGATTTGCCATTAAGCGTCAATTTAGCACCGGAATTTCCAAATGCTACAATTACCCTGGGTCGGGCCAAAAATACGGACATTCAGAATCAACTGGAGAAAATCCCTTGAATGTCACAGAAGACCTCCCTGAAGATATATTTGAATCTCATGACGTGAATCTTGACAGTATTGAAACATTTGGCGTTGAAAAGAGCACATCCCATCAATCCGAATCTTGCTTACTTGGCAATTCAAAAAACGTCGGTTTTCAAGAAGGACAAATTCCAGAAATAACAGAGAAGATTAAAATCTTGGAGAAGGATGAATCCACTGTTTGCGATTCAGATTCATCAGGAATGTCGCTAGTTATTGATACAGGAAGTGAATATGGTCAGTCTCCTAAGAAAAAGAGAAAGACTACTGGGGAACACATTTCAAGTGCCGGAAACGATTCTAGTTCACGAATTATAAAGGGTAAACTTTGTGAAAATAATATCAAGAGTCCACTTAAAGCCAGTCAAAGCACAACAACCAATTTGCTCAACGTCATTCTTAAGGATCAAGAAAAAATGATGCAATCACAGCGAAAGCAAATCCCGAAAAACACTTCAACTATTTCAAAAGAGAATCCTCAGGAATATTTTCAACCCAAAAAGAAGGAAAACCTAACTTACAGAACATGGGACTTAAAAGTCAACGAAAAATCAGTTCGCCTTCTTGTCCGATCTTCCGTTGACACGGCAATAGTAAGTCCCAAGATACTTCATTATAATCTCATTATTGAAGAAAACAAACGTATTTGCCTGTAGGCTAAACCCGATGACCCATTGAAAACGTTTTTAATGGTTCCCAAAACTGAATACCAACCTTGGTACGGAGCAGAGTGCTACTCTCCCCGTGAAATAAATGAGCAATGGATGGATTTGTATCTGAGACCAGAATGCAACCTTCTTCGCAGTAAGTGGGTCATTTTTGTAAATCTTGAAAACGTAAATCAAATCTATCTGTCTTTTATTAGTGCGTTTGGATGCGTACTCCGGCCATTTACTTGTTCACGAACAAAAGGACGTTGCATGTCTTGAAGCTGAGAGTAGTTTTCAGTATGGAACCCAGAACAAACCAGCAAATTGTCTGAAAAATGTATGGGCTGTCCTTTCTTCCCTATGCGATATGAATTTAAGCCCCGGGAAGTTCCTGCTTAGACATGGATTTCACGATGGAATCTGTATACAAGTGTGGGAATCGACCGATAAGGAATCCTCATCACTAGATCTACACCAAATTTATGCGGATATAGATACCACTGCCAACGCAGTTCGTGATGTAAGTGAAAATTGGGTAGCGCTCGATCCTTACGCTGTGTTGCCTATCCAGCGAGCGCTCTTCCGACCACCCCTTACGTTCGAACCCGAAGAAGGTCAGACTCTATACTTGTACTAAATGTTTTACGGCGATTAAATCTTAATTTTACGTTGGTAGGTTTCAAGAAGGTTATACGAAAAAAAGGTGGTGGGAAAAAGAAAAAAAACAAGAAGAAAGAAAGTACGGCCAAAACCGGTCCATGATACTGCATAACTTACCGTTCACTATGATCTCTTTTTTCTTGTGGCAAAAACCAGACAATGGCGATGCTCCAGTTTCCTATTGCTCCTTCCGTTGTTATTAAAAGAAGATGATGCTCACTTCTTTCTTTGGCAACCCCGAATAATGCAAAAATAAATATGTTAAATTAAATTAATGTACCTTGATATGTATTGTCGGACTGTTTCTTCTTGACGTTTTCCCGTCGTAATAAGCAAGAACATACATCCGCGGGAGTTTAAGTCTAAATTATATAACAAGTCCGTGGTTTCCAATACACGGTGATAAACCACGGCGAAACATACTAACAACAAGGCATAGGTAGGAAGCACGATCGTGAAAATAGTTTGATGAATCTTTTGTTAAATTTGAATCGAGCAAAAAAAAAGTTTTAACCTCCAGCATATCCAATGTTGACAGTCGTATCACGATAATTCTAATTTTGAAGCAGAGGAATGGATGTGTAGCAATGACTTCGTGAATCAAATAAAGAAGGAATTCCGAATAGCAATGGCTTAATCAGATAAATGGTCATTAGTGTTGTTTATAGAATGGGGTGAGTTTGAGTCGTTCAAATATAAAAATAAAGTTGCCAACATCAACGTTGATAAGTTCTGTAAGGCGTTTGGAAATAACTGCTTTAAACAGCCGTCCTCAAACCGAATTGTGACTGCGCTAGTGAAAAATGTTGGGAAGGTGGTCTAGAAGGAGTGTCACGAGCATGCGACGAAGCTACCGCAATCGAAAGGCATTGAACCCATTCTTCTGCATTTTTACCATCTTTAGCTTTAAGAACATAAGTCTTGTCGCTGGTAAAAATTTCAAAAGCTTTTGGGATGCTTCTGCCTTGACGTCCTACTTTGACACTTCGAATCTGATTAATTTCGATCGGAGTCGCATCTTGATCCAACTTCTGTAAAAAAAAATAACAATGTTTTCTTAATTTCCAAGCACACTCAAGCATTTCTACAGTACAACAAGTTGCTTACCGATTCCTTGTAAGAAAGATGTGCACCTGACAGTGTGAAATAACGTGTCCTCCAGCGTCGGAAAATGAGCCATTTGTTCCTCTTTTCTTTGAGCTGGCCCTCCATCAAAGGATGATTTTCTTGCATAAAACCAGGCGCTCGTTCCGGATGATTGCAAAGAAAACAATTCCACGTTCCAGCAGGTGCATTGAATTCGAACACGTCAAAGAAGCGGTCTTGTTGTAGCTCATGCATAAGGCAATCTTGGTCTTTAGCAGACGGGAAGGCAGACATAACTAGATTCAAGAAAGAGCGGTTGTCACACTTGAGGATATCCCAGCAATTTTTCAAACTGCTGACTGATGCATCTCGTGTACTCAATGCCGAAGTTGACCTTGCCTGGAAAGCAAACAAAATGAAAATAAACTGATTACTGGAAAACATTTTATAAGTGGTTTAGACACGTACCTGCAGGGCAAGAAACATAAGGTGAATCCAGAGTCTAGGATGTTTTGTTTTTAGAGCAAATAAAGATTTTCCATAAAGACAATATTCGCTCTTGCCTTGGCACGTAAAGTGCACTTTGGCGTGTTTTTTTGATCGACGCTCTTCAATGGTACATTTAACAGGTAAAGGTAGTCGCGCCATTAGCCTTTCCATATAGGCTTTGATTTTATCAAGATGTTTGTCACAAAAGTGCTTAACGGCATCTTGCATGGGGTATGGCTCAAAGACGCTAATACGCTGTGACGCTGCCATACCCACAGCATCGTCTTGTCTATTCCTCTCTCCGTTTGGGTTGCCCGAAAAATTGCCAGACTGTGCATGGTTACGTCTCACGACCACTTGTTGTTGGGGCTGCTGTTGACCGGATGGATTACTGAGGGTTACGCTTGAATTGTGGAAAGATAAAGTGCTTTGAGACGCCAGAGTATTCATGGATGCTTTGTGGTGCTGGTTGTCGACAGCCGACTGGATCATTTCGTCGTGCATCTTAGCGTTCCCACCGCCATTTTGCCCAATAGGAGGTGGCGAAGGAGCCAACGAGGACAGGCTTGAAGGAATCATGGAGAAAGGCGTGGGATTCTGAATTCGACTAATGGGAGATAGAGCAATGGTGGGTGAAGGTGTCATGTGATTTCCTCCACCCAAGCCAGCTATGACCCCTATATCGCGAACACCTAGTCCGACATTTGGGTTATTGTGGCCAAAAACCAAACTATTCATTCGTAGATCAGCTTCAGGGTCTTCTTTCATCGTTGTCAAACTTCCACTGACGCTGCGCATTGGGTTGTTTGCTGAAGATGCAGATATATTGCTAGTGACTGCGGTTGCATTTCCAGACGAAACTTGTACTCGATTGGTAGAAAGACTACCGCGGGAACCCCGACTAGCGAAGACAGCTCCACGTCCACCTTGATTTGGATTGTGGATTCCTGGACCATGGGCCTCACGACTTGGTCCATAAGGCGTTCCACCAATAGCCATTTGATGAGATGAACCAAATCGGGCAATGTTCCCCTTGTGTATAACAGGTCCAGCAGGGCTAGGGCTGAGTCGATTGGTACTCATATGGACCGCATTGATCCAGCTCATAGATCGATTCATGACAGCAGCTGCAACCGCACTGCTACCGGGCACTGTAGGTGGTGTAAGCCTAGGTGTAGAGCGACTAGCATCGGCCTGTTTCGTTCTGCTGCCAACTACTCTGTTACCAGAATTGGAGACACTATTGCTGTTACTGGTCGAAGTAGTCGTGCTGGGATTGGTAATGTTCAAGCCGCCAGGTCCAAATGTCAAAAGGACGGGAATGCCTTGTGAGTTATAAACAGGTGTGCCACTGAAGACAGCACTAGCTACTGAAATCGGCACACTCATATTACCGACATTAACGAATCCGCCGAGTGAAGCGCGATTGTTGTTTGAAGTTGCGTTGTTGACACTCGACAAGTTGCCTGTAAAACCTTGAAGTGGCAACGAGAGTCGATGATGATTTGTAGCGGTGCCATGTTGGTTTTCCCCGTTGACTTTAAGGACAGTGACGTTGGCGTTGTTCTTGGGAACTCCTTGTCCACTACGCTGTGCTGATAGGTTTGATTTCATTTGTTGATAGATGTTTTTGGCGACACTGGGTGCTGCTTCTACGTAGCTTTCCAATTTGTTGACAAGTCTTTCAGTAAGCAACTTCGGGTGAGTTGCACACAAACTGGCTACTTCTCGCAACAATGAAGGGATGTTATGATTCTCTGCTTGAATAATCTGTTGGACGACGAAGTCTAAAGCTTCCTGACCGCGGTCTTCATTTACTTGCCCTATACGAGCTATCACTTGGGCGGCCAAGCAAACAACTGACGGCGAAGTCTCAGCCGCTTCTTTGATTCTTGATGAGTAATCTACCAACAAGGAAGCCTTGTACGCTGCCATTTCTGTCAGAAGCTGCAGGGTGGCTGGAATGGCGGAAGGCACAGAAAGACAATCACAAAGCTGAGGTAGACTTGCTTCCAATAAGGCAGGCTGATTGCGTGCGATTGGACCAAGAAGACTCAACAATGATATTTTTTCCGGTGTATCACAGAGGGGTAATAGCGATGCTAGGGTCATCACATGTCCGTGGATTGCTTCTCGATTAACAGCATATACCTGGGGCAGCACTCGAGCTAGTGCATAATTACCTACATCAATATCAAAAAATGAAATCAAAATGTTCAACTGTAATTAGATATCCTCCATATAAAATTTTCAACCTGATATAAACGAATCAATGATTGGCTGAATATGCTGGGCCAGTAAGTCCGAGTTGTTAATGGCTGCAAGGGAGAGATAGGAGGACAGATTTCGCGATAGATCACGATTTCCTTTGTGTAGAAACTTCACAGCTACTGGCAGTGCTAATTCCATCACCCCTCTCTTGCTGTAATTCTGAGGTGTAATAAGTAAGAAATTAATTTTAGAATTAAAGTTAAACCAAATATTTGGGTAGAAATTTGGAATTGAATGGATGTAAGAAGAACTAACCAAAAATATGCATGAAAGAACATCAGATGCAATTTTTGTATGTGGTGGATCTTCTCCCTTGCTGGATGGTGCCAAACTGTGACAAAGACAAGACTCAAGAAGAGCAACCAAAGCATCTGCATGTTTTTCAATAGAGCCGGTTTCTCTATACATTTGAAACAAAAAATTTAATTTTATACATAAAAAAATATTCAAGCTTTGTTCACAGGTACACATATAACTAATAGAATAAAAATAAAAATGGATTACCTAATGGCAGAAGTCACTCTTGTGATGCAAATTTCAACAACACTCTGATCGTTTGCATTTCTTTTATATTCAGAAAGATGAATAATCTCTCTAATTTTATGAATAACTTCAGAAAGATCTTGAATGATGGATTTATCATCAACAGAAAAAAGGTCTCCAGCCTAAACGTCAAAATACATCTTGGTAATGAAACAGCAAATAACATTAACAAAACTTGATAAACAAGGACTTACCTTAGACAAATCTTTTTTCGTCAAAACTTGGGTGAATAACTCATGCATTTTTTACGATCCTGTGGTTGAGCTGCTTGAACTCTGTTATTGAAAAAAAAATAAAACACCTAAGAAAGTAGGACTTGCAACCTGTAGAATGCACTGACAACTGGGTTGTTGTAAGTGGATCATATAAGCATTTGTAGCACCAATACCTCAACAAGAATTATTATTTACAACAAACTTCATGGAAATAGACAATTTCACATGATTAAGCACTACCAATGAACATAACAGATAAAGATACCAATAAAGATAACAGAAAAACTTCATCAGGATCTCAAATGTATGTTTTTTAGCACACTAACCTGTTTTAAGTATGTGACATGGTGATGTTATCCCAAAAAGTGTTTGTAACTGCAATTTAAGTTTTGTAGCATACAGGTTAATTAAAACTTAAAACTTGCTGATTCAAATAAAACTTCTACACTGCACTTTATAAAGAATAAACGTTTACAAAAACAGAGAAAAAATTAAAACAATTTAATCTTATTAAACTTGTCACAGTCCTGGAAAAAAAGACTCTTCTTGCACGGCTTACATTTTGATTGAATGGATCAGCAACCCAGCCAGCATTGCCAGCGTCAAAACCAACGCGGAAAAACCTGGGAAAAACCATGAAAAACGATTGATCATTAACAAATTTGAGGCGCTTGTTATTAAGTGTATTTAAATTTTCAGTAAAATATTCATCTTGTAATCTATCTTGTTCTGGTTAACTTGGTTTCAAGAAAAAAAAAACAGTTCAAATATAATTTGAGAAAACAGTTAGAAATGTTTGCTAATTTCTAATTTTCTTTTTCAGACTTCAAATTTTTAACCTGAAATTAGAATCGTTTCGAACAATTTGCTTATAATTATTCTATACATACGTAATAAGATACGCATGTGATTACACAAAGCAAGAACCCAAGAATCCCCGACACACCCTACCCCTCCCCTACTACGTTGTTGAAATAAAATTACATGTTTTTTTGTTTTGTTTTTATTATTTTTTAAAGTGCGCATCAATTTTATGCTTTTATCTTTTATTGGCACTTCCGACCAGTTTTTGACTTTTCGCGATTGTCATTTGTTCTCTCCTGTATTCAGCGTTATTCCACTCCTCTTTGCTCATTTGGTATCCTCCCATTTTTTCATTGCCACTGCCGGAGGCTGCCGGTTACTTCTTCTCCGATTTCTTCTCGCATTCTCTTAAAAAAAAACAAGAAAGATTTGGCGCCATAGCGTTTTATGGCCACAGCGCACAGCCGATCGTGAAAAGTTTGGAACTACAAACAACTTTCTGCTGATGACGTTTTTGAAGATTCGTTGTCTGTCAGAATAGTGCTTCGCAATCGATTTAAAATCGAAAGAAGAGTTGCGTATAGTGTTGCATTGCAATGTTTTGTGCTGGTTAGAAGTGGTTAAATTTCTTACTTCGAAACCAGAGAACATCGTCTAGCTTCACTTCTTATCCCTCTATTCAGTGCCAGTTTCGTTGTTACCAGTCGTAACACGTGAGAAAAAGTAGATATCTCTTGTATCAGTCTGACAAATCAGATTGGTATATACATCATCAGTTGACTACAGTTTTGCATGTATGCTTATCCTTGGTTTTCATAATGGAGAATGCTACAATGGAAGCATCTTTGAGAGTAGAATTCCGGGAGAGTCGTGTGGGCAATGAAATGCTATTGATAAATGGGTGTAAGTACATGGTTAACAGGCGGTCTGGTGATACTACATATTGGCGTTGCATTTACTCCTGGTGCCATTGTCGGGCAGTCTTTAAGGGAGGACAACTACGATCAGCAAGAGGCACCCATGTTTGCCCTCAACCTCTCCAGAATGAAACAGTGAATAAAAACAAGTTACAGTTGCAGTCAAATTCAGAAGTAACTCAAATGATTGTTGATGTTGATACAATTCCAATCAAATCTCTGGACAGTACAGACTATATTATTGAAACTGAAACATCAGAAGGTTTGTTTTTATAGCAAGCTTTACTAAAAACCATTATTAATATTATTTTATTTTATAGCCAACAGTTTTTTGGAATTTGTTGAAGACAAAACCGTTTCAATAAAAGTAAGTTTTGAATACTTTGTTTTTAAGTTGCAAGAGGTGCTCAAGAAACAAGGACACAAATCAATTTGAACTTTTTGTGAACTTAGACTGAAACTCCTGATGAAGACTTAAGTGATGTGGACTTTGCTTGGAAACAACGAATTCTAAAGGGGCTTAAAGTTTATTCAGAGGCTGAGCAACATCGTCGCTTTAAAATTGCCTATGATAACCGCAAAGCCTGGATTGACAACAGAAAACATTTCACTGGTATCCATCTTTTTATTTATTTTTTTTTTTCTTTTAGACCTACAGACAAACGATTCCAACCATGTATTTTTTCCACCCCAATTTTACGCAATTTTTTTGTTTCAAATTATTATTATATTTTTTCTCTAGAAAAAATTTCGGGGTGTATCAAGAAATGGGCTACCGGCAAATCTAGATGGACATTTTGTAACGATTGGCCGACTCGGAGCCAGTGCATGAAGCTAATCAAACCTGAGCGTGGGTCTGGAGTGCTAGTTGAACAGCCTCTAGTACCTATCAAGATAATTGAACACGTCAATCATCCACCGCAATTGTCTACTGAATCTACAGTACGTAAAGAATCATTTATGCATCTACGATTCCTTGTTTCCTGAAATTTAATTCGCTTCATGTAATTGTTTTTTCAAAGGAAAAAAGCGTGGATAGTGACTTGGAACCGGTCATCAAAAAGGAATCTGTAAAAAGACACGAAGGAAAAGTCAAGGAGATCGTGAATTCTAGTGAAAAGAACCTAGGCAAGAATAAAGCATACAAAGTAAGTTTCCTACAAATCTAATTTAATCAATAGGCAAGGTCTTGTACTAATTTTTACCTTTGCAGTCGTTTAGAAACGAAGGAAAATGTCCAATATGTGGGAAGGTGTTCCAGTCATCTCTTGAAAGACACCTGAATGTTCACTATGGAATTAAGCCTTATAAATGTGATCGTTGTGATAAGGTAACTATTTAGCTGATATTCGATTTTCTTGAAATTTATTAATAAGAGTTTCCAGACGTTCTCTCAGGAGCATAGCTTCCGTTCCCATGTCAGATTACACAACTCTGACAAACCGTTTAGCTGCACAATTTGCCCAAAGGTAAAGAAATTGATTGCTTTAAATTTGAGTTGTAGCTTACCAGTTGCACTTTTTATTTTTAAGAAATTTACGTCAAACGGCACATTGAAGAGGCATATAACGAGTCATTCTAACGGAAGAACATTTCCATGCAATAATTGTGGAAAGGTTGTGTTTTTATCAATATCTTGTTCTTGTTGTTCTGAATAATGAATCCATTTTAAATCGAATTTTACAGGTGTTCCGGAAATCTGAATTTTTACATTTCCACACCTTTAAATGTCACCCCCAGAAAAAGCTAGCATCTGAAATGGTAAGGCTAATGTTATTTTCTCAACCTTCTGTTTTTTTAAACTTTTTTGCATTACCGTTTCCCTTACCATAATTATGAAGATATCTGATGTCGATGGAGAAAGCGGAACCAAGCTAGCCATTCGTGGGAAGACCTCCACTCCAAGAAAAAGGAGAATTGCACGCAACTTCAATGAAGAAGATGAAGAGTACCCAACTAATCTATCCAAAAGAAGAGGTTTGGTAAAGGAAAAACAAGGGGAAAGGAGAGAGCAGACACAACATATCTACATGGATAAAAAAGGAGAATCGTCCAGATCGACGAAGCGTCAATTCACTTTAGAGGAGTTAAAGTACGCAGATTTTCTGCAACCTAAAGTTGTACTGTCAAAATCGTTAAGCGTAATTATTACTCAGATGATGTCTGAAAGCGAAAGATCAACAACATGCAACAACGCCATTGTTAATCTATGGTTTCACAATTATGCGAAACCTTGTCAGTTTTAATATACTACTGCGTACTTGTAATTACTACTAGTTCTACGGCGTAGCACGCCATTTATTAAATACCTTTGGTTGGAACCCATCTTGTATCCTTCCCGCCAGTCGCACCCCCTTTTTTACTTCAAATTTCAATTTGATTTTATTTATGACGATGCGTACATTCTGTAAATTTGATCGCTTGATTTTTTGCAGATAACCATGCAGATCTATCTTCATTTAATGATAGGACCGACGAGCTTGTTGAATCTTAATCGAGGAAACGACTCACTGACGTTTGATTACTTGATGCCTACCATCAGTTTTGCTTCTATTCTACTTTTCTGGAGATTTATTTGTCCCACAATACAATTTTTGTTTTTCTCATCAGCTCGCCTTCATTCTGGGAAGAGAAAGTTTCGTTACGGTTTAGATCAAAGATGAGAAAGCTACTATAATTTATCAGAAGATTTGCACATCTTGTTAATAAGACAAATGGGACAGTTTTGGAAATCGCCCCACTTCTAATTTGTAGCTTTTTACAAACTGCTTGACGGGCCGATCATTTAAAACGTCCAACAGTGAACGGTTCATCACCGTAACTCTATTGTAGTCACATTGAAAATGAAAAGTAGTCCAGTGAAGCATCAGTCAAAGTTACTCATGCGAATTAAGACATGATTATAAATGCAAGTGCGTAATTTCATTTTGGGCTCAGTTTATCATAGCTAGCGGTAGCTTGTAATAGCTTTTCAATCGGTCAATGCCCAAAGAAAAAACCATTACAATGAATCGGGGTCTGTTTCAAGTGCTTTTCCCAATTTTTCTAGTCATTATACCATCACTTTCACAGGTAAACATTACAATATTTTTTTTTTTTTACTTATCTAAATGTCCCGGATCAAACATTAGATTTCCTTCGGAACACTTGGCAGAGGATTAAACTCGGGGTACTTACAAAATGGAGGACTTATCTATCCAAATGGTGATGGATCAGGGCCGCAAGCAAGCAGTTTGGCTGCAGCAATTTATGGAGTGGCAGTTCCTCCCGGATTTAGCCAGTTTTCGGCTTCGGAAAATTTCTTTGGGGACAACAAAGGCGACCTGTTTTCGGATAGTTTCGGAGGCAGTGGAATAAGCGATGGAATCAAGCCTGCCGATTTATTACTTGGGACAGGTACATCCGATAGGTCTTTACTTCCATGCAAAATCTAGAACATACAATAAAAATTTCCCTTTATCGAAAATAGGAATACATACAGGTGGAAACGGAGGTGGCCAAAGAGGAAGTTATTCAACATATATATCAGATTTTTCAGCGTTTGGTGATTTTGGGCACCATGCAAACAATGACCAAAAACCGTCGTCTTCTAGTTTAGTAGAGATCGACCCAATTGCAGCACGATTCGGGGTTGTGATTCCCAACGTAGATCAAGTTCCATTTGATCCCTCCCTTAGTGGATCTACAGAAACATTCAGCGGAAGCACTAGCACTGGTAGATAGTCTTCACTTATTTGCTATTTGACATAAAGACACTGAGAATTGACTGGGATGAGGTGTTTTTCACATTTTAAAATCACAAATTCACTTGCTAACACGAATGCAAACATGTTTCCTCTGTAAAAAAAAATTTAATTTCACAAATACCCATTCTTACCCAAAACGATGCGACTTGACACCAGCATGACGATTCGAGACGGAAGGCAACAGGAAGCGAAAAAAAAAATCAGTGGAGGAAATTTCAATTTATCTCCAAACGCACAGGTGCAGATAATGGAAGAAAGGACCTTTTCGATATTAGTCCAGTAGAAACCAGCATTAAATTTGATTTACCTACTCGCACTTCCCTGTCCGATGTCGTTCAGTTTCCACCTCAGTTTAGCACAAACATCAACAATTTATCAGTTGGTAATTTACAAATAATCTTTCAAGTGAATCACGTTGTCATAACTTAAAAAAAAAAAAAAGAAAAAATGAGCAAGTCGTTATTTTTAACCAGCTTTTGCCAGCCAGAATGGATTGCCTAGAATAGATGAATCTTTCTCAGTGGACAAGGCATCAAACAGCCCCTCTTCAAGTGAAATCGGAAAGAACCAAGTGGATGTTATTACAACAGCGTTCAAGTTTGCCGATGACCAGATCATTAAAACGGAAGAAATAAAACGAAACTTTGAACATGCCACCGTTGCTCACACAGCATCTGGCAAATACACCGCTAGCACATCATCTACCGAAATTGGGGACCCAACGAAGAGTAAATAATCTGGAATAAAATACTTTGTTACTTGAGATTTTACATAAATTCCATTTCTACAACTTAGATCTTGAAAAAGGAACTGGAAACGTTCGCACTGTTGCCATCAAAGAAAAAACTGATCAACCAAAGACAAAAATTCCTCCTAAACAAAAGGAAACTACAAAAACGTCTAACGAGTTCATCGTTTCTCAAATCAAGTCCACCTCACCTTACGTTTACCGAGGCAGCCAACGTGGCCAACAAGAAGCGCAAGAATCAGAAAGAGACACAATTATTACTGATGCACCCGAAAATTTACCGGAATTCCAATATCTAAAGGCAGCTGAAAATGACGGTGAATCCTACACTGCTCGTCCAAAAGAACCCGTAGCAACGTATAATTCTTACGGCTTCCTTACATCACCTGGCTACCGCACAAACCACAATTAGTTCTCAAGGTTCACATAGATATTGTAAATTTTCTAAACATAAACCTGATCGCTTCCTTCTTCCAAAATTGAACAACGATATTTTTTCGAACAAAATTATAATATCTATTGAAATTTTAACTGCCGCCCAATGAGTAATAATGTGGACTAAGGCGAGGAGATGGCGAAAATAACTAGCGTATTTTAAATATTTGAAACATCTACCGTTGATCAATTCAGAGTATCGGAAGGGATGGTCTCCGTAAATCCTGGTAAGGCAACGCGATTAGGAAAGACATAAGAAGATCTGTTCAATGAAAAGCATTAGTACATTTGTTTATAAAAAGTAAACAAAATGTAACTGACTAACTTAATATTGTAGCGACAGTCCTTCAGGTGGTTGCTGATATGTGAGCCGCTTTCAAATCCCCAACGTTCTACAGGGCTGAAAGAAGTGCTGAAAGACCACCGCTAATTTCGAAAAAAACAAACATATGATATTAAATTGCTGTCCAGAACGAATCCAATTCTTTTTACTCTACTTACATGATGTGTAACATGCCAACCTCCTTGCTGGGTTTTTTGCCAATGAGCAGTAACCAGACCACGGTTGTAAAGTAGAGAGCGAGCTACCTCGCGAAGAAGTTGGCACGTAACCGACAGGTGACACATACTATGGTAAACACCAGATAAAAATCATTACAACATAATCGACATAGACATCTGTAATCCAAATAGGCCTACCTGAATCCATCCAAGTAACCGGCTATTGTTCGTAGAACCTCGAATGGAAGATCAGTTAAACAGAGCTCACCAGGAGTACTAACATGATCAAATGCAGAAGAATTGGTCCTGGTAACCCCAAAACTTTCAACGATTGAACTGTAAATGACGCGATGGTCTGGGTTAACTGGAAACATACGTCGTCGGGCAAACGAGCATCCGTATCTAAGGACCATTACGTATTGGCGAAATAAAAATGAGAAATATTTAGAAAAGAAAATATTTAGTTACCTGGCTAGAGGGCACCTTTGCTCCATCCATCCGTCTAGACCACCATGTATTTCGCTATGCTAAAACAAACTTGAACGTTGGTGATCTGATATCCAAACCTGTCTTTGTCACATTACCCAATTGCGATAATGCCAGGCGAATTCATCTCGGCGGAAGTCTTGAGCGCAGATAAACGTATACATCGACTTGGGTTTGTTCTGGTAGCGCGGTATGCACTCAATCGACAAGTCAAGGCCAAGAGTCGTAAGCAATGGTAATTCTGGGGGGTTTGCTGGTAAAAGTCCCGAGTTTCCAGAATCTGCAAATGCTGCGTCGACGAGCTCATTAATACTACTATCATCCAGTCCGTTACTTACATCACTAAGTGTGTCTTCTTCAACTACTTCATTTTTTGAATATGGATAATCATCTTGATTAGAGACCGAAGCTGTTTTTTGTTTGTGACCAGTACTTTTGTTGAAAAGCTGGGCGCAAACGCTTTGAAGTAATCCTGGTGGTTTTTTGCGTCGACCCCAAGGAGATTCGTCGTCGGTGGAAATGGCGCTTGAAACGCTCAAAATGCTGTTATCACTTCTTTCAGCAGACTGCCTTGGAGTGCTCACATTGGACAAACCATCCTCAGAGGAAATGGATTTGAGTTTCTTTTTTATAGATGGCTCCCACAAACTCAAAACTAGGGGAATTGCAGGATGTCTTGGTGTGAGGTTACATCGCATAAGTTTCTGAATTTTTCTAGGAAGATTCATCCATACGTTCAAAATGCGTTGATCACGAAGTGCCAAGGCCACATCTATTTCAATACCTTCATTTAGTTGAAACATTTTTTAAATAATTTTTGTTTTTCTCTACCTAACTGCTCTTCTCGGAGTTGGGGATTGATCTGAACAAATGGAATGTGGATTTGCCTTTCCTTGGTGCACAGTGGCCAACGGTTCCACTCTGCATTGCATGGCAAGCAACTAGCTGGACATTGTTCAAGATGTCTCCCACGATGTTTTCTCAAGAGAACATGGGGACATCCATAATTCACATTGATACAGGGTTCTTGAACATTAGGGCAGAGTAGAATGTGCTCACTTTCTTTACAGCTGTGAAAACTAGCACCACATTTTCTTTGGCAACATATAATTGCACAGGATTCACCTTCAATAGTTTTCTTGGTGCATTTGGATATCTAAAATCAAATTAAAAGCATTATGAGTTAACTGAGAATATAGATAAGGTGCAAATGGAAATGATACCTTAATGCATGATTCACAGTGAGCATGATACACCATTTCTTGCAAAACACTCATTTCTTGACTCAGTGTTGTATCACATTTAATAACTCTTAATTTAAATCTATTATGTAGAACATTAACTGGCACATTATTTTTGTTGTTTTAATAGCAAAATAATTTAGTTATGATTGACTACTGGGCTGCATCGAATTTCGACTAACTTTAAAAAAAAGCTCCAGCAATTCTGAAAATCCATTCGTCTGCAAGTCTTTAATTATGCACGATACTGACGACATCTGGTAGGCGTGGTGAAAAAAGCAGGAGTACAAGGAAAGAGCTTGGATAGGCCTATATGTGCTCTGGAGATTTCAAAAACACAAAATTTTCGATTGCCAGCGTGCATAATGCAAATTTAATTATCTTAAAAAATTTCGCAAATCAATTTCATATTTCATTTCAATCTGATCCCCTGCTGCGTATGAGATTTTCCATCCGACCAACCTGCTTCAATGAACGTTGTTTCTCTTTCCAATCTAAAAAATATTAGTTTTGAATTTGGATTAAATTTTTTTGTAGAACTGGGGTTCACAAATATCTAAGTAGTTCTATCTAATTTGACTAAAATTAATCAGTTCATCACACTTCACACCAATAGTTCTTGATACTGTAATCATTTATTGAGTATTCAGAGAGCCACACTGGAAGAGGCATGTATTTTTCAACGTGCATTTCGCATACTGCAACACGTACGCTTTAATGTAAAAAAAAAAAAAAATGAGTAAAACAAATATTGGTATTTGTAGGCGTATACGACCACTAACTGAGAAATACAGACATCAATTCAGTTATTTCAAACATGGACTTTTGTAACTGACTTGTAATAAAGTTCAAAATTGTTCCTGCTAAATAAATTTTAAAAAATTTAGATATTACAAAAAGAAATACTAGAATGGATCAGGTGCATCTGTGCTTGCTAGAGGACTATTTATGATTAGATTACGTGTGTGCAAAGGACAATGAGGTCAGGACAGGAACGAACGAGGGCAGTCGATCATACTGTAGAGGTAATCCAGTGATGAAACTAAACTGAGTTTACAACTTAATACGTTACTCTTACTAACGGATAATGTCGAACTAATTCTTCTTTTTTGATCGCTTATTGCTAACGGCAGGCTTGATCTTGTCACTGGAGCGTTGTTCAACGGAACGGACAGTCCAAATATTTTTCCAGGTTTTAAGATAAATCTTTCTCAATCGACGACGGAAGTTACAAACCGATGCTTGGGTAAAGTGAGCCCAAGGCAACTGATATTCATTCGGAACCATTCCATCAATGCGCGCCTCAAAAAAGCTGAAAAGTGGGAACCAAACTCTTGCACGGTATCTGTCTCTCTGTAAACAAATTCAAAATAGAATTAGAGATTCAGTATGTGGAATGATGAATTTGTTTTAACTCGAACCTGTTTCAAAGTGCGGGAATTGGCCAGCGTATGGTAATATCTAAAAGCCGCAAGATACATTCATAAATTATGCTTGAATACATTACACACCGACTGTGCTACTTACAAAAACATGCGTGACGATATGTAGAAAGCAACGAAGACATCGATGGAGTAGTGTTCTCTTGCAGCCAAAATGAAGAAAACCCCGAATAAATTTAAAATCCAACTGAAAGTGTGTAGAAAATACAATCTACGTGGGGTATCTACAGTTGGCGCCGAGGGAAAAAAAATATGTTCTTCGAAAAAGGGTGGATAGGATTAGAAAAAAATATAATATTACATTCTGTGATGAAGAAATTGAGCATAGTCAATGTGACAGTGTGTCCCGAAAACATATAGTCTCCGCAAGTACGAACTCCTTGGACGCTCATACCAAAACCTAATCAATCAATCATAATAATCATAGCATAAATAAATGATACGTAAACAATCATACGAACCTCGCCATATTTCAAGAGCTTTTTCTAGTTTCGCCCATATATCACCATACGGCTGTTAATACAGATAAAATAGTAAACATCTGGAACTTGAATTAAGTGCAGAACAGAACGTACCCTCGGAGCACACTCCAAATGAGAACCTGGAACACTTAATGAAGTGATCATCATAGTGACGCATCGCAATAAAAAAACTGTGCCAGTTAGGGCGAAAAACCGGCGCATCAAAATTATTCTGAAAGATTAACAATATTATATTACAAATAATTTTCATGTTTAAAAAATACTAGCATAGATGATACCTGTGTTTATGACAGACAAGAACACAAATCCAGGTTATCAGAAGAAGGCATCCTGACACCTCACACATATCAAATGCCCTTAATAATTAAATTAAACAAAGTGATTAAGACAAAATGTTGGAATCATCCTTTAAGGAAAACTCTTACCAAGGAATAAGCGGAACATTGTCTAAAAATATATCGGGAAGAGGAGGATATTTCTTCATATCCGGTACACGATCATGCACTGTGACCATCACAAGGGAAGTAATAATGGTCACAACAACAAAGTAAGTGATGCTTAAAAATGTTTTCCCAATTTCTGGATCCAAATGAGTTGCCATTCCTGGACTTGTTGGAGACCCATCAGCAGGGCTAACAACTAAAATTAAGAAAATTTCAAAAAAAAAATTCTAGGGAAATTGAATACAAGTATAACTTACAAAAATTGAGCTCATCAACTATGAATTCAGGAGAGCTTTCTCTTGTTTCCATTCCAACTCCATTTTGATGGATGTATTCACCTGAAAAATTCATTACTTTTTTGGCATTAATAATGGCAGCCAACTTTTTCTTGGGAAATCCATATGTATCTTTGGAAGGAAAAGGGAGGGCCAACAAGGCCTTGCTACTCATTGGAAACCCCAATTTGTTAATTTTCTCCTCGTGTCTCATCCTTAAAAGAAAAAGTTGAATAGCTAGATTTTTCACATCTCCTAGAACCTGAAAGAAGAAGATAAAAAGAAGATAGGACAGTTATATACAACAACTTCATTTTCAAAACATACCTCCATGTTGATAGGTGGACTTTTCAAATCCTTTTCTGAGAGCATTAACAGGGCAGTTCCGTTGATTTTATGGACGTCACACAATACATGTGCGTATGAACCAAATCCGACTTCGGTAAGCCATTCTCTCACATGTGATTCATTCCAGTCTATTGGAGAGCTTGGGAGAGCCATGATTCGCAAGAACTACAGGACGACGATTATTTATAAAATCAGAAAATCTTGCAAATTACGGCTATCGAAAGTTCTAAAGATGTTTGACCTAATTCTACTCAACTTCAGTGTCGCACAACTACCACTGATCTGCGCATTTCTCAAGTTAGACCCAAAAATATGTGCCGTTTCACCATTTCGTTTTACGACTTCGTTTTCACTTTTGTGTAATGTCGTCTGCTATGCTAATACGATACGCATTGAACAACAATCCATGGCCTACTTAATGGTTAAGGCCTGTAGACTGGTAACCACTGCCATGAAGGCGAGAGGCGTGGCCAAATTCCCTAGCCCTTCTCCTGTGATAGCCAATCACAAGAAAAAATGAGGGTTGAACTTCGCCATCTGGCGTTTAAAAATGCTACCTCGTTGAAAATGACATAATAAATCCTAAGGAACGAAAAAAATTTATAAAAATAATATTCAAAATTTGTTAGTGATATGTTATAAATTTTTATGACACAGACATTTTATTCTGGGGTAATAATTAATTACAATTAGTTTATTTCACAATCCTTACTGTCATATAGAAATCTTGTCGTGTTGTTCACAACTAAACGGAAATACATAAGGTAGGGAACTGTAATTACGGGTAGGGAATGGAAATAAAGGATCGTTTCTTCACGTTTATACACGTGTTTCTTTAGTCTTTGCAGAATGGTCAACCAAAGATGTGTAGTGCGAGGGTGTGATAATACTACTGGTACTAAAAAAAAAAAACGTGTGTCTTTTCACGAGTTCCCCTCGAATGCCATTTTGCGTGGTCGATGGATAAGTGAAATTAGGAAACACGAAGGATTGAAACGGGACTTTTCAGATGGTGATGAATTATTTCGAAAAAATTGTGTCTGTGGTGAACACTTTACTGCGCCAAACTATCGGATCTACTGTAATTCCACGTTGCGACTTAAGAATGATGCGGCACCCGACAACTGGAAAACAAACACAACAAGTAAGTTTCTTGTTGAAACTTGTAAAGTTTGGACAAAAAATATATTTTTCCGATCGTTTTTCTCTCATTAATAGATAAAATTAATCAATAATAAATGAAATAGTGAAAACACAAAACGGGGATAGAAGTTGTGTCTTCTTTCGATTTGGCTATGGTAGGGTTATTGTCAGTCACGATTGAAGAGCAGATCTTTTGCCAAGTGAGAGCTTGGCCCAGCAAAGTGTTAGGAGGAGGCAGCTTGTTGGGTATCTTCCGCAAATAGAGCACCTATCCGGAGGTCAATCGATGGATCTCTTCTCCAATCCGCTTTTTTTGGCGCACCAGAGCCCGGATAAGCTTGTTTTGATTTTCTTTCGGAACACAGTACGGTAGCAGGGGTGGCAAATTCCAAGTCATCGACGATCCTTTCATCGATGAAACGCACCTTACTTGATTTCGATTCAAGAGCGTCACGTGCCTCCAAGCAGGTGGAATCTAAAGGCGGAGTACATGAGTTACGCACATGGTTTGATAGAAAAGATCCGTTCGACCAGCGGCAGATATCCTGGGATCCCGCCGGATCGGTCGATAGTTCCAAAGGAGATTTTCGAATTCGGCTGATTCGACAACGGGCAATACGGTCGCATAACCTAATTCAACCATTTCACCGCAGAAGGCTTCATGGTCACTCGGCTGACCGTTAGGTTCATCAATTTCCGTTTCAAAGCGCGTTCTGATTAAAGAAATGCCCGAGGACTATTTTGCGTCCCGTCAGTGGAGTCTCTCCTTCCAACTCCAATGTCGTGGTCGAAACATTTACGACGATGCCAACAATCTAGGATCTTTACCTCAGATTGCAATTGAGCGTAAGTTGGAGAGTTAGCCCCAGCGGCGCGGATGAGAACTCGGATGACAGGTCGGACAGCTTAAACGGCAATTGCGGTTGCGCCCGTTTCGACATCCGCATCCAGCTGAGAAAGGAGGTCGGTGATGCAATGGACGTAAACCTGGTAGGAAAGAATATGGTTAGAAATTCCACGAGTCAAGGTCCACTTCAGCTAGACAAATAAGGACTGATCAACCCAAAAATAACATTTCAAACGAAGAAGAAGTTTACCTCAATCTTTACACTCAGGGCAGCTTCTTGGGCCTTCAATGTTAAATAAGACGTATAAAGCTATTTCGAGGGGCACCACCCAGACGTGCGAGAGCACCGACGAATCCAAACCACCACGCACCGGCTCCAATCAGTAGTTCGTTTAGCATTTTGTGCGATTGATGGCTGGCTGATTCCGTGGCGGCTGTCACCGCAGCTTGGAATTCCGCCCGCTTTTCGGTGGAAATTTTGGGTGAACGCCGCACCGATGGCTTGTCGAAATCTAAGTTGTACTTTTGTCGACCGGAATCAACGTTTTGTGGGTCTGGCACTTTCCTTGATCCACTGCTATGGTCACCTGACTGAAGAAGACGAATGCGTTGGATGATAGCCCACCTCTGGTGTCTTGCGGGATTGATCGCAGGGCATCCGTAAGCATTGAAAACCGTACGCTCATTCGCCGTCTTGGTCGGCCTTGGTTTTGATTTGAATGCGAAATTGATTTCTGTTCGACACTCGATAGCTGTAGATGGTATAACATTCGACGACGTGTGGGAAAAGCAACGTGTCACAAAAATGACCATCCTGTGTATTATGGTTCTACCTGGGAAGAAAAGTTAAGTTCTATTTAACGCATAACACACACAATTGTATGTTAGTTTGTAATTTAATACCTGGTGGCGTTCGAATTGTTCCGGTATTTCTTCACGCCAACGTCAAGAATGAGGAATCGCATAGCCAATAAAACTGTTTTCCCCTTTCTTTGCTTACACTTCGTGGCTTTTCCTGTTCTGTGTTAACGCCTGTATTTCTCAAAGCAAAAAAAAATTTAATTTATTAATTTTCAATAACTAGAAGTCTAATGCACTACCTCTATTCTGTGTTGCAGGGGAGAATACCGAGCTGATAAACTCAGGCAAACGCCTGCATATTCCCAATATTCAGCAGGGTGGAACACCCACTCCTCATTTGGCTTTGGACAACAATAGAGTGACCCTTTCACCAATCCGTCGGCTTCTTCCATCGCCTACGCACGGAGTAGGACTTCCGCAGATAGCAAGTCCAGCACTATGCAGAAGAATAAACTTTTCCGAAGACGTATTAGTGAATATCGGCTCCTTAGATGACTCAGGCATTGACAATCACGATCAGCAAACGGACAATTCGATGACGGTGGTTGGTCCAGCAAACATTCCGGCGATTGCAGCGGATGTTTCGACTATTCCGGCGACTGCAGTGGATGCTCCGACTACTCCGGCGATAGCAATTGATGCTCCGACTACTCCGGCGATAGCAGTGGATGCTCCGACTACTCCGGCGATAGCAGTGGATGCTCCGACTACTCCGGCGATAGCACAGCAAGCGCGTCCAAGTGCAAGGCTATTTCGTCCCCGAATAACACGACGGCGTAACTCTTACGATGACTGGGTGGATTTGCAAACGAACGAAGTAGCTGGCCGTGCGGGTGAAAGAACTCTTTCCTATGTGAATTCAGACAAACAAAAAAAATTGAGGCATGAAAATTTAATGCAATTGCTGAGAAGAGAGAAGAAAAAATCCTTTAAACTAAAACAGAAAATTACTGAACTTGAAAACGAGAGGGATTGCGTTCCCCTAAAAATAAGGAAACAGTTATCGCGGATGGTCGTAAGCGCGTTCAACGGTGGGAAAGCGGAGATTTTTCTACTGGATCAAATTCAGAATTACGGGAAACTGCAAGGGGCACGCTGGACCGAAACAACAGTTGCTCATTGCATTATTTTGAATGGTCGTGCTCCTGGGGCTTACGAATTTCTGCGCAAGTCAGGAATCCTGCACCTACCATGTCGACAGACTCTTCAAGCCTACACTGGAAGATCTACTTTGGAAACCGGTGTGGGTTCTCTTGTGAAAAAACGTCTGATGTCGGAGGGTGAAAATCTATCCCACATAGAAAAAAATTGTTCCCTTGTTCTGGATGAAATGACAATTGGACCGGGTGAAGAGTACATCCCGCAGTTGGATAAATTTGTCGGGAAAGTCGACATGGGGGGAATAGTACATCCTAATGATCAAAATCAGCTGGCAAACAAGATGCTAGGGTATATTGTGGTGGGACTCAACACGTACTTTAAAATACCGGTGGCCTATTTCCTTGTCAGTCAACTTACGGCGAAAGAACAGGAAGCACTTACGCTTCAAGTTATCAAAGATGTTGAAGACTGTGGGTTCAAAATCAATCGGTTGGTCACCGACAATTTAGCCGTCAATACCAACATGTTCAAGAGGATGAATGGAGGTGTTCTGCACCCAGTTATCCGCCACCCAATTCAAGAGTACAGTGCGGCAGATCTACTACTAAAACCCTGGGTCTATCGACCTCTTTTCTGTAGCTTCGATTATTGCCACGTTACAAAAAACGTACGCAACCAGCTCCTCGAGCGGAATTTACATATACAAGGGAAGCGTGTGACGGGCGATTTTGCAGTTAGATTATTTGAGGAACAAACGGGAGAACTACTAACTGCTGTAAGGAGCTGGACACCGAAACATGTGATGCCCAATAACATTGAAAAACAGAAAGTGAAACCAGCAATGGACATGTTTCGTCCTGAAGTGACAGCAGCCATCGAAATGCACGCCGCACTTAAAACAGAAGGATTCGTCGGCGTCGAAAGCACGGTGAAATTTATGAAACGACAGCACCGATGGATTAGCTTACATGACGTAAGCAGCGTAAAAGAGCATCAACGGTACCGATTACCGGACAAAATGCCGTACTACTCTTCGATGGACGAGCGACTACATTTTTTGGAATTCGACTTCAATCCCCAGTTACACGCATGGAACGAAGAAATTCAAAATATAATCAAAACTATGCCTAACAATAGCCCAGCGGACAAAGACGCTATTAAAAAAACGAAAACGAAGTTTCTAACGCAAGAAACATACGTAGCCCTAACTTATACTACCACGTCAACAGTTGCATGCATACGATATCTACTAGAAGAATTAGGTTTCAAATTCGTACTTACAAGACGTTTCTCGAGTGACCCCATCGAACAGTTGTTTGGGGCTATTCGTCAGTTGATCGGCGGCAACTTCAAGGGCGACGCTACAGCTGTTTCACAGGCTTTTGAAAAGATACTGCGGACGGGCATCGCCTACAATTCAATCTACGGCAATACCACCTTGTCTCGCGAACCTGAAAAACAGTACAAATTAATAAGAGATTCAGAAAAATCAAAAACGTCAATGGTAAAAGCACTCCGTTTGTTACCGTCATCGAGTTTCCTGATACTTAATGACCTAACTAAACCTCCAGGTACATTTTTCAATGGAGAAAATGAGTAATGAATATTGTAACTTACCAGTTTTAATTCTTTCTGGAATTGTTAGTGCAGCCGAGGCCAACATCACAAGCTTGCACTGTAGCACTACTTTCTGGATACCTCGTACGTGTCCTATTGGAGCAAGAGTTTTGTGTGGATTGTGTAGCCCGCCTTCAGGGGATAAGAACCACAGACCCACTGATGCAGCTCATCTATCGACTAGGTTGAAACCTTTTGAAATAATGAAAAAAATTAATGTTATAATTAACAATGCTTCAATTTCTTTATACAGACCGGGGTGCCCTTATGTATCCCACAGTCGAATTTGTGTCAAGGCTGTGGACGGTTTATCTATTTGTGAAGGAAACCCTTCCGCGGATTTCCAGCTCGACTTCCATGTTACAGGGCCTTGTAGATTTCCTGCTACCCCATTTGGAGAAATGCATCACATTCGTTTGTGAAATTGCTCGCCCTGGTGAAAGTAACAAAGAATTAATTGATGTCATTTTGAGGAAATTTCTGAAACCAATCTTGTCGAACAAAAGAAAGTTACATTTGTGTTTAAACAAAAAGAGCAACAGTTTTGATCCCGCCAACAAAGAGCGTAGGGCCAGAACTTTGCGACAATAAATTAAATTCTACTGTAAACACTAACACTATTTCATTTCATAACTGTTAACTGAAAATATGCTTACCGTTATCAGTTTCAACCTTAGCAAACTCGCGTTAAGACTTTTCCAGACAACCAGACAATCCGATTCCATTGGGTAATGAAACTAGTGCGATGTCGCCATGATTGGGCTAATTTCATTAACGTTTTCCACATCCGAGAAGAAGGAAAACTTTTGGCGCATGCATGAAGCCGAATTGCAACAAAGACACTTAAAGGACGATTACAAAGTCTATCCCCAATATTATCTATAGATAGAATTTGAATTAATATATTAGTTTATAAATTATGAAGGAAATTAAGTAAATAATCATATACTTAGAACAGTAGAAGGGGCCAAGATGACATCGTTGCTGGTCATGGGAAGCATCTTGGCAAATTTTGAGTTACTAAACGAAGGGGGACAGCATATTTGGCTGAGGAAGCAATGCTGAGAGCCACTCACAATAACCATGAACACAATCTTCTATTGGGTCATGCTCGGTTGGCTTTACTAAGTGGTAAACTTAATCCATAACCAAAAACCTGTTAGCAGAACAGAAACAATGAATTACTTTGACTGTCTTTTCAATAATGAGTCAGAACGGCAGAACCACTTCTTCCACACACCAAACAACATATCTGTCAGTACTCAACTCAACTAAATCGAGAGATGTTATGCATTAGTTATGCCTATTTTGGTAACATTTGGCTGTCCAACAAAGGTAACTGTTTGTTCGCCTGAAAGAAAATATAACATTGCATTAGCATGATTGAAAAGAATATTTACATCTAACATTTAAATTAGCAAATACGTGTTTAAGGTGGGAGTTGCAATCAATGTAGATCTATTTTCTATGTTTGCCTCGTAGAAGAATAAGAGGGAGGACCAGTTGAGATACATCTTATCTTGTTACATCCTCCTGTTACATAAATTTGGTTTACAAATAGAACAAAGAACAATTAGTTAATTGCACAGACATAGAAAACATTTGAAACAAACTTGAAAACTTTGGTCTTTTAGCACTAGTTACAAACACAATCAGTAGACTATGGTTCCATACTAACTTTTTGATTAGAATTCATGCGGTTTAGAACTCCTAGATTCATCTACAGACACAACTCAAACTTTCATTCCACAAAAATTATGGAGCAACTGCCCAGAAGTCACAATAAATTCACGAACTTTATTAATCCTCAAAATCAGTGTCGTTGACAGTTGTAGACGCCAAAACATGGCCAAACGTCACTGCACCATTATCTTTCCCCCTTCCTATCTAACGAGTTGGGAATACCGAACGCCAGATGGCGAAGTTCAACCCTCAATTTTCGCCTGATTGGCTCTTGCCCGGGAGAAGGATAGGAAATTTTGCAGCTTCTCTCGCCGTCATATGGCAACATCCAAGTTTACAGGCCTTAACCATTTAGTAGGCCATGCAACAATCATGATATCATTCGCCGCTTGAGGTGCTGGCGTCATCTCCCCATCCCATTCTTACTCAACCCTGAATTATTTGGGCGGCTACCTCTACCAACTCAGATCTGTTATTCCTGTTAACCAAAAAGGATCTGAAACCGAAGCGGAAAGCTCGAATCTGCATTGAACTTCCTGATCTGTGCACAAAATTATAGATTAAGAACTACAGGTTAGTGAAACTGTGTAATAAGTCGTCACTACATTACGTAGCCAATATATCTTTCTTTACCTATTAGTCACTAGGCAATTGAAATTCTTGTAAACACAGCAATCTCTGCTTTTAGTATAAACTGATTGATGTGTTTTCTCCTTTATCCTGTTATTAGCTAATGGAAAACTAGTTTTTGTAATGGTACTTTTTATTATAAACTTTGCTAATGATGTGTTCTACTTGTATGCATTCAAAATAGTTGAGTTGCTGCCTTGGTTATTATTAGACGAATCAGAATGGCCACTATTACCACTACAACGACAACTACTACAGGTCCTTCACTGGGAATATCAATTGACAGAGCATATATCCATACCTTGTTTGGAAGATTCAATCTAATTACTTTGGTAAATATCACCTGTTGAGTCAAGGCTGTGTTGCATCATTAGGTTTTATGGAATCTGAAAGTTTCTAATGTATTTATTTTTTTCTCTGTACATTTAGGTTATCAATGTGATTTGTTTCATTTGTGTTGCTGCACAACCCTGGAGCACTTACATACCTCCACAAGGATGGTTTTATTTTGTTTGTGTCACAGGATTCTGGTCAGGTCTCATTGAACTTTTCCTGGGTTTTTGTCGTCTTCAGGATAGAATGGTCAGAGTAGTCCCCTGGAAGTTAGGGGTAAGTTTGTTTTAAAAATTAATTTTTCACAAATAATCATTTCTCAATGTCTTTCAGCTGCTAATCTTTTATGGTTTGTGGTCATTCTTCTATCTAACTGCCGCCAGCGCTGTTACTCATTATGCCGCCAACTACGAGAATAGGAGTGGTTGGTACGCTGGAACGGTAAATTAAAGATATTGCTGTGTACGTACTGATAGGTAAAGAATTTACCATTCAACATTTTCCCAGGTATTTGGATTCATCGCCACAATCATTTACGGCATTGCCGCTTACTACCGATTTGTTGATTGGAAGGGAGTTAATACTGCTACCGTTAGCAGTCCCGCCTAAGTGTTTCAGATTATCTGTAAAAGCATAATCTTTTACAACTTTTGCTGTTGTCGCACGTTCATTCTCAAACACTCTTCGATCTGATGTGTCAAACACTAAGTTATGTCACCATACACCTTGATTTGCTTTGTTGGCTTCTGACCATTAATCTGAAATACTTCTTTAAATGTTTGAGTAATTTCTCTGTTGCACTCCCACAAACTTTTTTTTTTTTTTTTTGTTTGTATACTACCTGATGCTGTGCCTTCTGCCGCAAATGCCTTCTCTGAAATTTTTGAAATAATATTTTTGTCTCTCCCGGTCGGTTGGCATTCTGGCAGGAAGTAATGCATCCAAGAATAGTACAATCTAATATAATATGTTCTATCTGTTAATTTTCGTTCTAACGTATTCTGGCCTTTTCATTTGTGCAATAAAGCAATAACAATACAAGACAATAGATTAGACAATTGTCAATTTTTCGTTGAACAATCGAAACCGTCCAAAATCTGCTTGACAGCTTTCATTAACATGAGAAGAAAAGATTGAAAATACAATGAATTTCTGCAGTGTTTATGATCTGGATTTAAAAGAATATCCGTATCGTATAAATTAAATTGGGTGAATTTAAATAATTACGGCAGTGGAGATCCGCACAAGCATACTTGTGCACTCAGTCATACTTTACGCCTTTAATGGGGTAGGCTCTTGCACCGAAACGATGAACGAACGCCACAACGTCAAATTTTCGTTGACAACCCTTGTAGTTCATATAGCGAATTTTCCCAAAGACATCTCGTTGCTTCCATCCCATGTCATGGATACCACAGATGGACCACATGCAACCAACGTAACCGCTCGGATCTCGTCCATCCAAACTGTATCGATCGTTCAGATATATGGCGATTCTCAGAGCTTCTTCTGGCGTTTCTGTCCATTCCAGGATTTTTTTGGCCCAGTACATCCTGTTCAACCCCCCAAAAAAGAGAAATAAACTCAGAACTGACAAAAACAATAAAAGTGTTAAGAACCTCAGAAATCCGTGCATTTTGCCAGTTCTAGTTAGCTGAATTTGAGAAGCGTTCCAGAGATCGTCGTGAGTCTTGCCCTCTTCCAACTGTTGCGCACTAAGTAGCGCAGGGCGTTTATCTTTCCTACAACCGATTCAAAATTAAGATAAAGTGCATTTGAGAAAAGTGGGAGAAAAATCACTGACTTGTGAACTTCCAACGTTTCCTGAGCCCAGTTTGCCGCACCTAAATTAATAACCGTAACAAAATAAATTAAAGTTTTTCTTTGTAGTTGTGGTTGAGTCACAACCTTTCAAATTATCGTAATTGGGATTATAGAAACAAAAGTTGTCCGATAGCTCACGTCGAATGATAGTTTCTTCCATATACGCATCTACACTTTTAGCGTGTTTGGTCTTATATCCTTTAACCTCTAGAATGCAACGCTGAGCCGAAATTTGACCTGTTCACAATAAACAATTCAAAATTACAACATCAATCTTACAATGGAACATTTTTTTATCGAAAATCGAACCAAAGTGTAACCACGGGGACAAGTTGCTCAGCGCAGCTAAGTTGGGGTCATTCCGTTTTTCCGCGTACATCTTTAAACGCTTTTGATAAAAATTGAACAATTCTTGTAGGCCACTTTTCGTTCCCGGTGTAATCCAATCTACTTCGCCAACCGTACGATCAACTTCAAGGTAAGCATCTGCTGCCTTCCAGTCTACTGACTAGTGGATTTGTCAACAACCAAAATATTACTGAGGGAATTCTTTTTTTTTTTTACTACTTGACTTTACTTTTGCTTTTGTTTTGGCTGGATGCGGGTGTGCTATAACTGGAGGAAATTCGGTTAAAAATTCATCCAATTTATCGTTAATCTTTTTTCGAATGGTTCTCGCTCCTATCACGATTGAAACGACAAATTATATAAATGCTACAGAACTTTTTACAGAGCGAAAAATATTATTACCAACTTCTTGTTTGTCAGAAGCTACCCAAACAGGAACAATATTGTGCGCATCTATCTAGAAAGAATAAAATAGGATTAAAGTTGCTGTCAAAGGAAAGTTTTGAATGATCATTATTAGGTACCTGGCAAAAGGGGACATCTTTGGGAATGCTTTCCTTGACTTTATCAATCCATGAGAGGGGAACTCTCAAAGGCGAGAAATCAGCCACAACAGCATCCAGTTTCAATTTTTTAATAAGGTCTGGCACACAAATTTGAGATTCTCCTTTGAGCAAATGGAATTCTATCTTTAGTTTCTGGCATTCAGTCTCCACTTCCTCTAGACCTAAAAGATAAGATAATAAAATAAAAATATAAAATTTTAGAGCTTCAATAAACTTTAATTAAAGGCATACTAGACCTTTCAGCATGAATCCAAAATGTCGAATGGTTGCCCCAAGAAACGTTGGAACCAGGCAAAAACAAATGTGTAAGGGAAGTTTCATTTTTAAAGCCAATCTCTGTGCATAAAGTAATGCCCAATTGTCTTTGAAAATAAATTGAAGTTAAAGTTAACAACTATCTGCTTTCTGTTTATATTTTTTATTAAAAACTACCTTGCACTCTTTGTTCACGAGACATCCAATAGAGAATTCCTCCCCCAGAATCTCCCAACTCCATTGATTTCGATAGAAGCCGACATCTTTTCTTGTTGAACTTGAATTCAAGAATATTATCAGCACATTTTTTCCTTTTTAAATGAATATTGGCCAGAAACCCTGAATCAGTAACCAACGATGCTGAAGCTGAACTGTCCTCATCATCAGAAGGTTCCAATTTAGGTTTCTTTGTTGCCGGAGGTTTTGAAGCCCCTTTAGAGGAACTAGGCTTACTCATTTGAAAGGTGATATTTATTCCACTTATGAGATTTATTCCACTAAATTACTTTTAAAATGCAATTTTGTATGTTTCGACTGTCTGCTCTACGAACCACCAGCTTTGTTGTTGGATTGGATGGCATCTGGCGGTGAGAATTAGAATTTTTACTTTGGTTTACTTATTAATAAGCGGGAATTTTTCGGTACACAGAAGGGTTAAAGAAAACGGGAAATAATTTATAAAAAAAACTAATAGACATGTCAGAACACACATACTTCATAGACATAAAAAATGTAAACCATTAATTCAAATCTACAAAAAAAGGTGATGAATTATCTTATTTTATTCCTAAACACAGCAACGTTTATTTCAAATAAAATGATTAAACTTTGATACTTCAGTTCCTGGTTTGTGGTTAACTATACATGTAATTGTATGATAAGAATAAAGACGGCTCATTTCCTTACTACGACGTGCGCACTCCAGCCTTTCAATTACGTCATCGGATGTTTAGAAACAATCTACGAAACAATCTACGTATCCTTTACTGATATTGAACGTAATAAAATAAGCGCACTTTTAAATTTTATTGTCAAGTATGAAGTAAATGGCATGTCGTAAAATACAAATTTCTAAAGTGAAAATGTTCGCGACAAATTGTTTGTTTGTTAACCAACGAATCGGAACCAATAAAATTGGAGTCCACATAACACATCCTAAAATTTCAATTTCTTTTTCATCAACTTGATAAAATATACGTGCCAATTTTGCGTGTAACAATAGTGAAAATAATCTAAGGTTTCACCGACATTGTTGTAGTGATTAAGTTATTGCCCTGGGCAATTGGGCACCCGTTCAGCAAAGGTGTGAACACACGAGAGGGAGCTATCCGTTGTTGCGTTTCCCCACGTGAATTTAATGAAAAGTCGTTACACCATTGGCTGTTTTCAAGGGCTCTGAGCCACACCTCTCTCAAAAAATATCCCTCCGGCAATTAATAGGTGGGAATAAAAGAATATGGACATATCCACCGAGAACTTTTGTGTCAACGACAGTCTGATAAGTGATGCGTAATAGTGATCACCTGTGAAAATGAAGCTGGATCATTGGAAATTGGAAGCTGTGGAAGTCGAAGATGCCGAAGAACTCTTTTGGCCAACCAGTCCAACTCGTTATTATTCCATCCCTCGATCAACCCAGCAGCAGAGACCCGCTGCTGCTCCTCCTCGCATGGACAAATTGCACAGTCCAACTCCTTTGCAACAACTAGCCTTGGAGGCCTTTCTCACTCAGCTGAAAAACTTGTGCCAAGAAAAGAATTACGGCGAAAACAAACGAGCGTTAAAGCATTACCTGAAATTTCAACTTCCTGCCACCATTCGACAGCAGCTGCTCGATACGTCGATGAAAGACAGCCGCATCTACACACTCATTGATGTAACGTATCGACCCTTTTTTTTTTTATTTTTCTGCACGTGGAGCTGCTGCTGCTGCTGCACGAACGGTTATTTTTGGCGGCGATTTTTATTTCCTTGTTATCGATTGAGTTGGGGATGAGAAAATTTGATCCTCCCCACGCAGCGCCGCCATGCGTGATAACATAACCGGTAGAATATAAAAGCTTAAACACATATCTGATATGTGTGCATACGTGGCTATTGTTTTTTTTTTTATTTTTCAATCTCAAGGACGTGACAAAGGCGGAATGATTGAATATTTGCTGATAATAGTTTTAAGTCTTCAAGGTTAATTTTCATATCATTATTTGCCTCTTGTCTGATTCCGTCTGATCTTGTATAATCCTGACGTAATCCAATGCATTTTTACTATGTTTTTATAATTGATATAGTTGAGCATGTTTGAGCTTTTGTTGTCGACCTCCGTTAAGCACGTTCACGTGCAATCAGTTCGGACATTCTTCCGGCAGTCGTTCGTGACTTCGCTGCGCCAACTTGGCACTGGACTTGAAAATCTAACCATTCGTATGAATTAACCTTGTAATTGCATATTGAGAATTATTCATCAAATGATCTTGAAATAGAGGACAGCTCGTGGCTGCAGCGCCGTGACTATTTACCCCCCGCTTTGGCACGAATGACGCATTTACGTCGAATTTCGCTACGCTACTTGGCAAACGACATGATGGTAATTATTGTTAATTAATACGTTTCAACTGGAATTTTCCCTGTACAGTAGCGACAATGTCTTTGAATGGAGCAGATTGCAGCATTGGCTAAAAATTGTCGTCACCTCCAGGTATAAATAACTCAATCAACATTGAATTTGTTTTTAAATGAAAGTTGGTTGTGTTGAAGGAAATGGACGTGTGCTATTCGATTGACGTAACCGACAGTGGAATTGTACTACTCTGTGACCCTGATCTGATCAAAGAGTCGACAGCGCAAGAACCGCAAACATCCGCTCGCGGATGGAAATCCGAACGAGAGCGTTGCCGGAAGATATCGGCTCCAGCATCACATAACCATGTTTCCGGATGCATGGTTTGGTTTCCTCGACTTCTCGTGCGCGGTATCCGACGCTACTCGGTCGTCGACGAAAAGCAGGTCAACAAAAACAACAGAGAACCCAATTTGGTGTACGACGACGACAATTCCCCGCAATGGCCAGAAGATGAAGAACAAGAAATGATGGCCGACGGGGAAATCCCTCCGACTTGCATCAAATCCCTCCGGCGGCTGGAAATTCTCGGCACCAGCATCACACCGTCGGGAATTCAAATGATTTCGGCAGCAGCATCTCCCGTCATCACTATCGTCACTTGAATTATTGCATCCCCCCTCCAAAAAAAACTGTTATTTGCTCATTCAATATAATAGTTTTATGCTACGCACATGCTATTTTGTCTGTTTCTGTATTTTGCATGTCAATTTTTTGTGTTAACAAGTAAACTAAAAAAAAGAAAAATTTAATTTGGGAGATGTCACTGACATTGCGCTCGTAAAGTATGGCAACCACGAACAGCACGGGACAGGCCAGACACAACTGGATATATTGGTCGGTTGTCTTCCGCTTCTGGCAAACTGATTAGGTGCCACATGGCGTCGCTTTGTTGCGTGTACAATATTGTTCTACGCCCGTCGGGACTGGCTGTATTTTTGTATTAGTTGGCCCCATCTATCGTCATAGATTTTGAAAGCTACTGTTGACTTTTATCGCTATAGTCGACAGTCTCGCGGCGTCGCAATATAAAAAGAAAACTTTGGCAAACTTGGAGGCCGCCGCCGTGTTTTCCCTCCCAATAAAATATGGCGACGAGAAAATTGACAACGCGCCTCCGTCTACGCTCGGCGGATTATTGGGCCATACATCTGTATTATTTCCGAAATGTGGACTAACAGACTTGTTTCTAAAGGACGACGCTATGGTCGCACCCATGGCTCTTTGCTTTTACTGCATAAAATAGGGTAGTTTAAACGGGAAAGACATAATATACTATATAGGTATAGAAAAGGAAACAAAAAAATGTGCCAAATGATTCAAAGTAAATGCAATCTCTAGATATTTGGTTTCAGGGAGGGAAATGGAAAACAACAACATTACACTATATATGATAAGGAAAAATTGAAGCAACAGGAAAGCACACGCACAATGAATAATAAAGAAATTTCGTGGACACTTTTGCATGATGGCATCTGTCGTCACAATTTCCCTGCATCTCTGAATTGAACTTACTTTGCAGCCAAAAGCGATGGATGATGGACACGTCGGTTGGGGGTTCTCACGAATAGTTTTGACGAGCACGGGCCTGAAGAACAGCTTTGACCTGAAACGAGGAAAAATTTTGAGTTTCATTTGACGTCATTAGAAAAAGAAAAATAGTATCGAATGACGAGAATAAGATCCCGTGTTTGGCTATCGAATAAACAGCTGATGAGAATCAATTTTGATAGCCAAAGAGAGAAGTGGGAAAATTGAGGAAAAGTGCGCAGTATTGAGGAATCGAGACGGGTCAAACGGATGATAACCTACACGATCGCGATCCTGCTGAACCAGTTCAATGGGCAGCTTGTTGGCTTTGTTGCGTAACGCCTTGTCAGCGCCATACTTGAGCAAGATATTGACCAGCTCCAATTGCTGCATGTCCGTGACCTCGGATAAAGTAGCGGCGCTGTGCAATGGTCGGTTGTCGTTGTACATGGGAGCATTGGCTGAACCCGGACATTTCGATAGGAGCAACTCCAGCAGGAAAGGGTCGCGTTTCTCAACGGCAATGTGCACTGGAGTTTTTCCGCTCGTAATGTCCTTAAAACCAACAAAAAAACAACATTACAGTTGACCTCTATTTAACCAAAAAAACACATGTCTTCAAGTCAAATACCGATAGGCCAGCATCCGCCCCATGTTCAAGTAGCAACTGAATGTTTTTGGTGAACCCTTCGCCGATTGGATCGTTGGGATGGTACAACATGACCGTCTCGTGGAGGGCAGAACGTCCTGTTTATCAAATAACGAAATGCAACGCCCATGAATATTTAAATCTTATCACGAGCCACTTATTTAATTAAAAAACGGCACTTACCTGTATGGTTCCGGGCATTGAGATCGAACGCTAATTTGTTGTCGGGAGTCCGGACACGCACCAAATAGCGGAGAACTTCATAAAATTCATCGCCCCACATGGCCAGGTAATGAATGACCGTATTGCCCTTCTCGTAAGTTTGATTTAAAGGGATGCGCAGGGCACTCATCGTTTCGGCCAGGTAACCGGCCACCAAAGGACGGCGCTCGCTGGCCGCCAAATACAGGGCCGTCTAAAAATAACCGTCAAGGCAATTCAAAAATCAAAAAATCTACATTGAATCTAAATTTTTAGATTTATTATACCTCTCGTCTGTTATTCATTGCACAAAACACTTTCGCCGGCTGCGGATGACTTTTGAGACGTTCCAGCAGGGCGTAGAGATCTTCGATTTTGTAAGCCGGATTAGCACAGGCCACCATTAACGGACTAAATCGTTTGGAATTAAAACATGAATTATCTAACGCACCTTTTTGGTAAATCTTGTTTTTTGGTAAATCTCTAATGAAACACTTACGTGTCGCCATCTTGATCCGCTACCGACAGGGCTTCCATTGTCGACTTGACAACTTGGCGCATGGATTGTTCCTTAATTTGTGGATTCAAACTGGTAGCCATCTCCTCGTGCGCAGATGGAAACCTTTTTTCCGGTGCCGCCTGCGGTGGTGCTGGGGGTGGCGATAGGGCTGCAGATGGTTGCTTGGTAACGGCGATTGCTGCAGGGCTTGCTGGCTGTTGTTGCTGTGGTTGTTGTTTTTGTTTGGAAGCGACGACGGCAGGACTGACAGGTTGTTGTTGTTGCTGCTGTTTAAGAGCGATGACTACAGAGCTGGAAGGTTGTTGCTTGGGGGCAATAACTTTTGGTTGCCAAGACGATGTGGAAGGGTTGGATTTATCCAGCGGAATGAGCGGAGGTGGTTGGGACGGCACCAACGTCATCCGTACCATTTGCTTCTCGACGGATCGAGGCAGCGGACTGCTGGGTCCCGGGCTGCTGTTGGCGGAAGAGAGCGGAGGCGACATGACAAATGGCGAATTCGGCGACGACGACGAATAGTGCGGTGAGGCGCCCAATGATCCTTCGACGAAACTTCTCGTCTGCCAGGGACTGGCCGGCGAGCCCACCGAACTGGCGTATTGCGGTGTCTGACATCCCAATGACGGCGGCCCTGTCGATAGCTTGTCGCTCAACGGACTGGCCGGCTGGGAAAAGGGTTGGCCGTACAATTCTTCGAAATCCATCGGTCCCAATCCTTTCACGGCGTCACTGATGGGGAACAATTGACACACCAGATGGATCACGTCCTGGACATCCACACGCTGATCCTGTTTTGTTTTTAAATTCGGGCGTTAATTGAAATGGATGACAAAGTAATTTGACAAGAAGTTATAAAATGAAATTCACCTCGAATAAAGATGGTAAAGGGTCGCGAGCGAAATTATTATCAGCATGCCCTCGATAAGATTGTTGTTGTGCATTGGCCTGTTGCGGCGGAAGTGGCTGATAAGCTGACGGATTGGAATACGACATCTGGACCGGAGGATGTGAATAATTCTGCTGGTGGAGACTGTACGGATGGGTCGATTGGTGGGAAAAGTGCATTCCGCGATGTCCGTGGGAAGATGTCGATCCACTGGCGTACGGATGATGACCGGAATCGGCTCGGCGCAACGGGTACGGGGCGTTACTCAAACCGGCGTTTCTCGTCTGCCGCTCGTGACCGAGTGGTCCGCGGCATAAAATCTGTGGCGGCCCATCATCCGGCATGGTGGCGAATCTAGCCGGACGCAAGACGGAAGATGCACCAGGTGACGACGAAGTTCGTGTCAATTGCTCCGATTTGCCTAGAAAAACGCGGAAGAAATTGCGAATGGCCGAGTCGCTTCCAAAAGAATCCTGGAACATGTTGAGTCCGGCCGGGCTCTTCCTCTTGACCTCAATCAAATACATGAAGAGGAAGGATTGCAGTCGCTTGAGCGCCATGGTGCGATATTCTTCGGTAAACTGTCGCAGATTGGGCGAGTCCAATCGGAGAAAACGGACCAGCCGGTAATAAGATTGCCGGAGCATT
The DNA here is from genome assembly GCF_021234035.1 of Daphnia pulicaria. Classification (NCBI taxonomy): domain Eukaryota; kingdom Metazoa; phylum Arthropoda; class Branchiopoda; order Diplostraca; family Daphniidae; genus Daphnia; species Daphnia pulicaria. The sequence continues at coordinate 12,162,862 of NC_060918.1, forward strand.
TCTCTCTCCTGGGCGCTGAGACTTTTGAGGGCGTCGGACGGCCCGGGAGGGAAAAGCGGAGTCAACGGCGGCGGAGGGCCGAGAACCGATTTACGGGTGGCCTGGGTCAAGTCCAGCGCTGTGTTGTCGTCGTCAGAGTATTCGCTCTTGTTGCCATCCTCCAGCTTGTTGTTGTCCTTGTTGTCGATTTTCTTGCGCAAATCCAACGCCATGATCAACTGGTCGACCAACTCTTCGATGAAATCCAACAGATCGTGGGATATGATATCCAACGGCTCAAACAAGTCGTCGTCTCCCGAGTTTAAATCTTCGCTCGACGACGATTCGTCGGTCGGCGATGTCGATCCGCTGAGGCCGATCCCTTGGTCTTCGCTCAAATCTTCGTCGAAACGTTGAGACTCCAATTTCTCAATCACAAAATCCAATTCTTCTCGATGCACTTTGTCAATGTTGTTGGCTGCAGCCTCCACACTATTATTGGGTTGTTGTTCAAACTGGCACTTGGAACTCTTCACGGTTTCCATGGCTACTAAATGCCAACCAGCAGCAGCAGCACTGGCTCGAAAGAGCTCGTGAAATCATCAAATGGCGCGTTCACTTGGTGGTAATTTAGATCTTTCCGATAGCCGAGGATCCTGAACTATATCGAAACAAATTGGTTGGTGATTGGTTAAAGAGAAGACGATAAAGATAAGCAATAATCAGCTGCTAAGTGGAACCGACGGTATCAATTACAAAGTATAGTCTGAAAGCGACTGGAATATCATCCTGGCCAGCCTAGTGGACACCCATTCCCGCTATCATCAACAGATAGTGTACAAGAAGATGAGATTCCAGACACGCGGAGAGAGATTTAGTTTGAAAATAAAACTCACAGCTTGTTGTCTGCTGCATCGCTAGAATTCGCCAGGATTTGTTTAATTTTAGAAAAGCCTATTCTTGCTTAGTTAATGCAGAGAGTCGAAACCATCTCAAGGATAGCCGATAGCTGCATTAGAAGAGAAAGGACAGTGCTCAGCTGAATACAACTTCCTTTCATGGGTTGCCGAAATGCAGCAGCAGGAAAACGTCGTGACCAGGTTTTATATAAAAACCGGAACGTATCGTGTGAAAGCAAACTTGCTCATTCCGAAAAAACACATATAAAACATTATAACAGCGTTGGAAATAACTGGTGAGCAATCAACTTTAAATGTGAATTGTCTTTTCGATTATTAACAGATCAAACACATTTGTTTTCGGGGGGTTTTTCGAGAAAAGAAATTATTTAATGAGAATTGAGAACGTCCATTACACACGCAACTTGAACCTAAAAGAAAAGTTAGTCTAACGGCTTAGTAACCTTTGGGTATATATTAGTTGATGTTGAAATCTGAAAGAATGTTGTTCGACTAGGAACCGGGTTTTTTCCGTAAAATAGCCGAAGGAAAGAGGCTTTCGAAAAACCAGTTTGCAAGAGCTCAGTAGTTGATCAAAGTTAGTTTTTGTTGTTTTTGTTTGATAAGAGTAAACTTGTAGTAGGTAAGGAGAGCCCATGAAAACAAAAGGAACGGATCTTGCGGGTTCAGCGCTCGAAAGATAACTCTGAGCTACGACATCGTATTGCATCACGCGCTTACTACACAAGTGTGAGTGTGTGTCTACACGTATTTTGTTGTTAATCTTCCATTTCCTTGCCCGTAAACTCGACGACTATTTTTCCTTGTAACGAATGTGACCGCAGTCCAATAAAACTATATTTATTCGTATAGTAAATCACAATACAAGAGCCATCTTCAAAGTATCGTAATTGATTGCTGGTGATGATACGACATTTGATATATGGTAGGACGATTATTGCTAGTTGCTTAGTAACCAAGATTCCAAACTATTTCCTAGCGTGTCCTATCTCTAAGTGGGTGGTGAAAGATCCTTCAATAGATACCACTTACCATGGCATTGCTAAAATAAACTTGAATTCGTCTAATACGCTTACGACTGACGTTGAAAAATGCACCCCAGAGCCTGCATGGTTTGAACGCATATATGCTAATCAACAAGGCGTGGTCCCGATGTCCCAACATTTAGATACGAGAGGGTATGCGCAGATTAACTGGTTCCCGAAAACCATCCTTAAGGTCACAGGGTTTGGTTTTTTCTTCAGCAGGTGTGCTTTCAAGTTTGGTAAAATGTCTAACCCACCAAATAAGATCTCTCTTTTGCATCTAGCAACGACATGGCAGCAAAATGATTTTCTGGGAAAACTACACGCGTTTGGTTATGGCGACATGTAAAAACCAGATTTTTCTTGTCTACAACAACTATCGATTCACATTTGCGTATCGTCGTGGACCATTTCATGTTTAAAAATCCCCCCGTTCGCCTGAAGTGAAATAGCTTTGAAAATAAGACATTCTACCCTGCAGACATATCATTCTTTCTCTTTGGGTGCATTTCATTTTCGGCCATATAAGTGTCGATCCGTCTTCTTCAAGCGCGGCGTTTTCCAATTGGCCAGTCTCGGTTGGATAACCGTAGGGGTTACGTCACGCGGACCCGTAAAACTATCGATGCGTAACAACAGTCTGAGTGCCAGGACGTTTCAACGTGTAGGCAAATAACTGTTGGCTCGCACGAAACCTCTCCTTAAATTTCCGTAATAGGACTGGTGTGCGCATATTCCAACAGGTGAACTCCCCATCCTGGGCCCCTCAAGGCTCATGCAAAACGCGGGACTTTCCCTCTGAAATAGTAGTTTCCAGTTACACCTACACACAAGGCCAAAGTGTGTCATATACTTTGCCTTCGTTTTTATCTCTACCCGCCCGAATTGTATACGCAGTTGGTTATCTGTTGATTTACAGACGCCAGACGAACGAACCAGTTCGGTTGCCATACAACCAGGCGGAGTTCTCTATACAATTTTAGATTCCAAGCAGACACACACGAATGATAGTGAACGAAAATAATCGAGGACTTACTTTTCACGTGATCGCCAAACAGACTGCCAAAAAATTTGCACGACCACCTGTTTTCTTGCCTAATTAAAGAAAAACAGGATTTTCTTTTATTTGAATCCACCAGAGAAGAGATGAAACAAAGTAAAAACTTGGAGAAACTCCTGACCTAGCAGACACAGTCAAATAAACAAGTCCACAAGCTCAGAACTTTACGAAGCAACTCACAATGCCGACGGACCGTCACGTACAGATAACACATACGTCGTGTCCTTTCCCTTCATATGGCTGGCGGGGATTCTAGCTCGGCACATTTCGGTCTGTGGTGACACGCAACGCTACCTATCGGACCTATCGAGAACAAGTGAATGAACTTTGTATTCGTAAACACGCACGGGGAAATTTTGGAAACTGTTGCACTACTGCATTGTACCGATAACACACACACAAGGAAATCATTTAATAATAAAAAAACAAACATTTTTGATTAAATTTCAAGGTAAACAGAAGAGGCGCATACATTTTTCTTTAAGTGTATAAGGATATGGGTAAACATCCTTGAACATCCTTGGAGCCAGCGGCCTATCTGATGGAATTTAATAGCTTGACTGCCTCGTGTTTGGCCTATGACGTCAATGTAAAACCATTTTATCAAACAATAAAATGTAGAAAAGGTTAAATGCGTTAAATGTCACCTCCAAATCTTCTGACGAGGCGATAGCATAATCTCGAGCTCTGGTCAAATAAGCGATAGCTTTTTCTTTATTGTTGAGCCGCAAATATGTTTTCCCCAGCATCAATAAATTCGTACTAAAACGAAAGCATTCAAAATGCACAATTATTTAGAAAAATGTAGAATTAAACCAAGCCGTACCTGTAAAAATTCGGCTCAACTTCTTCCGCTCTTAGGAAATACTGCAGTGCCTCTTCGTAAGAAGATACGGGCGGTGTAGCAAACAAGGTTGAGGCAATTTGCCTCTGAAGCCACGGCAATTCAGCAACAGAAAAGCACCTGAAGTTGCACGAAAATGTTTTACGTTACAAACAAAAGAAAAGTTGTTATCTTGTACCAATAGCCTAGCAAATGAAACGAAGTTGCATCCTTCGGGTTGAGTTCACACGCTCTTTCTATGTGTTTCTTGACGACAAACGATTGTGAAATGCGCTCCTTTAAACCCTCGTAGGACGCCTTTTTATCTAACAAAATAAACATCCACTTGTGAGCAGCAAAGTTTTCCGGATCAATGAATAGCGCCCCTTCAACATAAGCGTATGCTTCAAAATCCAATTCTTTTTGTTCAATTGGACTGGACGATAATTTTGCTACTTCGTACGTCGCTCGTGCTAATCGCCAAAGAATTTCAGCATTTTCTTCGGCCTAAAAGAGGTTTTTCTAACTTTATAACAGAGACTGACAAATCAGTTTATTCTTATTACCTTGTAGGGCAACAGAAGACTTCTCAATTTGGTGTAGGAATGCTCATTGTACAAGACATCAGCTTCAGAAATTAGATTGGTCTTATTTTCTCTTTCTTCATCAACTTTTACACTAGCAGAGACTGCAGGTAACAAACCCAGCATCCATCCTACAGATTAATAAGTTATTGATTGTTTTTCTTACATAAATTCAACAATTAGACAACTTACCAATGTTTCTTGAAACTAGAGCTGGTTTCTTAGGAACAACATTCAGGAATCTTTTCCTGTATACAATAAATGCATGGTAAACTATTCCATAGATTTTTCTCCCAGAGAACGATAACACCATGACGAACGCTTTCCACAACAGAAAGAAAATAAATGACGAAAAACGAATTAGGCAGTTGAGAATAGATAGGTAATCTAATTCCATGGCGACCAAAATTGGAACTAACGAACTTCAATAGTTGAAAAATGAATAATCATTTACTTTATTTGTAATATTACTTAACAATTTAGACCTCTTTATAAAAAAACAAATTGATTGGCCATTTTTGGATATTTTAATAAGGTAATGTGAGAAATAGCCTTTCACAATTTATCATGTGGTTCAAGGCGGGAAGTCGTGCAGTACAGTCTCGACGTGAAAAGAAAAGAACTGAAGCAGACGAAAACTGAACTGGGTCGTCGTCGACTATTTTTCTCAGTATCGGCCGGTTATAAAATTCGTTGGCGCTGTTTAAAGGGTCCCAATATTTTTCGGCATAGAAATTTCGATCGCCACCTCTTTATTTTGGCCTATAATTTAGTAACGTGCATATTTAGGTTAGTTATTTACCATTCGTGACGAACTTGTGACGGTGGTTTGTCTCGATCATTGTGTCGCCGGTGAGACGTTGTTTTGTCAAACGTTTTTCACCGTCACATCATAATGTCTGCTGTTAACAAGGTAAAATTTTTTTGTTTTCTCAATCAGTAAATTCAATATTAATACATGTGTTACTCAAGACTGCTACTGGTGCATCAACTCCTGCTGCTACCAGGGTAAAGACATTTTGGTTTTTAATTAATTAGTTCAACATAATAATATGTGTTAAATTAGACTCCAGCTGCTGGTGGATCAGCTCCTGTCGCTGCTGCTTCTAATGTTCAAACTATTGACATTCGTGTCCCCAAGTAAGAGTATCAGACATTACCATATATTTTGCCTTCTTAAACCAAGTTTATAATTTTGTCACAGAAACATAAACAAAAAGCTTGCCATCATGAGATTCAATGGCTCGATGGGTATTGACTTTGTACAATGGAAAGATCCAAAAATGGAAAGGGAAAACAACCAAGTCACATTCAAAGGGTTCAATGAAGATATGCCAAAGTTTGGTGCTGGAAGTGAATATGGCAGAGAGGCTCGTGAAGAAGCAAGACGGAAGAAGTATGGCATAATTAGCAAAAAGTATAATCCTGAAAACCAGCCTTGGATTTTACAACATGGAGGAAAAAGTGGGAAAAAGTTCAGAGGTATACTAAAGTTGGAAACCAAGCTAAGATAGCAATAAGAAAGTTTAGTAATGTACAATTATATTTATTTTATTAAACAGGAGTAAGAGATGGTGGCATTAATGAAAATGCATCGTACTACGTTTTTACGCAAGCACCAGATGGTGTGTTTGATGCCTTTCCTGTGCAAGAACAATACAGTTTTCAAGCAGTTCAAAATTACAAACCACTGAGTATTGAAGAAGCAGAGGAAGGGTACAACATGAGAAACAAAACATACAACATGTTCAATGTCATGATGAGAAAGAGACTAAGGAAAGACGATGAAGACGCCGAAGAAGAGGGTGAGGAAGAAGGTGAAGGCAAAGGAAAGAAAGGCAAGAAAAAGAAGGGAGCTAAAGGTAGGCAACAAGCAAAAGTTCCACCATAAATAATGTCACAAAATTATAACAACTTTTGCATTCAGATTCTCGTTTTGGTGATGAATTGGACGATATGATGGCATCTTCCGATGACGATTCTAGCGACGGCAATGATGATAACGACGACGATGATGGAGAAAGTAAGAAAAAGAAGAAGAAGGGCAAGAAACCAGTTAAGCCGAAGAAGAAGCGAAAGAACGCGTCCGATGATGAAGCTATCGAAGATAGCGATGATGGTGATGGGGAGGGCAGAGAGTTGGATTACATTTCCTCTTCCGACGACGACGAAAGGTTTGTCATTAATCTTGAGGAATTTGTCGATTTTTCTAACATCCTCGTTCTTTAATCTAGTGATTTCGAGAAAGAAGAAGCAAAGGACGGACTAAAGGGTGTTGCCGAAGAGGATGCTCTCCGCAAGTTGCTTAACTCGGACGAAGAAGATGAAGACGAAGAAAAAGAGGAAGAAGAAGACAAAGACAAAGAAGAGGAAGATGCTGAAGGTGCCGAAGACCAGCAAGGTGATAAGGCTTCCAAAGACGAAAAAGGCGACAAAAAGAAGAAGAAAGAAAAAAAGAAGAACAAGGATAAAAAGCCCCGCAACGAGGATTATGGTATTATCCATTTAAAGACATCGTGTGTTTGAGTCAAATAATAACGAAACATTTATCAGGATCGTCAAGCGACAGCGGTGCCGAGAGCTCAGCATCCGAACTGGAGAAAGCTAAACCGAGCCCAAAAATGAAACCGTAAGTGCAGTAATTTGGTTTCCTGACAGTTAACTGACAAACTATTTCTAGGGGGAGTGCCAACAGTTCTAGATCAGCTACTCCGACGAAACCTGAAACATCGCCGCCAAAAACAACGCTATCAGATAGCAAGCGAAAGGGAACACCTGCAGTGCCCGATGCTCTTACAGGCCAAGCAACAAAGAAACCTCGATTGGACATGGCATCCGCTGCTTCAGCTGCCTCTGCCGCTTCAGCTGCATCATCATCTAGGTATTTATAAATAATGAACTAAAATTAATCCTGAAACGTTATGTATATTTTTTCTTTTACAGTGCCAATGAAGGAGTCAATGAAGAGTCTGTTAGGCGTTATTTATCCCGCAAGCCAATGACAACTACCGAATTGCTTCAGAAGTTCAAAAGCAAGAAAACTGGTTTGTCATCGGACCAGCTTGTCCATCACATTGCACAAATTTTGAAGAAGATTAACCCCGTGAAGCAGACAATTAAAGGGAAGATGTATTTGTCGATTAAGGCTTAGCGACAATAACGATGATTGGTGTGTCCTGTTTGTACTGCAATCACTATTGCTACTTTACTGAAATTATCTCAGGCCTTCCCTTTACGGTTTATAAAAACGGACTAGAACGGTTGTTAAAATGCGTGATTTTCGGAACGATTAAACAAATTTGCAGTTGTAAGTTTTGGTATTATTTCAACAAGTTATCTGTTATTGGAAACACTTCACATTTTTAGATGAAAAACAGCCATTGAACTGACAAGTTAACATTTCTTGGTGGTGAGCAAGGTGCTGGATATTCGTTCAGAATACTATAGAGAGAAAACTTGAAGTCGCTTTGACATGTCTGCTTCGTCGTCTGTGCAAGCCCTTTTCGCGTTTTCAATCAAGAATTCAATATCTTTCTGATAAACGGCGGAATATTCGGCGACACTTTCGACGGAGAATTTCTGGACTCGGAAAATAAACATTAACAGTATATCAAGACCTACAAACATAAAGTAACCTACATTAGCAGCTTCTTTCATATAATTTGCAGCAGCTTTCCAGGATGGAGCAAATCCAAATAATACAGTCTTATTCATGACCATTGTCTCAATACTAAGAATTGGATACTTTAGTTTTGAACAGCACAAATTTTATCATAACATGCAAACCTTCTTTGAATATCATATGTGACAGAAATCAAGAGTTCATCAACTTGTGGACATAGATATATAAAGTGAGGTCCATCATTGGTATTGACAAATTTAGTTAGCCTAATTAACACAAAGTTGAAATTCTGCAGTTAAAGAAGTATGCATGAATCAAACACTCACCAATTAATTTTCTCCTCATCGTAGGCTTCATCTTCTGTCCAGTGCTGAAAGTAACATTTAAAGTCAATAAGCAGGAATGTGGCTTGGGATGTTGGGAAATAGCAAGAGAATGGCACCAAGCTTTCTGAGTCTGACCAAATGGATTCAATATTAGTTAACATACCTTAGTATCGGTAAGTGATTATATTATTATTCATTCTTTAGCTCACTATCTTACAATGTATTTGAAAGGATCGTTCGAGTCTTTCTATAAGTACGTCGTTATTCAATTCATTGTGAAAAATGGCAATGGGTTTATTTTTCCACATAGGATTTTCCTTGGTAAGAAGCATTTCTGACAAAAATGATGAGAACTAAAAAAGAAAGATTCAAAATTTCAAATCTTGAATGTCAAGAGCTCGGTCTGTAGCTGTCTCACCTCGCGCTCTGTTATTAATCTAAAAATTCCAGCAGATGTCTCTAGTGAACGGTTGTCGTCTGCACTTGTTCAGTTGTTTGTTTTTTATCAAAGTCGTCTACTCTACTTTCTCTTCCCAGAATCTATTTGACAGAATTGGAATGGTTGAGTCTATTGCCACGACTTTCCGTCTGCTTTTTCGTTACGCGACGGAACTCACAGTCTATTACCACGAAATAGTTTTCTTGTCAATAAACAACAGATTGTCTATTGCCACGAAAGCCTAGCGTCCCTCTCTTTTCTTGGCAATTGTTTTAGTTTTGTCTTTTGCTACGACATGCTCCGACATCTTTCGTTACGTTTAATAAGCGTTTGTCTATTGCCACGAAATTTTTTTAAATTTATATTTTTTTTTATTTTCTAATTAGGTGCTTACCTAAGTTATTATTGTCATTATTATATCCTTTATTTAAGCCTAGCATTATTGGTATATTATATTTACCTAGAATTTGACGTTAAACTGATTTCACACCAAATTGAACACACGGCTTTTTTTTATGGCAAACGTTGTACTCATTTCAATATATGTGCGTGCGTGAAAGTGTGTACCTTATTAATGTTTTTATGTTTGCTAAACGAAAGATTTGCGAAAACGTTATTATATCTCGCTTTGAATAACGTTAGATCGCCATATTTGAAATAATTCGGAAATAATCAAAGAAATAATCAAATCTGAGCAGAGTTGATGGCTGAACAATTCGACAGAATTGAGGTGCTTTAAAGCAGGTGAGGTGGTAATCATTAAAATAATTGGTTTTAGTTTAATTAAATGGCAATTTTATGCAGGCGGCAATCGAGTGAATGTAGCCTATCTCCGAACATTGCCGTCACGCAAACCGTGATTTTGCGTGAACATAATCGAATTGCGGCGGATCTGAACGATTTGAATCCGCACTGAAGCGACGAGCGTCTTTATCAGGGGACTCCTCATTGGTCAATAGCTCGGCCTGTTGCTCCTCAAAAATGTTTAATCTGGGTTTACGATAAAAATTTCAATAGTTCCATTTTGAAGGAATTTTATAGGGCGCGGCTTTCCGTTACGGCCACTACCTGGTTCCTGGAAAGCAAGAGCAAGTTTGTGCTTGAATCTACTTTTTCGATTTTCATTACCGATACATTTTTTTTTGCAGTCTCATTCAATCAGCAGAGATCAAAGAGAAAGATATTTTGCTATACGCCAACACTTTTTTAAGATGCAGCAAGAGGTTTTACTCTCCTGTTTTGCTGTGTCCGGTGACCTTGCCCTTCTTTACATTGATAGCCTCTCCAGAGGTTACCTAATTACGTTACTTCCAAGAATTGATATGGAGGGATCAATCTCTTGAGATTTATACAGTCTTCTACATCGCGCTGGGCTATGTCTGTGTCACCAATTTTGGCTTACTGGGCTTGGTGTTATATTTTTTCCGTAATTTCATGTTTTTTAAGAATTCTTATTCTGATCACCCTACGTGCCTTTTTCTATAGTTGTAGTAGTAGCTTTGAATTCCAGATGGGAAAGTATCAAAAGGTCTTTTTTTTTCTAAATAAGCCCATCTGCAATATTTTTTTGTCTAAGTTATTTTGTATCTCCGATTGACTTAATTATTTTAAAGAAAATGAGTCAGGTTATTACTCATTAGTCCAAACTGTTTATAAGCAGTGTTTAAGATAGCATAAAAAGTTTCGAAAAATTGCGTTTTGTTATCTAACGTTATCTAATCAATTAATTATTTGTGTCTTTGAAAATAAAACTGATTTTATAAAATAACGAATTGAATTCTTTTTTCAAATGAGGTACTTATTTATATTTCTATGAAACGATATTAATGAAACTGCGTATTTCGTGTTTTTTTTAAATTTTCGTGGCAATAGCCATTTTACTATACGGCTACAACGATTTTGTAAGAAGGGTCTTTTCAAAAGGATAGCGTGCTTGCAAGTTACATGCCTCAGGCACAATTAATATGAATTTTGCCACTTGTACGCCATCTATCTGTTGTTATTTATTTTTTCGTGGCAATAGTCAACGGTTTGTTTATTGCAACGAAATGTCTTGGCAATAGCCATTTCAGACGAAAAATTGTCACGAAAACAGAGGACTAGTAGGCTTTCGTGGCAATAGACAAAGTGCTCTGATTTGACACGAAACAATATCGTCAGATTTCGTTGCAATAGTGAGTCGAGCCTGTCGTGTCACGAAAACATTTTCGTGGCAATAGATTTAACCAATTGGAATTTCCAAAGGAATTGTGCAATTAGCAGAATTTCAAGGGAATTTCCGATAAATGTAGAAATGGAATCTTTAGCTGATTCTACGTGTAATCTTGCAATTAAGGAAGTACAAGCAAGTTTAGACGACGAAGATGCCGATATAATTTTGAAAACAAACGATGGGACGTTGAAAGCTCACAAATTCGTTCTCAGGGGTTGCCCATATTTTGCAGCAATCGTCGATGGAAACTGGAGGGAAAGTCAAGCCTCGATCATCACCTTGGATATGTATGATACATATAGCACTACTAACAATTTACTAGATTACAAATTACTTTAAATTTCAGATTCTCGTACAAGTCAGTAAGATTTGTTGTTGAGCATATCTACAAAGCAAAGGAATCAATTGACAGTACCCAAAATTTAGGAGAACTTGTTGCATTAGTAGATATGCTTGATCTACAGTCTCTTTTAAAACTGGTTTGTTCAACCATTATTCTTAAAATTTGCCACAATTTTCACAAGGTATTTTTATTTTCACAAATTACATATTCATCAAAGAAAAAAGCATTTCAAATTGGATTTTTTTTTTTTACATTCAGCCATGCAAGGATTGTATAGATGGTGTAATGTGTAGTTTTCAGTTGTCATCCACATACCATCTATCAGATGTTCAAACCAAATGTTTGGAATGGATTACCAAGCATTTCATTAAAACCTGGAATTCAAGACCATTTTCCAACCTTCCTGAACAACTTCAGCAGAATTGTCTGCAATCTCTCAAAATGTCCATGGTATGGTATTTACACATTCTGCAAAATATCATTGTATTAATTATGTGTCATTCTTATAGAATGTTGAAAACATCATCGACTTAACTCTGCAATCTCAGCAACTACAGGAAATGCTCCCTTTAGTTAAGTGGGCGGAACCCGTCAATGTTCTTGTAAAAGATCTCTCGAATTCTTGTTCAGCATTCACCCAACAACATTTTTCTGACATTCTTCTTTCTGCAAAGTAAAATATATTAAAAGTTTAAAACCTATTTGTTTAAGATAAGAATTGAACCGTTTTCTTTCGATTTTCCAGATTTAAATCGCTGGGCCAAGAGGATACGTGGAGCTTGAGTCGCGTTGAAACTATTATCCTTGAAGCAGCCGCCAATTTACCTGTTGAGCAAGCGTGTTTGTCTTACTTGGCACTCGAAAAAATTATGGACGATCTGCTCAAGGCTGACGAAATTCGACAACCCCCGGATCCAGCTTATGTTGAATTCATCAAGACACTCCAGAAAGCAGTTGAAAATCGTCTAATACAGCGAGTTGGCATGGCAACAAAATGTTCTGCGTGGGATGCTATCCCGAAACCCAAACAAATTAGCATAATGCAGATGGGATTTTTTGACCCTATTGATCCAAAATATTCATCCGATAAGCAGAACCCAAGACGTAATGTAGGAAGAAATCATTGCTCGAACACTACCACTCCCATAAATGTTGCAGTGCCGAATACTCGTGCTCCCAGGGTGGCTTTACCAATTGATCCTTTTCGACGTACTACTTTGCGATCTACCGTACACGGCGAAAGAAATGCAAGCACTTCACAGGCTGTCGGCAGAACACCAGGAGCTTTGTCTGCATCAGGAACAAGTGTTCAGCAATTAAACCGAAGAGTGCCAGCTGTGTCAGTCAGCAGATCTCAGTCGGCTCGGACTCCTAATGTGGGAACTTCTCGAACCACTACTAGTCGATCAACTAGCAATCAAGTCGCTTCAAGCCAGAGATCGGTAAATTCAACAGTACCACGGACCCCAATAATTCGATAATTAATATATCGTGCATTTACCAAAATCAGCGGTGTAAGTACCGTTGCGCCAATTTTCGAAGAATTTCGTGTACTTTCATGTGCTCAAATTATTCTTTTTCACGTCTTTCCTACACAGTCATTAATACTTTTTCATTCGTATTAATGTTTTGTTAGCAAATCCGTTTAGTTCAGTTATTCGCTTCGTATCACTAGTCACGCACTGCGGTAATAAGTTATCTATTTCACACGCCAAAGATTTACGGGAAAGAAGGGTTCTTAGTACGTACATGAAATGTTGAAATTTATCGACAATCAAAGTAAAGACAATAAATTTAGCCTCTTATAATTTTCATTTTATTTCGTACATTTCCATAACTTTGAATATTCGTACTTATAACGTGTGCCGATAAATGAAAGGAAACAAATACATTAACGGCTGACCATACGAGAAAACCATAAATTCGCAAAAGGCACTGAAGGTATTTGGACTTGTTGAATGCCAAGTTTGCTTGCCAAGTTTGGCATAAACAAATAACATGAAGTGAAAAATACGTATTGCATAAAAGTGTTGCGTCCCTATATGGTAGACTCCCTACATGTGTCGTATGTGATCCCGAATAAAGCACAAGTATCGAAAGTGAGGAAAAGGAAATGTGCAATCTGCTACTAACTTATTGGTACTCTTTTAAAAAACTTTCTTGAAAGGAACGGAATTTATCCAACATAATTTGCAGTTTTTCTGGCTGCGGAAGGATGGTCGTCCTATAAGTCGCACATTGAGAAACTCAAATATTATCGCTTTCGTAAATGAGAACAAAAAAAGTTTACTGTACCTGAAGTGGTAAGTTCCAGGCCTCTGGCCAAATCCCGATCCGGGAACGCAGCACATTCCGGTTTGCTCGAGAAGTTGGAAAGCAAAGAATACATCAGGTGCTTGGCCTAGTGATTTGGCTTTGGCAACTGCTTTCTCGGGGATCTTGACCTGGTTACAAAAATGTATGCGATGGGTTACGCATCGCCAACGGGAGATGAAACAATTAAAATGCGGACGCACGTACCTCCGGGAAAGCATACATGGCACCCTGAACAGTATTACATTTGATGCCAGGAATAGAGTTGAAGGCTTTAGCGATCATGCTTGCACGCTCAGATAGAGATTTAAGGACGGCTGCCTTTTCTTTGGAAAAGAGTTCATAGGACGGTTCACCAGGTTGGGGAGGATTAACCACGCAATCCATTACGGCCTGAAACCAGACGAAATCCTCATTGAAATCACATTTACGCAATGGGCTATAATCTATTCATACCTGTCCGAGAACTGTAAATGCCATCCCAAGTCATTTCCAAATGGGAGAAATAATTAGTTTCTAGTTTTAAAGGTCAGGAGTGAATTCACATGAATACCGGTAGGACAAAGTTTAGCAGAAATGCTTTTTAGGTAAAGCGCCTTAACTTCTGGATCCATATTGACAATCTCAGCATATCCCCCTCGCAATCCGCATTCTCCCATGTAACCTGATTGCGAATTTCCAATGAAACACTATACACAGTAAACAATGGTTTTATCATATCATACCCTTGGAACAGGATAAGAAAGAAGCCAGTTCCAACTTGTCGTAAGGGTCGCCCAATTCTTTTGTCACTTTCTTGAACGAATGGAATTCTCTGTTGTCTGCGTAAACATTGTCTTGATAAACCTGGAAAAAGAATTGGCATTGGTGAATTTTTACGTTTTCCTTTGTGATCACAGTGACTCACCTCATCGGCGAAGATAAACAGTTTTTCCCGGTGGGCAAACTTGATGACTTCGACGATGTTATCTCGGGTTAGCACTTGGCCTAAAAATGAATTGAAAAAAGGAAAAAAGAGAGAGACTTGATGAATGCATCCCTAAGGAAATGGGTTGCGGTAATCACTTCCCCTGTGGGCGTACCAGTTGGGTTTCCAGGGTTGATTACAACAATTCCACGAACGTTGCATCGTTTGCGTGCTTCTTTAACCGCTCTCTCGAGTTCGGCTACATCAAGACCCCAGTCGTTATCTTCGTCCAAGTAGTAACCGGCTTGCTCCATGTTGTACTCGACGATCGAAGCCGAATAAAGAGGATACTGCGGAATCGGGATCATGATTCCGGTACGTGGGCCGCTAATCGTGGACAACATTTTCAGCGTAGACTGAAAAACGATTACGTAGTAGGAGATCATTGGCAAATGTCAATTGGATTTATCGGGAAACGTAAAAAATAAGTTGGTAATACTTACTCGGATGCCCTCAGAAGCCCCAGCACAGAGAATAATGTTGCTCGGATCAGCTGGAAACCCGTCACGACGTTCAATGTACTTGGCAACATGATTACGAACGAGTTCTAAACCGGCCGAGTCGCTGTAACAACCTGGAATAAAATTGCAATTAGTTTTTGTTTTCGAGTTGCCGAGATTAAGTTTCTTGTTAATGCATGGCTAGACAAGGCGAGGCTATTCAGAGCCACCCACTACAGGAAGTGCTGGGCAACCAGCAGAACTGTATCCCAATGAGCGCAGTCATCCGAAAAGTAACAAATTAAAGCAACTGTTAACACAAAGTGACGCACCCGCACTTCCCCTGCTGGATTCGAGAATGGCTCGAGCTCGTGACTTGACATCTTCGGGGAATTCTTTGCTGCTCAGCAAGTCTGGGTAGGCAACAAGCGAAATCACTTGGCGAATGAAGGTAATTGGCTTTTGTCCCATCGCCTGCGCGTCGCCAATGTTAGCCTTAATAACTTCAGTGAACGGCTTCTTGACTCCCTGCAAATTTAATTTTACAAATTTAGTTGTTAGATGGGGCTGTAAACGCGGGTAAAGTGCATTGAGATTGTTTTCAAAATTGATCGACTACTTCTTATCGAACGGTCTGTTTTACCGATAACGTACAAATAATTAAACGAGAGAAATTACCATAGCCAGCTCCTTTTCAATTTCTCCAGCTCGAATAACGAGGGGTCTAGATTTTAAAAAATATATAAAAAAATTGAATTTAAAATATTTTTCAAAATATAAAATTACCCTCTGACAGCATATTCCATAGCCTTGACATTAGGGTTAATGTTATCGACATTCAAAACGAGATCTACGTGACTTGGGGCTGCAACAGTCGCCATGGTTCGAGCAACGTTGACTTGTCCAATAAAATCACCTGTCAAAACCAGAAAATAAATGATAAAAATGTCATTCCAATGCAGAGAAAAAGATGCAGAATGATTTACCTCTACGTTGACAGCAGTATGTATGGAACTGACCGACTGAATGTTGTTGCTTCACAGTAGTGGGGGTAAACAACAGTGTGGTGGTTCGAGCGGTTGTTGACTGGTGGTCGAGATAAGACAAAGTGGAACGCTGCCGCGAGGGGAGGCATAGCCCAGTTTCTTTCTTAAGGTGTAGGGCCGGCGTTACGATACTGCGCGATGGGACTACAGTTACAGGGATGGTGGTTGAAGTCGGTGCTGCCCGATGCTGGAGTCTCAACTTGCGGAAGGTGGATAGAACCACGCCCCTCTGTTGGCCAAGCCAGCCCGTCTGCATGATCGTGATTGGCCCTTGCAGTGAATCCGCCCTAAACACGTGTTTATATTCTTGCTTCTAGCTCACTTTTTGATTAGCCCAAGTCAATGAGATCGATGAATATGTCGATATTCTTCAAATGCAGAAAAACCTAATTTCAAGTGAACAAAAAGAACCAGCTATAAAAATGAACAGATCAGCTGATGGTGAGTCGTCTCGATGAAAAACGTTTCAATATCATTGTGAAAAACAAATATTAAAAAAACAAAACACGTCTACGCTGCGCTACTGGCATGATTTAATGACCAGACAACAACAATTTTTCATTCGACTCAGCAGACGACACTATTTCTTCGCCATTCCAATTTTCAAAAACACGAGTTTGAATAATTCAGCAAGATTTTGTAAACAAAGTTAATACGTGTGTTGTCCTACGGTTGCCAAATCCTAGCATATGCTTGCCTAATGAGATCACGCTTCGAACTCAAGTTGCTATAGCTGCACCTAACACCAGACAAGGTAATCAACAAGTAGCCAAATATAGATACACAGCACTAAGATACCAGCAAGCGTTAAGTAACCAACGTCACAGCCAAAAGTAAACACATCTCCTGGGTGCAAGTTAAAGCCCGTCCCCTCTCAAATGCAAAGAGTAAACGAACTAAAGGTTCTTACCGGTCGATATCTGTGAAGTCGTAGAAAGAAGATTGGCTTAGCTCGGGACGACTGGTGAAACCTACGTCTTTTCGACGAGCCAACGATTTTGCGGCGTCTCAGTACCGTTCACACTGCACAACTGCTCACAGGGAAATCGAACGAGGGCCACACGCTTATAAACTTGCAAACCGTAGGGCATATAATAACGTGACTGCAGCAGAGCATGGTGGGTAGAGGCAAGACGACGCAGGATACTTTCCGTCAAGCAGACGACGTTCTCTTAACTGTCTAACCTTACTTTGCTGGTGCAGACAAAGCTATAGATGCCGGTGCAGATAATCAGATTTGTTTGTTTTGTTTTTCTAAGATAAAAAGGGCCCAAGTCAACAACTTCTTTTTATAATCGTCAAAATTTAAATTGTACTTAATATAACTTAAAATCAAACGTTTGTCGCATATTAGAATCGGGAGTGTTTTCAGTTTTAGTTGCTTAGTAGGCCTATTTAGAACGGCTATTTGGCCATACGAAAATACCTGCCAACAGGCATCCTTGTTAAGAGTAGAGTTTCTCAGAATCAGCAGTTTTTAAAAATAATCCCTCATAGACGTCAGCGATCCCCCCCCCCTTTTTGCGTCACCACTTCACAATCCTTTCTAGGTGGATACAAAACTTGGAAAAGCTTGAGGAATGTTTTTAACTATAACAAGAATAACAACATCAATTTGAAATCGGAGAAAACAAGTCTCGTATTTGTATTGCATTAAGTGGCAGTATAGTTTCTACACCAATCACACAATAGTAGAGCAGCGATTGAAAATCTCCTTAAAATGCCGAAGCATAAGTGGTGACAATGGCGTAGATCTCAAAATTAAATTAAATTATTTTATTAAATTATCTTTAGATTTTTCTAAAATGATAAATTACCATGTACAAATTGGCCATCATGCCACCGAAAAAAGCTAAAGCTCTAGCGGGTTGTGGGATGACAAAGACCGCATAGACCAAAGTGTGCATGAACCTGGCAGCAGTGAATAAACGGAATAAAAATTTGGCACAACCCAAAGACGGGCCAGTTCCAACGTAGACGAATGCAATGGTGAGGAATGGCAGGATATTCTCCAAGTCATTCAAATGAGCTCTGTTGAAAGAAAGTTTTAAAGCATAAATTAGTAAAACAAAAGCCAGTTATTGAAATTAATGGATAGATTTATCTTTACCGTCGTACTCGTTCGACGTCATCATCAGTTTTGATTTTACCCCCCTTGTTCATCTTGGCGTCCTCTGGGTTAGCAAATGCCTTAGAGTATTTTAAGAAAACTGTTAGCTAATATGTCAGTAAATTACTAATGAAAATAAGACTTACCATCTTACTGAGTCTCTGACGGGCAGTAAGGAGGGCCATCAATAGTGTCTTTGCTCCCAGCAAAGCAGCATAGAAGCTGAAAGAGGCAAAGACGGGATTGTCCGATGTGTACAGCGACATTTTCAAGGACAATTGTTGGTAGACTTTTCTGCAATGTAAACAAACACATATTGGTTAGTAATAAATGATTAATTTGAAGAATAGGCTTACTGAAGCAAATTTCCAACACTTTAAAGAGCACGTAACTACCCACCTGTTGCTTATTACTCAGCACTTTTCTGTCTGAAGATGTCCTACGGGCTACGGCCAGCTACGGCGTTATAGACTTTACGCTTTGAGACATTGCCGTGTTTGAAGGTCCTTCGATAGATAGCCCGCGGGTTGGAACCGCTAGAAATTATCTTTAGATTTTTCTAAAATGATAAATTACCATAAGTCCGTAACCCACATACTATTTAGATAATATTGCTCTTATATCTTAGATCTATCTTATCGCAAGTTTCCTTTACATTTTATAAACGTGAATTCACGTGCGCTCCACACCAAATATTCAAGTAAGCATTAATACAATACATTTTACAAATTATATTAGTAATTCAGAAAAAGTTGTTTTTTTCTAATTTGGTTAGTTTTGTCATTTCAATGCGCTTCGAAATCTATCTATAGGGGAGACCGGGGCTATGTGGGACATGGGGCTACATGGGACATCGCAGTTTTGAGCATGTTCCCGTAATTTTTTTTAAATAATTTTTTTACTATATTTGAGCATTTACCATGCCCCATGTTGGGTAAAAAAATTATTTAAAAAAAATTACGGGAACATGCTCAAAACTGCGATGTCCCATGTAGCCCCATGTCCCACATAGCCCCGGTCTCCCCTACTTGAGTAAATCCAATAAAATTTAAAGAAGCTAGACAAGTCTGCTTTATTCAGTTACACAACGACTTTGCAGAGAGCATCGTGTTAAAGAGCAGAAGCATAACTGGTTAGAATGGTGTAAATCAGGTACAAGTTGACAAGTTGACCAACAATATAACTCAAAGCTCTGGCTGGCTGTGGGGTAACAACAACCGCATATACGAAAGTATGGGAGAATCTAGCAGCCGTGAATGTTCGGAATAAAAATTTGGCAGCGCCTAAAGTCGGGCCTGTCCCAACGTAGAGCAGCGCAAGGCTTAGAAATGGAAGGATATTCTCCAAATCATTTAAATGGGCTCTTTAAATTGGAAACAAAAAGATCCTTAAAACATTTGACATTAGGAGTAAATGGAAAATCTTTACCGTCGTACTCGTTCGACATCTTCGTCAATTTTTACTTTACCCCTGTTCATCTTATTGCAATCCTCTGGGTTTTGAAATGCCTTGCAGGATTAAGCGAATTGATGAAAGTAATATTTAAATCTACAGAGAAAGGTTGGATGGTGGCTTACATGCTTACGGAATCTTGTCCAACCAGTAAGGAAAGCCACGAACAGAGTCTTAATTATCAGCATAGCAGCGTAGAAGCTGAAAGTTGCAAAGACAGGATTGTGTGATGTGTACAGGGACATTTTCCAGGAAGACGTTGAAGGGTTCCTATATTTTAAAAGTAAATTTTATTGAAAACATAAAGTATAGAGAATATTGAAATCAAATTTGCATGCACCATACCAGAGCACACTGTTACACCAATATCCACTTGTTGCTTACTCGGAACTCTCGTATCTAAAGATGAACGTAGGTTCGTGAAAACGATCCCGGCTTTCCTAGACATTGCCCTTATTTGAAGGTCACTTGATAGAGAAGTTGATGGGCCATTAAAATTTCTACATTTTTTCCCGAAGAGGATCGACTATCATATATCCCATCCCGTGTGTTGTTGTTTCTTCAGTTTGTTTTATTTTTCAACAACAGCTGACTCGAGTCAACATTACTCGTCGTCGTTCAGTCTTCGACTACTAGAGGGCATATTTGTTGCGAATTGATCTGTGCCACCCCTTTTTAGTTGATTGATAAAGAATAGATAATGAGATAAATTAAACAAGGAAACGGGAGAAGAGCAAGTCAGAGTCTGTTGACGAAGAAGGTTTAGTTTTTTATTAACAAAGTGAATAAAATGTCTTATTATTATTTGTTAAGATTATGTTGGTGTGACTTGATCGATGTATCGTTGTGATTCAGATCGAGTGGCCTAGATGTCGTTGCCGACCCCGGTCACGGCAGCAGTCGAGTGGAGAGACCGTCGTGTCTAGTAGCAGTGCGAGTATATTCCAGTGAAAAGTCTTGTCGAACGCGACGTATTTCGGCTGCTGGTCAACAAATCAGGTAAGAAAAAATCGATTCGTGTTGCTGTTTTGGTTATCTTGTCGTGAGGATGTGGTGTAAGGATCGGTTGCCAATGGTGACACGTCGATTCTTTTGTGTTGTGTGCGTACACATTTGGCGAGGATCGGGAAATGTGCCTTGTGGGCGTTAAGGCCCGCCTGTTGCTGTTGCATGACATTGGCAGCCCAAGTGAGTCTCGACCTCTCCCCGGTTGATTTCTTTTTCTTCTTCCTGCTGTTGTTGTATAAGCACAAAAAATGTGACGACCGAGTGAAAAGATGGTGGGCTGCCTGTTGCTAGGCCTTTTTCATCCCATATATTTCTCGACGTTGGTCTGCTATATAGCCAGAGAAAAGAAAATGGCACCTAGGAGAAACAACATTGGTTGCTGGTTGTCGGGGGGTTTCCATCTGCTCTTGCGTTGTTTCCATTAGATCCATTGGCCTGGCAATGGCCCACGACAGTTGGAGGAGAGAGATAGAAAACGTCAAGTCAAAGACAATCGTCTTTCCACAGCAACGAAAAAAGAAGGAGAAAAAGGAGATTCTTCTTCTTCTTTCCCCTCGAGAGAAAAAAGGCGTCTCTTTTCTCTGTCGAGGCCTTCGCCTTTTATTTTTTCGCCAACGAGATTATCTGTGTCATGAACTGGAAACCGACTTTTTCCCTCGTCTATTCTCTTTCTCTCGATCTTTGGCATCCAGCTGCTCTTCCCCCACGCCCATGTAATTGTATTGTATTTCCTTCTGCGGTCAGATCGAACGGTGAATGAATTTCATCCATTCCGACCACTTTTCCTTTTTTCTTGTTGTCTCTGTGGAATTTTTCGGGGGAGAGAACATCCGACACTTGACGGAAATGGTCGGACACGCGCGCTGTGCTCGTCAGTGCTGACCCCTGGTCGGGTTTCTTCGTCATCATCACTCGGTCCGACTTTGGAGCTGTTTGCGGATGGCATCTTGTAAACAGAAACCCTCCCCCCCACCATCACCAACTGGAAGAAGAAGAAGAAGGGGTGTCTTGTCCTCCGGCGCCCAGTCAACGGCCAATGTGTAAACTCTGCCCGGAAGCTGTCTGACAGAATGATCAATAAAAACACACACGAAGTAAAAATAATGAAATTGTGAAAAAGAAGAAGAAGAGCCGGGATGGATGGCGGCCGGAAGAGAAGAGAGAGAGTCTTCTAAACAAACAACTTCCTTGGAAGAAGAATCAAAGGGAGAAAGAGGATGGGAAGGAAACTGGAAATTAAAATTTATTGATCTATTACGAGGAGAAGGAGGACGGAACTGGAAAGAGAGAAAATGATGGCGTCGTCGGACGTCTTCTTCTTCGAATCTTCTTCGGCTCTTGATGTTGTTACGAGTTCGTATCGTCTTCTTTGATGCCGGTCCTGGATATCGGATACATATCCTCCGCTAATGAGATCTCTTTTCTCTCTATTCGTATCCAGCCGGCCGGAATCCCCCCTCCCCCCCCCTACCATCCTTTGAAGCCACGTTTCCAATTTATCTTTTTTTCCCAAAAAAATTCAACTCTGAAAATAATGAGACGCCTTTTTGCCCGGCTATTTTATTGGATGGATTTAGGAACAAGCGGCGGAATCTAACGGGTTATAATGATCCCGACAATGTTATATAGGATGGGCGCGGTACGTAGTTGTCTCTCCGCCATTCACAATTCACGACTACACACACACGCTAGTTTTTTTCTGTTTAATGAATGGCGGCTAATGGACCGAACGGGGAGCGGGGAGAGCGCCACATGTTGTTTTTGTTATTGTCAGTTTTTCGAGAGCTGTGTAGCGGGGGCCGGACCAGATGCTTGTTGGCCAAACGCCCAGCCTGAATCGATTCGTCGGTTATAACGGCAACCTGTGCCGGGCAGGGCAGGGAGAGAAAGAACACGCCCCGTGCGATCTCTTTTGGTGTTCCTGAATTAGAACATTTTTTCGTTCCCTTTTTTTTTCTTGTGTGTGGATTTTGTGACTGTTTATTCGTTGACTGCGTGTCAGGAGACCCACCCACCCACCGAGAGAGAGAGAGAAAGCAGAAAATGAAATCAAAGTTATCGACCGACTTCCGGTGGCGTCGTCGTTTGTCGACGCGACGCCACCGCGCCCTACTTCCGTCTCTCATCCCTTCCCCATCCAACTTTGGGTAATGGACTGAAGGGGGGAGGTGTGGGTGGTGAATCGGTTTATTCGTTTGGTAGGGCCCTTTCATTTTTTGATTTCCTTTTCGGCATTGGGACGTCATCGCTGGAATGGCAAATTCCATCACCCCCCCTCCTCCTCCTACATCGATGACGTGAATCGATTGGCGGAACGAATCAGCGAAATCGAAACAAACCGACGACTCGTGACGTGACTCTTTTCATTTCATCGTGACAATTCCACACCCCCCAATTGTTGTTCAAACACTAAAAATAAAAATAAAAAAACGATCCTGTTTTGTGTGTGACTGTCGTCACTTGGTAGGGCGACTTACGGCACACGTCACGTCTCGACTCTTTTTCGTACCGAGTCACGAAACGTTTTCTCTCGTGAGTGGAAAAACGGGTGGGCGTTTCGATCCCCCCAAAAAAGAGGAGGAGGCCTCCCACTTCGTCCTCCTGCTTAAAAAATCACAATGGCGACCGTTTA
Source organism: Daphnia pulicaria (assembly GCF_021234035.1). NCBI lineage: Eukaryota > Metazoa > Arthropoda > Branchiopoda > Diplostraca > Daphniidae > Daphnia > Daphnia pulicaria. The sequence goes on from NC_060918.1 coordinate 12,186,163, forward strand.
TTGTGTGACCAGGGCCATTGGGTTCGCCGTGAGTTATCAAAGGAACGCACACGAACACTGGAGGATCAAGGCCGTGAGCGTCTGAAAACTCATTTCGCGTCTAAGCTTTTCCGTCTCCCGTATTGTCTCTGAGGAACGGACGGGCGTAAAATGGCCGACTGCATCAACTGCAAAGAAGCGGGAGTAGCGGGAGCGAGTTGCTGCCAGTCGGATGGATCTTCTGTTTTTAGCTGCCTCGGGATTCTATTTCGGTCGCGGTATCAAAAATCGACGGGTGAAGAAAAAAGGAAAAGGAGAGCGGAAGTTGCCTTTCTCTCTCCGCACCCATCTGCTGCTGCTGCTGCCGGCCCAGCCTCTCTTTTTCCAGCTGAAATTGAATGGGACGTTGGCAGCCAGGCAGGCAGGGATTGTCATGTTCCAAGATGTTTCCCCATTTTCTACGCCGGCCAGAAATAGTCAACTGAATTGTTGCTCTCACCAGTGAAATGTTCGTGGTGGTGGTGGTGGCCATTGAAGAAGAGGAGGAGATTCGCTCAATGAAAATGTCGCCGATGCGCAAATGAAACTTCCGCCGCTTTGCCTCACGCGCCCGGCCTGCCAACCCAAAAGTTATTTATAAATCACGAACGGGATGGCCGCCGGATCGGGTGTAACGAACGGCCTGCCCGCCACCCGAATTGAATGGGGCGGCGGCGTCATTGTTTACCTTTCGGGGGGCACCAGGAGAGAGAAATGGCCCGGCCAGGCCGGCCGGCATCGGGAGTATACTTTTTCTTTTGTTATTTTGAATGATCGCTTCGATTTTGTTGGCCGATGATGAATGGCCGGGCAGAGTCAAAGGACCTTGAGAAGGGCACGGGGCCAAAATGGGCCGCCCGAAATGCGTTTGCTGGGAGATTGGCGTGACACGAACGGGCTCGTGCCAAGACATTTGATGGGTTGTTGTTGTTGTTGTTGTCTTTGGCCTGCGGCGTCTGAGCGCCCAGTTCCGTTTCGCATCAGCGGGACCCGATTCATTTTATGGGATGTTGTTGCCCCGGCCATTCTCGTCTTGTTCCTCCTCCTCCTCCATCGTTTGACCTTCTTCTCACAAAGTTCTTCTTCTCCCGGCCAGAAATCGAACAAGATGGACACAACTTTTTGGTTTTTTCGTCAGGTGACAGGTGCGCAGGACCCGAAAAACTCACACGACCGCCAACTTCTAACCAACACTCACACGACCGGGTCGCGTTCAACTTTTTCTCTGTAACTCCGGCAGGTTTTGTCGGGTACCAGTGGTATACATAACATGTGGAGACAAGTATCGTCTTTTTCTTTCTGCTTTCGTGACCTCAAGGGCATATCCACCAGACTCAGCTGAGAGAGTTAGGCTCCTCGGCGGCCAGACACCTCGTTGGTCGTCGTGTAGCTCCAGGTGATGGCAACATGTCTGCTGCTGCTCCTCCTGCTGTTGCTGTTGTTGCTGTTGCCTTTTTTCCTTCCAGCCTGGGCCCTACCTTGTTTCTTTCTTTCTTTCTTTCTTTCTCTCTTTATTTCGTGCGGAATTCTCTTTTGGAATCTCATCCCGACCGAGTTTTCACCACCGGTGAATGAATGAAACGACCACCCGACTTACTCACACACGTCCCTATACAACACAGACCTACTTTTACAGATGAGACTGGAAGAAATTCTTTTTGATTTTCCAGCAGGTCGTTTTGAGGTTTTCCTTCCGTTTCTTGACCCCGAGTCGAACTCTCGCAGACCTTCATTGTTTTGTTATTTTATTTTATTTTATTTTTTTTATTTTATTTTTTTTATGTTCACCGTAGAAATCGAATAATAAAAAAGAAAAAGAAGGTGCCGGCGGTGCTGTTTCGGCACACAACTTTCTCTCTCCAGCAGCGGTGGCGGCCGTTTTCCACATATTTGGCATTGTGTGCGTGTTGTGTGTAGGCCGCACCCGTTTGTTGTTGATGGCAAGTTGTTGGCTGGCTGGCTGGCTGGCCCTTTTTCAGATCGCGCTGCCAACCTAACGTTACGTACGTACGTAGGTGAAGCTGAAAGAAAGAAAGAAAGAAAGACAGAAAGAAAGAAAGAAAGAAAGGTGAGGTAGAGAGTTGAGCCAAGGTTTTTTGTGTGTCTGTGTTATTCACGCACGCCAGAGGGAGGCGGAGCGTTTCTTTCGTTGGGAGAATCGGGGAAGGGGGGCGCCAGACAGCGGGACCCGACAAACGCAGGCGACCGGGACCAGGGAGAGAAACGGGAGAGACCCGCAGCGGCAGCGGTGGCGCGACGCTCAGTCAACTTGCAAGAGCTGAGAGATGTGGATGCAGTGCGGACGACGGGTCCCTCCACCACCACCAAAGGACTCGATCCTTTTCGACTTGTCCATTTCTCTCTCATCAACGCTGACGATATAACAGGGAAATTCCACCCCAAAACCAAACAAAAGTTCAATTCACGTTCGTCCTGGTGGTGTGTGTGTGTGTTGTGTGTCTGTGGGTGTCCTGGACTTTTTAAGTTTTCGGAGGATTATTAAAGTTGCATGTGAGTTTGGTTCATTGGCTCTTGACAGTGTCGCCACCTTTACCTCCCACCCTCCAGAAATTAAAGCGGATATTATTATTCACACCTGCTGGAGAGAAATCCAATCGGGGTTAGCCCTACCTCTTTGCTTCCGGCCGGAAAGATTACAGCCGCCAAGTGGGCCGCCGCCGCCGGTTCTTTTTCTCTGAATGAAATTTTCGTGTGTCGCCGGAATGACGACGACAACGACGTCTGTGATGATTGGGACGATTGGATTGGATTTCATTAGCGTCGTCGAGATTATGCAAATTGCCGGAGCTATTTGGAGGAGCAGAGAGTCGAACCAGCACCGGAACTTGGGACGTTGACATCCGGGCTCTTGTGAATGATAAAACGCAGGGGACGTGGTGTCTGTGTGGGTGCTGGTAGCGGCAGCGGCAGCGGCAACGGCAGGAGTAGGAGACTGGGCGGAATTTCGATACCGGAGGGGAAATAATAAATAAATAGTCAATCACTTTTTTCTCCCCCTCCCAATAATCTTCTAATGCGATTAAAAGCCCCTAAAGTTTCCCGTCGTTTGGTGGGTGGAACTGTGTGGTGGTGGTGCCCCGAAAAACCGGAAGTGACCCTTGAATTAGAAAGAAAAACAAAAAGATCCAGCGGATCGAATTTCACCCGTGACGGCGTTTGGGTTCTATTGACTCGTCCCCGATAGGATCGCATTTGACGGAGACATTCGACGTGATGGCAACAACCGATTGGAAATTCGGATGAGAGCCGGAAGCAAAAAGAAAAAGCGGAAGAGAAGAAGAAGAAGACGAAGAAGAAGAAGAAGAAATTTGTTGAAAGCGAATTTTGTTTAAATTTATTTCGGCCAGTGTTGTGTGTCTGACGTGTGTGTGTGGGTGTGTGTGTGTGTGGAGTGAAGGAGAAGAAGAAGAAGCGGAGATGGTCCGACTTTTTCTCATACCTGGTTGTTGCCGTGGTCGTTTATTGGTTCCCGATGGAAATGGGCCGCCACCGTATTGGCCGTTTGATACTTGAACGATCGACGTCGTCAGGTCAGCGGCGTCAGTGGCTCCTTTGAGATTCGCTCTCGCCCCCGCCAGAAAAATACAAAAAGAAAAAACGAAATTTTGTCCGTTGGTGCGTGTGAAATATGACGACGCAAGATTGGACTAGAATGTTGAAAAGCTTCCGCACCAAAACGTACCGCAATCTCCCCACGACGGTTGACGACCACCACAAGGCCGGATCGGCCGGATCTCCTTTGAATGACACCCGATCGTCGTCGGTTGGATTGTGCCATCACGACGGTGGCGGCCAAGACGCTGACGACGGCCACTGTCGTAAGTTGTTGCCCGTCCACCCAATCTTTTTCTCTTTCCTTTCCTCCTACTTAGCCGAAAACGAGAAAAGGAATCGAATTTCGATCCGGCGTTGTGCGTCATTGTCCGATGGACCCCCCCCATTTGATCCACAACTTCCGTCGTCGTCGTCGTCATCATCGCAGGATGTTGTTGTCTTGTTGATTCTTTTCTTCCATTTTTTGGGATTTTTTGGCTCAGGAATCTGAAAGGAGCAAAAATTATTTTGGGGGATTTTTGATTTGCTTGGCTGTAATCATAAATGTGTCTCGTGACTTTAGCCGAAATGGTATAACTAACCCACTTCATTATTATTTCTTTTCTATTTTGATTGTTGGTGTTGTTGCTGTTGCTGTTTATCCGGGGCTGATTGGATGGGCGGATGAATGAATGGATGGATGGAAAACAGGTTTAGGTCCTCCAGCAGACCTCAGCAAAACAACAACCTCCTCGAACCCCATCAAGAAAGGGACGCTGTTGTTGCCGACGGACTGGACGTACAGGCAGGTGGTAGGCGGGAAGACTACGACGAGTCAAACTCGGCCAACGATTGGCTGCGGAGGGAAAAGTGGCGGCTGCAGCAGCAGCAGAGGACAAGAGGCGGAAGAGGAGGAAGACAAGCCGCTAGCTGTGAGAGGTCGCAGCGCCTCTGAGCCGTCGTTCCTTTCGGCCAGCCGAGCCGTTAAAGTCCTCCGCGTTGCTTCGCCCGCCAACAGCCCATCGTCATACACACCACCAGCCGTCAAAGGTGAATTTTCCCATTTTCCCTTTTTCCTCTTCAAATTTAATTGATGAGACGGACGCAAACAACAAATGCAAATGAATCCCAGTCAGAAAAAAATGTCCATTTCTTTCCACCCCTTTTTTTTCCTTTCTTGTTGTTGTTGTTGTGGCAAATGGCGTCCGTCCTTTGGTTGGATTCCAAGAATCCCCAAAGAAAAAAAAGGAGAAACAGGTTTTTTTTTGTGGGGGGGTCAGGTAAAGGCTCGGCCGGCCCTTGTACGGGGACTCGTGTAATTAGTCGAACAATCTGTCTGTCTGCTGCCCGTCTGTCTCGACTGTAGAAATGTAAACGCTCAACTCTGGCGCTCTGCGAGAGAGAGAGAGACGGACAATCTTTCCTATCCCCCCCGACTATTTAGCGCGCGGACCTTACACATTTGATCAATGAGTGTAGACGGGACACGCAGCGGAATGGGGGGTGGCAACGATTTGACCAGCTCGGGGTGTGGCCTGGTGGAATGAATCACTTTTTTTTTTTGTTTTTATTTTGTGCTGGACTTGAGTTAACAAAACTTTTTTGCTGGTCTGGGCTGGGCCGAGCAGAGATCAGCAGCATTACGGGGCTGCAACAGCAAATCAAGGCGGCCTTTGGCCGTTGGCGAAAAAGAGGAACTCCATCGTCGCCGTCTTCTTCATCCGCATTCGAGGAGGAGGTGGGCAGTGGCGGTGGTCCCATCCGCGAGGACTGCTTCGACCATCCGCTCAACGTCCGGCTCTCGGCCCAGAGTCAGACTTTTTCGCATCCGCATCGGCTGACCGTTTTCCCGCCTTTCCCTTCCGGAAGCGGAGCCTCACCCTCCTCCTCCTCCGCCAACGTTTCCCCGGCTAGAACCAACAAATCATCCGCCTTTACCACCTCCTCCTCCGCCTCCCCTTCCAACCCCACCGGCAGCGGTGGCAGCAGTTCCAAATCCAGCGGAGGCAGCCACCCCTTTTCCTTCGTGCGCGGATTACGCAAGAGGCGCGCAGGCAGGGAAGGCTCCGAGTCGACATCCCATCAACAGCACCGCAACCTGTCGGATCTCTGCTCGGATCGCATCCGATCGCGCACGGCCGGCGACAGCGGCTGGCCCAATTGCTCCAGCCGTTTGGGAGGCGGACAGGATCATTTCGGATCCTTTGGACCCTTGACGTCCAAATCCAGGAGCGATCACAGTTTGCACCGCATCCTCAAAGAAGACAATACCTGGACCGTTTTCGCCACCCTCCGGCCGCCTTCCGGTTCGTCCCATCCGACAACAATTTTCATTTGTGTTTAATGGGATTTTCCGTTTAATTTTACTTTCTATTTTTATTTGTGTTATCCATTCAACAGATAAAGGAGGTTCGTTATCCAAAGGTTCGACGGCCTGGACGTTTGGACTTTTTAGCGACTCTCCGTCTCATTCGACGTCGTCGCACCAGCAGCGACGCCAGGCGTCGTCGTCGTCTTCGGTCGCCAAATCCAGCAAGAGCAAAGCGGCTTCCGTTGCTCCGTCGCCGGAACTGCTCCACCGTTCCTTCACCCCTTCCTGCTTCCCTCCCGGCCATCCGCTCGGCCTCCACCTTCCGTCTTCTACCGGCGGCGGATTTTTCGGCCGCAACGAGAGGAGGACCCGGTCGCTCGAGCGGTGCTCGCAGCAGCGCGTCAGGAGCTCAGGCGCTCCTGGACTCTCGTCTAATTCAGGTGGTGCTGGAAGCGGCGGCTACGGTTCGTCGACTGCTCCGGCCAAACCCCCGCCACCCATCCCGTCTCGGGTCCGCTCACGTTCACTCGAGAAGAACTACCAAATCTCGACAACCACGCCCCACGTCCAGAGGCAGAGCGCAACAACAACCACCGGCCCAGCAACAACAGCAACAACTGTGACCAACAACTCGGCGACAAGTGGTGGTTCGGCGCCGGCTGCCAACAACTCTACTCCGCTCCTGCCCATCCGGCGGAACAACGTTCCCCCGGAAGTCTTGGCCACTTGGTGCACCTTCAACGAAGCCTTTGGAGGCGGACGGCCCAAGCAGCAGCAGCAGCACCGCATTCCGGCCGAGCCTTTGACGGTCAGCGACGAACGTGATTCGCCCGGCTCGCCCGTCTTTGAGGAACTTTTCCTTCCGCCGCCGCAGAAATTCGCGGCCGCCCCTCATCCGCCCATCGCCAACCCGACGGTGGCCGAGCTCATCAACAACAACAACAACAAGCGCAACAGCGTGGGAGCGGGTAGTTGTTGCTGTTGCAGCAGTTGCAGCGGCGGCCACAGCAGCGCCGGCGTCAGTTGCAGCTCGAAATCGACGCCCAGGTCGTCGCCCGTCCCGCCACCACCGCCGTACCTGCCCGAGACGGTCCTGTACGGGACGCGTGAGGCGCCCGTCTTGGAGCGTCACTGCGTCGAAGGCGGCGAGTTCATTATCGCCTGGCTCTCGCATTCCAACGGCTCGTCCAGCCACAGCAGCAGCAGCGCATCGGCCGGCCATCACCGAGTCGGAGCCGCCGCCCTTGTGCCCCCTCCGGCCCTACCTGTCCCTTTGCATCCGGCGGCAGCTGCCGGCAACAACGAAATGCAATCGTCAACTTCGTCTGCCAACTCGGCGGGAGCTGCGACCGCCGGCAATCAGGGCAGCCTGGCCGCCGCTGGCGGAAGCAACAACAGCAGCAACCGGAGTTTCATCAACAAACCGGCGCGCGGATGGCTCCATTCTGACGTTGTGATTGTCCGCGAGGGGATTACCTACTTTGTCCGAGTAAGTAGATTGACCGTTGCTGGACTTTTGGCAACTTTATCCCGGCACCACTCCCGCACGCACGCACCCAGTCCAGCACAACCTTTTGTTGTTGTTTTTTGGGTTCCCTCCCATCCATCCATCCATCGTCGAGGGGGTTTTTTAATCTGTTTTCGTTTCAGCGTCAATCCCATTTGTGTTTTTTTTCGGCCGGCCAATGTGTAGACCCGTTTTGCTTCTCCCTCCCTCCTTCCCCAAAGTCTCAAATGTGTCCATCTGCAGGGTCCCTGCTGGCCACACTGTAGTGTCGGTTGCCACTCTCTCTCTTGCCCCCGTGCTCCGGCGTACGTGTGGGCGGAATCGATCCGGGGGCCGTGCGTTAGTAGCGATGAGCTGCCAGTCCGGCGAGAGAGTCAACAACACACGACCGTCAGAGCTTCTGCTTTTGCTTTGCCGTGACGGGTTTTCTTGCTACGTGCGTGCGTGTGGGTGTGGCTAAGATTGGGAAAATCGATCGAGTGCCGAGTGCCGAGCGGGAGAGAGGGCGGGCGGGAGCTAGAAAAAAGGAGGGGGCAGAAACGGTTGTCAAAGAGAAGCTATACACATCCCTAAACCTATCTCTCTGCCAAGCAGTAGTAGCGGGATCAATTGAATTGTCGAAGGAGCCAGAGCTCCTTGGCTTCGAAATATCAAAAAAGAAGAAGAAAACGAAGGGAAGGAGTTGGGTGGGAGGGAATGGAGTGGAACCCCCACGCATATTGTCACACAGTGAGTCCCTAGATGTGTGTGCGTCCTGGCGATAAAAAGTCGCAAGCAAAAGGGGCTCTGCTGCGGGGGGAAAGGAAAAAAAGAATCTTTGGCAGGATCGATCCCCCCCCTGAAAACAGTCGCCATTTTCCTATTGGGATTGCGTCCAGGTGCGGAGTCTGCACACACACACAAAAAGAAGATGATTTTTTTGTTGCCAGTCTCTTTTGTTGTTGGGAAAGTTCGATTTTGCTCGGTTGGATCTAATCCTGCCCAGTGATATCGGTCTCTAGACGTGTTCTCCTTGTGCCTGGGCTGGGAATGTAGCCAGCCTTGCGAGAGAGAGAGAGAAAGAGAGAAGAGTCTTGTATGCCCGGTCGATATTGTCGACTGTGGAGATGGGCAAAAGTAATCTGTAAAAGAGATGGCTCTCGTAAATGCAAAAAAGGGAAAAGAAAGAAAAAGGAAACAAGGAGGAAGAAATAATAGCGTTGTCTGGAAGTCGACGACAACTAAATCCAGTTGATTCCCAGGATCGATCAATAGTCAGTGGAGAAAAGGAGAGATAGAAGAAATGGAAGGAGGATCCATGGCCCCGAAAAAAAATTAAATATCGAAGAATTTTGTGCAACGATGAAATTAGATGGTCGTAACTGTAGAAGCCACTCTACGTACACAACTACTACGTGCACAGTAGTAGTAATGTTGACACACACACACACACACACACAAGTGAAATAGAAAATAAATCTCGTCGTGAAAGTTCTTCTTCTGCCTTGCCAGTCCAAGAGTCCTTTACTACTCCGCCCTTACCCTCGCTACATCCATTGTGGGGGACTTGATCTTTTCTTTCAAATATTTGCAGTATATCGGATGCCTGGAAGTCAACACGTCCATGAAGAGCCTGGATTTCGACACTCGCTCACAAATTGCCAAGTGGGTCTCCATCTTCTTTATTTTTCGAAAGAAAGAAAAAAAACATTCGTCTTCATTTGTTGAATTGATCCAATTTTATGATTTGTCGTTTGCTTCGTCACAGGGAATGCATCAACATTGTTTGCGAAACAGCCGGACTCAAAACGGTCGACAAAAAGCGGAAGGTAAAAATGGGACGGGACGCCTTCATTCATAGTTCTTCTCTCTTCTCTTCTTTTTCTTCTTCTTTGTTATTTATTATTTATTAACGAATGCCGGTTGTTGGCTCCTCCTCCTTGACGGTCCAGGCCACAGCAGCACAAGTCTCTGTGTCGAGCCGGGCCCGGGTTGTGTATTGATTTTATTGATTTTTCTCAGCTCCTTGCTCGCCTTCTGACCTCTTCTTCTCATTTCGTCTTTGGAAAAGGCAAATTGTGTCACTTGCGCCACACTCCTCTAATCTCGTTCTTGTTAGCGTCTGCTCATCTTATTAGCCGGCCAAGTATCACCCCCCCCCCCATGCACACACACAGAGAAAAACGGGAGAGCCAGAAAAACAGTGGATGGCCGTCGATTCGGTCCATTTCGGGGTTGGCAATTGGCGGATGAGTCAAAAGCCCAGCAGGGACAGTGACTCTTGTGGAGTGGAGTGGAGACACACAACTCCGCCCACATGCCAATCCCACAGCTCCTTGCCACTCTTGCTCTCCTCCACTCCATCTTATGATGTTTGGATCATTGAATTGAATAGTAGCAGCTGTAAATCTTCACGCCCACTCTTGTTTTCTTTTCTTTTTTTCTTTTCTTTTTATCTTTTTCTTTACTCCTCCCCCTCCTCCCGCCCGCACTTTATTCGAGTCGCTACACAACCACGCAGGCAGAGCCAGGCTAGGAGCTCGAACTCTTCCAGTTCTTATATCTACAAGTTCTTATTCTTCTTGCTTCCGGCTATTTACTCCCTTCTTTCCAGAGCCTCTCCTTCTTCTTCTTCATCTTCATCTTTTTTCTTTATCGATCCGATAAAAGCCCAACAACCTGGGAGGGAAAAGCGCTGATGAATGATGGGCGAGACTTCTCCTGATCTTCCTGATGATGGTGTGATGTGTTTGAAATTGCAGGTCGACCGGCGAATCCAGCGGATCCTGGGAGACGCCCCTCACATGGAACACGCTGGCAGCGACGTTGCCTTGACCATCAGCAGCGGATGTTTGAGGATCAGCACGCTGGAGGGAAGCACAGTCGTCGCTTGTCACGACATGCCCAACATTTCCTTCGCTTCCGGCGGAGATCCCGTCAGTTATTTTTATTTATTTCTTTGTTTTATCGTTTCTAATCCGGCCCGCCCTAATTCAATTTGGTTCTTTGCTTCCCCCACCTCTCAAATAGGATACCCTGGATTTCGTCGCCTACGTGGCCAAAGACAATGTGCACGGCCGAGCTTGTTACGTTCTCGAATGCGGAGGTGGATTGGCGCAGGACGTCATTACAACCATCGGTCAAGCGTTCGAACTGCGTTTCAAGGAATACCTGAAGCGGACGCCGCGTCCAGCCACCGCTGAGTCCGTTCTCGACGGGTAACATTTCTGGCTAGAAAGGGGGGGGGGGGACATTTATCGATTCGCCCAAAGGATCTTTCAAAAAATCGATCCGTTTTCCTCCTTCCATTTGCAGACGCGATCTTGTCGCTGTTGGACACGTCACCGCCACCGGAGTTGCTGCCGCTGCTGCTCCTCCTCCCTGGTCACCGGACGACCCCGAGTATTACAACGATTTGCCCGGTAAAGTACCACCGGATGTGGGGCCACCGCCAGTTCCGCCACTTCCCAATTACCAGGCGCCGTTGGGAGGAGGACCTGTCGTCGTGGCGTCATCTTCCGCTGGATCCAGCGCAACGGCAGGATCGTTGAAGAAGACTCACCAAGCCAACGATCGTCAAGCACGTCACACGGTTGACCTTTCCGACAACTTGATCGATTTGAATGCCGACGTGTCGTCAATGGGCGGCGGCGGCCGGCTGGAGAGTACCGCCGCCGCCGCCGGATCAAATGGCGGTGGTGGCGCTGCTGCTGCCGCTACGTCGTCGGTGGCGTCGTCTCTGTCGGCTTTCCCTGATCACGAATACGTCAACGGGATCATGGGATCGAGCAGCGATTTCAAAAACGCGCCCGTCAGCAAAGATCCATTCGATATGCGTGAGTCTCTCTTTTCTTTCTTTCCCGTCCGTCTCTTCCGGTAGTGTGTGTGCGCCATGACAAATTGCAACGACATGTTTTTTTGTTTTTTTGGGGGGGTTGGGTTGGGGATTTCTGGAAATAGATCCGTTCTCGGCCGCCCTGCCCTCGCCACTGCCGTCGGCTCTGCTGGCGCCCAATGCGGCGGCTTTGGCCGCCGCCGCTTCCGGACGCGGCCCCGTTGTCACCCTCCAGCGAGGAGGAACCAAAGCCGGAAAAGTCCGCGTAAGCCCACTCGAGGCTCAATTGCTCCAGGAGATTTGGTTCCACGGGCCCATCAGTCGCAAAGAAGCCGAGGATCTTTTGAAACAAGTACAGTACAACAGGCAGCAGCCGGCCATAGATATTTCGCCTGTCACGCCAAGATTTATTCGGGTCTTTTTCATATTTATAGGACGGAGATTTCTTGGTTCGCGAGTCGCAGGGCTCTCAGGGCCAGTACGTGCTGACGGGAATGCAATCCGGTCACCACAAGCATTTGCTCTTGGTCGATCCCGAAGGCGTTGTAAGTCCTTCCTACGCCTTCGATTTCTTTTCTTTTTCTGTTTTCAAATAATTGACAAGAGACTTGAAATGTTTTTCTTTTGGACTTTTGGCAGGTCCGCACTAAAGACAGGACGTTTGAGAGCGTGAGCCATTTGATCAACTTCCACCGGAATAACGTCCTGCCCATCATTTCGGCCGAGAGTGTTTTACTACTCAAGAGACCCGTTGCGCGTTCGCATCACTCGTGAAAAATGGACGTTCTTTCTTTTGTTGTCGCCACCAACCTCATCCAATCATTCGTTTCTTTTTTTCTTCTTCCGCTTTCAACTTAATTCCAGCACACACACGAGTCCCGTCGTCGTGTGCCCAGCAACATCTAATTTCTCCCGAGCAGACGTCAAATCGTCTCTGCTCCGAGTAGAAAGTCGAGAAAGACAAACATATCTATCGACGCCAATCTGCGTCCAGCCTCCCACATTTTTTGAATTTCGCCAGCTGAATTGTTTCGAGCAACACACTAAAACGAGAAGAATTGTTTCACCATTTTTACCTTACTGTCCTCACTATATTTGCCCCCCCCCCCCCACTTCCTTTTTTATTAAATTAAATGTATAAACAATACCAAATCCCGGGTGGATGGAAAGCCAACCCAAAGAAATGAGAGAGAGGGGCCATCACACGCACGTGCTTAATAACCGCGTATGGGTTGGATTGCTCACGTCCCTTTTTTCGTTTGTCTTTTTTCTCCCCCGCTTTATTAAAGCTGCTTACACCACTGCTGCTGCTGCTGCTATCATCGAAGATAATGACGTCATCATTCACCGGAATGATGGTGGGGGGGGGGGGGGGGGGTTCTCCGTTGTCGGCACTTCCGACACGCCTGCGCAAAAGTTAGCCCCTCTCTTTTTCTGCGCCGATTCTGGCAAATTTACTTTTTCTTGATTGTAGATCGACTGGCATCAAAAGTGGGTGAAAAACTACAACTAAACTCGAAAAATTGGAAATGTGTGTATTTCATCATCATCGCTGGCGAGAAAGAAAAGAAAAGTTGCCCCTGTCCTCCCCCGCACGACTGAAGAAAAAAAATTGTGAATAATTTTGTTGTTGTTGTTATATTGACCACCTTTTTTTCTCGACTGTGAATTCACGACGCGTCAAGGCGTCGTCGTCACCTTTGGCTGCGTTTTATGGGGACCGTGGGACGTGTTTTCTTTCTCTCTTTTGTATTTTTCGCCCCGGAAGGGAGGTGGGCCCTCTTCCCACGCAATCAAATAGTGTGTCACGTTGTAGAATTGTTGTTGCGTCGGTCGAAGCTGGTGCTCCTTGCACGCTGCTACATTTCTCTCCTGTCCCCCCCCCCCCCCATCTCACCTCCGTTTCACAGCAAACGTCACGACCGCCGGTCTGTATCACTTTTGAAAATGTTGGGAATATTTTGTTGTGGCTGTCACCTCCAGATTATTATCATCTGTCTTTTCAACTCTCGCCCTCCTCCACCCTATACATATTATATATATATATTGCATATTATATCCAACTGAAAAACAAACAAAACAGATATTCGTACGTGTAGGACTCACAATAACATGTTTACCAATATGGGATGGGGCGGAGAGGAGTAAATCGCAAGTCGCTCGTGTCTAAATGAAAGAAAAGAAAACGAAAAGAAGGTTCTATGAAATTGTGGATGGCCTCACTACTCCTTCTCTATATCTCTCTTGTACCGCGCAATCACTTGTCACACATTTTCTTGATGGAATTGTTCACGAATATTCTTGCATATTATATATATACAAAACATGAACTCCCCACACACAAAACACACTTTGAGAAATCATATCCTTTGTGCGTGTCCTCCTGCGACTCGTCGATCGATGCTACCCCGGTCGGCGACCAGGATTTTTCTGAAACAAATAACGTACCTTGTACTGTTTTATATTTGCCTTATGTCTTACCCATTGCTTTCCACACGCATACAGATATATCTTATATTTAAAATAATGAAATTCGAGACGACGACGGGGGCAAAAAAAACCCTCCTCACGTCGTCTGGTTTATTGTATAATGCCCAGGCTCGAAGATGGATTCTACATGTAGATCTAATCTCTTTTTTTGTGTACGATACGGAAAATAACCATTTTCCTCCCTCGCGTTCCATTGTTTTGTTTGTTTTTTTCTTTTCCACGACTAAGCTGGAGGGGGAAAACCAATAAAAGGATTCGAGAAACAAAAATATGTGTCTTAACTTTGTTTCATACTTTTTTAAAATAGTTTGTATTACATCAGTCAAATGAAAAAAAAAAAAGTAGTTTTGGGTTCCCGATAAACCCCATCTAGGAATGTTATCCCAACTATTTTAATCAATTCCCAGTCACGTACGCACACAAAATGCGTGCGTATACGTATACGTCACTAGACAAGTAAGTTCGAATCGGAAAAGAAAAGAAATAACGCGGGAAACACAAGTTGCCGATAAGACAATCTGGCAACTTCGGAACTTTGGGATTCTGAAAATGAGATCGCCACTTTAGCAGACGCGGCCAGAAAGACGAGATGAACGATTAACGATATGAAGTTTGAAATTCCTGCCTCTTTTTGAATTATTTGGGTGGATTGTTTGTTTTATGTTGGAAAATGAATTTCGATTCGCTTGCAAAAAAACGAATTCGCGAAGCTAAGAAAAAAGCCAGACCCGGTAAGTGAAGTTCGCTCTGTGTTTTTTTACGACCCATGTGTTGGGCGTCTCATTTAGCTACTGTGGACGTCATTTATCTTTCTTTTTGGTTATTTTTCATCTATTTCAGAACTCCATTCCAGTGCAGTTTGGGTAGAACAAGGCTTTCACAAAAACTTCAAGCCTTTCACTGTGTTTACTGACAATGTAGAGAGAATCAGTGTTGACAAAATCAGCCCCCAGGAATTTATTGAACGCTTTGAAAGGCCCTATCTACCAGTAAGAAATGAAATGTTGCTTCTCCTTTTAACACAAATTAACCGTCTTTCTCAGGTTGTTATTTTAGATGCTCAAAGAGAATGGATGGCAAATTATAAGTGGACAATTCAGGCAAGTATTTGCTGAATACAATACTAATTGTCAGAGCTGATTCTATCAAGTGGTTCTCTATGATGCAGAGACTGGCCAAGAAGTATCGCAACCAAAAGTTTAAGTGTGGTGAAGACAATGAAGGTTATTCGGTAAAGATGAAGATGAAGTATTACACCCACTACATGCAAACCACCACAGATGACAGCCCATTGTATATATTTGATAGCAGCTATGGTGATGTAAGTCAACTGACAAGATTTTGTAATTTTTTTTTTCACAAAAATTTTGTTTGCATGTTGTTTGTCCAGCACCCAAGGAGAAAACGATTGCTGGAAGACTATGACGTGCCTGTCTACTTTAGAGACGATTTGTTTAAATACGCTGGAGAGGAAAAGAGGCCTCCGTATAGGTCTAGTCTTCATATTTTTTGATAATTAATTAAAGAAATAAGATTTGGCCTCCATACAGATGGATTGTCATTGGACCAGAAAGATCCGGAACTGGGATACACATTGACCCTCTCGGTACTAGTGCGTGGAACGCTTTGGTCTTCGGCCATAAACGGTGAGATACTAATGGAATAAGCAACAGTCGAGATATCGGCATTATTTTTCAACTTTTGATGCATTCAGGTGGTGCTTATTCCCTACGCATACTCCACGCGAATTGATTAAACTGACTTCTCAAGAGGGAGGAAAACAACAGGATGAAGCAATAACCTGGTTTAAAATTATATATCCTCGGACACAAAGCCCTAACTGGCCAGCTGAATTCAAACCAGTATGTACTTACGCTCCTACATCGGCTATTTCTTTTTTACAATTCATCAGTCTGTAATTTTCGTCACAGCTCGAAATTTTGCAAAAGCCTGGTGAAACAGTCTTCGTTCCCGGAGGCTGGTGGCATGTCGTGTTAAATCTAGACACAACTGTTGCCATCACTCAAAACTTTTGCTCTCGCACAAATTTTCCAGTCGTGTGGCATAAAACGGTTCGTGGAAGGCCCAAGTTTTCTCGCAAGTGGTACAAAACTTTAAAAGTAAGTTACAACGTCACTTACAAAGTCATTTATTTATATTCATATTGATTGTTTTGTACTCATCTAGATTCACGAACCTGAGCTTGCGATTGTCGCTGATAATGTCAATCTAAAATCACACACTGGTGTTGCTTCCGATAGCTCGTCAGACAGTTCCAGTTCTAGCTCCAGTTCCTCTGATTCCGATTCAAGTGATGAAGAAACCAGCATGGATCGAAAAAGCAAACGCGAAGAAAATGGAAGTAGTATGACGGCAGTGCACAAAAAGAAAAGGTATACTGAAGATTTTTCTGAGCGTTTCCTTGTCGTTTCATCGACTGATGCAATTATTTCAAAATTTTTATTAATTTAGGAGAAAATTAACTCGTACTCCGCCGCGGGTGATGAACTCATAATGCCAATAGCGACATTGGACACGATCATTGATTCAAGAGAGCTTCATCTAGACAAATGATTAATTACAATTTTCTTGATATCCTCTCGATTTGGTCGAACCTGCCGTTCAAAATTTCCCTTTTATTATTCCCCTTGTACTGTATCTCAGCAAAACTTTATTGATTCGTGATGATAAACAATTTTTGCTTCTTTCTTGTAGTTCTAGGAAAATCTCTGAATTGGTGTTTTTTTCCACTTTTGTTTAACAGATGCCTTGCATACTGTACCTTGTATCAAGTGTTCAGTGCCTCTCGCCAATAAAATTTCACACATATACAATATTTGTACGCATTACATTTTATTTATAAATCGGTGTAGGATAAAGTGGGTTTTTATGTGTTTGTAAATTTTATTACCTTAGTATATGAGTATGCATAACCTGTCGAAAAAAGGCTGTTGACCTTGTCATTTCTAGAATTTTCAGGAAAGTATTAAAAATCGTATTTCAGGGGAGGAAAGAAAGACAATGTTTCTCTAGTCACGGAGTTGATTCGCGTCGTGAGGGCGTGTCCTTTTCGACGTGGCATGTGGGCTTCTCCCATTGGTTGCTGTGACACCACACGAAGTTTCATTGGACGTTCGGCTTTTACACGTATAAGTACTTTCTGTTTTACACGTGTCAATACGTAGAGCTTAGTTTGCTTGCCGAGATCCAAATTTTTGAAGTGAATAAGCAGCTCTCTGACGAGCAACTCACATTAGTTGGTGGTAGCGTTTTGCCCAGGCTCGAACTGCATGATCATCATCGGGCCGAGTATCGTCACAAGAATGATTTCCACGAAATTTGCTTTATGCCTGTTAGGGCTACTCTTCCTTTCTGGTAAGTTATTTGACGTCTACCGGTTTAATGCAATCACGAAGAATGTAACGATTGTGTGGCAGTTCAACTGCAGTTAGTAAACTCTTGAATGGTTGCTCTCCTATTTTAGCTTCTTGTTACGCCCAAGATGAAGACGTTGTAGCAGATAATATTGAACTTGATCTGGGTGCTAGCAGAGAAGGTTCCAGAACAGGTAAATTGGTTCTTACTCAGGTTGTAATTAAAAATTCCACTTAAATTTACCCTTTAAATTAACAGATGCTGAGGTGGTTCAGAGAGAAGAAGAAGCCATTAAACTAGATGGACTAAATGTAGCTCAAGTTAAGGAACTTAGAGAAAAGTCTGAAAAGTTTGCTTTCCAGGCTGAAGTAAATCGAATGATGAAACTCATCATCAATTCATTATACCGCAACAAAGAGGTAGTTTATTTATTTTGTGTGTTACCGAATGATGTGATACAATATTTGAAATTTACAGATCTTCTTGAGAGAATTGATTTCCAATGCTTCAGATGCCATCGACAAAATTCGTCTTATGGCTCTCACTGATAAGGATGCTTTAGCTGCTACAACTGAACAAACCATCAGAATTAAAGTAATTTTTTTCATTTGCATATTTATGAAACTGAATGCTAATAATTTTGTTAAATACTTAAAGGCTGACAAAGAAAACAATGTTCTTCATATTACCGATACCGGCATTGGCATGACTAAGAACGACTTGGTTACAAACCTTGGTACAATTGCCAAATCAGGAACTGCTGATTTCTTGAGCAAAATGCAGAACCCAGAATCAACCGGCCAAGATGCAGGAGACCTAATCGGACAATTTGGTGTCGGTTTCTATTCAGCTTTCTTAGGTAACTTGGTTATTCTTACTCTTATCATTGGAATATTTAGTAATACCTTTCCTTATTTGTATTATGTAGTGGCTGATCGAGTCGTTGTTACTTCAAAGAATAATGGCGATAAACAGTACATTTGGGAATCGGACGCCAATTCTTTCAGCGTTGCTGAAGATCCTCGAGGCAACACTCTTCAACGCGGTACACAAATTAGCCTCTATCTGAAGGAAGAAGCTCGTGATTTCCTCGAAATAGACACCGTCCGCAACCTAGTGCACAAATACTCCCAGTTTATCAATTTCAATATTTACCTATGGACAAGCAAGGTATGCAACAACAAAAAAGATGATGAGTTGATCTGTCAATATTTATAACTTTACTTGACTTACTAGACAGAGGAAGTAGAGGAACCTATTGACGATGAGGCCGAACCTGTTGAAGACAAGAAAGCAGAGGAAGAGGAAGATGCCAAAGTTGAGGAAGAGGCTGAAGAGAAGAAACCTAAAACTCGTAAAATTGAAAAGACTACTTGGGATTGGGAGTTGTTGAATAACGCTAAGCCAATTTGGACAAGAAAGTAATTAGTGCCTTAATTTTGCTTTTCTCTAAATTTTATTTAATGAACATTTTATTATGTTAGACCATCTGAAGTGGAAGAAAATGAATATGAAGAGTTCTACAAGGCAATTACTAAAGATACCCAAGGGCCGTTGGGACATATCCATTTCGTCGCAGAAGGTGAAGTCACTTTCAAATCCCTTCTTTATATCCCTAAAGCTCAGCCAACTGAAAGTTTCAACAAGTACGGAACTCGCACCGACAACATTAAGGTAAGGAGAACATGTCATTTGTAAAAGAGTTCACGAATGTAAATGTCCTTTTTTAACGACTTAGCTTTACGTCCGCCGCGTTTTCATCACCGACGACTTCCAAGACATTATGCCCAACTATTTGAACTTTGTTCGCGGTGTTGTCGACTCTGATGACTTGCCTTTGAACGTCTCTCGTGAAACCCTCCAGCAGCACAAACTTATCAAGGTCATCCGCAAGAAGCTTATTCGTAAGACTCTTGATATGATCAAGAAATTGGACAAGGAAGGTCAAGAAAAATTCTGGGCTGAATATTCCACCAAGTATGTTTCAATTCGATTTGTTTTAATGAACTTTTTGTTGATTTTAACTGATTTTCTTGATAAGTATCAAATTGGGTGTTATCGATGACTCCGCCAACCGTTCCCGTCTTGCCAAACTCCTGCAGTTCCGCTCATCAGCCAACAAAGGATTCGTCACATTCTCCGATTATGTGGAGCGTATGAAGGAAAAACAAGAATCTATTTATTTCATTGCTGGTTCTTCTTTGGACGAAGTCGAGAAGTCGCCATTCGTTGAGCGTCTTGTGAAAAAGGGTTATGAAGTCCTCTACCTCACCGAGGCTGTTGATGAATACTGCATCTCTGCTCTTCCCGAGTTTGAAGGCAAGAAATTCCAGAACGTCGCCAAGGAGGGTGTTGAATTGGATGAGGGAGAAGGTGCCAAAGCCAAGTTGGAAGCCCTCAAGACACAGTTTGAGCCATTGACCAAGTGGTTGACTGAAACCGCTCTTAAGGAACACGTAAGTTTTCCTCTATTAATTTCTAGTTGTGATAACATAGTATTTTTCGATATAAAGTCTTGGCAGAAACCGATATTTACACCTATTATTATCGCAATTGTAATTGTGACGCCCAAATTAGATTATGACAGCCAAGGTATCAAACCGTTTGCACACATCGCCTACTGCATTAGTAGCGTCACGATGGGGTATCACTGGTAATATGGAACGGTTGATGTTGGCTAACTCGCATCAGAAAGCACAAGACGTTCAAAGAGAGTAAGTCGACTGGGCTCGTTATCCGTCGGCTTTTGTTAAATGTCAGTGGTCTGTTTTAATTGGGTGTCCGGCGTAATGGGCAAGATTTGAATAAGTGTCGATTGTGCTGTTTTCGTTGCATTTCTATTTATTCCGTGTTGGTTTCTAATTGTTGTTCGTTTTTGTGTTGATGTAAAGATTTTACGTGCCGAAATTGGTCAACGCTTGCTCAAGACTCCCTGCGCTTTGATTACATCCAAATTCGGTTGGACTGGTAACATGCAGCGAATCATCGCTTCCCAGACTCATTCCAAAACACAAGATGTTCAGAGAGAGTAAGTGTTTCTGCTTCTTGTCCGCGTTCAGTTGTCTGTTTATTTTCAATCATTTATACGTACCATTATACTAATTTACTTTTTCTATTATAGCTACTATTTAACACAGAAGAAAACTTTGGAGATCAATCCTCGCCATCCTTTGATCAAGGAACTTCTCAAGCGGGTTGAAGCTAACCCTGAAGATCGTATTTCCAAGGGCATGGCTATGATGATGTTTCAGACAGGTAAATGATACCTGGCCAAAATATCAATTGTAGCATAATTTATTAAATGTTTCATTTTTTCTCTAGCTACACTTCGATCTGGCTACATGTTGCAAGATCCCAGTCAGTTTGCTGAGCATATTGATGCTATGTTGAAACAATCTTTGGGTATTGGTGATGAGGTGGTCGAAGAAGACGAGGAAATTGAAACTGTGCCAGAAGCAGAAAATGCCGAGGAAGAGGCAGAACAGGATGACGAAGAAGATGAAGATAAATCGTCAAAAGATGAACTTTGAATGAATGTGTCGTGAAAATGCGAGTGTTTGGTATGTCTGTTTGTTTTTTGTTTTTTGGCCGATACATTATTATGGACGTGCGTTAAAATTATGTTACACTGTCAAAATGAAATCTGAACTGCGCCGTAAAGTCTTTGTTTATCAAAATTCTTTGCGATATTTCTTAACCAAAAGGGTAAAATATAAATTTTACCCAATAAATATGCGAAATAAAGTTTCCACATTAAACTGTATCAACATTGCAGACCAGTCTAGACGTGATGAGACTGTTCACGTGTTGCTTGTAATCGTATTTTTCAGAGTTTTCAAATTGTTTAGTTATCGCACCATATTTACCAATCTGGAATGAGTAGTTCGAACTGAGGTCAAGTAAAAGAGAAAAATGGAGTACAGCTTTAATTTACATTTGCAAAAGGGTAAGTCCAAAACCCTTTACTTAAGGTACAAACAATGTATTGTCTCTAGAAAACAGAACAATGTTGGATAGCAAAATATTTTCGGAGTTACATTTAAATTGACAGGTAATGAGGTAACTATAAACAGGATATAAAGGACTTCTTGGTAACAGAACAAATTTTGAAAGAAAAGTACATAAATACTTCATACTCTCATATTTTACAAATACCTGGACAAGATTTCGAAGTCTGAACATGAGATTCAATGACAACCATAGTCAATTATTATCTATCGAAAAATCCAGTTTGTGCCAGTTTACGGTGAACATTTGAAATGGCTTTTTCCACGTCAACTTTTTTTAAACGACGTAGATTGTCAATGGCTCTCCATATGTCAGTTTGTTCGAACCACGTTGTTTCAAAGTAGCTTCCCAGTCCTCCACCTGCCGATAAAAGATAAGCTTCCGCAAAACCAAATTCTTGTTCACACGAAGTAGAACAACAGACTGCAAAAGTGTTATAGAGCTGTTCGCGTAAATCTGTTTTCAATTTGTGTTTTGACAATTCAGCAGACACCTACAATTCGAGTACTCCATTTTAATGCGCGGTGGAGTGAAATAACTAAGTTAATAGATGTTACCTTTTCTAGCATCCGACTTTTTGATACAAGAACATCTGCCTCTGGAAAAGCCTTTCTTACGTTGGGCAGAAGCTCCTCTCGATTAACAACGACAGATTTTACAGTTGTCAAAGGATCGTTGGACTGAAAGTAAAATCAGGATATAGCTTAGCGAGTGATATCAATTAATTGGAAAATTGTCTAAAATTACCGATGTGAAGATTTTGAAACAACACGCGATAACTTTTAATAAAAGTTGATTTGGTAGTGTGACAAGGCAGACCGTATAGTCTGCGCCGTCGTCATTATCAATGACCGAAATGGCCAGTAATGTCTTTTTAGAGTTGAAAGAATAACCGGAGTGTAAATGGATGACAAGGACATCGCCATGACGCTGGTATAATTTTCTCTGTGCGTTTGACTGGCGATAAAGTGCCTGGTAAAAAGAAAAGTGATCAGATACAGTAAGTTTACGTTATCTGATCTTGAACATCCGGAGCTGCGTGACATACCAAGACGTGACCTGTTCTCGAGCGAATAACGCGAAGTGGGTTAGAAATCATCAGGAGCTCGTCATCTGATTCGAGAACATAAAAATGTAAATGAGAATTGCAACTGAAAGGCGAAATAAGCAAATTACTTACCTTGATTACAAATTAATAATTTGACGGGATTATGGTGTAGATTCGCCCGAGTTAACACAAGCCCACGCATTCGGTCGATGTAATTGATTTCGAAAGAAAAGGAACAATTTGTCGTTTTCGTAACGTTCACATGTTGATCACAGACAAATCTAATGAACGAGTACCTCCATTGTTCATCCAAAGGCTGTGCAATCTTAAGTTACATAAAAACCACAAATGTTAATAAAACTTTACCGTGTAGCCTAATAGCCTGGGTTCCGGACATCTCGTACCCAAAAATTCTCGTACTCATTTTTTCAACCATCTCGTACCAGTACGAGATGGTGGTACGGTGGCATCTGGCGGTAGAGAACAGTACCGGCTGGTACGAGGTGGCTGGCATAATCTTCCGGCTGGTACGAGTTGGCTGGCAGAAGTTTCCGGCTGGTACGAGATGACTGGCAGAAATTTCCGGCTGGTACGAGATGGCCGGCAGAAATCTCCATTCTAGAGGGAGCCAAAGCCCAAAGGGGAGCGCCGAGCTGGATGTCCGGATGAAGTCCGCCTTGAAGAGCGCCTAGCCGGTGACTGATAACTTAGTACGGCCGCGGCGACCTTATATACTGCGGCTCGAGCATGCGCCACCTTGTGGTCAGTACGAGATGGCAGTACGAGATGGCTGATATAGATATGGATAGCTGATCGTATTCAGTGTACTGCGCGCGTTTCTTTATCGATAATTATTTCAAACAGAATGCCACCCACAACTTACGTTCTGTGTGTTTGGCTTCAGTTGCCGAATATTTTTGTTTCTTCGACGGGAATTTTGCAAAATTTAACAATCTTATTCATTAGGATATTTGTTCCACCTTTTCTTCCTACCCCCTCGAAAATATGAGATAGTTCACTAGTGTCGTCAAATGTGACAGTGCCCGGATTATTAAGTGTCCACTTCTTGATTCAACATAAATTTTGGTTAGATAAAAAAGGATACCTCGTCCTGCGCGATTGCGAGGCTTATTTAACTGTTTTGTGAGGGGTGTAATATGTGTGATAGAGGAATTTTACATGTATGTATGTGGGTGTTGACTTGAGCAATCATACGGCCTACAGAACGAACAATACACAAGATCAGATATAACAAGGTAGCAAGAATTTTTATTGTTCGTTCAATTTATAGGGTCAGTGGGAGTCCATATACTGAATGTCGGATAAAAGCAATCGGGTTCGAGGTAGTGGTCGAGGCTGAGGTGACAACACCGTAAGCATTTGCCGTTCTAAATCCACGTTATTCCTGTTGTAAATGCACGAAATGTCATAAATAAAATAACATCTGATCTAGGACGTCAAAACTTACACACAAATAAACCCAGTAACGTTGGTCTGAATAATATCATCTTCCCCGGATTTAGCCATACTAATTGAAATCAAATGATGCAATAATTGCTGGCCTGCAATAGAGGGAACGTCAAAAATAAAATTTGTCAGTCTCTAAATTATATAAAAAATCTATAGGCCTACTTGGCTGAACAGTGACTAATTTCGTAAGTTGATCTTCCGCTTTCATTCCGAGAGGCATTAATGAATCTGGTAAGGCCGGCGCACCAATTTTAAATATTTTAACATCTGAAAATCTCACTTCAAATGAGTGTGGATAAAACTGGGCTGCTGATCCGTAGAAATATTCGCGAATTCTCTGATCTCGAGATTCTACTCTTGCCTGCCGACTCCGTTCCACAACTTAACACAAACAATAATTCCAGAATTAAGAGTTGTAGCTATGACAGACACAAATAACTAACAAGCATGAAAACATACTCTGCCACTTTTGGGTTGAAATACAACTTTCACGGTTTCAGGTAAATCACGCACTAGTTCGTTGTAAAGTCGCTCTTGGTCAAGGACGATTATTAGATCAACTTCAAACGCTTTGGCTGCGTGAATAATCATTTGATACCCTTGGCCCTTTACCCAGCCACAGGTGTTGATTATTACTCCACTAACAGCATCTACACAGAAATTTAAATAATTTGAATAATTGAATGAATATTACTTTCTCTCCTACTCTGTCGATTTGCTTCCATTCTCTCTGCAACTGTTTGGGCTAATTTGGTGACAAGTAAATTGTACAGCATTACATTACTCCCAGTTCTTTGTACCCATAGTGGTATATTAGTGGGCATACTTGGGAAAATCCTTCTTCAACATCAGCAGGACGTTCAATTGCCATTGCACCAATAGTGCATGGAATGGAAAGTTGTCCCTGGCCAACATCTAAATCAACATATATAGGCCTATTTAAACATAAACAAATTTGATTCTATTTCTTTAGATATAAAATGTTTTATTGTGTTTTCTTAATTTGTCTACCTTCTACCCATTCTCACTGCATAGTTCAAAAGAAACTTGCAAACTGTTGATTTTCCAACATCTGTTGGACCAACGATCATGGCTATAGGGCCTCTTTTAGTCTTGTCAGCATAAGCTTTCTTCCTTATCTAAGGAAGAAATAAATTAAGAACATACACACAAAACATAATATTGGAAAACTTTTAAGTAATACAATTCAATCTGCATGTTTACAATTACCTGTTCTAATCCAGCATGTGTATTGAGATAAATAATCATTGGAGTTTCTCTTGCCACATAAGCCGCTTCTGTTTTCCCTCTCAGTTCTAAAAGACAACCTTGCCATGTGAAAACAGCGATCTTGGAACCACCACCAAAACTGTACACTTTTCCTTTGACAATTTCTGTTCCAAATACTTCTGCCAGTCCAGATTTCAACTATGAAAGAAATTAGTTAGCTAGTTAGGTTAAAGTTATGCCTTAAACAAAAATAATATTTGTTGCGTCTCACTTGAATATTTTGGATCAACCTCCTCCAACAGATCACTATAGAATGGCTTCTGGCAGGAAAGTATGGTGCCAAAACTAAATTGGCAACGAGACCAAATTTTTAGACTGGAGGCAGCCAACGAGTTAACTAATGAAAACAAACAATCCAAGAAAGAGCATGTAGTACAATCGAGGGCAATAATGCCTTTTCTGCTTCTGGCTAGCATTTTCTCAGTCTTTATCTAAACAAAGTAAAAATAAAATGTTAAGAATGCCATAATAAGCTGAAAAATGAGCTTACATACAATGATTAGGTATTGGAGGAATACCTCCTGGTCTGGTATATACAAGCTTTGAGGCTGTATAACATGAAGCTGATGGATTGGGATGTTGCCTGCTCTGTGAAAAATGTATTGCATCAATGAAAATATTCAAATTAAGACCAATCTTTACCTGTTCTATGCAGCACACGAAATGTTTACAAAGGCAACGATCTTTTTTAGTCTGCTATCGTGTGGTTCACCAATACAGCAACCATAATTCCTGCATTAAAAGAAGTTTGAGGAAAAATATGAAATACACTGCTAACATAATAAAAAAATTCTTAAAAAGTTTATTGAAGGGTGAATAATCACAAGCATAATCATCCTATACCATGGCATAATTGCTGGGATACTTAGCCGGTTGCCTTTCTATCGGCCATCTCGTACTGCCATCTCGTACTGACCACAAGGTGGCGCATGCTCGAGCCGCAGTATATAAGGTCGCCGCGGCCGTACTAAGTTATCAGTCACCGGCTAGGCGCTCTTCAAGGCGGACTTCATCCGGACATCCAGCTCGGCGCTCCCCTTTGGGCTTTGGCTCCCTCTAGAATGGAGATTTCTGCCGGCCATCTCGTACCAGCCGGAAATTTCTGCCAGTCATCTCGTACCAGCCGGAAACTTCTGCCAGCCAACTCGTACCAGCCGGAAGATTATGCCAGCCACCTCGTACCAGCCGGTACTGTTCTCTACCGCCAGATGCCACCTCGTACCACCATCTCGTACTGGTACGAGATGGTTGAAAAAATGAGTACGAGAATTTTTGGGTACGAGATGTCCGGAACCCAATAGCCTATATCACGTTACGCAGAAATTTTAGTTTGACATAAAGTAATAAAAATATAAATCGCCATCTTACCACTCGATTATAATCCTGAATTAAGCAGCTAGATGCTATTCGTACTGGAGAACCAAACTGACGAAGGTCCAGCACCAGCTTCTCAACTTCTTGAAAGCAATTGAAACGATGTCCAACACGAAGAAGGTCCATGACCTTGGCTGCCATTGAGTGAAATGTATTGCGGAGACTGAATGAACTAGCACAACCTAACACTTCGAACAGTTGTTCTAGACTGAATGTTCACTCATGTGGTTCTTCAGCTTTTTAAATGTTTGACGAAAACCCTCAAGGTCAGTCTATAGATGTCTCATAACGCCGCTAATCTTTTCGCTGCTGAACCCTTGCCATGTCGGAAGCCGTTATTAAGGTAAAGTTTCCGTTTTTCTCTTGTTTCTGAAGTGTGCGCTCTTCAAAGTGAATTTAGCAAAATGGGCAGAATCAAATTTCAATTCGTTCAACGCACAGAAAAACCTTTTGGGTTTTTTAGTAAATTGATTTTTTTAGTCTACCCTGATTAAATAACTGTTGACGGCAAGTTATCGTGGAAGATGCGCAAAAACAAAAAAACAGTTTAATCTGTGTTGCATAGAATAATCTTTACAGTGTCATTTCAACATGTTTTTAATGTGGGACTGAGTTGGGGTTTACTCTAGCTGTGGGAATGGGATGGTTAAATATCAGACGAGAACTCTCCCAATATTTATTGTAGTAGATAAAGAGATTTTACGTAAGATAGAAGGATATTACTTGTCTGGGCTATTCGATATTCGGGTAGAAGCGCAGACGTCTGGCAAAAGAATGGATTCGTCTTTAAAATGTGTATTCCTTATTTCGTTAGTTTATTGTGTTGTTAAAGTTAATAGCCTTACACTAACCCAATCTTTCGAGAACCAATTCGTACTTTTCATTGATGACCAACCTGTAAGGAATTGCCGAATGCTTAATTCTATTGCTTATTTAAAATGACATTTCTCTCCTAGCTAATTGAACACAATGGCGTTGAACCTGCTATTGCCGTTGGAAGTAGCAATACCAATTTTACCGAAGATCAAGGGAATTTCATCATCAATGAAGATATTTTCGAGAAAATAGAACTATCAACGTGCGACACTGACCAAAGTGGAATGCCAACTCTCTTCAAAGCTCGATGTTACAACGCAGAATATTTTCCAGAAATTGTAGTAAGTTGTTAAATTAGCATACTTGTCGTCTATACGTGGATTAAAATCGGCCTTGTTGCATAGGTGGATGTTGTGGTTGAAGAAAAGGACTCGACTTTGTTCCGGAAGTTCGCTGTGATTAATGTCACTCTTTCTGGCCGGGATCGACTTTGGTTCCGATTAGCTTCAAACTCCACAGAGAAAATTTACGGCGCTGGGGAACAGTTTACCTACTTAAACTTGAAAGGCCGTGAATTTCCTATGTGGATTCGCGAACAGGGCAAGTTATTTCTATTCCTGAAAATTAAAATTGTTATCACACAAAACTATTGTTATAATCTGATTGAGGTGCAGGTGTTGGTAGAAATCTATCCAGTCCTCTTACACAGATAGTCGAATCAGGATCACCAGGGGCAGGAGGTATATAGTGACTGATGGCTTTTTAATGCACATTCTAATCTTATCTACTCATTCAAAGTTAATTTTTAAGAATTAGCTAAATGTTTGTGATTTCCTTATATAGGTGATTACCATACTACATACTACCCGGCTCCAATCTTCTTGTCCACGTGGAACTATGTTATTTCCGGCAAACAAAAGAGGTTTGCTAATTTATAAATTCAAATGTTACGTGATGAAACTACTGTACTTGTTGCTTTAATTTTTAACGTAAAGGTACTCCATCTTGAATTTTACCTCTCCTACGAGAAAAGAAATTTATGTTCATGATAACGAACTGATACTAAATGTTGGAACAGCTGCTAACTTGATGGAACTAGTAAATGGAATAAACCTCGAAGTGTCGCGAATTTCTCCAATTCTTCCGCAATGGATTTATAATGGAGCCATTATTGCCGTCCAAGGTGGAACCCAGAACGTAAATATTTAAATATTACTACCGTCAAGTCCATTCCTATGAATTATGAAATGTTTTAAAAGATGCTTGACAAGCTTCAGCAGTGCCTAGATAATGGTGTTAAGGTCAGTGCCATTTGGATTCAAGATTGGGCGGGTAAAATAGTAACGTCTTTCGGCTACCGAGTATTTTGGAACTGGCGTTGGAACGAAGAGCTTTACCCAGGTCTTGCAAGTTTAATACATTGACAAAGAAATTCTCTAACTAAAACCTGTTTTATGATAGGACTGGATTCCGTCATATCTAACTTGGCAGAGCAAGGGATTCAAGTTGCGGCTTACATCAATCCACATTTGAATGTTGAAGGGGATTTGTTTCTAGAAGCAGATACTCTTGGTTATTTGCTCAAAAATGATCAAGGTGAAACTTATAGACAGGATTTTGGCGGATTTCTTGCTGGAACAATTGATTTCTCGAATCCTCTGGCCAAACAGTGGTACGCTGGTATGTAATTTTTTTATTATTATGCTATTTGAATTGTATTAATTCTTTCATCCATTCCATCCTGGTAAAATTTTAGATCTTATTCAAAAAAACATCATCGAGTTTGGTTTCAAAGGATTCATGGCAGATTTTGGAGAATATACGCCAATCGAAGCAGTCAGCGAGTCTTCAGATCCGTATGAATTTCATAATCTTCTGCCTGTTCTATGGGCCAGCACAGTTCGGTACAGATGATTGAGTTTATCAAACAAAATTATTTCCTTTCCTAAATCTTCTCTCCTTCATACGATCATTTGTTCAGACTCGCTTTAGAACAAAGTGGCACATTAAATTCAGTTCTACCGTGGGCAAGATCGGGATTTACAGGCGCCCAATACTTTCATTCAATGATGTGGGCAGGTGATCAAAACGTGGACTGGTCAAAGTCTGATGGATTACCCTCTAGTATTGTTGCAGGTATTTAAAATACCATCTGCGATCAAGTAATGCTAAATTAAATCTTTTTATATCGTAGCTCTTTCGTTGGGTCTGTCCGGCTTTGGTCTCAGTCACAGCGATATAGGAGGATATACAACTCTAAATGGAATATTGACTCGTAGTGAAGAACTGTTGTTGCGCTGGGCTGAATACAGCGTTTTTACACCTTTGATGAGAACTCACGAAGGTAAAATTTTAATTGGCCAATTGAAGTTTTCAAGTAACTGCAAAGAATTTGTTTAGGGAACAAACCGGAACTAAATCACCAAGTCTATTCAACCAACGAAACTCTAAAAAGCTTCGCTCGTTTATCAGCGATCTACACATCTCTCACTCCCTATCATCAAGAAGTAGTTTCTCAAGTATCAACACTTGGTACTCCAGCAATGTCTCCTCTGTTTCTTCATTTTCCTGAGGATTTAGAAACTTTCGAAATTCAATACGAATTCATGTACGGCTTCGATTTATTGGTAGCACCTGTCTTGGAACCGTCCAAATCTAACCAGGAAGTCTATCTACCATCGAGTCGTTGGATACACTTTTGGGATGATGATCAGCAGGTTGTTGAAGGCCCTACATCAATCACGATTAACGCCACTTTAGGTAAAACGCCAGTCTTTTTCCGTGCCGATAGCAAGTGGGCTCCGCTATTCAGTGATATCCGCAACCGCTTCAACTATTAGTATCTGGTTTATGATGCTATTTGTCTTTGATAAAATCCTACTGCAAAGTTCCATACAATTGTTTTGGGAATTCTTAATGGGTTCATTAGTTTTTGTAATTTCAAAGCGATTGGCGGGATATATTAAACACCACCTAGTGATGACAAGACGTATTATTTTCGTTTTTGGTTGCCCATAGCAACGAAATAACTCAAGTAGATGTGATACCTACCAGATCTTCAAATTTCAAAATCAAAACACTTGTTAGGACAGTTTATTAAATAAATCTTGATAGTTAAGACGCGATTTTTATAATTAAAGTATGTCACAGTTCCGAAAAAATGAAAATACATCCAAGAAGGGAATGTCATCAGCTTCTCAGCGCTCGGTAGGCAATTCATCCAGTTCATCAGAAACGTTAAGCCTAGTAGTTAATTTGAAGCTAACTTATCTAATCGTGTGCTTGATTCATTTTTACTTACACCTGAAGAAATCCAAGACCAGATTCGAAAATGTCATTCCTAAAACAAATTCAGGTAATAGTTCAAAATTGTTTTCCTTCGTGTTTATTACTATGTTTGCAATGATTAGGCTATCATGTTGGAAAAATGATGGAGGATTTCGATATCATCCAAAGAAACTTCCACTTCAAACCTGATGAGATTTTTCCTAGAATCAAAATATCATTGCTGGTATCTTTAATTTGTGAAAGTGTATATCTTGAATCTGAATCTCATCAAGCAAAGAATGAAGAAGAGTTGGAAGAAGCAGCTGCTGTTATTACTACAAAGTCTACCCTTTCTTCATACAGAACATATCCAGATAATGAGTAATGAAATCCTTACCAATCTAAGAAATCATGTTTATTTTAAAAATTCATAAATAAATGTTTAAACAGTGATGAAGATAAAAAGGAAAGCCATCAGAGGCCATACATCCTTCTTGATGTGAGAGATGTTGATGAATACAACAAAAATCACATAATCACGGCTGATAACTATCCTAAAAGTCTGCTCTCTCGCGCTAATTATGAAACACCTTCTCTTCTCAAATATGTTGGTATAAAAATTATTTCAAATTGAAATATCTTATTCATAATTTTTGCTTCTTAGAAAAATCATCCTGAGCACATTATAGTAGTGTATGATGAAGATGAAATACTAGCACCCCAAGTGGCTACAACTCTAATGGAACGAGGTTACGAAAATGTTTTTATGCTCAGTGGCGGATTAAAGGTGGCCAAACATTGTTTTCCGCATTCATTGGTTGTGACGTCAGGGATAACTATGAGCGTGGAAACTAGTCAAATATTAACAGCACAGCTTCAACAAATGAGCTTCCGTTATCGTAAATGATTCATACAAACAATAACATAGATGCTTGGCTTCAAACCTAGCATGTCTAGGATCTCCTATAAACGCAAAGCTAATTTTAGAAATTCAATATTTCAAATGTCTTCAAAAGAAAACTTTGTAAATATTTGTGCCTGATTTATTGTTTATGCTGAATTAGCTTCACATATTGCTCACTTGTATCTGTATAACAAGATAAATTTATATTCACCTATGTCACAATACAAGAAATTTGTTAGGTTTACTCCTTTTCGCAGAACGAAAAAATTCCTTTCAGTATTCTTTTTTTTTTTAATTTTTGACACGATCGGAACAGCTTCTCTTTGTAAATATATTATAACCCCATCAATTTGGTAAGGACATTTATTTTTATGCTCACAAATAACAATTCAATCCTAAATCCTAATACAAGACATTTTTTACTTTGAAATTATATACAATTTGTTGTCGTTCGTTCAAATTTTCACGGTTTTCCGCTTTGATATCCCGTATCCGCCGTTATTTTCGCAGGATGGGTTGCTTGTAGCTAGTGTCCCCTGGTGCTCTAAATTAGAAACTCATGCCCGGTATTCTTGTAGCAGAAGACCTTATGCCAGCGCATTTCTTCAAGTCATTCCTGGCTCCAGCGACGACAGAAGTTGCTGACTGGTTCTATTCGAGCGTTATTCTTAAACCAAACCATTAGACATCAAATATTCACGTTGTCAAAAGCATCCTTTGAATTTTCTTCATCATGTCTCGAGGTAGTAGTGCAGGATTTGACAGGCATATTACGATCTTTTCTCCCGAAGGTCGCCTGTACCAAGTTGGTAAGTAACCGTCAGATATTTATACTTCAAAGCAAGCAGGTTGTTTTACCTTACAATAAACAATTTTAAATGGTTTAACAGAATATGCATTCAAAGCAATCAATCAAGGTGGCCTCACTTCAGTTGCCTTGAAAGGAACTGATACTGCTGTTGTTGTAACCCAAAAGAAAGTCCCTGTAAGTAATTTTCTACAATCAATTTTAGCATTTGATTTAACTATAAATATTGAATTTGACATTTTACAATTGTTCAATTATTTTATCAGGACAAGTTGATTGATCCATCCACTGTTTCTCACATCTTCAAAATTACTACTAACATTGGATGTGTTATGACTGGAATGACAGGTCTGTTGATTTTAAAATTTACAATTTCTTTCTAATCAAAGATATGCAAAATGTATTTTATTAAATGTATTTTTCTGCTTAGCTGATGCTCGTTCTCAGGTTCAGCGTGCTCGGTATGAAGCTGCAAACTGGAAATACAAGTATGGCTATGAAATTCCTGTAGATGTCTTGTGCAAACGTATTGCAGACATTTGCCAGGTTTACACCCAGAATGCTGAAATGCGTCCCCTTGGTTGCAGTAAGATTTCCTCAGTAATTCAAGTTGTAATGGAGTTTTATTTAATTTTTTCTTGTGTAGGTATGATTGTCATTGCATATGATGAAGAATTGGGGCCTGCTGTATACAAAGCGGACCCAGCAGGTATATATCTAAAATAGGGTGAAAAGTTCTCAAATTGTATGCTTTATTGCTGTTTTACTTTTCTTTTTCAAGGATATTACTGTGGTTATCGTGCTACTTCAGTGGGTGTTAAACAAACCGAGGCATCGTCGTATCTTGAGAAGAAATACAAAAAGAAACAAAACTACACCCATGATGAAGTTATCCAGCTTGCTATTACAACTCTGTCTCATATCCTAACTGCTGATTTCAAGCCATCTGATATTGAAATTGGAGTTGTTTCTAAGGATCAACCAGGATTTAGGTAAGAAAATGTGCAAAATATGTAAGTCTAGGAAATTAATGGGACTGATCTAATTGTTATAGAATTCTGTCGGAAACTGACATCGACAAGCATCTGACTGCAATTGCCGAAAAAGATTAAGTATGATTTTGTAACTTTTTCTTTTAACATTGGAATAAAACGAGATAATAAAACACATTTTCCGCTGTTCGGTTTTTTTATTTCATACAAAAGTGAGAAAGATAAACACATACAATTATTTTGCTCCAGGAGTACCAGCCAGAGGATTTCTTAATACTAATATTACAGAATCTCCACGTAGAAACATTTTGGAGATAAAACGATCCTTGTTGACTGGTTTGCTCTATAACATAAATATACAACTGTCACTGTTGATAGCTGAATGAATGAATGCAGAAATAGTGAAAATTACCTTCTTCTTTCCTTTCCCTGTTCTGGGAACTTCAGTCCACATTTCCTTGACATTTTCTAGAACCATATTGCAGTGACGGTCAAAAGCTTTAACACGTCCCAGTAGCTTTTTGTTGTTACGGCAGTTGATCAGGACCTGAGTGTTGTTTTTTACACTCTGAGTCAAAACTGAAAGTGGTCCAGTGTTGAATTCTTCTTCTTCCCGTTTGGCCAATTCCTCCGGTGTCATCTCCGACTTAGGTTTGTTTGCAACAGCCCTATGGAAATAAACATTTATTATTTAGTGTCCATACGAAACTGTCATGTAGACAAATCTGCAGAAACGGAACACGTTAACTAGCTGAAAATATAGATTGAAAAATTTTCTATTTTAAAATTGAACTTTAGCTTTACTTACGCCATGATAAATAGGAGGATGTAAACGGATAGAGAAAAATTCTTTGGAATATTTTTGAGCCCGGCTTCGTTTAACTTTTCAAACCGTTATTCACTTGTTTTTCGTAAACAAAACGTACATGCTGCGTTGTCATATTGTATGAATCAGCATTAGACGGTTGATGCTATTTTATGTCTTATTTGCGATTTAATTGCCAAAAATTGTTTTTTAATGTTGACTTACATTTTTAAGTGACACGTTTCAATTTCTAGTAATTGTTGTGAAAAGAAAAGAATGAAACTTGCCAAGAAAAAATTTAGCAATCCCAGACGTCTGGGACTCTGTACTGGAATTCGTTTTAGTCGAGAGGAAAGGAAATACAAACCTCAGAAAGTAGAGTCAAGAGAAAACCGAAGCGGTTGACAATTGTCAGCCGACAGATGTTATGTTATGTAGCATAGCTTGTCTAATGCCATATATGGACATATTCCCCCCGTATGCACAGACTATTCTTTCTCATGGTCCCCAATGGAGAACGCTTTCCAGCGTTGTTGATAAGTCATCCTGAAACGGCGAAAACTTTCGAATCACGCTGTTATCGGCTGTTCATTGTGCGAAGGCGATCTATGGCAATTGAAACTTTTTGGTCTAAATTATAGAAACAGAGAAAGTTGTCGACACCGGTCCCGAGAGTTTCAGATTTTTAATACATAGGGGAGGGGAGGGCAGATTAGAGGGAGGGGAAGTAAAAATGTGAGTCATCGATGTCTGCCCATAAAAGGTCATCCTCCCCGAGAAACTGAATGAAAGAATAAGTGTGCAACTGGCCCAATAATTTTTTTTTTCCGTTAAAACACTCTGGCGAGATGCACACCATTTATTAGGAAGTCGGAATTATCATTTAGAGTCGGCATCTATTTCCTCAAGCAGAAAAATCTGCGAATAGAGGATTTTACAGAAAAAGTTACTTTTCGTAACTCTCTCCAGGTTTGTGGTTTGGGCTCCCCTTTTTCGGGTTAACAAGCGCCCGATATGGACAACCAATCAGAGAATGTGCAACCAGTACACACAAAATTCTCTACGATCGGCATCTTCCTTCAATCGCTAAGCAAGCAGAGACCCCTGGCGTTTATCCGAATTTATCTAACGACATTTGAGATTTTACGTAACAGCAAAACAGAATAAGAGTAAAACAAATTATTTTTGAAATGATTAAATAATGCGTCCATCATTATATGTTTTATTTGTGATAAATTAGTGAAGTGTGTAATATGGTCGTCATAGGCATCGTTTGACGGCGCTGTATTCCGCCCCCAGATGACGCGCTTTTTTTGGGTGTGGACTGGGTAGCGCCAAGTTTTCTCAAGTTTAGGGAACAGCCGCCATTTTGCAGTGCGAGGTCCCGGCCGGTGTAGAGAAGTCTACTCTGAGTTTCCCCTCTTCTTTCGCCGCGCCACGAGTAAAATCTTATCGAGGGCATTTTCTCTCTCTTTCTCTCACTCGCACCACTCACTCCCCCCAGTGCCGTCTCATCCCGCAGTCATTCGGGTTGATCTTTCAGTTTAGGCGTCTTTGAGCTTTGCGTGAAATTTTTCTAGACTTTTTTCTTTCTCACATTAAACTTATAGTCCAAAATGGTGAGTAACGTTGATATTGTCATGTCGTTAGAAATGTGTTTGCTGTATACGTGTGGAATTCTTCCAATTTCTATCCCAAAGTCCTCGATTCAGGGAGAAAAGTTCTATCCTTGTGTGTGCTTGACTGACGAACGCGGCAAGGCTTGGCGGGGGGCCGGCTTCCCATTCTGAATTTAGCTCACCTCGGTTGAAAATTTCGTCTAAGCTCACATCTCTATGCATAGGTTGCGAAATTCCCTAACATATTCTTCAACTTTAGCAAGCAATTTTTTGTGTCACCATGTCTGAGTTAGAGTTTAGTGCATTTACCGGCTATGCGTGGTGTCATGTTCTTCAAAGATCTCTTTGTAGTAATGGACTTCCGTTCCACTAGTTTTTCACTCATTTGGGGTATAGTAATGCATACCTTACGTGTGTGTAATCTTTTTTATTTCCTGCTGATGCAAGTCACTCTTGCGAGGTTTGTTGACTTGTACTGGTTAGGCATTGGCAACTCGTACGATAACGTCACCTTTTCGGCGACTAGACCTTGGAACAGTAAGATGAGATACACGAGAAAGAGTCTTATCATTTTCTCTCACTTCCGGTTTTACGAGACCATAATTATAGTAACTTCCTTCCTTGTTGAGCCTCGTTTCATCGCTGTCAATTCGATATGCCGGATTGTTGCATTTTAAGAACCATTAAGAATTTCGAAATCTTAGGGTTTGATGTGTAGTCAGCTGAAACTAAAATGTACCTTTATCAATAATTTTTTTTTGTTTCAATTTTTGCTTATCAGATATCAAGTTCAAGGGTATAATTAATCAAATTCTTTTTTTTTTTGTTTTCAGGCGTCTGGAGTTACTGTCACTGATGCTTGCAAGCAAGTGTTTGAAAAGATCAAAACCAAGAAGGATTATCGCTATGTGGTATTCTATATCAAGGATGAGAAATTCATTGATGTTGAATCTACTGGTAAGGAATCAAATGAAATATTGATTATAAGCATTGTAAAACAGCATTCGCTTTTTCTCTTATTAGGAGACCGTGAGTCTAGCTACGAATCATTCTTAGAAAAGCTGAAGATAGTTAATGGAGCCGAGAAGGAATGTCGTTATGGCCTTTTCGATTTTGAGTACACTCATCAATGCCAGGGAACTCAAGAAGTAAGATCAAATTCTCAGTGGTTTTGTTGGACACTTGTAAATAGCTTTTATATTTTTCTCTGCAGGGTAAAAAGGAAAAGCTCTTTTTAATGTCATGGTGCCCAGATGATGCAAAAGTGAAGAAGAAGATGTTGTATTCTTCGTCTTTCGATGCTCTGAAGAAAGCTCTCGTAGGAGTGGCAAAGTACATTCAGGTAAGCTCACAGTAGTGTTTTCGTGTCACTATCAGTTGATCTAATCCATTTTTTGCTTTACAGGCGACTGATCATTCAGAAGCTTCACCGGAAGCCGTTGAAGAAAAGTTGAGGTCTACTGACCGCATGTAAAACATCGGATGAGTGACAGAGATGAAACACTTTTCACAAAATTTTTTTAAAATAAGAATTCCTTCCTCTTGTACGATGAAATTGGGATGATTTTGTTTTTTCGTTTTTTTTTCCTTCAAACTTGTAATCCAGGTCATTACGAAAAAAAAAAACATTGAAATTCTACTTGGAACACTCTTGATATTTTTTGTTGTAATACTTCGGTTTTTGTCTTCCTCCCTAGTCTCACTTACAGCTCCGTTTTTTTTTTTTTTTTTTTTTATTGTCTGCCTCGCTCAGTGATTAATTTTTTGTGAACAAACAAGCGATATGGGCCCTATGATTGCCAACTAATAGGGTAAATGTTTTCCAATACGAAAAGGTGTTCTGTCCAATTAATCTTTCCCTCCCCTTCTTAATTGAACAAAATAAATTGCCAGCTTCATAAAAAAAAGGTTAAAATTGTAGGCATGTTTAATGGTGGAAACGCGAAACTTGCTGTGGTCTGCACGTTAAGCTGTTGAATCTTAATGGAAACTAAAAAGGGTATGGATAGTTTAATTCTTATATTGATCCATTTTCAACAGAACATCAGGCCCCCAACCAAATATTGGTTAAAACTTAAGACTGCATAATATGATGAAAATTTATTTAGAAAAAATCCACTTGAAAGTTGAAATATGCTTGTGTTCAAGCCATCCTAGTTACTGTCATGGTTGATTTCTGCGATAGCTGTTTTAAACTTTTCACTCAGCTGTACATCACTGCTGTTCTTGAGCATGATGGCACTCAAGAATCCTTTAATTTCTGCTAAACGCTGACTTTGTTGAAATCCGGCTAAATAACCCTGGTCGAACCCCTCTTGTAATTTTCGCTCTTTTCCCTCGGTAAGACCTTCAAGATAACCTTGCTAAACGAAAATAGAAGTATTTAACCTATAGTGTCAACTTTGACGCAAATTAGAATTTTAAAATTTACCGAATGGCATGCATTCTGTAGCTTATTCCAGGTTAGTTTTGAAACGTTTCCATCATCGGAATCGGAATCAGCATTTTCCATTGTAGTAACGGTTGTAATAATGAAGTTTTTAGTTTGATTTTCTAAACATTTTATTCTGTCAAGTGTCAAATCTAGGTTTTTTCATCCCGGAGTTGTCGGATGACCGAAAATCCGATTTGTAAGTTAGGATATTGTCATTTTTTGTTGAAATTTTATAGTTAAAATTATTATCTTTTTATCTATAAAATCTCCCTACTCTTTTTAAACTGGCTATTACCGAGCGTGAGCTCTCAGCTAATGATGAGCTCATCGAAAAACCTTAGATCTATGACCACACCACGAAGATGAGAATTTTGTCTGATGTCATTGTGCTATATCACCATCCCCGCCATCAAATTAAAATTGAATTTTTTGGTGCGTTACCACACAGATCGTTAGAAAAATTGGGCCAAATGGTGAGAAACAGATGGCATGAAGAAGAAATCGTGAAATTAGCCTAGCAAGATTACTCTGACCAAGATGTAAAACCTCACATCAACCTAGATTTGTGTTAAGACACAGTTTCTGTTTTACAGATGCGGTAGAAATAAGAGTAGAACTACGTATATTTTTACGAATGCTGCGTTTCAAACAAAGAATTTATGAATCGTTAGCACATCAAAGAAGGAAGCATCGACATCGACAGGGATAAATATTGGATCATTTTCCTGTTTGTTCCAAACCTGTTTTTAAACAAGGGTTAGTTTGTTAGTAATATAACATATTTTTTTTTCTTCATTTGGCTTAACTTGTCCGCTAGTTATAGGCTCTAACTATAAGATAGCGACGACTTAAGCCAACTTGAATTGCCTGATCGTCATCGTTTTTTTGCACAATTGCACGGAGACCGAATTCATTATTATTTTATATCAAAGTTATATGACTGCTTCCCAACCTTTTTAAAAAAATGGTAGAACTACTTAGAGACAATCATCAATGATCGCAGGAAAGAGGGGGAGACAGGTAGCCTACTTTTTTAGTAATGTTATCAGTTCTACAGTCTGTGGAGTGTGGACTTCATTAGCTATGCATAAGTGCTGTTGAAAGCAGAATTTCTAGAGTGGTTAAGCTTATGCTTGCAATAATATGGCATGTGAATTTCATCTTGAATGTAAATTTAAAAAATAAATGGATAGCTTAAAAGTTCAACTTATTTTTACATTTTCTGATTTTAACAGGAAAAACCAAAACTGGAGTTGTTTAGTCATTAAAGGAGCCTATTTTCAGGAATAAAGGTAAGTCCAAAATATTAGATGTTTAATAATTTTTTATTTTTCATTGAAAAATCACACAGTGTTTACTTATTCTTTTTCTTTTGCTTGGATGCTGTAGTAACAACTTCTTTTTGTTCTGTTTTGGTGGTATCTACAGTAACCTCCTTACGAGGCTTCCTCCAGTTTAGACTCTTTCTGCGATACATGGGCCAGGGAGGTAGTGTGACAATCGCAGCAATTAGTACACCAACTCCAAGAACCAAAATTGTCTGAGAAAATTGTTGGTTGACATATCCTATAACCCAGCCAATAACCTAACAGCAGATTTTGAAATTGAAATTGTTATTCTGGCAACGGTAATCATAAAAATTTAAAACTTTACCCCAAAAACCACAACAATGATGTGCGATAACTTTTCGGCGAAATGCTGTCCTTCATAGTCCTAAGTAAAAGTTTTTCGTTAAAAAAAAATTGAGGATTCTTCAAGTATAAATACTAACCATGTGAGTATCAAAATTGAATGCCATTATGAAACAAAAATTAACAGTTTTCAAGCAGTGGCTCTTTGAAAATTTATTTTGTTTGACATGTACAACCGGTACAACTTACGAGAGGTGACGTGTAGAAAGCAGCCGCTGTGTATACACAGTTACAATATCTTCCGCTAGGCGAAGTCAGCTGCTGATGTGGTTGAACGATAAAAACAATGTAGGTAAATAGAACAAATTAAATAAATTAGCAGAAATGGATAGATTAACAAAAAAAGAGAAGGAGTATAAAGAAGTAATTGAACAGCAAAAGGAACAGCTTGGTCGTTATGAGAAGAAATTGAGGGGTAGGTTTCATTATATTTAAATATTTTTGAAGTGTTTTTAAGTTTGAATTCTACCATCACATTGTTTTTAATATGATTTTAATTTCATAACTTTTGTGTGTTTCTTAGATGTTGTTCAGGCCTACAAAGGCATTCAAAAAGAAAAGGAAGCCTTGGAAGCAAGTTTAAAGGCTTTGGCTGAGGCCAAAAATTCAACAGATGATGGAAATTCTGCAGAAAATATTTCTGGAATCGATTCATCTGCATCTCTTGAAGGCATTAAGAATGGCACAGAGGTATTCAAAAATTCATGAAATGTTTGTTTTTTCTGAATCCTAATGGTTATAATTTACTAAATTAAGGATGGAGCTTCTGCAAATAAGGAAAGAGATACTATTAGACAACTGAAAACCCAGTTGACTACTTTATCTGAGTCATTGGCAACCATAACTGCTGAAAAATCAAGAAGTGAAGCTAATTTCCAACAAGATCGCAAAAGACTTTTACTAGAAAAAGAGAGTGTAAGTTTACTAGTTGGTTGAATTTCATTAAAACATAGGAAAATCATGTGTATTTTTTTTTCCTTTTTATAGTTGGAGAAAGCATTAGCAGGTGCCTGTAATCAGGCAGACATTGCCTCACAGTCATTTAAGCAGCAACTGTCTGAGCTTAAATCTAATCTTAGCACTGAAAAGGCTGAAAGAAGCAGAGAGTCAACAAATAATCAAGTGATTCTGAGGTGTGTGAATCAAGTGATTCTGTAAAAAATCTCTCATCCAGTTTTATTTATCATTCCTTTAGCCCTATATTTTATTTTTTGCAGAGAACTGCAGAAAACTATTGCAGAAGAGAGGCAAAAAAGAGAAAACCTTGAATCAGAATTGAATAGTAAATCTAGATTGTCACACCAAGCTAGCAACCAGTCTTCAAACCAACTGGAAGTTGCTGAAAGAAAGTAATCCCTAATAAACTTTTGTTATAAAGTTTTTCATTTTAAATATTTATTTTCAAATGTTTTAGGTTTCGGGATCTCAGCAATGAACTTGAATCAACTAAAATGAAACTGTTTGCTGCCGAGCAAAAACTCCAACAGCCATCTCATTTGATGCAACTCCAGAACGAAATGGCTGATTTAAAGATACATCACCGATTGGCTATCCAGCAGGTAAAAATTTCGTTCAAACTGAAAGGTGATTATGATGTCTAACTTTACTTAATGAAATACAGGAACAGCGAAATGCGCTCGAGGCTAAGGAAGATGCGCGAAAGCTAGCCGAAGCTCATGAAAAGAGAGTTGCCAGTTTAGAAGCTCGCTTAGCGGAATTTTCCGAGCGGATCGGTTCCTATGATCGTTTGCGACAACAAGACCTGTCCACTGTTTCTAAACTTAGGGTGCGTACCACTTTAATTATTATTTCGATGAGTATTTAAAATTTTTTTTGGTTGTCAGGAGCAATTGAACACCATGCAAAGTGCACCAAGCCAAGCTTCCAATCACAACGAAGAAGAATATGACGTTCCAAAAATTATCGATAAAATAACTTCATTAAAAAATAGATTAATGGAAGTCAACCGTCGGTCGAATGCAAACATTAATCTCGCTGGTAATTTGTTTAGTGGTATTTCCTGATTTTTTAAAATTAGTAATTTTCTTTTATTTCAATTTATAGCGATTTTTGAATTGGACAATGCCAGTTCAGACTCTGATTATCACGAAGTCTGTCAGTTGGAATTGCAGCAACTGAAACAAGAACTTGAATGGTACAAACGCGAGGAAAAACCAGTCGACGTAAAAGCAGTTGCCGTAGCAGCTCACACTGAAGAAGAAGTCAATCAAATGCGTGTTCAAATCCAGTTCCTCCGCAGTGAAATGGAACACGGTGAAGAGGAGCATAAGGATTCGATGCGATCGATCCAAGAATCTTGGGCCAAGGAGCGTAGCGAGTGGAAGGATGAAATGGGCCAAATGGAACGCACGTGTCGTGTTCGTGTTGCCGATATGGAGCAACAGCTTCAAAAGCAAAGGGAGCGATCCTTGACGCTGTTGCAGGAAAAAGACGAAGAACTCGCCAGCCTCCGCGAATCGTTAAACTTGAAAAGCGGATCGGCTTTGTCTCCTGTCACTTCTAGTACTAAAACCAGCGACTCGAATGACGAGTGGCCTGAATCCTTGGCCCCTCTTGCCTCGATGACGTTAGGAGCTTCTGCCAGTGGTGGGCAAATTTTGCATTACGTGGAAGAACTAGCCCGGAAGGAGGGGGAGATTCTTGGGCTGCGTCGTTCCAAGAATCAACTGGAAGCCTCCCTCCGTGAAATGCAAATGGCCTTTGTTACCATGGAGCATAAAGTTGCCGAGCAGAAACAGCATCTGCACGAAGAACTGGCTCGTTTGGAGCGCAATCAATCGCGGGAAGGCGCTAATTTGGAATACCTGAAAAACGTCCTTTTGGAGTTTTTTCTCCACTCTGATCCGTCCTCTCAGTCTCACATGTTCAACGCCATCGCCGCCTGCCTCCATTTTTCACCGAAAGAGATCCAGCGAGTGCGATCCCAGCATCCCAAATGGAAACTGAATTTGGTTTGATCCAGTCCTGCAGCATTTTATCCGCCAGCTATTCTTAGTAAGTTGGAAATCGCCTCTGCGGCAAATTTTCACTCTTTCCATTTCCAAGTGCCCTTGTATTAGTTTCATAAGACTATATATTATATTATGTTGCTTCAGTTAAACCACTCGAATTTCAAATGGAATCGATTTGTCTTAATCTCAATATACCAACAGTCAAACATTTTATATTCATCTGTCGCAACAGAAATGGCCATTCAGTCATAAATGTTGCGATAATCGTCGTTTATTGTAGAGAGAAATGACGACTCTATCAGTGTCACGTTTTGTGTTTACTGTCTATCATATCAAAGTAGGTTACTAATTTGATGTTGACCTCCTTACGCTGGTGAATAATCCCTTATGCAGAATCTTTTGAATAACAACAATCGAAGACCTTGAAACAGTTTGTGTTGCACAATTTTCCTCGTCTCGGAGCCCATTTCTTCTGAATGAGACACACAAGTGCTGCTGCATTCACACCCAACAATAAAAAGAGGAAATCCAAAACAGCAAAACACTTTTACCCGAGAATAGAGAAAGTGAAAGAATCTTTTCTTTCTTGTTTTTAATTCTTGAAAGCGAAATAAGAAAAGGCGAAACAATATCTAGAATGTATTCCGTCTGGGTCCAGTTACCATCGAGTCCATACGCAAGTGTTTGTACAACACAGCAACTCTGCGGGCGGTTTTCTAATAATGAAAATGATGTGAATGAATGCTAACGTAACAGTCACGTTATTATCAAGTATATAGACTGCGTGCTGGAGCAACTATATAGCCGTCGAGTTTCTCTTTTGTTTCTTTTTGGTAACAGAAACCGGTCGCATTGAACGCACGCTCGGTATTTTACATTATTTAGTTGTCTGTTGGATCACGAGAGAGAGAGAGAGAGGGGAATAATAAGAAGAGAGAGAGAAATATTACGGCCGACTGGTTCCCCCCATTTCCGATGGCTTTTAAAAAAAAGAACAACGTGTACATTTAAGTTTGCCCCGAGGGTCTGCAACTTTCGATTTCCTCAGACTTGAGAGTGGGGATGTGTGAAACATGTGGTTGTCTAGCAATAAAAATCCGGCGAATTATAATAATTTCCGACGTAGGATATTTCAAAACTGCGCACGTTAGAAAATAGCAGACGATCTGTTTTTGGTGCTGGCGTCGTGGAAAATTTGACGTTGAAGCGAAGTCCTGTTTCCAAGCTTCGCCAAAATGTTTGTCATTGTTTTACTGAATTATCACATGAGCTTTGTTGGAAGATGAATAATTCTTTTCTTCTTTGTGTGTGTTGGACAATCATTCGGATGCATATCTGAATTGGCACGAGATCAAAAAGACCTTGGATGTGTGGCTGAAAAAAGATCCTGAATAAGTGCCGCAGGGCGAAAGGATTGCTCTTTAGCCGCACCCCGTGACGTCACACGATTCGGGTTGCTAAACATAGAGGGGGTTAGAGAGTAAAAGAAACACACAAAAGTTCGTGTGCTGTGCAGCTCCATAACTTTCGGCGTAGCCAAGGCCGAAAACGAGGTCTGCTGCTCCACGTACGGACGTGAAAACTTGTGTTTTTGTCGGTGGTTGGATCGTGTGGTGACTCCAAGTATTGAACTCAATTCCCACGCCATCAGTCACCATTTTGTAGTGCTGCCTAGCACCTTGAACGTTTTGTGTGCAGTGAGAAATGTGTTGGATCGTCGGTCAGCCCGCCATCATAGTCGATTGGACGCCGATTGTGCAGGGTAAGTTTAGTAGTCTGCGTGATCAGC
This sequence comes from Daphnia pulicaria, assembly GCF_021234035.1. NCBI lineage: Eukaryota > Metazoa > Arthropoda > Branchiopoda > Diplostraca > Daphniidae > Daphnia > Daphnia pulicaria. The sequence goes on from NC_060918.1 coordinate 12,230,520, forward strand.
TGGGCCTCAATGTTGTTGTGAATTTGATTCCGTCACTCACTCGGTGTGTGTGCGAAAAAGAACCGCCTTCTCTCGTTTTCGGACAACTTGACCCAGTTTTCACTTTCTACCGTAGCGACCCACTGACCGACATTTTCCCCATCCATTCTTTTCGACCGTTCCCCAACGACTCCATCTTGCCCTCTAGCTCTTTTTCGGCTTCAAAACTTTCACTAGCACAACAACACCACTGAAGGGGAAAAACATTGGTGGTTGCCAACAGCTGGTGGCTCAAATGATCCCTACCACTTGTGGAAATTATTTCGCCTAGCTAATGAATGGCATGTCGTATATATTTGTCTCATCATAATAGTGTAGCAACCTTGATTCGATCCAACTGGTCGATATGTATTCTCCAAGGTATAGACTCAACAACAGGTTATTCAATCGATTCCCTAGTAACGACTTTGATTGGGGGCCAGGTGAAAGGTGAAACGGTCGGTTTTATAGCACACTGTACGTATTAGTCTAATTTCTCATCGAATCACAATCTCCCAGTTCAGATGGAAAACTTTCTTTATTTGTCTGCGCTTGCGTGAGTTTATTTTCTATTAGCCTTAAAGTTAAAGATGACCATTTGATATTAGTAGTGTGTGTACGACGCCGTTGTTGACGACGACGTTTGGCAATAACAAACGGATCGGGTCTTCCTTCCGTCGTAGGTCTCGTGTGTGTTTGGGTTTTGTGTCTCGTACACACACGTACACCCACACACGTCTGTGGTGGGAGTGTAGAAAATGTACTTTGTCAGAATGCCAAACGATGGCTCAGCTGACCCGAGGCCAAAACAAATCACGCCGGAATGAACCAGTCCACGTCGCCTCTTGTCTTTGGTAGGAGAGAAGAAAAAAGGAAAAAATTTGATGGACAAAAAAAGTTTAGTAGAACTGATGGTGTTGTGATGGATGTGCTGCTGCTGCTTGTTTGTTGTTGTTGAATATTTGTTGTTGTTGTTGGTGCAGAGTCGTCATTGGTGGTGGTGATGCCATGGTGATGGCGCCGCAGCCTCCGCGTGAATTCACCGTCGAGGAATTGGAGCCGCTTGAAACTTGGTTCGAGAGTTGCAACGGAGCCCAGCAGGCCACCATCGCCGTCAAATTGCTGAGTCGGGCCAATCCCAAAGCCGCTCACCTGATCCACTCCTTTCTCCAGCAACAATTACTCGTCGCCAACGCCATCTGGCGCCAGGAGATTCAACGGGCCAACGATCCTGGTGAGATTTTCCTACATTCATTAATTATTCTTAATTATTATTGCTAGGGACGTTTTCCCTTGATTTCGAAAAACCCGATTGGCAACTGTTTTTATTCGTCTTTTTAAGGTCTCCCGCCATATGCAATCATATCGTCTTATTTAAAAAGCGAATTTTTACGGCTACCGCCAAACTGAAAGAGGCTTTCACTACTTGTACTACTTGCTACTGCGACGACGACTAACTCGTTTGAGAAAGAAAGATAAGGGACGGGCCAGGCAACAATGTCGACAATTTTTAATTACGATGCCATTCCACACACGGCAGCTTTTTCTTTTTTCTTAATTTTGCGAAATGCGTACCGAATGCGCTGCGCACAAGTTGCGCTTCTCTTTTTTGAAAAATTCTATTCTGGCAATGTTCCCGGGACACTTTGAATCTTTTGGGAAAAGTGAAAGAACTGGGTCACACACACCGCCTTGCCTTGTGTGTCGGCCGCTCTTCCCCTAACTGTACACGCTCCCGCCGAATAGCGTGTGTCAGACATTTATGAGCGTCTCGCCAAAAAAGTGAACTCGTGTGCAGCAGGGGCCTTTTTTATTGCACGCGTACGGTGGGTTGTTTTTATTTTTTCGGGTCGCCGCTGATTCAGCGCATTTTCGGATGACTAAAAAGAATCCAGTTCACTTTGCCAGTCTGCGTGGTTTGCTGCGTCGTCTAATTTTGACTATTGTCGGGATTGGCGATCTAGAGGACGACCGGGACAAACCGGTGGCCACATTGCTGGCCACCGAGAGTCTCTTGGCTTTCACTCTGCGTGGTAGAGATGACGGCGGACGATAGTAGTAGGGAAAATATAATGTAAAAAAGAGAGAGTGTGTTAGGGCAGGCCAGGCAGGTAGGTACTTTCCCCTCAATTTTTGGCTTCTTCTTCCCCTACTGCCGAACGACGACGAAGGTCTAGACGCGTTTCACGCCGCTCTATGAACGGCAGCGACGTGCAACCCAGTCGGTAGGAGGAGGCACAGACACGTTTCGTTTCGTTTTTTTCAGGTGTGTTGTTTAATGGAGAATTTCCCAGATGGATCGGGAATGAGCGACGGGTCGTGGGTTCGGGTCGGAATAAATAACAAATTCATCCGTGCCGTTCACTCGCCATATTATCCCGCGCAAAAATTGAGAAAGTTTTTTTCCTTTTTCTCCCGATCCCCTTCTCTTTTTTTTTCTGGTCTGTCCGAACCAACAGGTGCCGCATCATCTACACAGTCATCAATCTCACTAGAGGTCCGACTATCGTGACATCATCGGATCGTGACCGTATCTCCCGACGTTTTGTTTTTATTCATTTCATTTCATTTTGGCGATAGAAATTTCGTTCATTTAATTCAGAAATGGGCTACCGGTTGGAATGAAACAATGGATTCGATCGACTTGATATGTAGACATACGTATATCTCAGACTTAATTGCCATTTCAGTGGCTTAGTTCTTATATCTGGCAAATTAAATAAACCAACTGGGCGTGGTTGATATGGCCAAAAAATTTGGTTTTTTCTTTGTGGTCAGACGGAAAAGGAAAGGTAGAGCAAACAGTGAATTACAGGTGCTCGTTTAGAGAGGTATTTTAAAACGAAAAAGAACTTGCCACATTTTTGTTGAAGAAATAAAATAAAAACGGAGGGGGATACTAGTCGATGGGCCGGTTGGCCGCCGCTTTCTCTTTCAGCTGCAGTCGACCGTATTTGGACAGGCCTATACAAAGAGAGAAACGGATAGAAGAAGAAGGAGGTAGTAGTAGTAGCCCACACACTGTAAGACATTTTTTCGATTCGATTTTTGAAGAGGAAAGCTGAAATAAAAGAGAGAGAGAGACATGACATGACGAGTTTTGCCCGTACACGGAGCACTCGAAGAGAAAGGTGTAGAGAGGTGTTGGTTGAAAGAAGAGAGAACGTCTTCGTCCATATTGCAGCCGCTGCCGCAGCCAGTCGGCGTGTGTTTTCTACCAAACTCTACGGTCAAAGAGAAAGGGAAAGGTGGGGGGGAGATCGGCAAAGGAGAAACGGGAGGGGCCAGAGCTTCGAGGCCAACCGCTGGTGGACCACCACCGCACAGCACACACACACACTAACCCAGGGTGAAAGCTCTTTTTCTTTTCAGATCTTTTTTCCCAACGTGTTTTTTTTTTTTTCTTTCGTCTTTCTCTCTTAGTCTCTCTAGTCTCTATGGCCTCGCACAACAACACGTTATGTTCTAGTGTCTCTCTCTCTCTCTCTCTTTTCCCTCTCTCGTTGGACTTGTTGAGTCTATCCGCACAGTCGGCTGGCCTCGCTGCTCCAGTCCGGACGTCCCTTTTTCAAACTCCTCATCGACTATTGTTATTATTATTATTATTTACCTTTTTCACATTCAGGCCACTTTGCTGTAGAGTCGCTAGGATTTTTTCTTCCATCGGATTCCAATTGTTTTTGGCCTGAATATTGGAAATCAAACACTTTCACTTTGACCCGTTGGATGGAGTGTGCGACTAGTGTTTTAGGAGCAGAGTTGGTTCACGCCAGTGTTTAAAGTTGTTGTGCGCCTTGTTGTTGTTGTTCAAAGTGGATTGTTTGTTTGCTCGTCTTTGCGCAAAATCGGATTAGGTCATTGAAAAGTTCGCCATCCATGAAGACATGACGGGTAAGACGAAAGTTTAATTGTGTCGCTCGTAAAAATAAAAATAAAATGGTGAAGGGCCGGTGCTGCTGTCGCTTTCTCAATTTTCTGATCGGGAGAAGGGGAAAGAAAGAAAGAAAAAACCCCTCGTGATTAAAAGAAAAACCGCACTCGCAATTTCTATTCACGGCGAGAAAACCCCACCGGCGGCACTTTCATCTCTTCTCAGAGATGTTGATGATGATCCTTGTTTTTCTTTCCAATTTCTCTTGGTAGCTTATATACATAACGAGTCCTGCTATATGCATCAATTGTTTTTTTTCTCAAACTCCTGGCGGGATCCGCACCTGGGGGGTTTCACTTGTTGTTTGCTCCACAAGACGAGTAAGTGCGTCCTTGGCCAGTTGCTGGTATGCCCGAAAGAAACAAAAGAGTCGGTCGTCGTTGTCGTTTTCGTCGAGTGATTATCTTTGTCGATTGTCGACGTTTTGGCTCGCTCGCTCGCTGTGCGCTCACTCTCTCAAAGTGTGTCAATGCCACAAGAAGGAGAAAAATAAAACAAGAAAACAAATTTTTTCTTCTTCTTCTCTGTCTCGTCTGTAAATGTCATTTTCCCCTTTTCTTTTTCTTTTCCAGCCTTTTTGAACGGATTACGCAACGAGTCACGCGATGTAGCCGTCTCTCAACTGTTGCATTACCTGCCGCTGCTACGGCCGGCCAACTCTGATGGAGTCCGAGGATACATCCATCTCCTGCCCGGGTAAATTCTTTTTTCATTTTTTCTCCCCTCCCAGTGAAATACAACGAAAAAGTTTGGATTGATGCAGATTGTTGGCCTCATTCCTGGAGGACGATCCTAACCAGGGACCTTCGCCATCCAGCGCTCAGCATCAGTCGACCGAAATTCAGCAGCTCCTCACCTACGCTCTCATTCATCCGGCCCTCTCGCTGGAAAGCAAACGGTAATCCAATACTTACCCCAGTGGCCAGATTGGGTTTCACCCTCCTGGATTCGAATAACTCTATAAACTAGACAATATGCTGCACAATGCGGACTTTTATTTGTTACCGTCTGTACCTAATCGTGACCTACATCTGACACACGCAGGTCACTGGCTGAGCTGATTCGGCAGCTGGACGACGAAGGAAATCAAGATATGGCGCTGTCATTACTGGAGAGCAATCATCAAGGCGGACTGGACATGTTTCCTCCGTCGGATCCGCAATCTCCGGATGCCTTCCATTCACAGGCAACGAGACAGAGACCGCACAATGGTGTCGGGCAATGGGATCCTTGGAGTTCGCCCAGCCCCGCCGGATTGGGTCCACCAACCAAACAACCGCCACCGTCCAGTTGCACGATCCAGCGCATCCGGCGCAGTAACAGCCTGACTCCACCGTCCAATTCCATGGTCTATCCGCAAGATCCTTGGGGGAGTAATCAGGTCCGTTTTGTTTTATCCATCCACACCCCAAAAAAAAAGGGAAAAACTAAACTAAACTCAAATTCCAGAACGATAACGGCCGCATCAAGCCGAGATCCTTGTCTTTATCGTCCCCGAGCGAAACGACCAACGGCCTATCTCACTGTCCCCTGTCGCCTCAGAATTCGTTGGCCTCTTCCGGCAGCGGAAGCGGATCCGACTCGATTTACAGCGACGATAACCACCGACCGTCATCTTTCCACATCCCCGGAAGTGGCATGAGAGGTCCGTGTTTTTCCATCTCAATCACTTTGTGCCAATTCGCTAAAAATAGAAATGTGATTTGATTTGATTACCTTGTAATATGTATATGCACAGATGTCCCGTCGTGGCTGAAAGGATTGCGGCTGCACAAGTACGCTCATTTGTTCTCTCTGCTCACTTACGACGAAATGCTGGCGCTGACTGAAGAGCAGCTGGAACTGCAAGGAGTGACGAAAGGGGCCAGACACAAGATTGCCCTGAGTATCCTCCGCCTCCGCGAGCGGCCCACGCTTTTGGCTCAATTAGAAAAGGTCAGAATTGATTGGCTACAAATTTAAAAATAGCAGCAAAATAAGCTTAACTTTGCCTATTTTTCCCTGCAAATTGACATTATTAGGAGGTCGTCGACACGGGCAGTTTGCATAATGCCTTGAGTGAGCTGAAAAATTTGCTGTCGACGCCCATCAAACCGTATCGCGGCCCGCCCGTAGCCGATGACCAGCTCTTTATCGGCAATTTGAGTCCGTCGCCGTCGCCGCTGATGACGAGAGATGACACTTCGGGCTACTCGTCGCTCGACGGGTCCATGGACAATTTGGCGGCGGCTCGAGGCCTTTCTACCGGCTCACCCACTGCCTTGGAGACTAGCGACCTGTCCAAGCCGCCGCCCGCCTCTCCACCGTCGACCATTGGCCAGCAGCAGTCGAGCAGGTCGACCCTAGCGGCCTCTGATATGCCGACGGTGATCGTTTCGGCCGCGCCGGATGTCGACAGCGCCGAGGAAGGCAGCGACACGTCGGCCGACGACGGGCTGGGCGACAATCTCTCGTCGGGCAACTTTCGCTCCGCCTTCGGTAACGAGTTGGAGTTGCTTGGCGGGCCGACTCACCTGTCGCTCGACGACCTGCCGGGACAAATCACTCGCCTTTTGGGCAAAAGTAAGTCGTACAATCAACTTTCTCTTCATTAAAGACTCGTTTTTCTCTCCGGTCCCTCTCTCTCTCGTTTGCTAATAACAATCATCACCATTTTCCCTTTCTTACAATTAGTTTGCACGCAGCTTTTGGTCTCGTCCTGCCCGGCCGAAGACAACGTTAGCCAGTTTGTGGCTTTGATGGACCGCTGCTTGAGTCACGAAGCTTTCACCCAGCGCCAGCGTCGGCGCATTGCGTCATGGAAGGAACAGGCCCATCGCATTTGGAACAATTTGGCTCCTTCGGCTTCGGCTTCGGCTGGACTCGGCAACGGCACTGCCCCCGGCAGCCGCGGTAGCAACAATTCGGCAATTGTGAATGCAACAAACGGCGGTGGTGGCGGTGTTGTCGGTAGCGGTGGGCCGCAAAAGAGCTCTGAAGCTCGTTTCGCCCGTCGATGGAGCAATGTGGCTCATTACCCTGGATTCTACAGCGCCGATGTTGCTGGCAGCAGCGCTGCCCATCAAACTTCGTTCGGATGCGCTCCGCCCAACGCCTATAGCCTCTTTCCGCCGAGACAGCAGCAGCAGCAGCAAAGGGGAATTCACGCCAGTCCGTGCCCCAGTCCCAGTCTAGCACGTCCTTTATTCGCTGGACAGAGCCCCACCCACAATTCTTATGGCCAGCACACCCATCACGCTGGTAAATATCAACTAATCCTCCTCCTGTTTGTGTTATTTCGGGAATAATAACATTTTGTTTTTGTTTTCTGTTTTGGCTAGGAGGTGTGAACGCGGCTCAAATGCGGCCCGGCCTGGCGCCGACCACCACCTCAACGGTGCCGCACAACAATCCGCATTCCCTCCAAGTGGGATCGCACTTACCGCTCCAGCATCGCAACAGTTTCTGCGTCAGCGCCTTGTCGCATCAATCGTCGCTCTACTCTTCCTCTTCGTCCTCGACGTCGTCGTCGTCGCAGGGCTACTCTTCTTTGTCGTGCGGCGTCGCTGCTCCCGACCCCTTCACTTTCTCTCCTCCACACCGGATGCACTTTGATGAACTTCCGTCAGAGGTTCGTTTCGTTTCTTTCTTTACTTACGAAAAATAGCCGCAATAGTCAATGCAATTTCTCTTTTCCACAGTCGTTGCCATTTGCCAGCCAGTTGGGGATCCAGCGGGCCAGGTCAGCCCCTATGGCCAATGGTGGCGTCATCAACAACAGTTTGCTCTTCAGCCAGGAAAGAGACGCCTCCGAAATGGATTTGAATCATCGCCTCGAGTCGCTCTGCCTCAGCATGACGGAACACGCGCTCGAAGGAGCCAACGACATCTAGAGAGACGCCCTTTTGCTTTCTCCAGAAAAATAAAAAGATAAAAGATGAAGAGAAAATTTAAAGAAAATTTACAAAATTAAAAAAAAGATAAAAAAAGATTTAAATAGATTTATTTGGTCACATTTGTACAATCTGCTCAATCAACTCTATCCTCGCTCCTTCTTCTCAGACTCTATATTTTTTACACACGTACACGTACACACACACACACACACACACAAACCACATATAATATATATAGATGTATGTATTACACACCAACCAACCACACACAATCCTTTCTCTTTCCGATTCCTTAATTTCTCTGGTTTCTCTTTTTTTTAGCTCCGGTTTATTTTTCAGTCAGAAATTTACGTTTTTGCTATCGTGATGATGTTGGTGACGGAATATGTTTTCTCTCCTTTTGTCAAATTTGTTTTTTCCCCAACACGTTGAGGCTATATTTGAAAATGACGTTAAACAAAAGAAATTCTAATATTAGTTTGTACAGAACAATTGTGTGTCGAGTAGATGGATCAATGGCAAATAGATAAGAGGGCGCGCCAGGAGGTCGACGATGTATATTATACACATCCGATAGAGCTCAATTTATTTGGTTTCTTCATCTTTTCTTTTTTCTAGGGCACTTTCCCCATCTTCCCCAACCAACCACCATTTAGAAAAAATAAGAAAGAAAACCCCAACCGATTCTTTTTTTGTATTATTGCGTACGTGTGTGTGTGTGTGTGTGTGTTCTTTTCTCTTTTTCCCTCTGTTTCTCTTTCCAAAATGTGTTCTCTCTCTTTCTAAAGCTGACGTAGTACGTGCCGCATTTTGAACATTTTCTGTTTCGTCTCAAAACAAGAGAAAAAAAGTCCGTTCGTTGCAGCGCAGCGGATCGGCCCACACACATTTGACACGCGCGCTCGTGTTCGTCCCTCGATAGTGTTCGATTGTTATTAAACTTTATTATTATAAAAAATTTAAAAAAAAGGAACGTAGGACAAAAAATATTGGAGGAGGAAAGAAAAAAAGAAACAAAAATTTAGAATTTGGAGAAAAATTTCCCTCAAAAAATTTATTCGATTGTTTTTTTTTTTTTAATTTTTATTTTTCGTGTGTCTCTTTTTTCCTTTCTCTCTGTGGGGTTGTAATAATAATAACGCTTGAAAGCTCTATGTTTGTTGGATTAAATCTTTTTCGTCGTCTTTTTATTATTATTATCATCCCCCTTCCATCAAGAAATAATGGCTGGTTATGGGCCTTCTATTTTGACAAAACGAACGACTGCTGGTGGGTTCTAATCGAAGAAAAAATACAAGAACTTGATTAACAAAAAATAGAAAAGTGTCGTTTTATTCTTTCTAGGTGGTTTTCGGGACTGTTATTGTTTCGTGACTGGTTTCACGGCGCGTGGGGGATAATAAACATCCATCAAATAATACCATGCAGTGAGGATGCGATAACCCAAAAACAGCTGTTTGGACAAAGAAGCATTTCAGCCGATGTCGCCGGAAGGCCCCCACCAAATACGAGGGTTCTATCCTTTTTTATTTTTTGTTGTAAGGAAAGGGAAAACGGGGGAAATGCGTTAAAAAAGGCACTGGCCCAAACAAAATGTGAC